>NW_025316786.1:0-699157 GCF_910594005.1 Cervus elaphus
TATCCAAAAGTCTACAAGCAATAAATGCTGGAGAGGCTGTGGAGAAAAGGGAACCCTCTTACACTGTTGGTGGGAATGCAAACTAGTACAGCCACTATGGAAAACAGTGTGGAGATTCCTTAAAAAACTGGAAATAGAACTGCCATATTACCCAGCAATACCACTTCTGGGCATACACACTGAGGAAACCAGATCTGAAAGAGACACATGCACCCCAATGTTCATCGCAGCACTGTTTATAATAGCCAGGACATGGAAGCAACCTAGATGCCCATCAGCAGATGAATGGATAAGGAAGCTGTGGTACATATACACCATGGAATTTTACTCAGCCGTCAAAAAGAATTCATTTGAACCAGTCCTAATGAGATGGATGAAACTGGAGCCCCTTATACAGAGTGAAGTAAGCCAGAAAGATAAAGAATATTACAACATACTAACACATATATATGGAATTTAGAAAGATGGTAACGAGAACCCTATATGCAAAACAGAAAAAGAGACACAGAAATACAGAACAGACTTTTGAACTCTGTGGGAGAAGGTGAGGGTGGGATGTTTCAAAAGAACAGCATGTATACTATCTATGGTGAAACAGATCACCAGCCCAGGTGGGATGCATGAGACAAGTGCTCCGGCCTGGTGCACTGGGAAGACCCAGAGGAATCGGGTGGAGAGGGAGATGGGAGGGGGGATCGGGATGGGGAATAAGTGTAAATCTATGGCTGATTCATATCAATGTATGACAAGACCCACTGAAATGTTGTGAAGTAATTAGCCTCCAACTAATAAAAAAAATTAAAAAAAAAAAAAAAGAAAAAAAAAAAAAAAAAAAAGAAAGACCTAGTTCCCCTCCTCATCGCCAACGGAGGCCTCACATCCTTTGAAAACTCCAGAGGTACACGGAGATCAGTGCCTCCAAAGGAGACGATGCCTGGCTCTTCGTGAAACTTGATAGGAGTCCCAGGATTCCTGTGGCACGGGGAAAGGGACCCTTGGTCTCGCGCCTCAGCTGGAGAGGCGTCCCAATTGCCCTGCCAAGCCTCGAGGAGAATCCCGAGTTGTCCCTCGCAAGTAGGCAGGAGTCCTGACGTCGCTGAACAAACACGTGTGTGGAAGGGCCATCCCCGTCGTAACTCGAGAATATACCCCAGGTTCCCGCCGCAACTCGAGAAAAACCATGAGACTTCTCCCAGGCCGCGAGATGAGGCCCGATTCCCCTGCACTGCGTGCAGAGCAATTCCGTGTTGCACATCACACAGGAAAGGAGCCTTGATTTCCTTGATGGCACTCCAGAGAAACCCCAAGAACAGTGTTTCAAGGCTAGAGGGATCTTGAGGTCACTGTAGCAACACGAAAGAGCTCCATGGACCAAGAATGAACTCGAGATGAGAGGTTAGTCCCTGGCTTCGACTCCAGAGGAATACCACCTTACCACAAGCACCTCAAAGGAGGCTTCTCTCAGCTCTAGGTATGTGAGAGGGACCCTGAGTTTGTGGCCTCAAGTGGAATGGACACCGCGATCCCCTGACTCGAAATAAGGCCGGATATCCCGGCAGTGACTTGAATGCAGGCTCATCTTGCATCTCCCAAGACGAAAGGATGTCTGAATCCCCTGTGGAGACCACAGAGAAAGACCTAGTTCCCCACCTCATCGCGACCGGAGGCCTCACATCCTTTGAAAACTCCAGCGGTATGCGGAGATCAGTGCCTCCAAAGGAGACGATGCCTGACTCCTCGTGAAACTTGATAGGAGTCCCAGGATTCCTGTGGCACGTGGAAAGGGACCCTTGGTCTCCCGCCTCAGCTGGAGAGGCGTTCCAATTGCCCTGCCAAGCCTCGAGGAGAATCCTGAGTTGTCCCTCGCAACTAGGCAGGAGTCCTGACGTCGCTGAACAAACACGTGGGTGGAAGTGCCATCCCCGTCGTAACTCGAGAATATACCCCACGTTCCCGCCGCAACTCGAGAAAAACCATGAGACTTCTCCCACGCCGCGAGATGAGGCCCGATTCCCCTGCACTGCGTGCAGAGCAATTCCGTGTTGCACATCACACATGAAAGGAGCCTTGATTTCCTTCATGGTACCCAGAGAAACACCAAGAACACTGTTTCAAGGCTAGAGGGATCCTGAGGTCACTGTAGCAACATGAAAGAGCTCCGTGGACCAAAACTCAACTCAAGATGAGAGGTTAGTCCCTGGCTTCAACTCCAGGGGAATAACACCTTACCAGAAGCACCTCAAAGGAGGCTTCTCTCAGCTCTGGGTATGTGAGAAGGACCCTGAGTTTTCGGCCTCAACTGGAATGGACACCGAGATGCCCTGACTCGAAATAAGGCCGGATATCCCTGCAGTGACTTGAATGCAGGCTCGTCTTGCATCTCCCAAGACGAAAGGATGTCTGAATCCCCTGTGGAGACCACAGAGAAAGACCTAGTTCCTTGGTCTACTTCTGTGAAAAATACCGTTGGTAGCTTGATAGGGATTGCATTGAATCTATAGATTGCTTTCGGTAGAATAGCCATTTTGACAATATTGATTCTTCCAATCCATGAACACGGTATGTTTCTCCATCTGTTTGTGTCCTCTTTGATTTCTTTCATCAGTGTTTTATAGTTTTCTATGTATAGGTCTTTTGTTTCTTTAGGTAGATATACTCCTAAGTATTTTATTCTTTTTGTTGCAATGGTGAATGGTATTGTTTCCTTAATTTCTCTTTCTGTTTTTTCATCGTTATTATATAGGAATGCAAGGGATTTCTGTGTGTTAATTTTATATCCTGCAACTTTACTATATTCATTGATTAGTTCTAGTAATTTTCTGGTAGAGTCTTTAGGGTTTTCTATATAGAGGATCATGTCATCACAGAACTAGACCAAAGAATTTCACAATTTGTATGGAAATACAAAAAACCTCGAATAGCCAAAGTAATCTTGAAAAAGAAGAATGGAACTGGAGGAATCAACCTGCCTGACTTCAGACTCTACTACAAAGCCACAGTCATCAAGACAGTGTGGTACTGGCACAAAGACAGAAATATAGACCAATGGAACAGAATAGAAAGCCCAGAGATAAATCCACGAACCTATGGACACCTTATCTTTGACAAAGGAGGCAAGGATATACAATGGAAAAAAGACAACCTCTTTAACAAGTGGTGCTGGGAAAACTGGTCAACCACTTGCAAAAGAATGAAACTAGAACACTTTCTAACACCATACACAAAAATAAACTCAAAATGGATTAAAGATCTAAATGTAAGACCAGAAACTATAAAACTCCTAGAGGAGAACATAGGCAAAACACTCTCCGACATAAATCACAGCAAGATCCTCTATGACCCACTTCCCAGAATATTGGAAATAAAAGCAAAACTAAACAAATGGGATCTAATGAAACTTAAAAGCTTTTGCACTACAAAAGAAACTATAAGTAAGGTGAAAAGACAGCCGTCAGATTGGGAGAAAATAATAGCAAATGAAGAAACAGACAAAGGATTAATCTCAAAAATATACAAGCAACTCCTGCAGCTCAATTCCAGAAAAATAAATGACCCAATCCAAAAATGGGCCAGAGAACTAAACAGACATTTCTCCAAAGAAGACATACAGATGGCTAACAAACACATGAAAAGGTGCTCAACATCACTCATTATTAGAGAAATGCAAATCAAAACCACAATGAGGTACCATTACACACCAGTCAGGATGGCTGCTATCCAAAAGTCTACAAGCAATAAATGCTGGAGAGGCTGTGGAGAAAAGGGAACCCTCTTACACTGTTGGTGGGAATGCAAACTAGTACAGCCACTATGGAAAACAGTGTGGAGATTCCTTAAAAAACTGGAAATAGAACTGCCATATTACCCAGCAATACCACTTCTGGGCATACACACTGAGGAAACCAGATCTGAAAGAGACACATGCACCCCAATGTTCATCGCAGCACTGTTTATAATAGCCAGGACATGGAAGCAACCTAGATGCCCATCAGCAGATGAATGGATAAGGAAGCTGTGGTACATATACACCATGGAATTTTACTCAGCCGTCAAAAAGAATTCATTTGAACCAGTCCTAATGAGATGGATGAAACTGGAGCCCCTTATACAGAGTGAAGTAAGCCAGAAAGATAAAGAATATTACAACATACTAACACATATATATGGAATTTAGAAAGATGGTAACGAGAACCCTATATGCAAAACAGAAAAAGAGACACAGAAATACAGAACAGACTTTTGAACTCTGTGGGAGAAGGTGAGGGTGGGATGTTTCAAAAGAACAGCATGTATACTATCTATGGTGAAACAGATCACCAGCCCAGGTGGGATGCATGAGACAAGTGCTCCGGCCTGGTGCACTGGGAAGACCCAGAGGAATCGGGTGGAGAGGGAGATGGGAGGGGGGATCGGGATGGGGAATAAGTGTAAATCTATGGCTGATTCATATCAATGTATGACAAGACCCACTGAAATGTTGTGAAGTAATTAGCCTCCAACTAATAAAAAAAATTAAAAAAAAAAAAAAAGAAAAAAAAAAAAAAAAAAAAGAAAGACCTAGTTCCCCTCCTCATCGCCAACGGAGGCCTCACATCCTTTGAAAACTCCAGAGGTACACGGAGATCAGTGCCTCCAAAGGAGACGATGCCTGGCTCTTCGTGAAACTTGATAGGAGTCCCAGGATTCCTGTGGCACGTGGAAAGGGACCCTTGGTCTCGCGCCTCAGCTGGAGAGGCGTCCCAATTGCCCTGCCAAGCCTCGAGGAGAATCCCGAGTTGTCCCTCGCAAGTAGGCAGGAGTCCTGACGTCGCTGAACAAACACGTGTGTGGAAGGGCCATCCCCGTCGTAACTCGAGAATATACCCCAGGTTCCCGCCGCAACTCGAGAAAAACCATGAGACTTCTCCCAGGCCGCGAGATGAGGCCCGATTCCCCTGCACTGCGTGCAGAGCAATTCCGTGTTGCACATCACACAGGAAAGGAGCCTTGATTTCCTTGATGGCACTCCAGAGAAACCCCAAGAACAGTGTTTCAAGGCTAGAGGGATCTTGAGGTCACTGTAGCAACACGAAAGAGCTCCATGGACCAAGAATGAACTCGAGATGAGAGGTTAGTCCCTGGCTTCGACTCCAGAGGAATACCACCTTACCACAAGCACCTCAAAGGAGGCTTCTCTCAGCTCTAGGTATGTGAGAGGGACCCTGAGTTTGTGGCCTCAAGTGGAATGGACACCGCGATCCCCTGACTCGAAATAAGGCCGGATATCCCGGCAGTGACTTGAATGCAGGCTCATCTTGCATCTCCCAAGACGAAAGGATGTCTGAATCCCCTGTGGAGACCACAGAGAAAGACCTAGTTCCCCACCTCATCGCGACCGGAGGCCTCACATCCTTTGAAAACTCCAGCGGTATGCGGAGATCAGTGCCTCCAAAGGAGACGATGCCTGACTCCTCGTGAAACTTGATAGGAGTCCCAGGATTCCTGTGTCACGTGGAAAGGGACCCTTGGTCTCCCGCCTCAGCTGGAGAGGCGTTCCAATTGCCCTGCCAAGCCTCGAGGAGAATCCTGAGTTGTCCCTCGCAACTAGGCAGGAGTCCTGACGTCGCTGAACAAACACGTGGGTGGAAGTGCCATCACCGTCGTAACTCGAGAATATACCCCACGTTCCCGCCGCAACTCGAGAAAAACCATGAGACTTCTCCCACGCCGCGAGATGAGGCCCGATTCCCCTGCACTGCGTGCAGAGCAATTCCGTGTTGCACATCACACATGAAAGGAGCCTTGATTTCCTTCATGGTACCCAGAGAAACACCAAGAACACTGTTTCAAGGCTAGAGGGATCCTGAGGTCACTGTAGCAACATGAAAGAGCTCCGTGGACCAAAACTCAACTCAAGATGAGAGGTTAGTCCCTGGCTTCAACTCCAGGGGAATAACACCTTACCAGAAGCACCTCAAAGGAGGCTTCTCTCAGCTCTGGGTATGTGAGAAGGACCCTGAGTTTTCGGCCTCAACTGGAATGGACACCGAGATGCCCTGACTCGAAATAAGGCCGGATATCCCTGCAGTGACTTGAATGCAGGCTCGTCTTGCATCTCCCAAGACGAAAGGATGTCTGAATCCCCTGCGGAGAACACAGAGAAAGACCAAGTTCCCCACCTCATCGCGACCAGAGGCCTGACATCCTTTGAAAACTTCAGAGGTAGGCGGAGATCAGTGCCTCCAAAGGAGACGATGCCTGACTCCTCGTGAAACTTGATAGGAGTCCCAGGATTTCTGTGGCACGTGGAAAGGGACCCTTGGTCTCCCGCCTCAGCTGGAGAGGCGTCCCAATTGCCCTGCCAAGCCTCGAGGTGAATCTCGATTTGTCCCTCGCAACTAGGCAGGAGTCCTGACTTGCCTGAACAAACACGTGGGTGGAAGTTCCATCCCCGCCGTAACTCGAGAATTTACCCCAGGTTCCCGCCGCAACTCGAGAAAAACCATGAGACTTCCCCCTCGCCGCGAGATTAGGCCCGATTCCCCTGCACTGCGTGCAGAGCAATTTCGTGTTGCACATCACACAGGAAAGGAGCCTTGATTTCCTTCATGGCATTCCAGAGAAACCCCAAGAACACTGTTTCAAGGCTAGAGGGATCCTGAGGTCACTGTAGCAACACGAAAGAGCTCTGTGGACCAGAAATCAACTCGAGATGAGAGATTAGTCCCTGGCTTCGACTCCAGAGGAATACCACCTTACCACAAGCACCTCAAGAGGAGGCTTCTCTCAGCTCTAGGTATGTGAGAGGGACCCTGAGTTTGCGGCCTCAAGTGGAATGGACACCGAGATGCCCTGACTCGAAATAAGGCCGGATATCCCTGCAGTGACTTGAATGCAGGCTCGTCTTGCATCTCCCAAGACGAAAGGATGTCTGAATCCCCTGTGGAGACCACAGAGAAAGACCTAGTTCCTTGGTCTAGTTCTGTGAAAAATACCGTTGGTAGCTTGATAGGGATTGCATTGAATCTATAGATTGCTTTCGGTAGAATAGCCATTTTGACAATATTGATTCTTCCAATCCATGAACACGGTATGTTTCTCCATCTGTTTGTGTCCTCTTTGATTTCTTTCATCAGTGTTTTATAGTTTTCTATGTATAGGTCTTTTGTTTCTTTAGGTAGATATACTCCTAAGTATTTTATTCTTTTTGTTGCAATGGTGAATGGTATTGTTTCCTTCATTTCTCTTTCTGTTTTTTCATTGTTAGTATATAGGAATGCAAGGGATTTCTGTGTGTTAATTTTATATCCTGCAACTTTACTATATTCATTGATTAGTTCTAGTAATTTTCTGGTAGAGTCTTTAGGGTTTTCTATATAGAGGATCATGTCATCACAGAACTAGACCAAAGAATTTCACAATTTGTATGGAAATACAAAAAACCTCGAATAGCCAAAGTAATCTTGAAAAAGAAGAATGGAACTGGAGGAATCAACCTGCCTGACTTCAGACTCTACTACAAAGCCACAGTCATCAAGACAGTGTGGTACTGGCACAAAGACAGAAATATAGACCAATGGAACAGAATAGAAAGCCCAGAGATAAATCCACGAACCTATGGACACCTTATCTTTGACAAAGGAGGCAAGGATATACAATGGAAAAAAAGACAACCTCTTTAACAAGTGGTGCTGGGAAAACTGGTCAACCACTTGCAAAAGAATGAAACTAGAACACTTTCTAACACCATGCACAAAAATAAACTCAAAATGGATTAAAGATCTAAATGTAAGACCAGAAACTATAAAACTCCTAGAGGAGAACATAGGCAAAACACTCTCCGACATAAATCACAGCAAGATCCTCTATGACCCACTTCCCAGAATATTGGAAATAAAAGCAAAACTAAACAAATGGGATCTAATGAAACTTAAAAGCTTTTGCACTACAAAAGAAACTATAAGTAAGGTGAAAAGACAGCCGTCAGATTGGGAGAAAATAATAGCAAATGAAGAAACAGACAAAGGATTAATCTCAAAAATATACAAGCAACTCCTGCAGCTCAATTCCAGAAAAATAAATGACCCAATCCAAAAATGGGCCAGAGAACTAAACAGACATTTCTCCAAAGAAGACATACAGATGGCTAACAAACACATGAAAAGGTGCTCAACATCACTCATTATTAGAGAAATGCAAATCAAAACCACAATGAGGTACCATTACACACCAGTCAGGATGGCTGCTATCCAAAAGTCTACAAGCAATAAATGCTGGAGAGGCTGTGGAGAAAAGGGAACCCTCTTACACTGTTGGTGGGAATGCAAACTAGTACAGCCACTATGGAAAACAGTGTGGAGATTCCTTAAAAAACTGGAAATAGAACTGCCATATTACCCAGCAATACCACTTCTGGGCATACACACTGAGGAAACCAGATCTGAAAGAGACACATGCACCCCAATGTTCATCGCAGCACTGTTTATAATAGCCAGGACATGGAAGCAACCTAGATGCCCATCAGCAGATGAATGGATAAGGAAGCTGTGGTACATATACACCATGGAATTTTACTCAGCCGTCAAAAAGAATTCATTTGAACCAGTCCTAATGAGATGGATGAAACTGGAGCCCCTTATACAGAGTGAAGTAAGCCAGAAAGATAAAGAATATTACAACATACTAACACATATATATGGAATTTAGAAAGATGGTAACGAGAACCCTATATGCAAAACAGAAAAAGAGACACAGAAATACAGAACAGACTTTTGAACTCTGTGGGAGAAGGTGAGGGTGGGATGTTTCAAAAGAACAGCATGTATACTATCTATGGTGAAACAGATCACCAGCCCAGGTGGGATGCATGAGACAAGTGCTCCGGCCTGGTGCACTGGGAAGACCCAGAGGAATCGGGTGGAGAGGGAGATGGGAGGGGGGATCGGGATGGGGAATAAGTGTAAATCTATGGCTGATTCATATCAATGTATGACAAGACCCACTGAAATGTTGTGAAGTAATTAGCCTCCAACTAATAAAAAAAATTAAAAAAAAAAAAAAAAGAAAAAAAAAAAAAAAAAAAAGAAAGACCTAGTTCCCCTCCTCATCGCCACCGGAGGCCTCACATCCTTTGAAAACTCCAGAGGTACACGGAGACCAGTGCCTCCAAAGGAGACGATGCCTGGCTCTTCGTGAAACTTGATAGGAGTCCCAGGATTCCTGTGGCACGTGGAAAGGGACCCTTGGTCTCGCGCCTCAGCTGGAGAGGCGTCCCAATTGCCCTGCCAAGCCTCGAGGAGAATCCCGAGTTGTTCCTCGCAAGTAGGCAGGAGTCCTGACGTCGCTGAACAAACACGTGTGTGGAAGGGCCATCCCCGTCGTAACTCGAGAATATACCCCAGGTTCCCGCCGCAACTCGAGAAAAACCATGAGACTTCTCCCAGGCCGCGAGATGAGGCCCGATTCCCCTGCACTGCGTGCAGAGCAATTCCGTGTTGCACATCACACAGGAAAGGAGCCTTGATTTCCTTGATGGCACTCCAGAGAAACCCCAAGAACAGTGTTTCAAGGCTAGAGGGATCTTGAGGTCACTGTAGCAACACGAAAGAGCTCCATGGACCAAGAATGAACTCGAGATGAGAGGTTAGTCCCTGGCTTCGACTCCAGAGGAATACCACCTTACCACAAGCACCTCAAAGGAGGCTTCTCTCAGCTCTAGGTATGTGAGAGGGACCCTGAGTTTGTGGCCTCAAGTGGAATGGACACCGCGATCCCCTGACTCGAAATAAGGCCGGATATCCCGGCAGTGACTTGAATGCAGGCTCATCTTGCATCTCCCAAGACGAAAGGATGTCTGAATCCCCTGTGGAGACCACAGAGAAAGACCTAGTTCCCCACCTCATCGCGACCGGAGGCCTCACATCCTTTGAAAACTCCAGCGGTATGCGGAGATCAGTGCCTCCAAAGGAGACGATGCCTGACTCCTCGTGAAACTTGATAGGAGTCCCAGGATTCCTGTGTCACGTGGAAAGGGACCCTTGGTCTCCCGCCTCAGCTGGAGAGGCGTTCCAATTGCCCTGCCAAGCCTCGAGGAGAATCCTGAGTTGTCCCTCACAACTAGGCAGGAGTCCTGACGTCGCTGAACAAACACGTGGGTGGAAGTGCCATCACCGTCGTAACTCGAGAATATACCCCACGTTCCCGCCGCAACTCGAGAAAAACCATGAGACTTCTCCCACGCCGCGAGATGAGGCCCGATTCCCCTGCACTGCGTGCAGAGCAATTCCGTGTTGCACATCACACATGAAAGGAGCCTTGATTTCCTTCATGGTACCCAGAGAAACACCAAGAACACTGTTTCAAGGCTAGAGGGATCCTGAGGTCACTGTAGCAACATGAAAGAGCTCCGTGGACCAAAACTCAACTCAAGATGAGAGGTTAGTCCCTGGCTTCAACTCCAGGGGAATAACACCTTACCAGAAGCACCTCAAAGGAGGCTTCTCTCAGCTCTGGGTATGTGAGAAGGACCCTGAGTTTTCGGCCTCAACTGGAATGGACACCGAGATGCCCTGACTCGAAATAAGGCCGGATATCCCTGCAGTGACTTGAATGCAGGCACGTCTTGCATCTCCCAAGACGAAAGGATGTCTGAATCCCCTGCGGAGAACACAGAGAAAGACCAAGTTCCCCACCTCATTGCGACCAGAGGCCTGACATCCTTTGAAAACTTCAGAGGTAGGCGGAGATCAGTGCCTCCAAAGGAGACGATGCCTGACTCCTCGTGAAACTTGATAGGAGTCCCAGGATTTCTGTGGCACGTGGAAAGGGACCCTTGGTCTCCCGCCTCAGCTGGAGAGGCGTCCCAATTGCCCTGCCAAGCCTCGAGGAGAATCTCGATTTGTCCCTCGCAACTAGGCAGGAGTCCTGACTTGCCTGAACAAACACGTGGGTGGAAGTTCCATCCCCGCCGTAACTCGAGAATTTACCCCAGGTTCCCGCCGCAACTCGAGAAAAACCATGAGACTTCCCCCTCGCCGCGAGATTAGGCCCGATTCCCCTGCACTGCGTGCAGAGCAATTTCGTGTTGCACATCACACAGGAAAGGAGCCTTGATTTCCTTCATGGTATTCCAGAGAAACCCCAAGAACACTGTTTCAAGGCTAGAGGGATCCTGAGGTCACTGTAGCAACACGAAAGAGCTCTGTGGACCAGAAATCAACTCAAGATGAGAGATTAGTCCCTGGCTTCGACTCCAGAGGAATACCACCTTACCACAAGCACCTCAAGAGGAGGCTTCTCTCAGCTCTAGGTATGTGAGAGGGACCCTGAGTTTGCGGCCTCAAGTGGAATGGACACCGAGATGCCCTGACTCGAAATAAGGCCGGATATCCCTGCAGTGACTTGAATGCAGGCTCGTCTTGCATCTCCCAAGACGAAAGGATGTCTGAATCCCCTGTGGAGACCACAGAGAAAGACCTAGTTCCTTGGTCTAGTTCTGTGAAAAATACCGTTGGTAGCTTGATAGGGATTGCATTGAATCTATAGATTGCTTTCGGTAGAATAGCCATTTTGACAATATTGATTCTTCCAATCCATGAACACGGTATGTTTCTCCATCTGTTTGTGTCCTCTTTGATTTCTTTCATCAGTGTTTTATAGTTTTCTATGTATAGGTCTTTTGTTTCTTTAGGTAGATATACTCCTAAGTATTTTATTCTTTTTGTTGCAATGGTGAATGGTATTGTTTCCTTCATTTCTCTTTCTGTTTTTTCATTGTTAGTATATAGGAATGCAAGGGATTTCTGTGTGTTAATTTTATATCCTGCAACTTTACTATATTCATTGATTAGTTCTAGTAATTTTCTGGTAGAGTCTTTAGGGTTTTCTATATAGAGGATCATGTCATCACAGAACTAGACCAAAGAATTTCACAATTTGTATGGAAATACAAAAAACCTCGAATAGCCAAAGTAATCTTGAAAAAGAAGAATGGAACTGGAGGAATCAACCTGCCTGACTTCAGACTCTACTACAAAGCCACAGTCATCAAGACAGTGTGGTACTGGCACAAAGACAGAAATATAGACCAATGGAACAGAATAGAAAGCCCAGAGATAAATCCACGAACCTATGGACACCTTATCTTTGACAAAGGAGGCAAGGATATACAATGGAAAAAAGACAACCTCTTTAACAAGTGGTGCTGGGAAAACTGGTCAACCACTTGCAAAAGAATGAAACTAGAACACTTTCTAACACCATGCACAAAAATAAACTCAAAATGGATTAAAGATCTAAATGTAAGACCAGAAACTATAAAACTCCTAGAGGAGAACATAGGCAAAACACTCTCCGACATAAATCACAGCAAGATCCTCTATGACCCACTTCCCAGAATATTGGAAATAAAAGCAAAACTAAACAAATGGGATCTAATGAAACTTAAAAGCTTTTGCACTACAAAAGAAACTATAAGTAAGGTGAAAAGACAGCCGTCAGATTGGGAGAAAATAATAGCAAATGAAGAAACAGACAAAGGATTAATCTCAAAAATATACAAGCAACTCCTGCAGCTCAATTCCAGAAAAATAAATGACCCAATCCAAAAATGGGCCAGAGAACTAAACAGACATTTCTCCAAAGAAGACATACAGATGGCTAACAAACACATGAAAAGGTGCTCAACATCACTCATTATTAGAGAAATGCAAATCAAAACCACAATGAGGTACCATTACACACCAGTCAGGATGGCTGCTATCCAAAAGTCTACAAGCAATAAATGCTGGAGAGGCTGTGGAGAAAAGGGAACCCTCTTACACTGTTGGTGGGAATGCAAACTAGTACAGCCACTATGGAAAACAGTGTGGAGATTCCTTAAAAAACTGGAAATAGAACTGCCATATTACCCAGCAATACCACTTCTGGGCATACACACTGAGGAAACCAGATCTGAAAGAGACACATGCACCCCAATGTTCATCGCAGCACTGTTTATAATAGCCAGGACATGGAAGCAACCTAGATGCCCATCAGCAGATGAATGGATAAGGAAGCTGTGGTACATATACACCATGGAATTTTACTCAGCCGTCAAAAAGAATTCATTTGAACCAGTCCTAAAGAGATGGATGAAACTGGAGCCCCTTATACAGAGTGAAGTAAGCCAGAAAGATAAAGAATATTACAACATACTAACACATATATATGGAATTTAGAAAGATGGTAACGAGAACCCTATATGCAAAACAGAAAAAGAGACACAGAAATACAGAACAGACTTTTGAACTCTGTGGGAGAAGGTGAGGGTGGGATGTTTCAAAAGAACAGCATGTATACTATCTATGGTGAAACAGATCACCAGCCCAGGTGGGATGCATGAGACAAGTGCTCCGGCCTGGTGCACTGGGAAGACCCAGAGGAATCGGGTGGAGAGGGAGATGGGAGGGGGGATCGGGATGGGGAATAAGTGTAAATCTATGGCTGATTCATATCAATGTATGACAAGACCCACTGAAATGTTGTGAAGTAATTAGCCTCCAACTAATAAAAAAAATTAAAAAAAAAAAAAAAGAAAAAAAAAAAAAAAAAAAGAAAGACCTAGTTCCCCTCCTCATCGCCACCGGAGGCCTCACATCCTTTGAAAACTCCAGAGGTACACGGAGATCAGTGCCTCCAAAGGAGACGATGCCTGGCTCTTCGTGAAACTTGATAGGAGTCCCAGGATTCCTGTGGCACGTGGAAAGGGACCCTTGGTCTCGCGCCTCAGCTGGAGAGGCGTCCCAATTGCCCTGCCAAGCCTCGAGGAGAATCCCGAGTTGTCCCTCGCAAGTAGGCAGGAGTCCTGACGTCGCTGAACAAACACGTGTGTGGAAGGGCCATCCCCGTCGTAACTCGAGAATATACCCCAGGTTCCCGCCGCAACTCGAGAAAAACCATGAGACTTCTCCCAGGCCACGGATGAGGCCCGATTCCCCTGCACTGCGTGCAGAGCAATTCCGTGTTGCACATCACACAGGAAAGGAGCCTTGATTTCCTTGATGGCACTCCAGAGAAACCCCAAGAACAGTGTTTCAAGGCTAGAGGGATCTTGAGGTCACTGTAGCAACACGAAAGAGCTCCATGGACCAAGAATGAACTCGAGATGAGAGGTTAGTCCCTGGCTTCGACTCCAGAGGAATACCACCTTACCACAAGCACCTCAAAGGAGGCTTCTCTCAGCTCTAGGTATGTGAGAGGGACCCTGAGTTTGTGGCCTCAAGTGGAATGGACACCGCGATCCCCTGACTCGAAATAAGGCCGGATATCCCGGCAGTGACTTGAATGCAGGCTCATCTTGCATCTCCCAAGACGAAAGGATGTCTGAATCCCCTGTGGAGACCACAGAGAAAGACCTAGTTCCCCACCTCATCGCGACCGGAGGCCTCACATCCTTTGAAAACTCCAGCGGTATGCGGAGATCAGTGCCTCCAAAGGAGACGATGCCTGACTCCTCGTGAAACTTGATAGGAGTCCCAGGATTCCTGTGTCACGTGGAAAGGGACCCTTGGTCTCCCGCCTCAGCTGGAGAGGCGTTCCAATTGCCCTGCCAAGCCTCGAGGAGAATCCTGAGTTGTCCCTCACAACTAGGCAGGAGTCCTGACGTCGCTGAACAAACACGTGGGTGGAAGTGCCATCACCGTCGTAACTCGAGAATATACCCCACGTTCCCGCCGCAACTCGAGAAAAACCATGAGACTTCTCCCACGCCGCGAGATGAGGCCCGATTCCCCTGCACTGCGTGCAGAGCAATTCCGTGTTGCACATCACACATGAAAGGAGCCTTGATTTCCTTCATGGTGCCCAGAGAAACACCAAGAACACTGTTTCAAGGCTAGAGGGATCCTGAGGTCACTGTAGCAACATGAAAGAGCTCCGTGGACCAAAACTCAACTCAAGATGAGAGGTTAGTCCCTGGCTTCAACTCCAGGGGAATAACACCTTACCAGAAGCACCTCAAAGGAGGCTTCTCTCAGCTCTGGGTATGTGAGAAGGACCCTGAGTTTTCGGCCTCAACTGGAATGGACACCGAGATGCCCTGACTCGAAATAAGGCCGGATATCCCTGCAGTGACTTGAATGCAGGCTCGTCTTGCATCTCCCAAGACGAAAGGATGTCTGAATCCCCTGCGGAGAACACAGAGAAAGACCAAGTTCCCCACCTCATTGCGACCAGAGGCCTGACATCCTTTGAAAACTTCAGAGGTAGGCGGAGATCAGTGCCTCCAAAGGAGACGATGCCTGACTCCTCGTGAAACTTGATAGGAGTCCCAGGATTTCTGTGGCACGTGGAAAGGGACCCTTGGTCTCCCGCCTCAGCTGGAGAGGCGTCCCAATTGCCCTGCCAAGCCTCGAGGAGAATCTCGATTTGTCCCTCGCAACTAGGCAGGAGTCCTGACTTGCCTGAACAAACACGTGGGTGGAAGTTCCATCCCCGCCGTAACTCGAGAATTTACCCCAGGTTCCCGCCGCAACTCGAGAAAAACCATGAGACTTCCCCCTCGCCGCGAGATTAGGCCCGATTCCCCTGCACTGCGTGCAGAGCAATTTCGTGTTGCACATCACACAGGAAAGGAGCCTTGATTTCCTTCATGGTATTCCAGAGAAACCCCAAGAACACTGTTTCAAGGCTAGAGGGATCCTGAGGTCACTGTAGCAACACGAAAGAGCTCTGTGGACCAGAAATCAACTCGAGATGAGAGATTAGTCCCTGGCTTCGACTCCAGAGGAATACCACCTTACCACAAGCACCTCAAGAGGAGGCTTCTCTCAGCTCTAGGTATGTGAGAGGGACCCTGAGTTTGCGGCCTCAAGTGGAATGGACACCGAGATGCCCTGACTCGAAATAAGGCCGGATATCCCTGCAGTGACTTGAATGCAGGCTCGTCTTGCATCTCCCAAGACGAAAGGATGTCTGAATCCCCTGTGGAGACCACAGAGAAAGACCTAGTTCCTTGGTCTAGTTCTGTGAAAAATACCGTTGGTAGCTTGATAGGGATTGCATTGAATCTATAGATTGCTTTCGGTAGAATAGCCATTTTGACAATATTGATTCTTCCAATCCATGAACACGGTATGTTTCTCCATCTGTTTGTGTCCTCTTTGATTTCTTTCATCAGTGTTTTATAGTTTTCTATGTATAGGTCTTTTGTTTCTTTAGGTAGATATACTCCTAAGTATTTTATTCTTTTTGTTGCAATGGTGAATGGTATTGTTTCCTTCATTTCTCTTTCTGTTTTTTCATTGTTAGTATATAGGAATGCAAGGGATTTCTGTGTGTTAATTTTATATCCTGCAACTTTACTATATTCATTGATTAGTTCTAGTAATTTTCTGGTAGAGTCTTTAGGGTTTTCTATATAGAGGATCATGTCATCACAGAACTAGACCAAAGAATTTCACAATTTGTATGGAAATACAAAAAACCTCGAATAGCCAAAGTAATCTTGAAAAAGAAGAATGGAACTGGAGGAATCAACCTGCCTGACTTCAGACTCTACTACAAAGCCACAGTCATCAAGACAGTGTGGTACTGGCACAAAGACAGAAATATAGACCAATGGAACAGAATAGAAAGCCCAGAGATAAATCCACGAACCTATGGACACCTTATCTTTGACAAAGGAGGCAAGGATATACAATGGAAAAAAGACAACCTCTTTAACAAGTGGTGCTGGGAAAACTGGTCAACCACTTGCAAAAGAATGAAACTAGAACACTTTCTAACACCATGCACAAAAATAAACTCAAAATGGATTAAAGATCTAAATGTAAGACCAGAAACTATAAAACTCCTAGAGGAGAACATAGGCAAAACACTCTCCGACATAAATCACAGCAAGATCCTCTATGACCCACTTCCCAGAATATTGGAAATAAAAGCAAAACTAAACAAATGGGATCTAATGAAACTTAAAAGCTTTTGCACTACAAAAGAAACTATAAGTAAGGTGAAAAGACAGCCGTCAGATTGGGAGAAAATAATAGCAAATGAAGAAACAGACAAAGGATTAATCTCAAAAATATACAAGCAACTCCTGCAGCTCAATTCCAGAAAAATAAATGACCCAATCCAAAAATGGGCCAGAGAACTAAACAGACATTTCTCCAAAGAAGACATACAGATGGCTAACAAACACATGAAAAGGTGCTCAACATCACTCATTATTAGAGAAATGCAAATCAAAACCACAATGAGGTACCATTACACACCAGTCAGGATGGCTGCTATCCAAAAGTCTACAAGCAATAAATGCTGGAGAGGCTGTGGAGAAAAGGGAACCCTCTTACACTGTTGGTGGGAATGCAAACTAGTACAGCCACTATGGAAAACAGTGTGGAGATTCCTTAAAAAACTGGAAATAGAACTGCCATATTACCCAGCAATACCACTTCTGGGCATACACACTGAGGAAACCAGATCTGAAAGAGACACATGCACCCCAATGTTCATCGCAGCACTGTTTATAATAGCCAGGACATGGAAGCAACCTAGATGCCCATCAGCAGATGAATGGATAAGGAAGCTGTGGTACATATACACCATGGAATTTTACTCAGCCGTCAAAAAGAATTCATTTGAACCAGTCCTAAAGAGATGGATGAAACTGGAGCCCCTTATACAGAGTGAAGTAAGCCAGAAAGATAAAGAATATTACAACATACTAACACATATATATGGAATTTAGAAAGATGGTAACGAGAACCCTATATGCAAAACAGAAAAAGAGACACAGAAATACAGAACAGACTTTTGAACTCTGTGGGAGAAGGTGAGGGTGGGATGTTTCAAAAGAACAGCATGTATACTATCTATGGTGAAACAGATCACCAGCCCAGGTGGGATGCATGAGACAAGTGCTCCGGCCTGGTGCACTGGGAAGACCCAGAGGAATCGGGTGGAGAGGGAGATGGGAGGGGGGATCGGGATGGGGAATAAGTGTAAATCTATGGCTGATTCATATCAATGTATGACAAGACCCACTGAAATGTTGTGAAGTAATTAGCCTCCAACTAATAAAAAAAATTAAAAAAAAAAAAAAAGAAAAAAAAAAAAAAAAAAAAGAAAGACCTAGTTCCCCTCCTCATCGCCACCGGAGGCCTCACATCCTTTGAAAACTCCAGAGGTACACGGAGATCAGTGCCTCCAAAGGAGACGATGCCTGGCTCTTCGTGAAACTTGATAGGAGTCCCAGGATTCCTGTGGCACGTGGAAAGGGACCCTTGGTCTCGCGCCTCAGCTGGAGAGGCGTCCCAATTGCCCTGCCAAGCCTCGAGGAGAATCCCGAGTTGTCCCTCGCAAGTAGGCAGGAGTCCTGACGTCGCTGAACAAACACGTGTGTGGAAGGGCCATCCCCGTCGTAACTCGAGAATATACCCCAGGTTCCCGCCGCAACTCGAGAAAAACCATGAGACTTCTCCCAGGCCACGAGATGAGGCCCGATTCCCCTGCACTGCGTGCAGAGCAATTCCGTGTTGCACATCACACAGGAAAGGAGCCTTGATTTCCTTGATGGCACTCCAGAGAAACCCCAAGAACAGTGTTTCAAGGCTAGAGGGATCTTGAGGTCACTGTAGCAACACGAAAGAGCTCCATGGACCAAGAATGAACTCGAGATGAGAGGTTAGTCCCTGGCTTCGACTCCAGAGGAATACCACCTTACCACAAGCACCTCAAAGGAGGCTTCTCTCAGCTCTAGGTATGTGAGAGGGACCCTGAGTTTGTGGCCTCAAGTGGAATGGACACCGCGATCCCCTGACTCGAAATAAGGCCGGATATCCCGGCAGTGACTTGAATGCAGGCTCATCTTGCATCTCCCAAGACGAAAGGATGTCTGAATCCCCTGTGGAGACCACAGAGAAAGACCTAGTTCCCCACCTCATCGCGACCGGAGGCCTCACATCCTTTGAAAACTCCAGCGGTATGCGGAGATCAGTGCCTCCAAAGGAGACGATGCCTGACTCCTCGTGAAACTTGATAGGAGTCCCAGGATTCCTGTGTCACGTGGAAAGGGACCCTTGGTCTCCCGCCTCAGCTGGAGAGGCGTTCCAATTGCCCTGCCAAGCCTCGAGGAGAATCCTGAGTTGTCCCTCACAACTAGGCAGGAGTCCTGACGTCGCTGAACAAACACGTGGGTGGAAGTGCCATCACCGTCGTAACTCGAGAATATACCCCACGTTCCCGCCGCAACTCGAGAAAAACCATGAGACTTCTCCCACGCCGCGAGATGAGGCCCGATTCCCCTGCACTGCGTGCAGAGCAATTCCGTGTTGCACATCACACATGAAAGGAGCCTTGATTTCCTTCATGGTGCCCAGAGAAACACCAAGAACACTGTTTCAAGGCTAGAGGGATCCTGAGGTCACTGTAGCAACATGAAAGAGCTCCGTGGACCAAAACTCAACTCAAGATGAGAGGTTAGTCCCTGGCTTCAACTCCAGGGGAATAACACCTTACCAGAAGCACCTCAAAGGAGGCTTCTCTCAGCTCTGGGTATGTGAGAAGGACCCTGAGTTTTCGGCCTCAACTGGAATGGACACCGAGATGCCCTGACTCGAAATAAGGCCGGATATCCCTGCAGTGACTTGAATGCAGGCTCGTCTTGCATCTCCCAAGACGAAAGGATGTCTGAATCCCCTGCGGAGAACACAGAGAAAGACCAAGTTCCCCACCTCATTGCGACCAGAGGCCTGACATCCTTTGAAAACTTCAGAGGTAGGCGGAGATCAGTGCCTCCAAAGGAGACGATGCCTGACTCCTCGTGAAACTTGATAGGAGTCCCAGGATTTCTGTGGCACGTGGAAAGGGACCCTTGGTCTCCCGCCTCAGCTGGAGAGGCGTCCCAATTGCCCTGCCAAGCCTCGAGGAGAATCTCGATTTGTCCCTCGCAACTAGGCAGGAGTCCTGACTTGCCTGAACAAACACGTGGGTGGAAGTTCCATCCCCGCCGTAACTCGAGAATTTACCCCAGGTTCCCGCCGCAACTCGAGAAAAACCATGAGACTTCCCCCTCGCCGCGAGATTAGGCCCGATTCCCCTGCACTGCGTGCAGAGCAATTTCGTGTTGCACATCACACAGGAAAGGAGCCTTGATTTCCTTCATGGTATTCCAGAGAAACCCCAAGAACACTGTTTCAAGGCTAGAGGGATCCTGAGGTCACTGTAGCAACACGAAAGAGCTCTGTGGACCAGAAATCAACTCGAGATGAGAGATTAGTCCCTGGCTTCGACTCCAGAGGAATACCACCTTACCACAAGCACCTCAAGAGGAGGCTTCTCTCAGCTCTAGGTATGTGAGAGGGACCCTGAGTTTGCGGCCTCAAGTGGAATGGACACCGAGATGCCCTGACTCGAAATAAGGCCGGATATCCCTGCAGTGACTTGAATGCAGGCTCGTCTTGCATCTCCCAAGACGAAAGGATGTCTGAATCCCCTGTGGAGACCACAGAGAAAGACCTAGTTCCTTGGTCTAGTTCTGTGAAAAATACCGTTGGTACCTTGATAGGGATTGCATTGAATCTATAGATTGCTTTCGGTAGAATAGCCATTTTGACAATATTGATTCTTCCAATCCATGAACACGGTATGTTTCTCCATCTGTTTGTGTCCTCTTTGATTTCTTTCATCAGTGTTTTATAGTTTTCTATGTATAGGTCTTTTGTTTCTTTAGGTAGATATACTCCTAAGTATTTTATTCTTTTTGTTGCAATGGTGAATGGTATTGTTTCCTTCATTTCTCTTTCTGTTTTTTCATTGTTAGTATATAGGAATGCAAGGGATTTCTGTGTGTTAATTTTATATCCTGCAACTTTACTATATTCATTGATTAGTTCTAGTAATTTTCTGGTAGAGTCTTTAGGGTTTTCTATATAGAGGATCATGTCATCACAGAACTAGACCAAAGAATTTCACAATTTGTATGGAAATACAAAAAACCTCGAATAGCCAAAGTAATCTTGAAAAAGAAGAATGGAACTGGAGGAATCAACCTGCCTGACTTCAGACTCTACTACAAAGCCACAGTCATCAAGACAGTGTGGTACTGGCACAAAGACAGAAATATAGACCAATGGAACAGAATAGAAAGCCCAGAGATAAATCCACGAACCTATGGACACCTTATCTTTGACAAAGGAGGCAAGGATATACAATGGAAAAAAGACAACCTCTTTAACAAGTGGTGCTGGGAAAACTGGTCAACCACTTGCAAAAGAATGAAACTAGAACACTTTCTAACACCAGGCACAAAAATAAACTCAAAATGGATTACAGATCTAAATGTAAGACCAGAAACTATAAAACTCCTAGAGGAGAACATAGGCAAAACACTCTCCGACATAAATCACAGCAAGATCCTCTATGACCCACTTCCCAGAATATTGGAAATAAAAGCAAAACTAAACAAATGGGATCTAATGAAACTTAAAAGCTTTTGCACTACAAAAGAAACTATAAGTAAGGTGAAAAGACAGCCGTCAGATTGGGAGAAAATAATAGCAAATGAAGAAACAGACAAAGGATTAATCTCAAAAATATACAAGCAACTCCTGCAGCTCAATTCCAGAAAAATAAATGACCCAATCCAAAAATGGGCCAGAGAACTAAACAGACATTTCTCCAAAGAAGACATACAGATGGCTAACAAACACATGAAAAGGTGCTCAACATCACTCATTATTAGAGAAATGCAAATCAAAACCACAATGAGGTACCATTACACACCAGTCAGGATGGCTGCTATCCAAAAGTCTACAAGCAATAAATGCTGGAGAGGCTGTGGAGAAAAGGGAACCCTCTTACACTGTTGGTGGGAATGCAAACTAGTACAGCCACTATGGAAAACAGTGTGGAGATTCCTTAAAAAACTGGAAATAGAACTGCCATATTACCCAGCAATACCACTTCTGGGCATACACACTGAGGAAACCAGATCTGAAAGAGACACATGCACCCCAATGTTCATCGCAGCACTGTTTATAATAGCCAGGACATGGAAGCAACCTAGATGCCCATCAGCAGATGAATGGATAAGGAAGCTGTGGTACATATACACCATGGAATTTTACTCAGCCGTCAAAAAGAATTCATTTGAACCAGTCCTAATGAGATGGATGAAACTGGAGCCCCTTATACAGAGTGAAGTAAGCCAGAAAGATAAAGAATATTACAACATACTAACACATATATATGGAATTTAGAAAGATGGTAACGAGAACCCTATATGCAAAACAGAAAAAGAGACACAGAAATACAGAACAGACTTTTGAACTCTGTGGGAGAAGGTGAGGGTGGGATGTTTCAAAAGAACAGCATGTATACTATCTATGGTGAAACAGATCACCAGCCCAGGTGGGATGCATGAGACAAGTGCTCCGGCCTGGTGCACTGGGAAGACCCAGAGGAATCGGGTGGAGAGGGAGATGGGAGGGGGGATCGGGATGGGGAATAAGTGTAAATCTATGGCTGATTCATATCAATGTATGACAAGACCCACTGAAATGTTGTGAAGTAATTAGCCTCCAACTAATAAAAAAAATTAAAAAAAAAAAAAAAGAAAAAAAAAAAAAAAAAAAAGAAAGACCTAGTTCCCCTCCTCATCGCCACCGGAGGCCTCACATCCTTTGAAAACTCCAGAGGTACACGGAGATCAGTGCCTCCAAAGGAGACGATGCCTGGCTCTTCGTGAAACTTGATAGGAGTCCCAGGATTCCTGTGGCACGTGGAAAGGGACCCTTGGTCTCGCGCCTCAGCTGGAGAGGCGTCCCAATTGCCCTGCCAAGCCTCGAGGAGAATCCCGAGTTGTCCCTCGCAAGTAGGCAGGAGTCCTGACGTCGCTGAACAAACACGTGTGTGGAAGGGCCATCCCCGTCGTAACTCGAGAATATACCCCAGGTTCCCGCCGCAACTCGAGAAAAACCATGAGACTTCTCCCAGGCCACGAGATGAGGCCCGATTCCCCTGCACTGCGTGCAGAGCAATTCCGTGTTGCACATCACACAGGAAAGGAGCCTTGATTTCCTTGATGGCACTCCAGAGAAACCCCAAGAACAGTGTTTCAAGGCTAGAGGGATCTTGAGGTCACTGTAGCAACACGAAAGAGCTCCATGGACCAAGAATGAACTCGAGATGAGAGGTTAGTCCCTGGCTTCGACTCCAGAGGAATACCACCTTACCACAAGCACCTCAAAGGAGGCTTCTCTCAGCTCTAGGTATGTGAGAGGGACCCTGAGTTTGTGGCCTCAAGTGGAATGGACACCGCGATCCCCTGACTCGAAATAAGGCCGGATATCCCGGCAGTGACTTGAATGCAGGCTCATCTTGCATCTCCCAAGACGAAAGGATGTCTGAATCCCCTGTGGAGACCACAGAGAAAGACCTAGTTCCCCACCTCATCGCGACCGGAGGCCTCACATCCTTTGAAAACTCCAGCGGTATGCGGAGATCAGTGCCTCCAAAGGAGACGATGCCTGACTCCTCGTGAAACTTGATAGGAGTCCCAGGATTCCTGTGTCACGTGGAAAGGGACCCTTGGTCTCCCGCCTCAGCTGGAGAGGCGTTCCAATTGCCCTGCCAAGCCTCGAGGAGAATCCTGAGTTGTCCCTCACAACTAGGCAGGAGTCCTGACGTCGCTGAACAAACACGTGGGTGGAAGTGCCATCACCGTCGTAACTCGAGAATATACCCCACGTTCCCGCCGCAACTCGAGAAAAACCATGAGACTTCTCCCACGCCGCGAGATGAGGCCCGATTCCCCTGCACTGCGTGCAGAGCAATTCCGTGTTGCACATCACACATGAAAGGAGCCTTGATTTCCTTCATGGTACCCAGAGAAACACCAAGAACACTGTTTCAAGGCTAGAGGGATCCTGAGGTCACTGTAGCAACATGAAAGAGCTCCGTGGACCAAAACTCAACTCAAGATGAGAGGTTAGTCCCTGGCTTCAACTCCAGGGGAATAACACCTTACCAGAAGCACCTCAAAGGAGGCTTCTCTCAGCTCTGGGTATGTGAGAAGGACCCTGAGTTTTCGGCCTCAACTGGAATGGACACCGAGATGCCCTGACTCGAAATAAGGCCGGATATCCCTGCAGTGACTTGAATGCAGGCTCGTCTTGCATCTCCCAAGACGAAAGGATGTCTGAATCCCCTGCGGAGAACACAGAGAAAGACCAAGTTCCCCACCTCATCGCGACCAGAGGCCTGACATCCTTTGAAAACTCCAGAGGTAGGCGGAGATCAGTGCCTCCAAAGGAGACGATGCCTGACTCCTCGTGAAACTTGATAGGAGTCCCAGGATTTCTGTGGCACGTGGAAAGGGACCCTTGGTCTCCCGCCTCAGCTGGAGAGGCGTCCCAATTGCCCTGCCAAGCCTCGAGGTGAATCTCGATTTGTCCCTCGCAACTAGGCAGGAGTCCTGACTTGCCTGAACAAACACGTGGGTGGAAGTTCCATCCCCGCCGTAACTCGAGAATTTACCCCAGGTTCCCGCCGCAACTCGAGAAAAACCATGAGACTTCCCCCTCGCCGCGAGATTAGGCCCGATTCCACTGCACTGCGTGCAGAGCAATTTCGTGTTGCACATCACACAGGAAAGGAGCCTTGATTTCCTTCATGGTATTCCAGAGAAACCCCAAGAACACTGTTTCAAGGCTAGAGGGATCCTGAGGTCACTGTAGCAACACGAAAGAGCTCTGTGGACCAGAAATCAACTCGAGATGAGAGATTAGTCCCTGGCTTCGACTCCAGAGGAATACCACCTTACCACAAGCACCTCAAGAGGAGGCTTCTCTCAGCTCTAGGTATGTGAGAGGGACCCTGAGTTTGCGGCCTCAAGTGGAATGGACACCGAGATGCCCTGACTCGAAATAAGGCCGGATATCCCTGCAGTGACTTGAATGCAGGCTCGTCTTGCATCTCCCAAGACGAAAGGATGTCTGAATCCCCTGTGGAGACCACAGAGAAAGACCTAGTTCCTTGGTCTAGTTCTGTGAAAAATACCGTTGGTAGCTTGATAGGGATTGCATTGAATCTATAGATTGCTTTCGGTAGAATAGCCATTTTGACAATATTGATTCTTCCAATCCATGAACACGGTATGTTTCTCCATCTGTTTGTGTCCTCTTTGATTTCTTTCATCAGTGTTTTATAGTTTTCTATGTATAGGTCTTTTGTTTCTTTAGGTAGATATACTCCTAAGTATTTTATTCTTTTTGTTGCAATGGTGAATGGTATTGTTTCCTTCATTTCTCTTTCTGTTTTTTCATTGTTAGTATATAGGAATGCAAGGGATTTCTGTGTGTTAATTTTATATCCTGCAACTTTACTATATTCATTGATTAGTTCTAGTAATTTTCTGGTAGAGTCTTTAGGGTTTTCTATATAGAGGATCATGTCATCACAGAACTAGACCAAAGAATTTCACAATTTGTATGGAAATACAAAAAACCTCGAATAGCCAAAGTAATCTTGAAAAAGAAGAATGGAACTGGAGGAATCAACCTGCCTGACTTCAGACTCTACTACAAAGCCACAGTCATCAAGACAGTGTGGTACTGGCACAAAGACAGAAATATAGACCAATGGAACAGAATAGAAAGCCCAGAGATAAATCCACGAACCTATGGACACCTTATCTTTGACAAAGGAGGCAAGGATATACAATGGAAAAAAGACAACCTCTTTAACAAGTGGTGCTGGGAAAACTGGTCAACCACTTGCAAAAGAATGAAACTAGAACACTTTCTAACACCATGCACAAAAATAAACTCAAAATGGATTAAAGATCTAAATGTAAGACCAGAAACTATAAAACTCCTAGAGGAGAACATAGGCAAAACACTCTCCGACATAAATCACAGCAAGATCCTCTATGACCCACTTCCCAGAATATTGGAAATAAAAGCAAAACTAAACAAATGGGATCTAATGAAACTTAAAAGCTTTTGCACTACAAAAGAAACTATAAGTAAGGTGAAAAGACAGCCGTCAGATTGGGAGAAAATAATAGCAAATGAAGAAACAGACAAAGGATTAATCTCAAAAATATACAAGCAACTCCTGCAGCTCAATTCCAGAAAAATAAATGACCCAATCCAAAAATGGGCCAGAGAACTAAACAGACATTTCTCCAAAGAAGACATACAGATGGCTAACAAACACATGAAAAGGTGCTCAACATCACTCATTATTAGAGAAATGCAAATCAAAACCACAATGAGGTACCATTACACACCAGTCAGGATGGCTGCTATCCAAAAGTCTACAAGCAATAAATGCTGGAGAGGCTGTGGAGAAAAGGGAACCCTCTTACACTGTTGGTGGGAATGCAAACTAGTACAGCCACTATGGAAAACAGTGTGGAGATTCCTTAAAAAACTGGAAATAGAACTGCCATATTACCCAGCAATACCACTTCTGGGCATACACACTGAGGAAACCAGATCTGAAAGAGACACATGCACCCCAATGTTCATCGCAGCACTGTTTATAATAGCCAGGACATGGAAGCAACCTAGATGCCCATCAGCAGATGAATGGATAAGGAAGCTGTGGTACATATACACCATGGAATTTTACTCAGCCGTCAAAAAGAATTCATTTGAACCAGTCCTAATGAGATGGATGAAACTGGAGCCCCTTATACAGAGTGAAGTAAGCCAGAAAGATAAAGAATATTACAACATACTAACACATATATATGGAATTTAGAAAGATGGTAACGAGAACCCTATATGCAAAACAGAAAAAGAGACACAGAAATACAGAACAGACTTTTGAACTCTGTGGGAGAAGGTGAGGGTGGGATGTTTCAAAAGAACAGCATGTATACTATCTATGGTGAAACAGATCACCAGCCCAGGTGGGATGCATGAGACAAGTGCTCCGGCCTGGTGCACTGGGAAGACCCAGAGGAATCGGGTGGAGAGGGAGATGGGAGGGGGGATCGGGATGGGGAATAAGTGTAAATCTATGGCTGATTCATATCAATGTATGACAAGACCCACTGAAATGTTGTGAAGTAATTAGCCTCCAACTAATAAAAAAAATTAAAAAAAAAAAAAAAGAAAAAAAAAAAAAAAAAAAAGAAAGACCTAGTTCCCCTCCTCATCGCCACCGGAGGCCTCACATCCTTTGAAAACTCCAGAGGTACACGGAGATCAGTGCCTCCAAAGGAGACGATGCCTGGCTCTTCGTGAAACTTGATAGGAGTCCCAGGATTCCTGTGGCACGTGGAAAGGGACCCTTGGTCTCGCGCCTCAGCTGGAGAGGCGTCCCAATTGCCCTGCCAAGCCTCGAGGAGAATCCCGAGTTGTCCCTCGCAAGTAGGCAGGAGTCCTGACGTCGCTGAACAAACACGTGTGTGGAAGGGCCATCCCCGTCGTAACTCGAGAATATACCCCACGTTCCCGCCGCAACTCGAGAAAAACCATGAGACTTCTCCCACGCCGCGAGATGAGGCCCGATTCCCCTGCACTGCGTGCAGAGCAATTCCGTGTTGCACATCACACATGAAAGGAGCCTTGATTTCCTTCATGGTACCCAGAGAAACACCAAGAACACTGTTTCAAGGCTAGAGGGATCCTGAGGTCACTGTAGCAACATGAAAGAGCTCCGTGGACCAAAACTCAACTCAAGATGAGAGGTTAGTCCCTGGCTTCAACTCCAGGGGAATAACACCTTACCAGAAGCACCTCAAAGGAGGCTTCTCTCAGCTCTGGGTATGTGAGAAGGACCCTGAGTTTTCGGCCTCAACTGGAATGGACACCGAGATGCCCTGACTCGAAATAAGGCCGGATATCCCTGCAGTGACTTGAATGCAGGCTCGTCTTGCATCTCCCAAGACGAAAGGATGTCTGAATCCCCTGCGGAGAACACAGAGAAAGACCAAGTTCCCCACCTCATCGCGACCAGAGGCCTGACATCCTTTGAAAACTCCAGAGGTAGGCGGAGATCAGTGCCTCCAAAGGAGACGATGCCTGACTCCTCGTGAAACTTGATAGGAGTCCCAGGATTTCTGTGGCACGTGGAAAGGGACCCGTGGTCTCCCGCCTCAGCTGGAGAGGCGTCCCAATTGCCCTGCCAAGCCTCGAGGTGAATCTCGATTTGTCCCTCGCAACTAGGCAGGAGTCCTGACTTGCCTGAACAAACACGTGGGTGGAAGTTCCATCCCCGCCGTAACTCGAGAATTTACCCCAGGTTCCCGCCGCAACTCGAGAAAAACCATGAGACTTCCCCCTCGCCGCGAGATTAGGCCCGATTCCCCTGCACTGCGTGCAGAGCAATTTCGTGTTGCACATCACACAGGAAAGGAGCCTTGATTTCCTTCATGGTATTCCAGAGAAACCCCAAGAACACTGTTTCAAGGCTAGAGGGATACTGAGGTCACTGTAGCAACACGAAAGAGCTCTGTGGACCAGAAATCAACTCGAGATGAGAGATTAGTCCCTGGCTTCGACTCCAGAGGAATACCACCTTACCACAAGCACCTCAAGAGGAGGCTTCTCTCAGCTCTAGGTATGTGAGAGGGACCCTGAGTTTGCGGCCTCAAGTGGAATGGACACCGAGATGCCCTGACTCGAAATAAGGCCGGATATCCCTGCAGTGACTTGAATGCAGGCTCGTCTTGCATCTCCCAAGACGAAAGGATGTCTGAATCCCCTGTGGAGACCACAGAGAAAGACCTAGTTCCTTGGTCTAGTTCTGTGAAAAATACCGTTGGTAGCTTGATAGGGATTGCATTGAATCTATAGATTGCTTTCGGTAGAATAGCCATTTTGACAATATTGATTCTTCCAATCCATGAACACGGTATGTTTCTCCATCTGTTTGTGTCCTCTTTGATTTCTTTCATCAGTGTTTTATAGTTTTCTATGTATAGGTCTTTTGTTTCTTTAGGTAGATATACTCCTAAGTATTTTATTCTTTTTGTTGCAATGGTGAATGGTATTGTTTCCTTAATTTCTCTTTCTGTTTTTTCATCGTTAGTATATAGGAATGCAAGGGATTTCTGTGTGTTAATTTTATATCCTGCAACTTTACTATATTCATTGATTAGTTCTAGTAATTTTCTGGTAGAGTCTTTAGGGTTTTCTATATAGAGGATCATGTCATCACAGAACTAGACCAAAGAATTTCACAATTTGTATGGAAATACAAAAAACCTCGAATAGCCAAAGTAATCTTGAAAAAGAAGAATGGAACTGGAGGAATCAACCTGCCTGACTTCAGACTCTACTACAAAGCCACAGTCATCAAGACAGTGTGGTACTGGCACAAAGACAGAAATATAGACCAATGGAACAGAATAGAAAGCCCAGAGATAAATCCACGAACCTATGGACACCTTATCTTTGACAAAGGAGGCAAGGATATACAATGGAAAAAAGACAACCTCTTTAACAAGTGGTGCTGGGAAAACTGGTCAACCACTTGCAAAAGAATGAAACTAGAACACTTTCTAACACCATACACAAAAATAAACTCAAAATGGATTAAAGATCTAAATGTAAGACCAGAAACTATAAAACTCCTAGAGGAGAACATAGGCAAAACACTCTCCTACATAAATCACAGCAAGATCCTCTATGACCCACTTCCCAGAATATTGGAAATAAAAGCAAAACTAAACAAATGGGATCTAATGAAACTTAAAAGCTTTTGCACTACAAAAGAAACTATAAGTAAGGTGAAAAGACAGCCGTCAGATTGGGAGAAAATAATAGCAAATGAAGAAACAGACAAAGGATTAATCTCAAAAATATACAAGCAACTCCTGCAGCTCAATTCCAGAAAAATAAATGACCCAATCCAAAAATGGGCCAGAGAACTAAACAGACATTTCTCCAAAGAAGACATACAGATGGCTAACAAACACATGAAAAGGTGCTCAACATCACTCATTATTAGAGAAATGCAAATCAAAACCACAATGAGGTACCATTACACACCAGTCAGGATGGCTGCTATCCAAAAGTCTACAAGCAATAAATGCTGGAGAGGCTGTGGAGAAAAGGGAACCCTCTTACACTGTTGGTGGGAATGCAAACTAGTACAGCCACTATGGAAAACAGTGTGGAGATTCCTTAAAAAACTGGAAATAGAACTGCCATATTACCCAGCAATACCACTTCTGGGCATACACACTGAGGAAACCAGATCTGAAAGAGACACATGCACCCCAATGTTCATCGCAGCACTGTTTATAATAGCCAGGACATGGAAGCAACCTAGATGCCCATCAGCAGATGAATGGATAAGGAAGCTGTGGTACATATACACCATGGAATTTTACTCAGCCGTCAAAAAGAATTCATTTGAACCAGTCCTAATGAGATGGATGAAACTGGAGCCCCTTATACAGAGTGAAGTAAGCCAGAAAGATAAAGAATATTACAACATACTAACACATATATATGGAATTTAGAAAGATGGTAACGAGAACCCTATATGCAAAACAGAAAAAGAGACACAGAAATACAGAACAGACTTTTGAACTCTGTGGGAGAAGGTGAGGGTGGGATGTTTCAAAAGAACAGCATGTATACTATCTATGGTGAAACAGATCACCAGCCCAGGTGGGATGCATGAGACAAGTGCTCCGGCCTGGTGCACTGGGAAGACCCAGAGGAATCGGGTGGAGAGGGAGATGGGAGGGGGGATCGGGATGGGGAATAAGTGTAAATCTATGGCTGATTCATATCAATGTATGACAAGACCCACTGAAATGTTGTGAAGTAATTAGCCTCCAACTAATAAAAAAAATTAAAAAAAAAAAAAAAGAAAAAAAAAAAAAAAAAAAAAGAAAGACCTAGTTCCCCTCCTCATCGCCACCGGAGGCCTCACATCCTTTGAAAACTCCAGAGGTACGCGGAGATCAGTGCCTCCAAAGGAGACGATGCCTGGCTCTTCGTGAAACTTGATAGGAGTCCCAGGATTCCTGTGGCACGTGGAAAGGGACCCTTGGTCTCGCGCCTCAGCTGGAGAGGCGTCCCAATTGCCCTGCCAAGCCTCGAGGAGAATCCCGAGTTGTCCCTCGCAAGTAGGCAGGAGTCCTGACGTCGCTGAACAAACACGTGTGTGGAAGGGCCATCCCCGTCGTAACTCGAGAATATACCCCAGGTTCCCGCCGCAACTCGAGAAAAACCATGAGACTTCTCCCAGGCCGCGAGATGAGGCCCGATTCCCCTGCACTGCGTGCAGAGCAATTCCGTGTTGCACATCACACAGGAAAGGAGCCTTGATTTCCTTGATGGCACTCCAGAGAAACCCCAAGAACACTGTTTCAAGGCTAGAGGGATCTTGAGGTCACTGTAGCAACACGAAAGAGCTCCATGGACCAAGAATGAACTCGAGATGAGAGGTTAGTCCCTGGCTTCGACTCCAGAGGAATACCACCTTACCACAAGCACCTCAAAGGAGGCTTCTCTCAGCTCTAGGTATGTGAGAGGGACCCTGAGTTTGTGGCCTCAAGTGGAATGGACACCGCGATCCCCTGACTCGAAATATGGCCGGATATCCCGGCAGTGACTTGAATGCAGGCTCATCTTGCATCTCCCAAGACGAAAGGATGTCTGAATCCCCTGTGGAGACCACAGAGAAAGACCTAGTTCCCCACCTCATCGCGACCGGAGGCCTCACATCCTTTGAAAACTCCAGCGGTATGCGGAGATCAGTGCCTCCAAAGGAGACGATGCCTGACTCCTCGTGAAACTTGATAGGAGTCCCAGGATTTCTGTGGCACGTGGAAAGGGACCCTTGGTCTCCCGCCTCAGCTGGAGAGGCGTCCCAATTGCCCTGCCAAGCCTCGAGGTGAATCTCGATTTGTCCCTCGCAACTAGGCAGGAGTCCTGACTTGCCTGAACAAACACGTGGGTGGAAGTTCCATCCCCGCCGTAACTCGAGAATTTACCCCAGGTTCCCGCCGCAACTCGAGAAAAACCATGAGACTTCCCCCTCGCCGCGAGATTAGGCCCGATTCCCCTGCACTGCGTGCAGAGCAATTCCGTGTTGCACATCACACAGGAAAGGAGCCTTGATTTCCTTCATGGTATTCCAGAGAAACCCCAAGAACACTGTTTCAAGGCTAGAGGGATCCTGAGGTCACTGTAGCAACACGAAAGAGCTCCATGGACCAAGAATCAACTCGAGATGGGAGGTTAGTTCCTGGCTTCGACTCCAGAGGAATACCACCTTACCACAAGCACCTCAAGAGGAGGCTTCTCTCAGCTCTAGGTATGTGAGAGGGACCCTGAGTTTGCAGCCTCAAGTGGAATGGACACCGCGATGCCCTGACTCGAAATAAGGCCGGATATCCCTGCAGTGACTTGAATGCAGGCTCGTCTTGCATCTCTCAAGTCGAAAGGATGTCTGAATCCCCTGTGGAAACCACAGAGAAAGACCTAGTTAACCACCTCATCGCGACCAGAGGCCTCACATCCTTTGAAAACTCCAGAGGTACGCAGAGATCAGTGCCTCCAAAGGAGACGATGCCTGCCTCCTGGTGAAACTTGATAGGAGTCCCAGGATTCCTGTGGCATGTGGAAAGGGACCCTTGGTGTCCCGACTCAGCTGGAGAGGCGTCCCATTGCCCTGCCATGCCTCGAGGAGTGTCCCGAGTTTTCCCTCGCAACTAGGCAGGAGTCCTGACGTCGCTGAACAAACACGTGTGTGGAAGGGCAATCCCCGCCGAAACTCGAGAATATACCCCAGGTTCCCACCGCAACTCGAGAAAAATCATGAGACTTCCCCCTCGTCGCGAGAAGAGGCCCGATTCCCCTGCACTGCGTGCAGAGCAATTCCGTGTTGCACATCACACAGGAAAGGAGCCTTGATTTCCTTGATGGCACTCCAGAGAAACCCCAGGAACACTGTTTCAAGGCTAGAAGGATCCTGACATCACTGTAGCAACACGAAAGGGCTCCGTGGACCAAGAATCAACTCGAGATGAAAGGTTAGTCCCTGGCTTCGACTCCAGAGGAATAGCACCTTACCACAAGCACCTCAAGAGGAGGCTTCTCTCAGCTCTAGGTATGTGAGAGGGACCCTGAGTTTGCGGCCTCAAGTGGGATGGACACCCCGATGCCCTGACTCGAAATAAGGCTGGATATCCCTGCAGTGACTTGAATGCAGGCTCATCTTGCATCTCCCAAGACGAAAGGATGTCTGAATCCCCTGTGGAGACCACAGAGAAAGACCTAGTTCCCCACCTCTTCGCGACCTGAGGCCTCACATCCTTGGAAAACTCTAGAGGTACGCGGAGATCAGTGCCTCTAAAGGAGACGATGCCTGCCTCCTCGTGAATCTTGATAGGAGTCCCAGGATTCCTGTGGCACGTGGAAAGGGACACTTGGTCTCCCGCCTCAGCTGGAGAGGCGTCCCAATTGCCCTGCCAAGCCTCAAGGAGAATCCCGAGTTGTCCCTCGCAACTAGGCAGGAGTCCTGACGTCGCTGAACAAACACGTGGGTGGAAGTGCCATCCCCGTCGTAACTCGAGAATATACCCCAGGTTCCCGCCGCAACTCGAGAAAAACCATGAGACTTCTCCCACTCCGCGACATGAGGCCCGATTCCCCTGCACTGCGTGCAGAGCAATTCCGTGTTGCACATCACACATGAAAGGAGCCTTGATTTCCTTCATGGTACTCCAGAGAAACCCCAAGAACACTGTTTCAAGGCTAGAGGGATCCTGAGGTCACTGTAGCAACATGAAAGAGCTCCGTGGACCAAAAATCAACTCGAGATGAGAGGTTAGTCCCTGTCTTCAACTCCAGGGGAATACCACCTTACCAGAAGCACCTCAAAGGAGGCTTCTCTCAGCTCTAGGTATGTGAGAGGGACCCTGAGTTTGCGGCCTCAAGTGGAATGGACACCCCGATGCCCTGACTCGAAATAAGGCCGGATATCCCTGCAGTGACTTGAATGCAGGCTCGTCTTGTATCTCCCTAGACGAAAGGATGTCTGAATCCCCTGTGGAGACCACAGAGAAAGACCTAGTTCCCCACCTCATCGCGACCGGAGGCCTCACATCCTTTGAAAACTCCAGACGTATGCGGAGATCAGTGCCTCCAAAGGAGACGATGCCTGACTCCTCGTGAAACTTGATAGGAGTCCCAGGATTCCTGTGGCACGTGGAAAGGGACCCTTGGTCTCCCGCCTCAGCTGGAGAGGCGTCCCGATTGCCCTGCCAAGCCTCGAGGAGAATCGCGAGTTGTCCCTCGCAGCTAGGCAGGAGTGCTGACCTCGCTGAACATACACGTGTGTGGAAGTGCCATCCCCGTAGTAACTCGAGAATATACCCCAGGTTCCCGCCGCAATTCGAGAAAAACCATGAGACTTCTCCCACGCCGCGAGATGAGGCCCAATTCCCCTCCACTGCGTGCAGAGCAATTCCGTGTTGCACATCACACATGAAAGGATCCTTGATTTCCTTCATGGCACTCCAGAGAAACCCCAAGAACACTGTTTCAAGGCTAGAGGGATCCTGAGGTCATTGTAGCAACACGAAAGAGCTCCGTGGACCAAGAATCACCTCGAGATGAGAGGTTAGTCCCTGGCTTCGCCTCCAGAGTAATACCACCTTACCACAAACACCTCAAGAGGAGTCTTCTCTCAGCTCTAGGTATGTGAGAGGGACCCTGAGTTTGCGGCCTCAAGTGGAATGGACTCCGCGATGCCCTGACTCGAAATAAGGCCGGATATCCCTGCAGTGACTTGAATGCAGGCTCGTCTTGCATCTCCCAAGACGAAAGAATGTCTGAATCCCCTGTGGAGACCACAGAGAAAGACCTAGTTCCTTGGTCTAGTTCTGTGAAAAATACCGTTGGTAGCTTGATAGGGATTGCATTGAATCTATAGATTGCTTTCGGTAGAATAGCCATTTTGACAATATTGATTCTTCCAATCCATGAACACGGTATGATTCTACATCTGTTTGTGTCCTCTTTGATTTCTTTCATCAGTGTTTTATAGTTTTCTATATAGGTCTTTTGTTTCTTTAGGTAGATATACTCCTAAGTATTTTATTCTTTTTGTTGCAATGGTGAATGGTATTGTTTCCTTCATTTCTCTTTCTGTTTTTTCATTGTTAGTATATAGGAATGCAAGGGATTTCTGTGTGTTAATTTTATATCCTGCAACTTTACTATATTCATTGATTAGTTCTAGTAATTTTCTGGTAGAGTCTTTAGGGTTTTCTATATAGAGGATCATGTCATCACAGAACTAGACCAAAGAATTTCACAATTTGTATGGAAATACAAAAAACCTCGAATAGCCAAAGTAATCTTGAAAAAGAAGAATGGAACTGGAGGAATCAACCTGCCTGACTTCAGACTCTACTACAAAGCCACAGTCATCAAGACAGTGTGGTACTGGCACAAAGACAGAAATATAGACCAATTGAACAGAATAGAAAGCCCAGAGATAAATCCACGAACCTATGGACACCTTATCTTTGACAAAGGAGGCAAGGATATACAATGGAAAAAAGACAACCTCTTTAACAAGTGGTGCTGGGAAAACTGGTCAACCACTTGCAAAAGAATGAAACTAGAACACTTTCTAACACCATACACAAAAATAAACTCAAAATGGATTAAAGATCTAAATGTAAGACCAGAAACTATAAAACTCCTAGAGGAGAACATAGGCAAAACACTCTCCGACATAAATCACAGCAAGATCCTCTATGACCCACTTCCCAGAATATTGGAAATAAAAGCAAAACTAAACAAATGGGATCTAATGAAACTTAAAAGCTTTTGCACTACAAAAGAAACTATAAGTAAGGTGAAAAGACAGCCGTCAGATTGGGAGAAAATAATAGCAAATGAAGAAACAGACAAAGGATTAATCTCAAAAATATACAAGCAACTCCTGCAGCTCAATTCCAGAAAAATAAATGACCCAATCCAAAAATGGGCCAGAGAACTAAACAGACATTTCTCCAAAGAAGACATACAGATGGCTAACAAACACATGAAAAGGTGCTCAACATCACTCATTATTAGAGAAATGCAAATCAAAACCACAATGAGGTACCATTACACACCAGTCAGGATGGCTGCTATCCAAAAGTCTACAAGCAATAAATGCTGGAGAGGCTGTGGAGAAAAGGGAACCCTCTTACACTGTTGGTGGGAATGCAAACTAGTACAGCCACTATGGAAAACAGTGTGGAGATTCCTTAAAAAACTGGAAATAGAACTGCCATATTACCCAGCAATACCACTTCTGGGCATACACACTGAGGAAACCAGATCTGAAAGAGACACATGCACCCCAATGTTCATCGCAGCACTGTTTATAATAGCCAGGACATGGAAGCAACCTAGATGCCCATCAGCAGATGAATGGATAAGGAAGCTGTGGTACATATACACCATGGAATTTTACTCAGCCGTCAAAAAGAATTCATTTGAACCAGTCCTAATGAGATGGATGAAACTGGAGCCCCTTATACAGAGTGAAGTAAGCCAGAAAGATAAAGAACATTACAGCATACTAACACATATATATGGAATTTAGAAAGATGGTAACGAGAACCCTATATGCAAAACAGAAAAAGAGACACAGAAATACAGAACTTTTGAACTCTGTGGGAGAAGGTGAGGGTGGGATGTTTCAAAAGAACAGCATGTATACTATCTATGGTGAAACAGATCACCAGCCCAGGTGGGATGCATGAGACAAGTGCTCCGGCCTGGTGCACTGGGAAGACCCAGAGGAATCGGGTGGAGAGGGAGATGGGAGGGGGGATCGGGATGGGGAATAAGTGTAAATCTATGGCTGATTCATATCAATGTATGACAAGACCCACTGAAATGTTGTGAAGTAATTAGCCTCCAACTAATAAAAAAAAATTAAAAAAAAAAAAAAAAAGAAAGACCTAGTTCCCCTCCTCATCGCGACCGGAGGCCTCACATCCTTTGAAAACTCCAGAGGTACGCGGAGATCAGTGCCTCCAAAGGAGACGATGCCTGACTCCTCGTGAAACTTGATAGGAGTCCCAGGATTCCTGTGGCACGTGGAAAGGGACCCTTGGTCTCGCGCCTCAGTTGGAGAGGCGTCCCAATTGCCCTGCCAAGCCTCGAGGAGAATCCCGAGTTGTCCTTCGCAAGTAGGCAGGAGTCCTGATGTCGCTGAACAAACACGTGTGTGGAAGGGCCATCCCCGTCGGAACTCGAGAATATACCCCAGGTTCCCGCCGCAACTCGAGAAAAACCATGAGACTTCTCCCACGCCGCGAGAAGAGGCCCGATTCCCCTGCACTGCGTGCAGAGCAATTCCGTGTTGCACATTACACATGAAAGGATCCTTGATTTCCTTCATGGCACTCCAGAGAAACCCCAAGAACACTGTTTCAAGGCTAGAGGGATACTGAGATCACTGTAGCAACACGAAAGAGCTCCGTGGACCAGAAATCAACTCGAGATGAGAGATTAGTCCCTGGCTTCGACTCCAGAGGAATACCACCTTACCACAAGCACCTCAAAGGAGGCTTCTCTCAGCTCTAAGTATGTGAGAGGGACCCTGAGTTTGCGGCCTCAAGTGGAATGGACACCGCGATCCCCTGACTCGAAATAAGGCCGGATATCCCTGCAGTGACTTGAATGCAGGCTCATCTTCCATCTCCCAAGACGAAAGGATGTCTGAATCCCCTGTGGAGACCACAGAGAAAGACCTAGTTCCCCACCTCATCGCGACCGGAGGCCTCACATCCTTTGAAAACTCCAGCGGTACGCGGAGATCAGTGCCTCCAAAGGAGACGATGCCTGACTCCTCTGGAAACTTGATAGGAGTCCCAGGATTCCTGTGGCACATGGAAAGGGACCCTTGGTCTCCCGCCTCAGCTGGAGAGGCGTCCCAATTGCCCTGCCAAGCCTCAAGGATAATCCCGAGTTGTCCCTCACAAGTAGGCAGGAGTCCTGTCATCGCTGAAGAAACATGTGTGTGGAATGGCCCTCCCCATGGTAACTCGAGAATATACCCCAGGTTCCCGCCGCAACTCGAGAAAAACCATGAGACTTCCCCCTCGCCGCGAGATGAGGCCCGATTCCCCTGCACGGTGTTGAGAGCAATTCCGTGTTGCACATTACACATGAAACGAGCCTTGATTTCCTTGATGGCACTCCAGAGAAACCCCAAGAACACTGTTTCAAGGCTAGAGTGATCCTGACGTCACTGTAGCAACACGAAAGAGCTCCGTGGACCAGAAATCAACTCGAGATGAGAGGTTAGTCCCTGGCTTCGACTCCAGAGGAATACCACCTTACCACAAGCACCTCAAAGGAGGCTTCTCTCAGCTCTAGGTATGTGAGAAGGACCCTGAGTTTGCGGCCTCAAGTGGAATGGACACTGCGATGCCCTGACTCGAAATAAGGCTGAATTTCCCTTCAGTGACTTGAATGCAGGCTCGTCTTGCATCTCCCAATACGAAAGAATGTCTCAATCCCCTGTGGAGACCACAGAGAAAGACCTAGTTCCCCACCTCATCGCGACCGGAGGCCTCACATCCTTTGAAAACTCCAGAGGTACGCTGAGATCAGTGCCTCCAAAGGAGATGATGCCTGCCTCCTCGTGAAACTTGATAGGAGTCCCAGGATTCCTGTGGCTCGTGGAAAGGGACCCTTGGTCTCCCGCCTCAGCTGGAGAGGCGTCTCAATTGCCCTGCCAAGCCTCGAGGAGAATCCCGAGATGTCCCTCGCAACTAGGCAGGAGTCCTAACGTCGCTGAACAAAAACGTGTGTGGAAGGGCCATCCGCGTCGTAACTCAAGAATATACCCCAGGTTCCCGCCGCAACTCGAGAAAAACCATGAGACTTCCCCCTCGCCGCGAGATGAGGCCCGATTCCCCGGCACTAAGTGCAGAGCAATTCCGTGTTGCACATCACAGAGGAAAGGAGACTTGATTTCCTTGATGGCACTCCAGAGAAACCCCAAGAACACTGTTTCAAGGCTAGAGGGATCCTGAGGTCACTGTAGCAACACGAAAGGGCTCCGTGGACCAAGAATCAACTCGAGATGAGAGGTTAGTTCCTGGCTTCGACTCCAGAGGAATACCACCTTACTACAAGCACCTCAAGAGGAGGCTTCTCTCAGCTCTAGGTATGTGAGAGGGACCCTGAGTTTGCAGCCTCAAGTGGAATGGACACCCCGATGCCCTGACTCGAAATAAGGCCGGATATCCCTGCAGTGACTTGAATGCAGGCTCGTCTTGCATTTCCCAAGACGAAAGGATGTCTGAATCCCCTGTGGAGACCACACAGAAAGATCTAGTTCCCCACCTCATCGCGACCAGAGGCCTCACATCCTTTGAAAACTCCAGAGGTACGCGGAGATCAGTGCCTCCAAAGGAGACGATGCCTGACTCCTCGTGAACCTTGATAGGAGTCCCAGGATTCCTGTGGCACGTGGAAGGGGACCCTTGGTCTCCCGCCTCAGCTGGAGAGGCGTTCCAATTGCCCTGCCAAGCCTCGAGGAGAATCCCGAGTTGTCCCTCGCAACTAGGCAGGAGTCCTGCCGTCGCTGAACAAACACGTGTGTGGAAGGGCCATCCCCGACGTAACTCGAGAATATACCCCAGGTTCCCGCCGCAACTCGAGAAAAACCATGAGCCTTCCTCCTCGCCGCGAGATGAGGCCCGATTCCCCTGCACTGCGTGCAGAGCAATTCCGTGTTGCACATCACACATGAAAGGAGCCTTGATTTCCTTGATGGCACTCCAGAGAAACCCCAAGAACACTGTTACAAGGCTAGAGGGATCCTGAGGTCACTGTAGCAACACGAAAGAGCTCCGTGGACCAAGAATCACCTCGAGATGAGAGGTTAGTCCCTGGCTTCGCCTCCAGAGGAATACCACCTTACCACAAACACCTCAAGAGGAGTCTTCTCTCAGCTCTAGGTATGTGAGAGGGACCCTGAGTTTGCGGCCTCAAGTGGAATGGACTCCGCGATGCTCTGACTCGAAATAAGGCCGGATATCCCTGCAGTGACTTGAATGCAGGCTCGTCTTGCATCTCCCAAGACGAAAGAATGTCTGAATCCCCTGTGGAGACCACAGAGAAAGACCTAGTTCCTTGGTCTAGTTCTGTGAAAAATACCGTTGGTAGCTTGATAGGGATTGCATTGAATCTATAGATTGCTTTCGGTAGAATAGCCATTTTGACAATATTGATTCTTCCAATCCATGAACACGGTATGTTTCTACATCTGTTTGTGTCCTCTTTGATTTCTTTCATCAGTGTTTTATAGTTTTCTATGTATAGGTCTTTTGTTTCTTTAGGTAGATATACTCCTAAGTATTTTATTCTTTTTGTTGCAATGGTGAATGGTATTGTTTCCTTCATTTCTCTTTCTGTTTTTTCATTGTTAGTATATAGGAATGCAAGGGATTTCTGTGTGTTAATTTTATATCCTGCAACTTTACTATATTCATTGATTAGTTCTAGTAATTTTCTGGTAGAGTCTTTAGGGTTTTCTATATAGAGGATCATGTCATCACAGAACTAGACCAAAGAATTTCACAATTTGTATGGAAATACAAAAAACCTCGAATAGCCAAAGTAATCTTGAAAAAGAAGAATGGAACTGGAGGAATCAACCTGCCTGACTTCAGACTCTACTACAAAGCCACAGTCATCAAGACAGTGTGGTACTGGCACAAAGACAGAAATATAGACCAATGGAACAGAATAGAAAGCCCAGAGATAAATCCACGAACCTATGGACACCTTATCTTTGACAAAGGAGGCAAGGATATACAATGGAAAAAAGACAACCTCTTTAACAAGTGGTGCTGGGAAAACTGGTCAACCACTTGCAAAAGAATGAAACTAGAACACTTTCTAACACCATACACAAAAATAAACTCAAAATGGATTAAAGATCTAAATGTAAGACCAGAAACTATAAAACTCCTAGAGGAGAACATAGGCAAAACACTCTCCGACATAAATCACAGCAAGATCCTCTATGACCCACCTCCCAGAATATTGGAAATAAAAGCAAAACTAAACAAATGGGATCTAATGAAACTTAAAAGCTTTTGCACTACAAAAGAAACTATAAGTAAGGTGAAAAGACAGCCGTCAGATTGGGAGAAAATAATAGCAAATGAAGAAACAGACAAAGGATTAATCTCAAAAATATACAAGCAACTCCTGCAGCTCAATTCCAGAAAAATAAATGACCCAATCCAAAAATGGGCCAGAGAACTAAACAGACATTTCTCCAAAGAAGACATACAGATGGCTAACAAACACATGAAAAGGTGCTCAACATCACTCATTATTAGAGAAATGCAAATCAAAACCACAATGAGGTACCATTACACACCAGTCAGGATGGCTGCTATCCAAAAGTCTACAAGCAATAAATGCTGGAGAGGCTGTGGAGAAAAGGGAACCCTCTTACACTGTTGGTGGGAATGCAAACTAGTACAGCCACTATGGAAAACAGTGTGGAGATTCCTTAAAAAACTGGAAATAGAACTGCCATATTACCCAGCAATACCACTTCTGGGCATACACACTGAGGAAACCAGATCTGAAAGAGACACATGCACCCCAATGTTCATCGCAGCACTGTTTATAATAGCCAGGACATGGAAGCAACCTAGATGCCCATCAGCAGATGAATGGATAAGGAAGCTGTGGGACATATACACCATGGAATTTTACTCAGCCGTCAAAAAGAATTCATTTGAACCAGTCCTAATGAGATGGATGAAACTGGAGCCCCTTATACAGAGTGAAGTAAGCCAGAAAGATAAAGAACATTTCAGCATACTAACACATATATATGGAATTTAGAAAGATGGTAACGAGAACCCTATATGCAAAACAGAAAAAGAGACACAGAAATACAGAACAGACTTTTGAACTCTGTGGGAGAAGGTGAGGGTGGGATGTTTCAAAAGAACAGCATGTATACTATCTATGGTGAAACAGATCACCAGCCCAGGTGGGATGCATGAGACAAGTGCTCCGGCCTGGTGCACTGGGAAGACCCAGAGGAATCGGGTGGAGAGGGAGATGGGAGGGGGGATCGGGATGGGGAATAAGTGTAAATCTATGGCTGATTCATATCAATGTATGACAAGACCCATTGAAATGTTGTGAAGAAATTAGCCTCCAACTAATAAAAAAAAATTAAAAAAAAAAAAAAAAGAAAGACCTAGTTCCCCTCCTCATCGCGACCGGAGGCCTCACATCCTTTGAAAACACCAGAGGTACGCGGAGATCAGTGCCTCCAAAGGAGACGATGCCTGACTCCTCGTGAAACTTGATAGGAGTCCCAGGATTCCTGTGGCACGTGGAAAGGGACCCTTGGTCTCGCGCCTCAGTTGGAGAGGCGTCCCAATTGCCCTGCCAAGCCTCGAGGAGAATCCCGAGTTGTCCTTCGCAAGTAGGCAGGAGTCCTGACGTCGTTGAACAAACAGGTGTGTGGAAGGGCCATCCCCGTCGGAACTCGAGAATATACCCCAGGTTCCCGCCGCAACTCGAGAAAAACCATGAGACTTCTCCCACGCCGCGAGAAGAGGCCCGATTCCCCTGCACTGCGTGCAGAGCAATTCCGTGTTGCACATTACACATGAAAGGATCCTTGATTTCCTTCATGGCACTCCAGAGAAACCCCAAGAACACTGTTTCAAGGCTAGAGGGATCCTGAGGTCACTGTAGCAACACGAAAGAGCTCCGTGGACCAGAAATCAACTCGAGATGATTAGTTCCTGGCTTCGACTCCAGAGGAATACCACCTTACCACAAGCACCTCAAAGGAGGCTTCTCTCAGCTCTAAGTATGTGAGAGGGACCCTGAGTTTGCGGCCTGAAGTGGAATGGACACCGAGATGCCCTGACTCGAAATAAGGCCGGATATCCCTGCAGTGACTTGAATGCAGGCTCATCTTCCATCTCCCAAGACGAAAGGATGTCTGAATCCCCTGTGGAGACCACAGAGAAAGACCTAGTTCCCCACCTCATCGCGACCGGAGGCCTCACATCCTTTGAAAACTCCAGCAGTACGCGGAGATCAGTGCCTCCAAAGGAGACGATGCCTGACTCCTCTGGAAACTTGATAGGAGTCCCAGGATTCCTGTGGCACATCGAAAGGGACCCTTGGTCTCCCGCCTCAGCTGGAGAGGCGTCCCAATTGCCCTGCCAAGCCTCGAGGAGAATCCCGAGTTGTCCCTCACAAGTAGGCTGGAGTCCTGTCATCGCTGAAGAAACATGTGTGTGGAATGGCCCTCCCCATGGTAACTCGAGAATATACCCCAGGTTCCCGCCGCAACTCGAGAAAAACCATGAGACTTCCCCCTCGCCGCGAGATGAGGCCCGATTCCCCTGCACGGCGTTGAGAGCAATTCCGTGTTGTACATTACACATGAAACGAACCTTGATTTCCTTGATGGCACTCCAGAGAAACCCCAAGAACACTGTTTCAAGGCTAGAGGGATCCTGACGTCACTGTAGCAACACGAAAGAGCTCCGTGGACCAGAAATCAACTCGAGATGAGAGGTTAGTCCCTGGCTTCGACTCCAGAGGAATACCACCTTACCACAAGCACCTCAAAGGAGGCTTCTCTCAGCTCTAGGTATGTGAGAAGGACCCTGAGTTTGCGGCCTCAAGTGGAATGGACACTGCGATGCCCTGACTCGAAATAAGGCTGAATTTCCCTTCAGTGACTTGAATGCAGGCTCGTCTTGCATCTCCCAATACGAAAGGATGTCTGAATCCCCTGTGGAGACCACAGAGAAAGACCTAGTTCCCCACCTCATCGCGACCGGAGGCCTCACATCCTTTGAAAACTCCAGAGGTACGCGGAGATCAGTGCCTCCAAAGGAGATGATGCCTGCCTCCTCGTGAAACTTGATAGGAGTCCCAGGATTTCTGTGGCTCGTGGAAAGGGACCCTTGGTCTCCCGCCTCAGCTGGAGAGGCGTCTCAATTGACCTGCCAAGCCTCGAGGAGAATCCCGAGATGTCCCTCGCAACTAGGCAGGAGTCCTAACGTCGCTGAACAAAAACGTGTGTGGAAGGGCCATCCCCGTCGTAACTCAAGAATATACCCCAGGTTCCCGCCGCAACTCGAGAAAAACCATGAGACTTCCCCCTCGCCGCGAGATGAGGCCCGATTCCCCGGCACTAAGTGCAGAGCAATTCCGTGTTGCACATCACAGAGGAAAGGAGACTTGATTTCCTTGATGGCACTCCAGAGAAACCCCAAGAACACTGTTTCAAGGCTAGAGGGATCCTGAGGTCACTGTAGCAACACGAAAGGGCTCCGTGGACCAAGAATCAACTCGAGATGAGAGGTTAGTTCCTGGCTTCGACTCCAGAGGAATACCACCTTACTACAAGCACCTCAAGAGGAGGCTTCTCTCAGCTCTAGGTATGTGAGAGGGACCCTGAGTTTGCAGCCTCAAGTGGAATGGACACCCCGATACCCTGACTCGAAATAAGGCCGGATATCCCTGCAGTGACTTAAATGCAGGCTCGTCTTGCATTTCCCAAGACGAAAGGATGTCTGAATCCCCTGTGGAGACCACAGAGAAAGACCTAGTTCCCCACCTCATCGCGACCGGAGGCCTCACATCCTTTGAAAACTCCAGAGGTACGCGGAGATCAGTGCCTCCACAGGAGACGATGCCTGACTCCTCTTGAAACTTGATAGGAGTCCCAGGATTCCTGTGGCACGTGGAAAGGGACCCTTGGTCTCCCGCCTCAGCTGGAGAGGCGTCCCAATTGCCCTTCCAAGCCTCAAGGAGAATCCCGAGTTGTCCCTCACAACTAGGAGGGGTCCTGACGTTGCTGAACAAACACGTGTGTGGAATATCCTCCAAGTGGTAACTCGAGAATATACCCCAGGTTCTCGCCGCAACTCGAGAAAAACCATGAGACTTCTTCCACGCCGCGAGATGAGGCCCGATTCCCCTGCACTGCGTGCAGAGCAATCCCGTGTTGCACATCACACATGAAAGGATCCTTGATTTCCTTCATGGCACTCCAGAGAAAACCCAAGAACACTGTTTCAAGGCTAGAGGGATCCTGAGGTCACTGTAGCAACACGAAAGACCTCCGTGGACCAGAAATCAACTCGAGATGAGAGATTAGTCCCTGGCTTCGACTCCAGAGGAATACCACCTTACCACAAGCACCTCAAAGGAGGCTTCTCTCAGCTCTAGGTATGTGAGAGGGACCCTGAGTTTGCGGCCTCAAGTGCAATGGACACCGCGATGCCCTGGCTCGAAATAAGGCCGGATATCCCGGCAGTGACTTGAATGCAGGCTCGTCTTGCATCTCCCAAGACAAAAGGATGTCTGAATCCCCTGTGGAGAACACAGAGAAAGACCTAGTTCCCCACCTCATCGCGACCGGAGGCCTCACATCCTTTGAAAACTCCAGAGGTACGCGGAGATCAGTGCCTCCAAAGGAGACGATGCCTGCCTCCTCGTGAAACTTGATAGGAGTCCCAGGATTCCTGTGGCACGTGGAAAGGGACACTTGGTCTCCCGCCTCAGCTGGAGAGGCGTCCCAATTGCCCTGCCAAGCCTCAAGGAGAATCCCGAGTTGTCCCTCGCAACTAGGCAGGAGTCCTGACGTCGCTGAACAAACACGTGGGTGGAAGTGCCATCCCCGTCGTAACTCGAGAATATACCCCAGGTTCCCGCCGCAACTCGAGAAAAACCATGAGACTTCTCCCACGCCGCGAGATGAGGCCCGATTCCCCTGACTGCGTGCAGAGCAATTCCGTGTTGCACATCACACATAAAAGGAGCCTTGATTTCCTTCATGGTACTCCAGAGAAACCCCAAGAACACTGTTTCAAGGCTAGAGGGATCCTGAGGTCACTGTAGCAACATGAAAGAGCTCCGTGGAGCAAAACTCAACTCGAGATGAGAGGTTAGCCCCAGGCTTCAACTCCAGGGGAATAACACCTTACCAGAAGCACCTCAAAGGAGGCTTCTCTCAGCTCTAGGTATGTGAGAAGGACCCTGAGTTTGCGGCCTCAAGTGGAATGGACACCCCGATGCCCTGACTCGAAATAAGGCCGGATATCCCTGCAGTGACTTGAATGCAGGCTTGTCTTCCATCTCCCAAGACGAAAGGATGTCTGAATCCCCTGCGGAGAACACAGAGAAAGACCAAGTTCCCCACCTCATCGCGACCAGAGGCCTGACATCCTTTGAAAACTCCAGAGGTACGCGGAGATCAGTGCCTGCAAAGGAGACGAAGCCTGACTCCTCGTGAAACTTGATAGGAGTCCCAGGAATTCTGTGGCATGTGGAAAGGGACCCTTGGTCTCCCGCCTCAGCTGGAGAGGCGTCCCAATTGCCCTGCCAAGCCTCGAGGTGAATCCCGAGTTGTCCCTCGCAACTAGGCAGGAGTCCTGATGTCGCTGAACAAACACGTGTGTGGAAGGGCCATCCCCGACGTAACTCGAGAATATACCCCAGGTTCCCGCCGCAACTCGAGAAAAACCATGAGACTTCTCCCACGCCGCGAGATGAGGCCCGATTCCCCTGCACTGCGTGCAGAGCAATTCCGTGTTGCACATCACACAGGAAAGGAGCCTTGATTTCCTTGATGGCACTCCAGAGAAACCCCAAGAACACTGTTTCAAGGCTAGAGGGATACTGAGGTCACTGTAGCAACACGAAAGGTCTCCGTGGACCAAGAGTCAACTCGAGATGAGAGGTTAGTACCTGGCTTCGACTCCAGAGGAATACCACCTTACTACAAGCACCTCAAGAGGAGGCTTCTCTCAGCTCTAGGTATGTGAGAGGGACCCTGAGTTTGTGGCCTCAAGTGGAATGGACACCCCGATGCCCTGACTCGAAATAAGGCCGGATATCCCTGCAGTGACTTGAATGCAGGCTCGTCTTGCATATCCCAAGACGAAAGGATGTCTGAATCCCCTGTGGAGACCACAGAGAAAGACCTAGTTCCCCACCTCATCGCGACCGGAGGCCTCACATCCTTTGAAAACTCCAGAGGTACGCGGAGATCAGTGCCTCCAAAGGAGACGATGCCTGACTCCTCGTGAACCTTGATAGGAGTCCCAGGATTCCTGTGGCACGTGGATAGGGACCCTTGGTCTCCCGCCTGAGCTGGAGAGGCGTTCCAATTGCCCTGCCAAGCCTCGAGGAGAATCCCGAGTTGTCCCTCGCAACTAGGCAGGAGTCCTGACGTCGCTGAACAAACACGTGTGTGGAAGGGCCATTCCCGACGTAACTCGAGAATATACCCCAGGTTCCCGCCGCAACTCGAGAAAAGCCATGAGCCTTCCCCCTCGCCGTGAGATGAGGCCCGATTCCCCTGCACTGCGTGCAGAGCAATTCCGTGTTGCAAATCACACATGAAAGGAGCCTTGATTTCCTTGATGGCACTCCAGAGAAACCCCAAGAACACTGTTTCAAGGCTAGAGGGATCCTGAGGTCATTGTAGCAACACGAAAGAGCTCCGTGGACCAAGAATCACCTCGAGATGAGAGGTTAGTCCCTAGCTTCGCCTCCAGAGGAATACCACCTTACCACAAGCACCTCAAGAGGAGTCTTCTCTCAGCTCTAGGTATGTGAGAGGGACCCTGAGTTTGCGGCCTCAAGTGGAATGGACTCCGCGATGCCCTGACTCGAAATAATGCCGGATATCCCTGCAGTGACTTGAATGCAGGCTCGTCTTGCATCTCCCAAGATGAAAGAATGTCTGAATCCCCTGTGGAGACCACAGAGAAAGACCTAGTTCCTTGGTCTAGTTCTGTGAAAAATACCGTTGGTAGCTTGATAGGGATTGCATTGAATCTATAGATTGCTTTCGGTAGAATAGCCACTTTGACAATATTGATTCTTCCAATCCATGAACACGGTATGTTTCTCCATCTGTTTGTGTCCTCTTTGATTTCTTTCATCAGTGTTTTATAGTTTTCTATGTATAGGTCTTTTGTTTCTTTAGGTAGATATACTCCTAAGTATTTTATTCTTTTTGTTGCAATGGTGAATGGTATTGTTTCCTTCATTTCTCTTTCTGTTTTTTCATCGTTAGTATATAGGAATGCAAGGGATTTCTGTGTGTTAATTTTATATCCTGCAACTTTACTATATTCATTGATTAGTTCTAGTAATTTTCTGGTAGAGTCTTTAGGGTTTTCTATATAGAGGATCATGTCATCACAGAACTAGACCAAAGAATTTCACAATTTGTATGGAAATACAAAAAACCTCGAATAGCCAAAGTAATCTTGAAAAAGAAGAATGGAACTGGAGGAATCAACCTGCCTGACTTCAGACTCTACTACAAAGCCACAGTCATCAAGACAGTGTGGTACTGGCACAAAGACAGAAATATAGACCAATGGAACAGAATAGAAAGCCCAGAGATAAATCCACGAACCTATGGACACCTTATCTTTGACAAAGGAGGCAAGGATATACAATGGAAAAAAGACAACCTCTTTAACAAGTGGTGCTGGGAAAACTGGTCAACCACTTGCAAAAGAATGAAACTAGAACACTTTCTAACACCATACACAAAAATAAACTCAAAATGGATTAAAGATCTAAATGTAAGACCAGAAACTATAAAACTCCTAGAGGAGAACATAGGCAAAACACTCTCCGACATAAATCACAGCAAGATCCTCTATGACCCACCTCCCAGAATATTGGAAATAAAAGCAAAACTAAACAAATGGGATCTAATGAAACTTAAAAGCTTTTGCACTACAAAAGAAACTATAAGTAAGGTGAAAAGACAGCCGTCAGATTGGGAGAAAATAATAGCAAATGAAGAAACAGACAAAGGATTAATCTCAAAAATATACAAGCAACTCCTGCAGCTCAATTCCAGAAAAATAAATGACCCAATCCAAAAATGGGCCAGAGAACTAAACAGACATTTCTCCAAAGAAGACATACAGATGGCTAACAAACACATGAAAAGGTGCTCAACATCACTCATTATTAGAGAAATGCAAATCAAAACCACAATGAGGTACCATTACACACCAGTCAGGATGGCTGCTATCCAAAAGTCTACAAGCAATAAATGCTGGAGAGGCTGTGGAGAAAAGGGAACCCTCTTACACTGTTGGTGGGAATGCAAACTAGTACAGCCACTATGGAAAACAGTGTGGAGATTCCTTAAAAAACTGGAAATAGAACTGCCATATTACCCAGCAATACCACTTCTGGGCATACACACTGAGGAAACCAGATCTGAAAGAGACACATGCACCCCAATGTTCATCGCAGCACTGTTTATAATAGCCAGGACATGGAAGCAACCTAGATGCCCATCAGCAGATGAATGGATAAGGAAGCTGTGGTACATATACACCATGGAATTTTACTCAGCCGTCAACAAGAATTCATTTGAACCAGTCCTAATGAGATGGATGAAACTGGAGCCCCTTATACAGAGTGAAGTAAGCCAGAAAGATAAAGAACATTACAGCATACTAACACATATATATGGAATTTAGAAAGATGGTAACGAGAACCCTATATGCAAAACAGAAAAAGAGACACAGAAGTACAGAACAGACTTTTGAACTCTGTGGGAGAAGGTGAGGGTGGGATGTTTCAAAAGAACAGCATGTATACTTTCTATGGTGAAACAGATCACCAGCCCAGGTGGGATGCATGAGACAAGTGCTCCGGCCTGGTGCACTGGGAAGACCCAGAGGAATCGGGTGGAGAGGGAGATGGGAGGGGGGATCGGGATGGGGAATAAGTGTAAATCTATGGCTGATTCATATCAATGTATGACAAGACCCACTGAAATGTTGTGAAGTAATTAGCCTCCAACTAATAAAAAAAAAATAAAAAAAAAAAAAAAAAAAAAAAAAAAAAAAAAAGAAAGACCTAGTTCCCCTCCTCATCGCGACCGGAGGCCTCACATCCTTTGAAAACTCCAGAGGTACGCGGAGATCAGTGCCTCCAAAGGAGACGATGCCTGACTCCTCTTGAAACTTGATAGGAGTCCCAGGATTCCTATGGCACGTGGAAAGGGACCCTTGGTCTCCCGCCTCAGCTGGAGAGGCGTCCCAATTGCCCTGCCAAGCCTCAAGGAGAATCCCGAGTTGTCCCTCGCAACTAGGCAGGAGTCCTGACGTCGCTGAACAAACACGTGTGTGCAATGGCCCTCCCAGTGGTAACTCGAGAATATACCACAGGTTCCCGCCGCAACTCGAGAAAAACCATGAGACTTCTCCCACACCGCGAGATGAGGCCTGATTCCCCTGCACTGCGTGCAGAGCAATTCCGTGTTGCACATCACACATGAAAGGATCCTTGATTTCCTTCATGGCACTCCAGAGAAACCCCAGGAACAATGTTTCAAGGCTAGAGGGATCCTGAGGTCACTGTAGCAACACGAAAGAGCTCCGTGGACCAGAAATCAACTCGAGATGAGAGCTTAGTCCCTGGCTTCGACTCCAGAGGAATACCACCTTACCACAAGCACCTCAAAGGAGGCTTCTCTCAGCTCTAGGTATGTGAGAGGGACCCTGAGTTTGCGGCCTCACGTGGAATGGACACTGAGATGCCCTGACTCGAAATAAGGCCGGATATCCCTGCAGTGACTTGAATGCAGGCTCGTCTTGCATCTCCCAAGACGAAAGGATGTCTGAATCCCCTGTGGAGACCACAGAGAAAGACGTAGTTCACCACCTCATCGCGACCGGAGGCCTCACATCCTTTGAAAACTCCAGAGGTACGCGGAGATCAGTGCCTCCAAAGGAGACGATGCCTGGCTCCTCGTGAAACTTGATAGGAGTCCCAGGATTCCTGTGGCACGTGGAAAGGGACCCTTGGTCTCCCGCCTCAGCTGGAGGGGCGTCCCAATTGCCCTGCCAAGCCTCAAAGATAATCCCGAGTTGTCCCTCGCAAGTAGGCAGGAGTCCTGTGATCGCTGAAGAAACATGTGTGTGGAATGGCCCTCCCCGTGGTAACTTGAGTATATACCCCAGGTTCCCGCCGCAACTCGAGAAAAACCATGAGACTTCCCCCTCGCCATGAGATGAGGCCCGATTCCCCTGCACTGCGTGCAGAGCAATTCCGTGTTGCACATCACACATGAAAGGAGCCTTGATTTCCTTCATGGTACTCCAGAGAAACCCCAAGAACACTGTTTCAAGGCTAGAGGGATCCTGAGGTCACTGTAGCAATATGAAAGAGCTTCGTGGACCCAAACTCAACTCGAGATGAGAGGTTAGTCCCTGGCTTCAACTCCAGGGGAATACCACCTTATCAGAAGCACTTCAAAGGAGGCTTCTCTCAGCTCTAGGTATGTGAGAGGGACCCTGAGTTTGCGGCCTCAAGTGGAATGGACACCACGATGCCCTGACTCAACATAAGCCCGGATATCCCTGCAGTGACTTGAATGCAGGCTCGTCTTGCATCTCCCAAGACGAAAGGATGTCTGAATTCCCTGCGGAGAACACAAAGAAAGACCTAGTTCCCCACCTCATCGCGACCAGAGGCCTGACATCCTTTGAAAACTCCAGAGGTACGCGGAGATCAGTGCCTCCAAATGAGACGATGCCTGACTCCTCGTGAAACTTAATAGGAGTCCCAGGATTTCTGTGGCACGTGGAAAGGGACTCTTGGTCTCCCGCCTCAGCTGGAGAGGCGTCCCAATTGCCCTGCCAAGTCTCGAGGAGAATCCCGGGTGGTCCCTCGCAGCTAGGCAGGAGTCCTGACGTCGCTGAACAAACACGTGTTTGGAAGGGCCATCCCCGTCGTAACTCGAGAATATACCCCAGGTCCCGCCGCAACTCGAGAAAAAACATGAGACTTCCCCCTCGTCGCGAGAAGAGGCCCGATTCCCCTGCACTGCGTGCAGTGCAATTCTGTGTGGCACATCACACAGGAAAGGAGCCTTGATTTCCTTGATGGCACTCCAGAGAAACCCCAAGAACACTGTTTCAAGGCTAGAGGGATCCTGAGGTCACTGTAGCAACACGAAAGGTCTCCGTGGACCAAGAATCAACTCGAGATGAGAGGTTAGTACCTGGCTTCGACTCCAGAGGAATACCACCTTACTACAAGCACCTCAAGAGGAGGCTTCTCTCAGCTCTAGGTATGTGAGAAGGACTCTGAGTTTGTGGCCTCAAGTGGAATGGACACCCCGATGCCCTGACTCGAAATAAGGCCGGATATCCCTGCAGTGACTTGAATGCAGGCTCGTCTTGCATCTCCCAAGACGAAAGGATGTCTGAATCCCCTGTGGAGACCACAGAGAAAGACCTAGTTCCCCACCTCATCGCGACCGGAGGCCTCACATCCTTTGAAAACTCCAGAGGTACGCGGAGATCACTGCCTCCAAAGGAGACGATGCCTGACTCCTCGTGAACCTTGATAGGAGTCCCAGGATTCCTGTGGCACGTGGAAAGGGACCCTTGGTCTCCCGCCTCAGCTGGAGAGGCGTTCCAATTGCGTGCGAAGCTTCGAGGAGAATCCCGAGTTGTCCCTCGCAACTAGGCAGGAGTCCTGACGTCGCTGAACAAACACGTGTGTGGAAGGGCCATCCCCGACGTAACTCGAGATTATACCCCAGGTTCCCGCCGCAACTCGAGAAAAACCATGAGCATTCCCCCTCGCCGCGAGATGAGGCCCGATTCCCCTGCACTGCGTGCAGAGCAATTCCGTGTTGCACATCACACATGAAAGGAGCCTTGATTTCCTTGATGGCACTCCAGAGAAACCCCAAGAAAACTGTTTCAAGGCTAGAGGGATCCTGAGGTCATTGTAGCAACACGAAAAAGCTCCGTGGACCAAGAATCACCTCGAGATGAGAGGTTAGTCGCTAGCTTCGCCTCCAGAGGAATACCACCTTACCACAAGCACCTCAAAGGAGGCTTCTCTCAGCTCTAGGTATGTGAGAGGGACCCTGAGTTTGCGGCCTCAAGTGGAATGGACTCCGCGATGCCCTGACTCAAAATAATGCCGGATATCCCTGCAGTGACTTGAATGCAGGCTCGTCTTGCATCTCCCAAGACGAAAGAATGTCTGAATCCCCTGTGGAGACCACAGAGAAAGACCTAGTTCCCCACCTCATCGCGACCGGAGGCCTCACATCCTTTGAAAACTCAAGAGGTACGCCGAGATCAGTGCCTCCAAAGGAGACGATGCCTGCCTCCTCGTGAATCTTGATAGGAGTCCCAGGATTTCTGTGGCACGTGGAAAGGGACCCTTGGTCTCCCGTCTCAGCTTGAGAGGTGTCCGAATTGCCCTGCCAAGCCTCGAGGAGAATCCCGAGTTGTCCCTCCCAGCTAGGCAGGAGTCCTGACGTCGCTGAACAAACACGTGTGTGGAAGGGCCATCCCCGCCATAACTCGAGAATATACCCCAGGTTCCCGCCGCAACTCGAGTAAAATCATGAGACTTCCCCCTCGTCGCGAGAAGAGGCCCGATTCCCCTGCACTGCGTGCAGAGCAATTCCGTGTTGCACATCACACAGGAAAGGATCCTTGATTTCCTTCATGGCACTCCAGAGAAACCCCAGGAACAATGTTTCAAGGCTAGAGGGATCCTGAGGTCACTGTAGCAACACGAAAGAGCTCCGTGGACCAGAAATCAACTCGAGATGAGAGATTAGTCCCTGGCTTCGACTCCAGAGGAATACCACCTTACCACAAACACCTCAAAGGAGGCTTCTCTCAGCTCTAGGTATGTGAGAGGGACCCTGAGTTTGCAGCCTCAAGTGGAATGGACACCGCGATGCCCTGACTCGAAATAAGGCCGGATATCCCTGCAGTGAATTGAATGCAGGCTCGTCTTGCATCTCCCAAGACGAAAGGATGTCTGAATCCCCTGTGGAGACCACAGAGAAAGACCTAGTTCCCCACCTCATCGCGACCGGAGGCCTCACATCCTTTGAAAACTCCAGAGGTACGCGGAGATCAGTGCCTCCAAAGGAGACGATGCCTGCCTCCTCGTGAAACTTGATAGGAGTCCCAGGATTCCTGTGGCACGTGGAAAGGGACCCTTGGTCTCGCGCCTCAGCTGGGGAGGCGTCCCAATTGCCCTGCCAAGCCTCGAGGAGAATCCCGAGTTGTCCCTCGCAACTAGGCAGGAGTCCTGACGTCGCTGAACAAACATGTGGGTGGAAGTGCCATCCCCGTCGTAACTCGAGAATATACCCCAGGTTCCCGCCGCAACTCGAGAAAAACCATGAGACTTCTCCCACGCCGCGAGATGAGGCCCGATTCCCCTACACTGCGTGCAGAGCAATTCCGTGTTGCACATCACACATGAAAGGAGCCTTGATTTCCTTCATGGTACTCCAGAGAAACCCCAAGAACACGGTTTCAAGGCTAGAGGGATCCTAAGGTCACTGTAGCAACATGAAAGAGCTCCGTGGACCAAAAATCAACTCGAGATGAGAGGTTAGTCCCTGGCTTCAACTCCAGGGGAATACCACCTTACCAGAAGCACCTCAAAGGAGGCTTCTCTCAGCTCTAGGTATGTGAGAGGGACCCTGAGTTTGCGGCCTCAAGTGGAATGGACACCACGATGCCCTGACTCAAAATAAGGCCGGATATCCCTGCAGTGACTTGAATGCAGGCTCGTCTTGCGTCTCCCAAGACGAAAGGATGTCTGAATACCCTGCGGAGAACACAGAGAAAGACCTAGTTCCCCACCTCATCGCAACCAGAGGCCTCACATCCTTTGAAAACTCCAGAGGTACGCAGAGATCAGTGCCTCCAAAGGAGACGATGCCTGACTCCTCGTGAAACTTGATAGGAGTCCCAGGATTTCTGTGTCACGTGGAAAGGGACCCTTGGTTTCCCGCCTCAGCTGGAGAGCCGTCCCAATTGCCCTGCCAAGCCTCGAGGAGAATCCCGAGTTGTCCCTCGCAACTAGGCAGGAGTTCTGACATCGCTGAACAAACACGTGTGTGGAAGGGCCATCCCCGCCGTAACTCGAGAATTTACCCAAGGTTCCCGCCGCAACTTGAGAAAAACCATGAGACTTCTCCCTCGTCGCGAGAAGAGGCCCGATTCCCCTGCACTGCGTGCAGTGCAATTCCGTGTTGCACATCACACAGGAAAGGAGCCTTGATTTCCTTGATGGCACTCCAGAGAAACCCCAAGAACACTGTTTCAAGGCTAGAGGGATACTGAGGTCACTGTAGCAACACGAAAGGGCTCCGTGGACCAAGAATCAACTCAAGATGAGAGGTTAGTCCCTGGCGTCGACTCCGGAGGAATACCACCTTACCACAAGCACCTCAAGAGGAGGCTTCTCTCAGGTCTAGGTATGTGAGAGGGACCCTGATTTTGCAGCCTCAAGTGGAATGGACACCCCGATGCCCTGACTCGAAGTAAGGCCAGATATCCCTGCAGTGACTTGAATGCAGGCTCGTCTTGCATCTCCCAAGACGACAGGATGTCTGAATCCCCTGTGGAGACCACAGAGAAAGACCTAGTTCCCCACCTCATCACGACCGGAGGCCTCACATCCTTTGAAAACTCCAGAGGTACGCGGAGATCAGTGCCTCCAAAGGAGACGATGCCTGCCTCCTCGTGAAACTTGATAGGAGTCCCAGGATTCCTGTGGCACGTGGAAAGGAACCCTTGGTCTCCGCCTCAGCTGGAGAGGCATCCCAATTGCCCTGGCAAGCCTCGAGGAGAATCCCGAGCTGTACCTCACAACTAGACAGGAATCCTGACGTCGCTGAACAAACACGTGTGTGGAAGAGCCATTCCCGTCGTAACTCGAGTATATATCCCAGGTTCCCGCCAGAACTCGAGAAAAACCATGAGACTTCCCCCTCGCCGCGAGATGAGGCCCGATTCCCCTGCACTGCGTGCAGAGCAATTCCGTGTTGCACATCACACATGAAAGGAGCCTTGATTTCCTTGATGGCACTCCAGAGAAACCCCAAGAACACTGTTTCAAGGCTAGAGGGATCCTGAGGTCACTGTAGCAACACGAAAGAGCTCCGTGGACCAAGAATCAACTCGAGATGAGAGGTTAGTCCCTGAGTTCGACTCCAGAGGAATACCACCTTACCACAAGCACCTCAAGAGGAGTCTTCTCTCAGCTCTAGGTATGTGAGAGGGACCCTGAGTTTCCGGCCTCAAATGGAATGGACTCCGCGATGCCCTGACTCGAAATAAGGCCGGATATCCCGGTAGTGACTTGAATGCAGGCTCGTCTTGCATCTCCCAAGACGAAAGGATGTCTGAATCCCCTGTGGAGACCACAGAGAAAGACCTAGTTCCTTGGTCTAGTTCTGTGAAAAATACCGTTGGTAGCTTGATAGGGATTGCATTGAATCTATAGATTGCTTTCGGTAGAATAGCTATTTTGACAATATTGATTCTTCCAATCCATGAACACGGTATGGTTCTCCATCTGTTTGTGTCCTCTTTGATTTGTTTCATCAGTGTTTTATAGTTTTCTATGTATAGGTCTTTTGTTTCTTTAGGTAGATATACTCCTAAGTATTTTATTCTTTTTGTTGCAATGGTGAATGGTATTGTTTCCTTAATTTCTCTTTCTGTTTTTTCATCGTTAGTATATAGGAATGCAAGGGATTTCTGTGTGTTAATTTTATATCCTGCAACTTTACTATATTCATTGATTAGTTCTAGTAATTTTCTGGTAGAGTCTTTAGGGTTTTCTATATAGAGGATCATGTCATCACAGAACTAGACCAAAGAATTTCACAATTTGTATGGAAATACAAAAAACCTCGAATAGCCAAAGTAATCTTGAAAAAGAAGAATGGAACTGGAGGAATCAACCTGCCTGACTTCAGACTCTACTACAAAGCCACAGTCATCAAGACAGTGTGGTACTGGCACAAAGACAGAAATATAGACCAATGGAACAGAATAGAAAGCCCAGAGATAAATCCACGAACCTATGGACACCTTATCTTTGACAAAGGAGGCAAGGATATACAATGGAAAAAAGACAACCTCTTTAACAAGTGGTGCTGGGAAAACTGGTCAACCACTTGCAAAAGAATGAAACTAGAACACTTTCTAACACCATACACAAAAATAAACTCAAAATGGATTAAAGATCTAAATGTAAGACCAGAAACTATAAAACTCCTAGAGGAGAACATAGGCAAAACACTCTCCGACATAAATCACAGCAAGATCCTCTATGACCCACCTCCCAGAATATTGGAAATAAAAGCAAAACTAAACAAATGGGATCTAATGAAACTTAAAAGCTTTTGCACTACAAAAGAAACTATAAGTAAGGTGAAAAGACAGCCGTCAGATTGGGAGAAAATAATAGCAAATGAAGAAACAGACAAAGGATTAATCTCAAAAATATACAAGCAACTCCTGCAGCTCAATTCCAGAAAAATAAATGACCCAATCCAAAAATGGGCCAGAGAACTAAACAGACATTTCTCCAAAGAAGACATACAGATGGCTAACAAACACATGAAAAGGTGCTCAACATCACTCATTATTAGAGAAATGCAAATCAAAACCACAATGAGGTACCATTACACACCAGTCAGGATGGCTGCTATCCAAAAGTCTACAAGCAATAAATGCTGGAGAGGCTGTGGAGAAAAGGGAACCCTCTTACACTGTTGGTGGGAATGCAAACTAGTACAGCCACTATGGAAAACAGTGTGGAGATTCCTTAAAAAACTGGAAATAGAACTGCCATATTACCCAGCAATACCACTTCTGGGCATACACACTGAGGAAACCAGATCTGAAAGAGACACATGCACCCCAATGTTCATCGCAGCACTGTTTATAATAGCCAGGACATGGAAGCAACCTAGATGCCCATCAGCAGATGAATGGATAAGGAAGCTGTGGGACATATACACCATGGAATTTTACTCAGCCGTCAAAAAGAATTCATTTGAACCAGTCCTAATGAGATGGATGAAACTGGAGCCCCTTATACAGAGTGAAGTAAGCCAGAAAGATAAAGAACATTACAGCATACTAACACATATATATGGAATTTAGAAAGATGGTAACGATAACCCTATATGCAAAACAGAAAAAGAGACACAGAAATACAGAACAGACTTTTGAACTCTGTGGGAGAAGGTGAGGGTGGGATGTTTCAAAAGAACAGCATGTATACTATCTATGGTGAAACAGATCACCAGCCCAGGTGGGATGCATGAGACAAGTGCTCCGGCCTGGTGCACTGGGAAGACCCAGAGGAATCGGGTGGAGAGGGAGATGGGAGGGGGGATCGGGATGGGGAATAAGTGTAAATCTATGGCTGATTCATATCAATGTATGACAAGACCCACTGAAATGTTGTGAAGTAATTAGCCTCCAACTAATAAAAAAAATTAAAAAAAAAAAAAAGAAAGAAAAAAAAAAAAAAAGAAAGACCTAGTTCCCCTCCTCATCGCGACCGGAGGCCTCACATCCTTTGAAAACTCCAGAGGTACGCGGAGATCAGTGCCTCCAAAGGAGACGATGCCTGGCTCTTCGTGAAACTTGATAGGAGTCCCAGGATTCCTGTGGCACGTGGAAAGGGACACTTGGTCTCGCGCCTCAGTTGGGGAGGCGTCCCAATTGCCCTGCCAAGCCTCGAGGAGAATCCCGAGTTGTCCCTCGCAACTAGGCAGGAGTCCTGACGTCGCTGAACAAACACGTGTGTGGAAGGACCATCCCCGTCGTAACTCGAGAATATACCCCAGGTTCCCGCCGCAACTCGAGAAAAACCATGAGACTTCTCCCACGCCGCGGGATGAGGCCCGATTCCCCTGCACTGCGTGCAGAGCAATTCCGTGTTGCACATCACACAGGAAAGGAGCCTTGATTTCCTTGATGGCACTCCAGAGAAACCCCAAGAACATTGTTTCAAGGCTAGAGGGATCCTGAGGTCACTGTAGCAACATGAAAGAGCTCCGTGGACCAAGAATCAACTCGAGATGAGAGGTTAGTCCCTGGCTTCGACTCCAGAGGAATACCACCTTACCACAAGCACCTCAAGAGGAGGCTTCTCTCAGCTCTAGGTATGTGAGAGGGACCCTGAGTTTGCAGCCTCAAGTGGAATGGACACCGCAATGCCCTGACTCGAAATAAGGCCGGATATCCCTGCAGTGACTTGAAGGCAGGCTCGTCTTGCATCTCCCAAGACGAAAGGATGTCTGAATCCCCTGTGGAGACCACAGAGAAAGACCTAGTTCCCCACCTCATCGCGACGGGAGGCCTCACATCCTTTGAAAACTCCAGAGGTACGCGGAGATCAGTGCCTCCAAAGGAGACGATGCCTGCCTCCTCGTGAATCTTGATAGGAGTCCCAGGATTTCTGTGGCACGTGGAAAGGGACCCTTGGTCTCCCGCCTCAGCTAGAGAGGTGTCCGAATTGCCCTGCCAAGCCTCGAGGAGAATCCCGAGTTGTCCCTCCCAGCTAGGCAGGAGTCCTGACGTCGCTGAACAAACACGTGTGTGGAAGGGCCATCCCCGCCATAACTCGAGAATATACCCCAGGTTCCCGCCGCAACTCGAGTAAAATCATGAGACTTCCCCCTCGTCGCGAGAAGAGGCCCGATTCCCCTGCACTGCGTGCAGAGCAATTCCGTGTTGCACATCACACAGGAAAGGATCCTTGATTTCCTTCATGGCACTCCAGAGAAACCCCAGGAACACTGTTTCAAGGCTAGAGGGATCCTGAGGTCACTGTAGCAACACGAAAGAGCTCCGTGGACCAGAAATCAACTCGAGATGAGAGATTAGTCCCTGGCTTCGCCTCCAGAGGAATACCACCTTACCACAAGCACCTCAAAGGAGGCTTCTCTCAGCTCTAGGTATGTGAGAGGGATCCTGAGTTTGCAGCCTCAAGTGGAATGGACACCCCGATGCCCTGACTCGAAATAAGGCCGGATATCCCTGCAGTGACTTGAATGCAGGCTCGTCTTGCATCTCCCAAGACGAAAGGATGTCTGAATCCCCTGTGGAGACCACAGAGAAAGACCTAGTTCCCCACCTCATCGCGACCGGAGGCCTCACATCCTTTGAAAACTCCAGAGGTACGTGGAGATCAGTGCCTCCAAAGGAGACGATGCCTGCCTCCTCGTGAATCTTGATAGGAGTCCCAGGATTCCTGTGGCACGAGGAAAGGGACCCTTGGTCTTCCGCCTCAGCTGGAGAGGCGTCCCAATTGCCCTGCCAAGCCTCGAGGTGAATCCCGAGTTGTCCCTCGCAACTAGGCAGGAGTCCTGACATCGCTGAACAAACACGTGTGTGGAAGGGCCATCCCCGCCGTAACTCGAGAATTTACCCCAGGTTCCCGCCGCAACTCGAGAAAAACCATGAGCCTTCCCCCTCGCCGCGAGATGAGGCCCGATTCCCCTGCAGTGCATGCAGAGCAATGCCGTGTTGCACATCACGCAGGAAAGGAGCCTTGATTTCCTTGATGTCACTCCAGAGAAACCCCAAGAACACTGTTTCAAGGCTAGAGGGATCCTGAGGTCACTGTAGCAACACGAAAGAGCTCCATGGACCAAGAATCAACTCGAGATGAGAGGTTAGTTCCTGTCTTCGACTCCAGAGGAATACCACCTTACCACAAGCACCTCAAGAAGAGGCTTCTCTCAGCTCTAGGTATGTGAGAGGGACCCTGAGTTTGCAGCCTCAAGTGGAATGGACACCGCGATGCCCTGACTCGAAATAAGGCCGGATATCCCTGCAGTGACTTGAATGCAGGCTCGTCTTGCATCTCCCAAGACGAAAGGATGTCTGAATCCCCTGTGGAAACCACAGAGAAAGACCTAGTTAACCACCTCATCGCGACCGGAGGCCTCACATCCTTTGAAAACTCCAGAGGTACGCGGAGATCAGTGCCTCCAAAGGAGACGATGCCTGCCTCCTCGTGAAACTTGATAGGAGTCCCAGGATTCCTGTGGCACGTGGAAAGGGACCCTTGGTCTCGCGCCTCAGCTGGGGAGGCGTCCCAATTGCCCTGCCAAGCCTCGAGGAGAATCCCGAGTTGTCCCTCGCAACTAGGCAGGAGTCCTGACGTCGCTGAACAAACATGTGGGTGGAAGTGCCATCCCCGTCGTAACTCGAGAATATACCCCAGGTTCCCGCCGCAACTCGAGAAAAACCATGAGACTTCTCCCACGCCGCGAGATGAGGCCCGATTCCCCTACACTGCGTGCAGAGCAATTCCGTGTTGCACATCACACATGAAAGGAGCCTTGATTTCCTTCATGGTACTCCAGAGAAACCCCAAGAACACGGTTTCAAGGCTAGAGGGATCCTAAGGTCACTGTAGCAACATGAAAGAGCTCCGTGGACCAAAAATCAACTCGAGATGAGAGGTTAGTCCCTGGCTTCAACTCCAGGGGAATACCACCTTACCAGAAGCACCTCAAAGGAGGCTTCTCTCAGCTCTAGGTATGTGAGAGGGACCCTGAGTTTGCGGCCTCAAGTGGAATGGACACCACGATGCCCTGACTCAAAATAAGGCCGGATATCCCTGCAGTGACTTGAATGCAGGCTCGTCTTGCGTCTCCCAAGACGAAAGGATGTCTGAATACCCTGCGGAGAACACAGAGAAAGACCTAGTTCCCCACCTCATCGCAACCAGAGGCCTCACATCCTTTGAAAACTCCAGAGGTACGCAGAGATCAGTGCCTCCAAAGGAGACGATGCCTGACTCCTCGTGAAACTTGATAGGAGTCCCAGGATTTCTGTGTCACGTGGAAAGGGACCCTTGGTTTCCCGCCTCAGCTGGAGAGCCGTCCCAATTGCCCTGCCAAGCCTCGAGGAGAATCCCGAGTTGTCCCTCGCAACTAGGCAGGAGTTCTGACATCGCTGAACAAACACGTGTGTGGAAGGGCCATCCCCGCCGTAACTCGAGAATTTACCCAAGGTTCCCGCCGCAACTTGAGAAAAACCATGAGACTTCTCCCTCGTCGCGAGAAGAGGCCCGATTCCCCAGCACTGCGTGCAGTGCAATTCCGTGTTGCACATCACACAGGAAAGGAGCCTTGATTTCCTTGATGGCACTCCAGAGAAACCCCAAGAACACTGTTTCAAGGCTAGAGGGATACTGAGGTCACTGTAGCAACACGAAAGGGCTCCGTGGACCAAGAATCAACTCAAGATGAGAGGTTAGTCCCTGGCGTCGACTCCGGAGGAATACCACCTTACCACAAGCACCTCAAGAGGAGGCTTCTCTCAGGTCTAGGTATGTGAGAGGGACCCTGATTTTGCAGCCTCAAGTGGAATGGACACCCCGATGCCCTGACTCGAAGTAAGGCCAGATATCCCTGCAGTGACTTGAATGCAGGCTCGTCTTGCATCTCCCAAGACGACAGGATGTCTGAATCCCCTGTGGAGACCACAGAGAAAGACCTAGTTCCCCACCTCATCACGACCGGAGGCCTCACATCCTTTGAAAACTCCAGAGGTACGCGGAGATCAGTGCCTCCAAAGGAGACGATGCCTGCCTCCTCGTGAAACTTGATAGGAGTCCCAGGATTCCTGTGGCACGTGGAAAGGAACCCTTGGTCTCCGCCTCAGCTGGAGAGGCATCCCAATTGCCCTGGCAAGCCTCGAGGAGAATCCCGAGCTGTACCTCACAACTAGACAGGAATCCTGACGTCGCTGAACAAACACGTGTGTGGAAGAGCCATTCCCGTCGTAACTCGAGTATATATCCCAGGTTCCCGCCAGAACTCGAGAAAAACCATGAGACTTCCCCCTCGCCGCGAGATGAGGCCCGATTCCCCTGCACTGCGTGCAGAGCAATTCCGTGTTGCACATCACACATGAAAGGAGCCTTGATTTCCTTGATGGCACTCCAGAGAAACCCCAAGAACACTGTTTCAAGGCTAGAGGGATCCTGAGGTCACTGTAGCAACACGAAAGAGCTCCGTGGACCAAGAATCAACTCGAGATGAGAGGTTAGTCCCTGAGTTCGACTCCAGAGGAATACCACCTTACCACAAGCACCTCAAGAGGAGTCTTCTCTCAGCTCTAGGTATGTGAGAGGGACCCTGAGTTTCCGGCCTCAAATGGAATGGACTCCGCGATGCCCTGACTCGAAATAAGGCCGGATATCCCGGTAGTGACTTGAATGCAGGCTCGTCTTGCATCTCCCAAGACGAAAGGATGTCTGAATCCCCTGTGGAGACCACAGAGAAAGACCTAGTTCCTTGGTCTAGTTCTGTGAAAAATACCGTTGGTAGCTTGATAGGGATTGCATTGAATCTATAGATTGCTTTCGGTAGAATAGCTATTTTGACAATATTGATTCTTCCAATCCATGAACACGGTATGATTCTCCATCTGTTTGTGTCCTCTTTGATTTGTTTCATCAGTGTTTTATAGTTTTCTATGTATAGGTCTTTTGTTTCTTTAGGTAGATATACTCCTAAGTATTTTATTCTTTTTGTTGCAATGGTGAATGGTATTGTTTCCTTAATTTCTCTTTCTGTTTTTTCATCGTTAGTATATAGGAATGCAAGGGATTTCTGTGTGTTAATTTTATATCCTGCAACTTTACTATATTCATTGATTAGTTCTAGTAATTTTCTGGTAGAGTCTTTAGGGTTTTCTATATAGAGGATCATGTCATCACAGAACTAGACCAAAGAATTTCACAATTTGTATGGAAATACAAAAAACCTCGAATAGCCAAAGTAATCTTGAAAAAGAAGAATGGAACTGGAGGAATCAACCTGCCTGACTTCAGACTCTACTACAAAGCCACAGTCATCAAGACAGTGTGGTACTGGCACAAAGACAGAAATATAGACCAATGGAACAGAATAGAAAGCCCAGAGATAAATCCACGAACCTATGGACACCTTATCTTTGACAAAGGAGGCAAGGATATACAATGGAAAAAAGACAACCTCTTTAACAAGTGGTGCTGGGAAAACTGGTCAACCACTTGCAAAAGAATGAAACTAGAACACTTTCTAACACCATACACAAAAATAAACTCAAAATGGATTAAAGATCTAAATGTAAGACCAGAAACTATAAAACTCCTAGAGGAGAACATAGGCAAAACACTCTCCGACATAAATCACAGCAAGATCCTCTATGACCCACCTCCCAGAATATTGGAAATAAAAGCAAAACTAAACAAATGGGATCTAATGAAACTTAAAAGCTTTTGCACTACAAAAGAAACTATAAGTAAGGTGAAAAGACAGCCGTCAGATTGGGAGAAAATAATAGCAAATGAAGAAACAGACAAAGGATTAATCTCAAAAATATACAAGCAACTCCTGCAGCTCAATTCCAGAAAAATAAATGACCCAATCCAAAAATGGGCCAGAGAACTAAACAGACATTTCTCCAAAGAAGACATACAGATGGCTAACAAACACATGAAAAGGTGCTCAACATCACTCATTATTAGAGAAATGCAAATCAAAACCACAATGAGGTACCATTACACACCAGTCAGGATGGCTGCTATCCAAAAGTCTACAAGCAATAAATGCTGGAGAGGCTGTGGAGAAAAGGGAACCCTCTTACACTGTTGGTGGGAATGCAAACTAGTACAGCCACTATGGAAAACAGTGTGGAGATTCCTTAAAAAACTGGAAATAGAACTGCCATATTACCCAGCAATACCACTTCTGGGCATACACACTGAGGAAACCAGATCTGAAAGAGACACATGCACCCCAATGTTCATCGCAGCACTGTTTATAATAGCCAGGACATGGAAGCAACCTAGATGCCCATCAGCAGATGAATGGATAAGGAAGCTGTGGGACATATACACCATGGAATTTTACTCAGCCGTCAAAAAGAATTCATTTGAACCAGTCCTAATGAGATGGATGAAACTGGAGCCCCTTATACAGAGTGAAGTAAGCCAGAAAGATAAAGAACATTACAGCATACTAACACATATATATGGAATTTAGAAAGATGGTAACGATAACCCTATATGCAAAACAGAAAAAGAGACACAGAAATACAGAACAGACTTTTGAACTCTGTGGGAGAAGGTGAGGGTGGGATGTTTCAAAAGAACAGCATGTATACTATCTATGGTGAAACAGATCACCAGCCCAGGTGGGATGCATGAGACAAGTGCTCCGGCCTGGTGCACTGGGAAGACCCAGAGGAATCGGGTGGAGAGGGAGATGGGAGGGGGGATCGGGATGGGGAATAAGTGTAAATCTATGGCTGATTCATATCAATGTATGACAAGACCCACTGAAATGTTGTGAAGTAATTAGCCTCCAACTAATAAAAAAAATTAAAAAAAAAAAAAGAAAGAAAAAAAAAAAAAAAGAAAGACCTAGTTCCCCTCCTCATCGCGACCGGAGGCCTCACATCCTTTGAAAACTCCAGAGGTACGCGGAGATCAGTGCCTCCAAAGGAGACGATGCCTGGCTCTTCGTGAAACTTGATAGGAGTCCCAGGATTCCTGTGGCACGTGGAAAGGGACACTTGGTCTCGCGCCTCAGTTGGGGAGGCGTCCCAATTGCCCTGCCAAGCCTCGAGGAGAATCCCGAGTTGTCCCTCGCAACTAGGCAGGAGTCCTGACGTCGCTGAACAAACACGTGTGTGGAAGGACCATCCCCGTCGTAACTCGAGAATATACCCCAGGTGCCCGCCGCAACTCGAGAAAAACCATGAGACTTCTCCCACGCCGCGGGATGAGGCCCGATTCCCCTGCACTGCGTGCAGAGCAATTCCGTGTTGCACATCACACAGGAAAGGAGCCTTGATTTCCTTGATGGCACTCCAGAGAAACCCCAAGAACATTGTTTCAAGGCTAGAGGGATCCTGAGGTCACTGTAGCAACATGAAAGAGCTCCGTGGACCAAGAATCAACTCGAGATGAGAGGTTAGTCCCTGGCTTCGACTCCAGAGGAATACCACCTTACCACAAGCACCTCAAGAGGAGGCTTCTCTCAGCTCTAGGTATGTGAGAGGGACCCTGAGTTTGCAGCCTCAAGTGGAATGGACACCGCAATGCCCTGACTCGAAATAAGGCCGGATATCCCTGCAGTGACTTGAATGCAGGCTCGTCTTGCATCTCCCAAGACGAAAGGATGTCTGAATCCCCTGTGGAGACCACAGAGAAAGACCTAGTTCCCCACCTCATCGCGACGGGAGGCCTCACATCCTTTGAAAACTCCAGAGGTACGCGGAGATCAGTGCCTCCAAAGGAGACGATGCCTGCCTCCTCGTGAATCTTGATAGGAGTCCCAGGATTTCTGTGGCACGTGGAAAGGGACCCTTGGTCTCCCGCCTCAGCTAGAGAGGTGTCCGAATTGCCCTGCCAAGCCTCGAGGAGAATCCCGAGTTGTCCCTCCCAGCTAGGCAGGAGTCCTGACGTCGCTGAACAAACACGTGTGTGGAAGGGCCATCCCCGCCATAACTCGAGAATATACCCCAGGTTCCCGCCGCAACTCGAGTAAAATCATGAGACTTCCCCCTCGTCGCGAGAAGAGGCCCGATTCCCCTGCACTGCGTGCAGAGCAATTCCGTGTTGCACATCACACAGGAAAGGATCCTTGATTTCCTTCATGGCACTCCAGAGAAACCCCAGGAACACTGTTTCAAGGCTAGAGGGATCCTGAGGTCACTGTAGCAACACGAAAGAGCTCCGTGGACCAGAAATCAACTCGAGATGAGAGATTAGTCCCTGGCTTCGCCTCCAGAGGAATACCACCTTACCACAAGCACCTCAAAGGAGGCTTCTCTCAGCTCTAGGTATGTGAGAGGGACCCTGAGTTTGCAGCCTCAAGTGGAATGGACACCCCGATGCCCTGACTCGAAATAAGGCCGGATATCCCTGCAGTGACTTGAATGCAGGCTCGTCTTGCATCTCCCAAGACGAAAGGATGTCTGAATCCCCTGTGGAGACCACAGAGAAAGACCTAGTTCCCCACCTCATCGCGACCGGAGGCCTCACATCCTTTGAAAACTCCAGAGGTACGTGGAGATCAGTGCCTCCAAAGGAGACGATGCCTGCCTCCTCGTGAATCTTGATAGGAGTCCCAGGATTCCTGTGGCACGAGGAAAGGGACCCTTGGTCTTCCGCCTCAGCTGGAGAGGCGTCCCAATTGCCCTGCCAAGCCTCGAGGTGAATCCCGAGTTGTCCCTCGCAACTAGGCAGGAGTCCTGACATCGCTGAACAAACACGTGTGTGGAAGGGCCATCCCCGCCGTAACTCGAGAATTTACCCCAGGTTCCCGCCGCAACTCGAGAAAAACCATGAGCCTTCCCCCTCGCCGCGAGATGAGGCCCGATTCCCCTGCAGTGCATGCAGAGCAATGCCGTGTTGCACATCACGCAGGAAAGGAGCCTTGATTTCCTTGATGTCACTCCAGAGAAACCCCAAGAACACTGTTTCAAGGCTAGAGGGATCCTGAGGTCACTGTAGCAACACGAAAGAGCTCCATGGACCAAGAATCAACTCGAGATGAGAGGTTAGTTCCTGGCTTCGACTCCAGAGGAATACCACCTTACCACAAGCACCTCAAGAAGAGGCTTCTCTCAGCTCTAGGTATGTGAGAGGGACCCTGAGTTTGCAGCCTCAAGTGGAATGGACACCGCGATGCCCTGACTCGAAATAAGGCCGGATATCCCTGCAGTGACTTGAATGCAGGCTCGTCTTGCATCTCCCAAGACGAAAGGATGTCTGAATCCCCTGTGGAAACCACAGAGAAAGACCTAGTTAACCACCTCATCGCGACCAGAGGCCTCACATACTTTGAAAACTCCAGAGGTACGCAGAGATCAGTGCCTCCAAATGAGACGATGCCTGCCTTCTCGTGAAACTTGATAGGAGTCCCAGGATTCCTGTGGCATGTGGAAAGGGACCCTTGGTGTCCCGACTCAGCTGGAGAGGCGTCCCATTGCCCTGCCAAGCCTCGAAGAGAGTCCCGAGTTGTCCCTCGCAACTAGGCAGGAGTCCTGACGTCGCTGAACAAACACGTGTGTGGAAGGGCCATCCCCGCCGTAACTCGAGAATATACCCCAGGTTCCCGCCGCAACTCGAGAAAAATCATGAGACTTCCCCCTCGTCGCGAGAAGAGGCCCGATTCCCCTGCACTGCGTGCAGAGCAATTCCGTGTTGCACATCACACAGGAAACGAGCCTTGATTTCCTTGATGGCACTCCAGAGAAACTCCAAGAACACTGTTTCAAGGCTAGAGGGATCCTGAGGTCACTGTAGCAACAAGAAAGGGCTCCGTGGACCCAGAATCAACTCGAGATGAGAGGTTAGTCCCTGGCGTCGACTCCAGAGGAATACCACCTTACCACAGGCACCTCAAGAGGAGTCTTCTCTCAGCTCTAGGTATGTGAGAGGGACCCTGAGTTTGCAGCCTCAAGTGGAATGGACACCGTGATTCCCTGACTCGAAATAAGGCCGGATATCCCTGCAGTGACTTGAATGCAGGCTCGTCTTGCATCTCCCAAGACGAAAGGATGTCTGAATCCCCTGTGGAGACGACAGAGAAAGACCTAGTTCCCCACCTCATCGCGACCGGAGGCCTCACATCCTTTGAAAACTCCAGAGGTACGCAGAGATCAGTGCCTCCAAAGGAGACGATGCCTCCCTCCTCGTGAATCTTGATAGGAGTCCCAGGATTCCTGTGGTACGTGGAAAGGGACACTTGGTCTCCCGCCTCAGCTGGAGAGGCGTCCCAATTGCCCTGCCAAGCCTCAAGGAGAATCCCGAGTTGTCCCTCGCAACTAGGCAGGAGTCCTGCCGTCGCTGAACAAACATGTGGGTGGAAGTGCCATCCCCGTCGTAACTCGAGAATATACCCCAGGTTCCCGCCGCAACTCGAGAAAAACCATGAGACTTCTCCCACGCCGCGAGATGAGGCCCGATTCCCCTGCACTGCGTGCAGAGCAATTCCGTGTTGCACATCACACATGAAAGGAGCCTTGATTTCCTTCATGGTACTCCAGAGAAACCCCAAAAACACTGTTTCAAGGCTAGAGGGATCCTGAGGTCACTGTAGCAACATGAAAGGGCTCCGTGGACCAAAAATCAACTCGAGATGAGAGGTTAGTCCCTGGCTTCAACTCCAGGGGAATACCACCTTACCACAAGCACCTCAAAGGAGGCTTCTCTCAGCTCTAGGTATGTGAGAGGGACCCTGAGTTTGCGGCCTCAAGTGGAATGGACACCACGATGCCCTGACTCGAAATAAGGCCGGATATCCCTGCAGTGACTTGAATGCAGGCTCGTCTTGCGTCTCCCAAGACGAAAGGATGTCTGAATCCCCTGCGGAGAACACAGAGAAAGACCTAGTTCCCCACCTCATCGCAACCAGAGGCCTCACATCCTTTGAAAATTCCAGAGGTACGCAGAGATCAGTGCCTCCAAAGGAGACGATGCCTGACTCCTCGTGAAACTTGATAGGAGTCCCAGGATTTCTGTGGCACGTGGAAAGGGACCCTTGGTTTCCCGCCTCAGCTGGAGAGCCGTCCCAATTGCGCTGCCAAGCCTCGAGGAGAATCCCGAGTTGTCCCTCGCAACTAGGCAGGAGTTCTGACATCGCTGAACAAACACGTGTGTGGAAGGGCCATCCCCGCCGTAACTCGAGAATTTTCCCAAGGTTCCTGCCGCAACTTGAGAAAAACCATGAGACTTCTCCCTCGTCGCGAGAAGAGGCCCGATTCCCCTGCACTGCGTGCAGTGCAATTCCGTGTTGCACATCACACAGGAAAGGAGCCTTGGTTTCCTTGATGGCACTCCAGAGAAACCCCAAGAACACTGTTTCAAGGCTAGAGGGATACTGAGGTCACTGTAGCAACACGAAAGGGCTCCGTGGACCAAGAATCAACTCAAGATGAGAGGTTAGTCCCTGGCGTCGACTCCGGAGGAATACCACCTTACCACAAGCACCTCAAGAGGAGGCTTCTCTCAGCTCTAGGTATGTGAGAGGGACCCTGAGTTTGCGGCCTCAAGTGGAATGGACTCCGCGATGCCCTGACTCGAAATAAGGCCGGTTATCCCGGCAGTGACTTGAATGCAGGCTCGTCTTGCATCTCCCAAGACGAAAGGATGTCTGAATCCCCTGTGGAGACCACAGAGAAAGACCTAGTTCCTTGGTCTAGTTCTGTGAAAAATACCGTTGGTAGCTTGATAGGGATTGCATTGAATCTATAGATTGCTTTCGGTAGAATAGCTATTTTGACAATATTGATTCTTCCAATCCATGAACACGGTATGATTCTCCATCTGTTTGTGTCCTCTTTGATTTGTTTCATCAGTGTTTTATAGTTTTCTATGTATAGGTCTTTTGTTTCTTTAGGTAGATATACTCCTAAGTATTTTATTCTTTTTGTTGCAATGGTGAATGGTATTGTTTCCTTCATTTCTCTTTCTGTTTTTTCATCGTTAGTATATAGGAATGCAAGGGATTTCTGTGTGTTAATTTTATATCCTGCAACTTTACTATATTCATTGATTAGTTCTAGTAATTTTCTGGTAGAGTCTTTAGGGTTTTCTATATAGAGGATCATGTCATCACAGAACTAGACCAAAGAATTTCACAATTTGTATGGAAATACAAAAAACCTCGAATAGCCAAAGTAATCTTGAAAAAGAAGAATGGAACTGGAGGAATCAACCTGCCTGACTTCAGACTCTACTACAAAGCCACAGTCATCAAGACAGTGTGGTACTGGCACAAAGACAGAAATATAGACCAATGGAACAGAATAGAAAGCCCAGAGATAAATCCACGAACCTATGGACACCTTATCTTTGACAAAGGAGGCAAGGATATACAATGGAAAAAAGACAACCTCTTTAACAAGTGGTGCTGGGAAAACTGGTCAACCACTTGCAAAAGAATGAAACTAGAACACTTTCTAACACCATACACAAAAATAAACTCAAAATGGATTAAAGATCTAAATGTAAGACCAGAAACTATAAAACTCCTAGAGGAGAACATAGGCAAAACACTCTCCGACATAAATCACAGCAAGATCCTCTATGACCCACCTCCCAGAATATTGGAAATAAAAGCAAAACTAAATGGGATCTAATGAAACTTAAAAGCTTTTGCACTACAAAAGAAACTATAAGTAAGGTGAAAAGACAGCCGTCAGATTGGGAGAAAATAATAGCAAATGAAGAAACAGACAAAGGATTAATCTCAAAAATATACAAGCAACTCCTGCAGCTCAATTCCAGAAAAATAAATGACCCAATCCAAAAATGGGCCAGAGAACTAAACAGACATTTCTCCAAAGAAGACATACAGATGGCTAACAAACACATGAAAAGGTGCTCAACATCACTCATTATTAGAGAAATGCAAATCAAAACCACAATGAGGTACCATTACACACCAGTCAGGATGGCTGCTATCCAAAAGTCTACAAGCAATAAATGCTGGAGAGGCTGTGGAGAAAAGGGAACCCTCTTACACTGTTGGTGGGAATGCAAACTAGTACAGCCACTATGGAAAACAGTGTGGAGATTCCTTAAAAAACTGGAAATAGAACTGCCATATTACCCAGCAATACCACTTCTGGGCATACACACTGAGGAAACCAGATCTGAAAGAGACACATGCACCCCAATGTTCATCGCAGCACTGTTTATAATAGCCAGGACATGGAAGCAACCTAGATGCCCATCAGCAGATGAATGGATAAGGAAGCTGTGGTACATATACACCATGGAATTTTACTCAGCCGTCAAAAAGAATTCATTTGAACCAGTCCTAATGAGATGGATGAAACTGCAGCCCCTTATACAGAGTGAAGTAAGCCAGAAAGATAAAGAACATTACAGCATACTAACACATATATATGGAATTTAGAAAGATGGTAACGAGAACCCTATATGCAAAACAGAAAAAGAGACACAGAAATACAGAACAGACTTTTGAACTCTGTGGGAGAAGGTGAGGGTGGGATGTTTCAAAAGAACAGCATGTATACTATCTATGGTGAAACAGATCACCAGCCCAGGTGGGATGCATGAGACAAGTGCTCCGGCCTGGTGCACTGGGAAGACCCAGAGGAATCGGGTGGAGAGGGAGATGGGAGGGGGGATCGGGATGGGGAATAAGTGTAAATCTATGGCTGATTCATATCAATGTATGACAAGACCCACTGAAATGTTGTGAAGTAATTAGCCTCCAACTAAAAAAAAAAATTAAAAAAAAAAAAAAGAAAAAAAAAAAAAAAAAGAAAGAAAGACCTAGTTCCCCTCCTCATCGCGACCGGAGGCCTCACATCCTTTGAAAACTGCAGAGGTACGCGGAGATCAGTGCCTCCAAAGGAGACGATGCCTGACTCCTCGTGAAACTTGATAGGAGTCCCAGGATTCCTGTGGCACGTGGAAAGGGACCCTTGGTCTCGCGCCTCAGCTGGAGAGGCGTCCCAATTGCCCTGCCAAGCCTCGAGGAGAATCCCGAGTTGTCCCTCGCACGTAGGCAGGAGTCCTGACGTCGCTGAACAAACAGGTGTGTGGAAGGGCCATCCCCGTCGTAACTCGAGAATATACCCCAGGTTCCCGCCGCAACTCGAGAAAAACCATGAGACTTCTCCCATGCCGCGAGATGAGGCCCGATTCCCCTGCACTGCGTAAAGAGCAATTCCGTGTTGCACATCACACATGAAAGGATCCTTGATTTCCTTCATGGCACTCCAGAGAAACCCCAAGAACACTGTTTCAAGGCTAGAGGGATCCTGAGGTCACTGTAGCAACACAAAAGAGCTCCGTGGACCAGAAATCAACTCGAGATGAGAGATTAGTCCCTTGCTTCGACTCCAGAGGAATACCACCTTACCACAAGCACCTCAAAGGAGGCTTCTCTCAGCTCTAAGTATGTGAGAGGGACCCTGAGTTTGCGGCCTCAAGTGGAATGGACACCGAAATGCCCTGACTCGAAATAAGGCCGGATATCCCTGCAGTGACTTGAATGCAGGCTCGTCTTGCATCTCCCAAGACGAAAGGATGTCTGAATCTCCTGTGGAGACCACAGAGAAAGACCTAGTTCCCCACCTCATCGCGACCGGAGGCCTCACATCCTTTGAAAACTCCAGCGGTACGCGGAGATCAGTGCCTCCAAAGGAGACGATGCTGACTCCTCTTGAAACTTGATAGGAGTCCCAGGATTCCTGTGGCACGTGGAAAGGGACCCTTGGTCTCCCGCCTCAGCTGGAGAGGCGTCCCAATTGCCCTGCCAAGCCTCAAGGAGAATCCCGAGTTGTCCTTCGCAAGTAGGCAGGAGTCCAGACGTCGCTGAACAAACACGTGTGTGGAAGGGCCATCCCCGTCGTAACTCAAGAATATACCCCAGGTTCCCGCCGCAACTCGAGAAAAACCATGAGACTTCTCCCATGCCGCGAGATGAGGCCCGATTCCCCTGCACTGCGTGCAGAGCAATTCCGTGTTGCACATCACACAGGAAACGAGCCTTGATTTCCTTGATGGCACTCCAGAGAAACTCCAAGAACACTGTTTCAAGGCTAGAGGGATCCTGAGGTCACTGTAGCAACACGAAAGAGCTCCATGGACCAAGAATCAACTCGAGATGAGAGGTTAGTCCCTGGCTTCGCCTCCAGAAGAATGCCACCTTACCACAAGCACCTCAAGAGGAGTCTTCTCTCAGCTCTAGGTATGTGAGAGGGACCCTGAGTTTGCGGCCTCAAGTGGAATGGACTCCGCGATGCCCTGACTCGAAATAAGGCCGGTTATCCCGGCAGTGACTTGAATGCAGGCTCGTCTTGCATCTCCCAAGACGAAAGGATGTCTGAATCCCCTGTGGAGACCACAGAGAAAGACCTAGTTCCTTGGTCTAGTTCTGTGAAAAATACCGTTGGTAGCTTGATAGGGATTGCATTGAATCTATAGATTGCTTTCGGTAGAATAGCTATTTTGACAATATTGATTCTTCCAATCCATGAACACGGTATGATTCTCCATCTGTTTGTGTCCTCTTTGATTTGTTTCATCAGTGTTTTATAGTTTTCTATGTATAGGTCTTTTGTTTCTTTAGGTAGATATACTCCTAAGTATTTTATTCTTTTTGTTGCAATGGTGAATGGTATTGTTTCCTTCATTTCTCTTTCTGTTTTTTCATCGTTAGTATATAGGAATGCAAGGGATTTCTGTGTGTTAATTTTATATCCTGCAACTTTACTATATTCATTGATTAGTTCTAGTAATTTTCTGGTAGAGTCTTTAGGGTTTTCTATATAGAGGATCATGTCATCACAGAACTAGACCAAAGAATTTCACAATTTGTATGGAAATACAAAAAACCTCGAATAGCCAAAGTAATCTTGAAAAAGAAGAATGGAACTGGAGGAATCAACCTGCCTGACTTCAGACTCTACTACAAAGCCACAGTCATCAAGACAGTGTGGTACTGGCACAAAGACAGAAATATAGACCAATGGAACAGAATAGAAAGCCCAGAGATAAATCCACGAACCTATGGACACCTTATCTTTGACAAAGGAGGCAAGGATATACAATGGAAAAAAGACAACCTCTTTAACAAGTGGTGCTGGGAAAACTGGTCAACCACTTGCAAAAGAATGAAACTAGAACACTTTCTAACACCATACACAAAAATAAACTCAAAATGGATTAAAGATCTAAATGTAAGACCAGAAACTATAAAACTCCTAGAGGAGAACATAGGCAAAACACTCTCCGACATAAATCACAGCAAGATCCTCTATGACCCACCTCCCAGAATATTGGAAATAAAAGCAAAACTAAACAAATGGGATCTAATGAAACTTAAAAGCTTTTGCACTACAAAAGAAACTATAAGTAAGGTGAAAAGACAGCCGTCAGATTGGGAGAAAATAATAGCAAATGAAGAAACAGACAAAGGATTAATCTCAAAAATATACAAGCAACTCCTGCAGCTCAATTCCAGAAAAATAAATGACCCAATCCAAAAATGGGCCAGAGAACTAAACAGACATTTCTCCAAAGAAGACATACAGATGGCTAACAAACACATGAAAAGGTGCTCAACATCACTCATTATTAGAGAAATGCAAATCAAAACCACAATGAGGTACCATTACACACCAGTCAGGATGGCTGCTATCCAAAAGTCTACAAGCAATAAATGCTGGAGAGGCTGTGGAGAAAAGGGAACCCTCTTACACTGTTGGTGGGAATGCAAACTAGTACAGCCACTATGGAAAACAGTGTGGAGATTCCTTAAAAAACTGGAAATAGAACTGCCATATTACCCAGCAATACCACTTCTGGGCATACACACTGAGGAAACCAGATCTGAAAGAGACACATGCACCCCAATGTTCATCGCAGCACTGTTTATAATAGCCAGGACATGGAAGCAACCTAGATGCCCATCAGCAGATGAATGGATAAGGAAGCTGTGGTACATATACACCATGGAATTTTACTCAGCCGTCAAAAAGAATTCATTTGAACCAGTCCTAATGAGATGGATGAAACTGGAGCCCCTTATACAGAGTGAAGTAAGCCAGAAAGATAAAGAACATTACAGCATACTAACACATATATATGGAATTTAGAAAGATGGTAACGATAACCCTATATGCAAAACAGAAAAAGAGACACAGAAATACAGAACAGACTTTTGAACTCTGTGGGAGAAGGTGAGGGCGGGATGTTTCAAAAGAACAGCATGTATACTATCTATGGTGAAACAGATCACCAGCCCAGGTGGGATGCATGAGACAAGTGCTCCGGCCTGGTGCACTGGGAAGACCCAGAGGAATCGGGTGGAGAGGGAGATGGGAGGGGGGATCGGGATGGGGAATAAGTGTAAATCTATGGCTGATTCATATCAATGTATGACAAGACCCACTGAAATGTTGTGAAGTAATTAGCCTCCAACTAATAAAAAAAATTAAAAAAAAAAAAAAAAGAAAAAAAAAAAAAAGAAAGAAAGTCCTAGTTCCCCTCCTCATCGCGACCGGAGGCCTCACATCCTTTGAAAACTCCAGAGGTACGCGGAGATCAGTGCCTCCAAAGGAGACGATGCCTGACTCCTCGTGAAACTTGATAGGAGTCCCAGGATTCCTGTGGCACGTGGAAAGGGACCCTTGGTCTCGCGCCTCAGCTGGAGAGGCGTCCCAATTGCCCTGCCAAGCCTCGAGGAGAATCCCGAGTTGTCCCTCGCAAGTAGGCAGGAGTCCTGACGTCGCTGAACAAACAGGTGTGTGGAAGGGCCATCCCCGTCGTAACTCGAGAATATACCCCAGGTTCCCGCCGCAACTCGAGAAAAACCATGAGACTTCTCCCACGCCGCGAGAAGAGGCCCGATTCCCCTGAACTGCGTAAAGAGCAATTCCGTGTTGCACATCACACATGAAAGGATCCTTGATTTCCTTCATGGCACTCCAGAGAAACCCCAAGAACACTGTTTCAAGGCTAGAGGGATCCTGAGGTCACTGTAGCAACACAAAAGAGCTCCGTGGACCAGAAATCAACTCGAGATGAGAGATTAGTCCCTGGCTTCGACTCCAGAGGAATACCACCTTACCACAAGCACCTCAAAGGAGGCTTCTCTCAGCTCTAAGTATGTGAGAGGGACCCTGAGTTTGCGGCCTCAAGTGGAATGGACACCGAGATGCCCTGACTCGAAATAAGGCCGGATATCCCTGCAGTGACTTGAATGCAGGCTCATCTTGCATCTCCCAAGACGAAAGGATGTCTGAATCTCCTGTGGAGACCACAGAGAAAGACCTAGTTCCCCACCTCATCGCGACCGGAGGCCTCACATCCTTTGAAAACTCCAGCGGTACGCGGAGATCAGTGCCTCCAAAGGAGACGATGCTGACTCCTCTTGAAACTTGATAGGAGTCCCAGGATTCCTGTGGCACGTGGAAAGGGACCCTTGGTCTCCCGCCTCAGCTGGAGAGGCGTCCCAATTGCCCTGCCAAGCCTCAAGGAGAATCCCGAGTTGTCCTTCGCAAGTAGGCAGGAGTCCTGACGTCGCTGAACAAACACGTGTGTGGAAGGGCCATCCCCGTCGTAACTCGAGAATATACCCCAGGTTCCCGCCGCAACTCGAGAAAAACCATGAGACTTCTCCCATGCCGCGAGATGAGGCCCGATTCCCCTGCACTGCGTGCAGAGCAATTCCGTGTTGCACATCACACAGGAAACGAGCCTTGATTTCCTTGATGGCACTCCAGAGAAACTCCAAGAACACTGTTTCAAGGCTAGAGGGATCCTGAGGTCACTGTAGCAACATGAAAGGGCTCCGTGGACCAAGAATCAACTCGAGATGAGAGGTTAGTCCCTGGCGTCGACTCCAGAGGAATACCACCTTACCACAGGCACCTCAAGAGGAGTCTTCTCTCAGCTCTATGTATGTGAGAGGGACCCTGAGTTTACAGCCTCAAGTGGAATGGACACCGCGATTCCCTGACTCGAAATAAGGCCGGATATCCCTGCAGTGACTTCAATGCAGGCTCGTCTTGCATCTCCCAAGACGAAAGGATGTCTGAATCCCCTGTGGAGACCACAGAGAAAGACCTAGTTCCCCACCTCATCGCGACCGGAGGCCTCACATCCTTTGAAAACTCCAGAGGTACGCGGAGATCAGTGCCTCCAAAGGAGACGATGCCTGCCTCCTCGTGAAACTTGATAGGAGTCCCAGGATTCCTGTGGCACGTGGAAAGGGACACTTGGTCTCCCGCCTCAGCTGGAGAGGCGTCCCAATTGCCCTGCCAAGCCTCAAGGAGAATCCCGAGTTGTCCCTCGCAACTAGGCAGGAGTCCTGCCGTCGCTGAACAAACATGTGGGTGGAAGTGCCATCCCCGTCGTAACTCGAGAATATACCCCAGGTTCCCGCCGCAACTCGAGAAAAACCATGAGACTTCTCCCACGCCGCGAGATGAGGCCCGTTTCCCCTGCACTGCGTGCAGAGCAATTCAGTGTTGCACATCACACATGAAAGGAGCCTTGATTTCCTTCATGGTACTCCAGAGAAACCCCAAGAACACTGTTTCAAGGCTAGAGGGATCCTGAGGTCACTGTAGCAACATGAAAGAGCTCCGTGGACCAAAACTCAACTCGAGATGAGAGGTTAGTCCCTGGCTTCAACTCCAGGGGAATAACACCTTACCAGAAGCACCTCAAAGGAGGCTTCTCTGAGCTCTAGGTATGTGAGAGGGACCCTGAGTTTGCGGCCTCAAGTGGAATGGACACCAAGATGCCCTGACTCAACATAAGGCCATATATCCCTGCAGTGACTTGAATGCAGGCTCGTCTTGCATCTCCCAAGACGAAAGGATGTCTGAATCCCCTGCGGAGAACACAGAGAAAGACGAAATTCCCCACCTCATCGCGACCAGAGGCCTCACATCCTTTGAAAACTCCAGAGGTACGCGGAGATCAGTGCCTCCAAAGGAGACGATGCCTGACTCCTCGTGAAACTTGATAGGAGTCCCAGGATTTCTGTGGCACGTGGAAAGGGACCCTTGGTCTCCCGCCTCAGCTGGAGAGGCGTCCCAATTGCCCTGCCAAGCCTCCAGGTGAATCTCGATTTGTCCCTCGCAACTAGGCAGGAGTCCTGACTTGGCTGAACAAACACGTGTGTGGAAGGGCCATCCCCGCCGTAACTCGAGAATTTACCCCAGGTTCCCGCCGCAACTCGAGAAAAACCATGAGACTTCCCCCTCGCCGGGAGATGAGGCCCGATTCCCCTGCACTGCGTGCAGAGCAATTTCGTGTTGCACATCACACAGGAAAGGATCCTTGATTTCCTTCATGGCACTCCAGAGAAACCCCAAGAACACTGTTTCAAGGCTAGAGGGATCCTGAGGTCACTGTAGCAACACGAAAGAGCTCCATGGACCAAGAATCAACTCGAGATGAGAGGTTAGTCCCTGGCTTCGCCTCCAGAAGAATGCCACCTTACCATAAGCACCTCAAGAGGAGTCTTCTCTCAGCTCTAGGTATGTGAGAGGGACCCTGAGTTTGCGGCCTCAAGTGGAATGGACTCCGCGATGCCCTGACTCGAAATAAGGCCGGTTATCCCGGCAGTGACTTGAATGCAGGCTCGTCTTGCATCTCCCAAGACGAAAGGATGTCTGAATCCCCTGTGGAGACCACAGAGAAAGACCTAGTTCCTTGGTCTAGTTCTGTGAAAAATACCGTTGGTAGCTTGATAGGGATTGCATTGAATCTATAGATTGCTTTCGGTAGAATAGCTATTTTGACAATATTGATTCTTCCAATCCATGAACACGGTATGATTCTCCATCTGTTTGTGTCCTCTTTGATTTGTTTCATCAGTGTTTTATAGTTTTCTATGTATAGGTCTTTTGTTTCTTTAGGTAGATATACTCCTAAGTATTTTATTCTTTTTGTTGCAATGGTGAATGGTATTGTTTCCTTAATTTCTCTTTCTGTTTTTTCATCGTTAGTATATAGGAATGCAAGGGATTTCTGTGTGTTAATTTTATATCCTGCAACTTTACTATATTCATTGATTAGTTCTAGTAATTTTCTGGTAGAGTCTTTAGGGTTTTCTATATAGAGGATCATGTCATCACAGAACTAGACCAAAGAATTTCACAATTTGTATGGAAATACAAAAAACCTCGAATAGCCAAAGTAATCTTGAAAAAGAAGAATGGAACTGGAGGAATCAACCTGCCTGACTTCAGACTCTACTACAAAGCCACAGTCATCAAGACAGTGTGGTACTGGCACAAAGACAGAAATATAGACCAATGGAACAGAATAGAAAGCCCAGAGATAAATCCACGAACCTATGGACACCTTATCTTTGACAAAGGAGGCAAGGATATACAATGGAAAAAAGACAACCTCTTTAACAAGTGGTGCTGGGAAAACTGGTCAACCACTTGCAAAAGAATGAAACTAGAACACTTTCTAACACCATACACAAAAATAAACTCAAAATGGATTAAAGATCTAAATGTAAGACCAGAAACTATAAAACTCCTAGAGGAGAACATAGGCAAAACACTCTCCGACATAAATCACAGCAAGATCCTCTATGACCCACCTCCCAGAATATTGGAAATAAAAGCAAAACTAAACAAATGGGATCTAATGAAACTTAAAACCTTTTGCACTACAAAAGAAACTATAAGTAAGGTGAAAAGACAGCCGTCAGATTGGGAGAAAATAATAGCAAATGAAGAAACAGACAAAGGATTAATCTCAAAAATATACAAGCAACTCCTGCAGCTCAATTCCAGAAAAATAAATGACCCAATCCAAAAATGGGCCAGAGAACTAAACAGACATTTCTCCAAAGAAGACATACAGATGGCTAACAAACACATGAAAAGGTGCTCAACATCACTCATTATTAGAGAAATGCAAATCAAAACCACAATGAGGTACCATTACACACCAGTCAGGATGGCTGCTATCCAAAAGTCTACAAGCAATAAATGCTGGAGAGGCTGTGGAGAAAAGGGAACCCTCTTACACTGTTGGTGGGAATGCAAACTAGTACAGCCACTATGGAAAACAGTGTGGAGATTCCTTAAAAAACTGGAAATAGAACTGCCATATTACCCAGCAATACCACTTCTGGGCATACACACTGAGGAAACCAGATCTGAAAGAGACACATGCACCCCAATGTTCAACGCAGCACTGTTTATAATAGCCAGGACATGGAAGCAACCTAGATGCCCATCAGCAGATGAATGGATAAGGAAGCTGTGGGACATATACACCATGGAATTTTACTCAGCCGTCAAAAAGAATTCATTTGAACCAGTCCTAATGAGATGGATGAAACTGGAGCCCCTTATACAGAGTGAAGTAAGCCAGAAAGATAAAGAACATTACAGCATACTAACACATATATATGGAATTTAGAAAGATGGTAACGAGAACCCTATATGCAAAACAGAAAAAGAGACACAGAAATACAGAACAGACTTTTGAACTCTGTGGGAGAAGGTGAGGGTGGGATGTTTCAAAAGAACAGCATGTATACTATCTATGGTGAAACAGATCACCAGCCCAGGTGGGATGCATGAGACAAGTGCTCCGGCCTGGTGCACTGGGAAGACCCAGAGGAATCGGGTGGAGAGGGAGATGGGAGGGGGGATCGGGATGGGGAATAAGTGTAAATCTATGGCTGATTCACATCAATGTATGACAAGACCCACTGAAATGTTGTGAAGTAATTAGCCTCCAACTAATAAAAAAAATTAAAAAAAAAAAAAAAGAAAAAAAAAAAAAAAGAAAGAAAGACCTAGTTCCCCTCCTCATCGCGACCGGAGGCCTCACATCCTTTGAAAACTCCAGAGGTACGCGGAGATCAGTGCCTCCAAAGGAGACGATGCCTGACTCCTCGTGAATTTTGATAGGACTCCCACGATTCCTGTGGCACGTGGAAAGGGACACTTGGTCTCCCGCCTCAACTGGAGAAGCGTCCCAATTGCCCTGCCAAGCCTCAAGGAGAATCCCGAGTTGTCCCTGGCAACTAGGCAGGAGTCGTGACGTCGCTGAACAAACACGTGTGTGGAAGGGCCATCTCCGTCGTAACTCGAGAATATACCCCAGGTTCCCGCCGCAACTCGAGAAAAACCATGAGACTTCTCCCACGCCGCGAGAAGAGGCCCGATTCCCCTGCACTGCGTGCAGAGCAATTCCGTGTTGCACATTACACATGAAAGGATCCTTGATTTCCTTCATGGCACTCCAGAGAAACCCCAAGAACACTGTTTCAAGGCTAGAGGGATCCTGCGGTCACTGTAGCAACACGAAAGAGCTCCGTGGACCAGAAATCAACTCGAGATGAGAGATTAGTCCCTGGCTTCGACTCCAGAGGAATACCACCTTACCACAAGCACCTCAAAGGAGGCTTTTCTCAGCTCTAAGTATGTGAGAGGGACCCTGAGTTTGCGGCCTCAAGTGGAATGGACACCGAGATGCCCTGACTCGAAATAAGGCCGGATATCCCTGCAGTGACATGAATGCAGGCTCATCTTGCATCTCCCAAGACGAAAGGATGTCTGAATCCCCTGTGGAGACCACAGAGAAAGACCTAGTTCCCCACCTCATCGCGACCGGAGGCCTCACATCCTTTGAAAACTCCAGCGGTACGCGGAGATCAGTGCCTCCAAAGGAGGCGATGCCTGACTCCTCTTGAAACTTGATAGGAGTCCCAGGATTCCTGTGGCACGTGGAAAGGGACCCTTGGTCTCCCGCCTCAGCTGGAGAGGCGTCCCAATTGCCCTGCCAAGCCTCAAGGAGAATCCCGAGTTGTACCTCACAACTAGGCAGGAATCCTGACGTCGCTGAACAAACACGTGTGTGGAAGAGCCATCCCCGTCGAAACTCGAGCATATACCCCAGGTTCCCGCCGCAACTCGAGAAAAACCATGAGACTTCCCCCTCGCCGCGAGATGAGTCCCGATTCCCCGGCACTAAGTGCAGAGCAATTCCGTGTTGCACATCACACATGAAAGGAGCCTTGATTTCCTTGATGGCACTCCAGAGAAACCCCAAGAACACTGTTTCAAGGATAGAGGGATCCTGAGGTCACTGTAGCAACACGAAAGGGCTCCGTGGACTAAGAATCAACTCGAGATGAGAGGTTAGTCCCTGAGATCAACTCCAGAGGAATACCACCTTACCACAAGCACCTCAAGAGGAGTCTTCTTTCAGCTCTAGGTATGTGAGAGGGACCCTGAGTTTGTGGCCTCAAGTATAATGGACACCCCGATGCCCTGACTCGAAGTAAGGCCAGATATCCCTGCAGTGACTTGAATGCAGGCTCGTCTTGCATCTCCCAAGACGACAGGATGTCTGAATCCCCTGTGGAGACCACAGAGAAAGACCTAGTTCCCCACCTCATCGCGACCGGAGGCCTCACATCCTTTGAAAACTCCAGAGGTACGCGGAGATCAGTGCCTCCACAGGAGACGATGCCTGCCTCCTCGTGAAACTTGATAGGAGTCCCAGGATTCCTGTGGCACGTGGAAAGGAACCCTTGGTCTCCCGCCTCAGCTGGAGAGGCATCCCAATTGCCCTGGCAAGCCTCGAGGAGAGTCCCGAGCTGTACCTCACAACTAGACAGGAATCCTGACGTCGCTGAACAAACACGTGTGTGGAAGAGCCATTCCCGTCGTAACTCGAGTATATACCCCAGGTTCCCGCCGGAACTCGAGAAAACCGATGAGACTTCCCCCTCGCCGCGAGATGAGGCCCGATTCCCCTGCACTGCGTGCAGAGCAATTCCGTGTTGCACATCGCACATGAAAGGAGCCTTGATTTCCTTGATGGCACTCCAGAGAAACCCCAAGAACACTGTTTCAAGGCTAGAGGGATCCTGAGGTCACTGTAGCAACACGAAAGAGCTCCATGGACCAAGAATCAACTCGAGGTGAGAGGTTAGTCCCTGGCTTCGACTCCAGAGGAATACCACGTTACCACAAGCACCTCAAGAGGAGTCTTCTCTCAGCTCTAGGTATGTGAGAGGGACCCTGAGTTTGCGGCCTCAAGTGGAATGGACTCCGCGATGCCCTGACTCGAAATAAGGCCGGATATCCCTGCAGTGACTTGAATGCAGGCTCGTCTTGCATCTCCCAAGACGAAAGGATGTCTGAATCCCCTGTGGAGACCACAGAGAAAGACCTAGTTCCTTGGTCTAGTTCTGTGAAAAATACCGTTGGTAGCTTGATAGGGATTGCATTGAATCTATAGATTGCTTTCAGTAGAATAGCCATTTTGACAATATTGATTCTTCCAATCCATGAACACGGTATGTTTCTCCATCTGTTTGTGTCCTCTTTGATTTCTTTCATCAGTGTTTTATAGTTTTCTATGTATAGGTCTTTTGTTTCTTTAGGTAGATATACTCCTAAGTATTTTATTCTTTTTGTTGCAATGGTGAATGGTATTGTTTCCTTAATTTCTCTTTCTGTTTTTTCATCGTTAGTATATAGGAATGCAAGGGATTTCTGTGTGTTAATTTTATATCCTGCAACTTTACTATATTCATTGATTAGTTCTAGTAATTTTCTGGTAGAGTCTTTAGGGTTTTCTATATAGAGGATCATGTCATCACAGAACTAGACCAAAGAATTTCACAATTTGTATGGAAATACAAAAAACCTCGAATAGCCAAAGTAATCTTGAAAAAGAAGAATGGAACTGGAGGAATCAACCTGCCTGACTTCAGACTCTACTACAAAGCCACAGTCATCAAGACAGTGTGGTACTGGCACAAAGACAGAAATATAGACCAATGGAACAGAATAGAAAGCCCAGAGATAAATCCACGAACCTATGGACACCTTATCTTTGACAAAGGAGGCAAGGATATACAATGGAAAAAAGACAACCTCTTTAACAAGTGGTGCTGGGAAAACTGGTCAACCACTTGCAAAAGAATGAAACTAGAACACTTTCTAACACCATACACAAAAATAAACTCAAAATGGATTAAAGATCTAAATGTAAGACCAGAAACTATAAAACTCCTAGAGGAGAACATAGGCAAAACACTCTCCGACATAAATCACAGCAAGATCCTCTATGACCCACCTCCCAGAATATTGGAAATAAAAGCAAAACTAAACAAATGGGATCTAATGAAACTTAAAAGCTTTTGCACTACAAAAGAAACTATAAGTAAGGTGAAAAGACAGCCGTCAGATTGGGAGAAAATAATAGCAAATGAAGAAACAGACAAAGGATTAATCTCAAAAATATACAAGCAACTCCTGCAGCTCAATTCCAGAAAAATAAATGACCCAATCCAAAAATGGGCCAGAGAACTAAACAGACATTTCTCCAAAGAAGACATACAGATGGCTAACAAACACATGAAAAGGTGCTCAACATCACTCATTATTAGAGAAATGCAAATCAAAACCACAATGAGGTACCATTACACACCAGTCAGGATGGCTGCTATCCAAAAGTCTACAAGCAATAAATGCTGGAGAGGCTGTGGAGAAAAGGGAACCCTCTTACACTGTTGGTGGGAATGCAAACTAGTACAGCCACTATGGAAAACAGTGTGGAGATTCCTTAAAAAACTGGAAATAGAACTGCCATATTACCCAGCAATACCACTTCTGGGCATACACACTGAGGAAACCAGATCTGAAAGAGACACATGCACCCCAATGTTCATCGCAGCACTGTTTATAATAGCCAGGACATGGAAGCAACCTAGATGCCCATCAGCAGATGAATGGATAAGGAAGCTGTGGGACATATACACCATGGAATTTTACTCAGCCGTCAAAAAGAATTCATTTGAACCAGTCCTAATGAGATGGATGAAACTGGAGCCCCTTATACAGAGTGAAGTAAGCCAGAAAGATAAAGAACATTACAGCATACTAACACATATATATGGAATTTAGAAAGATGGTAACGATAACCCTATATGCAAAACAGAAAAAGAGACACAGAAATACAGAACAGACTTTTGAACTCTGTGGGAGAAGGTGAGGGTGGGATGTTTCAAAAGAACAGCATGTATACTATCTATGGTGAAACAGATCACCAGCCCAGGTGGGATGCATGAGACAAGTGCTCCGGCCTGGTGCACTGGGAAGACCCAGAGGAATCGGGTGGAGAGGGAGATGGGAGGGGGGATCGGGATGGGGAATAAGTGTAAATCTATGGCTGATCCATATCAATGTATGAGAAGAACCACTGAAATGTTGTGAAGTAATTAGCCTCCAACTAATAAAAAAAATTAAAAAAAAAAAAAAAAAAAAAAAAAAAGAAAGACCTAGTTCCCCTCCTCATCGCGACCGGAGGCCTCACATCCTTTGAAAACTCCAGAGGTACGCGGAGATCAGTGCCTCCAAAGGAGACGATGCCTGGCTCTTCGTGAAACTTGATAGGAGTCCCAGGATTCCTGTGGCACGTGGAAAGGAACACTTGGTCTCGCGCCTCAGCTGGAGAGCCGTCCCAATTGCCCTGCCAAGCCTCGAGGAGAATCCCGAGTTGTCCCTCGCAAGTAGGCAGGAGTCCTGACGTCGCTGAACAAACACGTGTGTGGAAGGGCCATCCCCGTCGTAACTCGAGAATATACCCCAGGTTCCCGCCGCAACTCGAGAAAAACCATGAGACTTACCCCTCGTCGCGAGAAGAGGCCTGATTCCCCTGTACTGTGTGCAGAGCAATTCCGTGTTGCACATCACACAGGAAAGGAGCCTTGATTTCCTTGATGGCACTCCAGAGAAACCCCAAGAACACTGTTTCAAGGCTAGAGGGATCCTGAGGTCACTGTAGCAACACGAAAGGGCTCCGTGGACCAAGAATCAACTCGAGATGAGAGGTTAGTACCTGGCTTCGACTCCAGAGGAATAGCACCTTACTGCACGCACCTCAAGAGGAGGCTTCTCTCAGCTCTAGGTATGTGAGTGGGACCCTGAGTTTGCAGCCTCAAGTGGAATGGACACCCCGATGCCCTGACTCGAAATAAGGCCGGATATCCCTGCAGTGACTTGAATGCAGGCTCGTCTTGCATCTCCCAAGACAAAAGGATGTCTGAATCCCCTGTGGAGACCACAGAGAAAGACCTAGTTCCCCACCTCATCGCGACCGGAGGCCTCACATCCTTTGAAAACTCCAGAGGTACGCGGAGATCAGTGCCTCCAAAGGAGACGATGCCTGACTTCTCGTGAAACTTGATAGGAGTCCCAGGATTCCTGTGGCACGTGGAAAGGGACCCTTGGTCTCCCGCCTCAGCTGGAGAGGCATCCCAATTGCCCTGGCAATCCTCGAGGAGAATCCCGAGCTGTACCTCACAACTAGACAGGAATCCTGACGTCGCTGAACAAACACGTGTGTGGAAGAGCCATTCCTTTCGTAACTCGAGCATATACCCCAGGTTCCCGCCGGAACTCGAGAAAACCGATGAAACTTCCCCCTCGCCGCGAGATGAGACCCGATTCCCCTGCACTGAGTGCAGAGCAATTCCGTGTTGCACATCGCACAGGAAAGGAGCCTTGATTTCCTTGATGGCACTCCAGAGAAACCCCAAGAACACTGTTTCAAGGCTAGAGGGATCCTGAGGTCACTGTAGCAACACGAAAGAGCTCGGTGGACCAAGAATCAACTCGAGATGAGAGGTTTGTCCCTGAGTTCGACTCCAGAGGAATACCACCTTACCACAAGCACCTCAAGAGGAGTCTTCTCTCAGCTCTAGGTATGTGAGAGGGACCCTGAGTTTGCGGCCTCAAATGCAATGGACTCCGCGATGCCCTGACTCGAAATAAGGCCGGATATCCCGGCAGTGACTTGAATGCAGGCTCGTCTTGCATCTCCCAGGACGAAAGAATGTCTGAATCCCCTGTGGAGACCACAGAGAAAGACCTAGTTCCTTGGTCTAGTTCTGTGAAAAATACCGTTGGTAGCTTGATAGGGATTGCATTGAATCTATAGATTGCTTTCGGTAGAATAGCTATTTTGACAATATTGATTCTTCCAATCCATGAACACGGTATGATTCCCCATCTGTTTGTGTCCTCTTTGATTTCTTTCATCAGTGTTTTATAGTTTTCTATGTATAGGTCTTTTGTTTCTTTAGGTAGATATACTCCTAAGTATTTTATTCTTTTTGTTGCAATGGTGAATGGTATTGTTTCCTTCATTTCTCTTTCTGTTTTCTCATCGTTAGTATATAGGAATGCAAGGGATTTCTGTGTGTTAATTTTATATCCTGCAACTTTACTATATTCATTGATTAGTTCTAGTAATTTTCTGGTAGAGTCTTTAGGGTTTTCTATATAGAGGATCATGTCATCACAGAACTAGACCAAAGAATTTCACAATTTGTATGGAAATACAAAAAACCTCGAATAGCCAAAGTAATCTTGAAAAAGAAGAATGGAACTGGAGGAATCAACCTGCCTGACTTCAGACTCTACTACAAAGCCACAGTCATCAAGACAGTGTGGTACTGGCACAAAGACAGAAATATAGACCAATGGAACAGAATAGAAAGCCCAGAGATAAATCCACGAACCTATGGACACCTTATCTTTGACAAAGGAGGCAAGGATATACAATGGAAAAAAGACAACCTCTTTAACAAGTGGTGCTGGGAAAACTGGTCAACCACTTGCAAAAGAATGAAACTAGAACACTTTCTAACACCATACACAAAAATAAACTCAAAATGGATTAAAGATCTAAATGTAAGACCAGAAACTATAAAACTCCTAGAGGAGAACATAGGCAAAACACTCTCCGACATAAATCACAGCAAGATCCTCTATGACCCACCTCCCAGAATATTGGAAATAAAAGCAAAACTAAACAAATGGGATCTAATGAAACTTAAAAGCTTTTGCACTACAAAAGAAACTATAAGTAAGGTGAAAAGACAGCCGTCAGATTGGGAGAAAATAATAGCAAATGAAGAAACAGACAAAGGATTAATCTCAAAAATATACAAGCAACTCCTGCAGCTCAATTCCAGAAAAATAAATGACCCAATCCAAAAATGGGCCAGAGAACTAAACAGACATTTCTCCAAAGAAGACATACAGATGGCTAACAAACACATGAAAAGGTGCTCAACATCACTCATTATTAGAGAAATGCAAATCAAAACCACAATGAGGTACCATTACACACCAGTCAGGATGGCTGCTATCCAAAAGTCTACAAGCAATAAATGCTGGAGAGGCTGTGGAGAAAAGGGAACCCTCTTACACTGTTGGTGGGAATGCAAACTAGTACAGCCACTATGGAAAACAGTGTGGAGATTCCTTAAAAAACTGGAAATAGAACTGCCATATTACCCAGCAATACCACTTCTGGGCATACACACTGAGGAAACCAGATCTGAAAGAGACACATGCATCCCAATGTTCATCGCAGCACTGTTTATAATAGCCAGGACATGGAAGCAACCTAGATGCCCATCAGCAGATGAATGGATAAGGAAGCTGTGGGACATATACACCATGGAATTTTACTCAGCCGTCTGCAGGGAGCCGGCCTGAATGTACATGCCCCTTACGGCCCTAAGAGAGATCAAAAGGTCTCTCTTTGTCCTGCCACCCCTTCTTGTTAAAGTATAGACTGACATTTGTCTCCTTCAGGGAAAAAACACACCGGTGACCTTTTTGCCTGTTTTTCTGGTGCTGATAAGCTCATCATGCCTGAAACCTGTTTTCCATCTAATGTTCTATTGATGAAGCCTGTTTTCTATCTAATGTTCTAATGATCTTAATCATGTTGGGCGCTAGGGTAATTAATGCTTTACTGATCTTGAGTGTGGGAATTTAAAACATCTGTAGCTCTGCACGTATGCAAAACCCTCGATCTATTCTTAGTAACTCCTGTTAGCATATATATAGGTGTGGTATTCTTCAATAAAGTTGGCGGAGTCAGACGCAAGCAGACTCCGTCCCTCTCAACCCCATCTTTCTCTTTCTGAGTCTTCTTTTTCCTAGGTACTCTGGTAATTGCATTCTTGACCAGTTCGTTTGCCGGCAGGCTCCGGCATAGTGGCGCCCGAACAGGGACGGGAACGGATTCCAGCGTACAGCCACCCGAAGAAAAAAAGTTGTCCCGCGGGAAGTAGAAAGGTATATATGAGGTAAAAAAGTATCTACGAGTACAGGTATTGTGGATGATTGCGAGTGGAGAGGGTATAGTTGAGAGTAAAACTCATGGGGCAAAATAATAGTAGACAGCTCTTAGTTTCTACTCTAAAAACTGTTATAAAGCTAGAGGAGTTTCAGTGTCTAAACGGAAAAACTTATAATACCCAAATGTTTGAATGCTCCCCAAAGGGTAGCGGAGCACATATATGACTCCCCAATAATCCCAGGTCCTAGAAAAAAAAATAACAATGAGACTATTGTTCTTGAGCAAGATTCTGATTCCGAACTTTCCCATGAAGACCGAGACAATTTAGAAGAGCAGGCTTTTGAGTATAATAAAGAAAATTGGGATGCCTTTATAGTAACTAAACACAAAAATAAAGATAAAGGCTCCCCTTTTTCTGAACTTAAAGATATGTTAACATCCATATCTCAGAGCATAGAACAACTAGACTTGTTACCTTTGGACATGTTAACGGAGGAAAGAGCATTTAGAGATCTTAATCAGCAGTTAAACTATCCTGAACAAGCCTACCCACAGATTAATGAAGTGGCGCTAAAAGCGTGGAAAAAACTCCCTGCCTCAAATAGAAAGACTGAAGATTTATCAAAAATTAGGCAAGGACCTGACGAACCTTATCAGGATTTCGTCGCTCGGTTACTTGATGCTGTGTCTAAAATTATTGGAGATGAAGAAGCTGGCACTCTTGTAACTAAACAGATGGCATATGAAAATGCAAATGCTGCTTGCCAGGCTGCTTTGAGACCTTATAGAAGAAAGGGGGGTTTAACAGATTATATAAGAATTTGTGCTGATATTGGCCCTTCCTATCTTCAGGGATTATCTATGGCTGCTGCTATCCAGGGAAAAACTATCAAGGAAATTTTATATCAACAGATTAAGAACAAGGGTGGTGTGAAAAAGGGAGCGCCTCCCTGTAGTTGCTTTTCGTGTGGACAACTGGGACATCGTATGGCCCAATGTCCTAAGAAAAATAATTTAGATAGTACAAAGAATCCTGATGTATGTCCCAGATGCAAAAAAGGAAGACATTGGCCCAGGGACTGTAGATCAAAAATGAATATAGAAGGCAAACTTCTTCCTCCACAGTCGGGAAACTGGGTGAGGGGCCAGCCCCAGGCCCCAAAACAATGTTATGGGGCACTTCAGACCGAGCCTCAGTCAAATCTAATCGACCCGGCATTAAAAGCCTTTTCCGAGCCACCCCAGGCAGCGCAGGATTGGACTTGTGTGCCACCACCCACACAGTATTAACACCTGATATGGGAATGCAAGCCATTCCAACTGGAGTTTTCGGGCCGTTACCAAAAGGAACTGTAGGACTAATTATTGGTAGAAGTAGTTGGACTATGAAAGGGTTGTCAGTGTCCCCAGGGGTGATTGATGCAGACTACACAGGGGAACTTAAAATTATGGCCCATGCACCTTCAAATATAATTAGCATTCCCACCAATCAACGAATAGCACAATTGGTTTTGCTACCTCTTCATTTAGAGGGGAAAACTGCTTCTAAACGAGAACGAAAGACTGATGGTTTTGGCTCTTCTGATGTATATTGGGTGCAGTCCATTTCTGCTGAGCGTCCCAAACTAGATCTTTTTATTGAAAATAAATTTACAGGGATCTTCGATACTGGTGCGGATGTGTCAGTTATAGCTGAAGAGCATTGGCCTCAGCATTGGCCCAAACAGGAGGCCTTTTCCATCTTACGGGGAATAGGACAATCTCAAAATCCACAGCAGAGCAGCAGTATCCTACATTGGAGAGACTCTGAAGGACATGAGGGAGATTTTCAACCTTTCATTCTCCCTCATCTCCCGGTTAATTTATGGGGAAGAGATGTAATGCAACAAATGGGGGTTTATATTTTTGCTCCAAATCAGATTATTTCTGAGATGATGATGAATCAAGGGTTACTTCCCCAGCAGGGGCTAGGAAGAAATAATCAAGGTATTACCCAACCAGTTATGCCTATTTCTAAATCTTCTAGATCTGGATTAGGTTGTTTTTAATGGGGGTTACTGATTCTCCTGTAATCCATGCAGACCCAATCAGTTGGAAATCTGATGAACCTGTCTGGGTTAATCAGTGGCCCCTGACTAAAGAGAAAATTTCTGCAGCTGAGCAATTGATACAGGAGCAGTTGCAATTAGGACATATTGAGCCATCTAACTCCCCTTGGAATTCCCCCATATTTGTTATTAAAAAGTCTGGCAGGTGGAGGTTGTTACAAGACCTTCGCAAAGTTAATGAAACTATGGTGGTTATGGGACCACTCCAGCCCGGCTTGCCATCACCTGCTGGGATACCACGTGCAACCTATAAAATAATTATAGATTTAAAAGATTGTTTTTACACAATACTTCTACATCCTAATGATTGTCATCGCTTTGCTTTTAGTATTCCCTCTACAAATTTTAAACAGCCTGCACGAAGATATCATTGGAAAGTCCTTCCACAGGGCATGGCTAACAGCCCTACACTTTGTCAAAAATTTGTTGATCAGGCAATTGACCCCGTTCGAAAGACTTATCCTGAAGTTTATTTGGTTCATTATATGGATGACATTTTACTTGCTCATTGTATGGAGGGTATTCTTTTGCAAGCGTATGACTTACTATTGCTTCAATTAACTAAATTTGGATTGCAAATTGCTTCTGAAAAAATACAACGATCCCCGCCGTTTTCTTATTTGGGGTTTAGGTTAGAGGGAGAAGCCTTTCGAACGCAGAAACTTCAGATTCGAAAAGATAATCTGAAGACTTTAAATGACTTTCAGAAATTATTAGGGGACATAAATTGGATCCGTCCCTATCTAAAATTGACCACTGGAGAATTGAAGCCTTTGTTTGATATTTTAAAAGGATCCACTGACCCTTCTTCCCCTAGAACACTAAACGATGAGGGGCGAGCTGCTCTGGCCTTAGTAGAACAGGCCCTCTCTCAGCATTCTGCTACCTACTGTGACTTTTCTCGATCGTGGGGATTATATGTGTTTCCCTCGAAACATACTCCAACGGCAGTGTTATATCAAGATGCCCCTTTACATTGGATCCACTTGCCTGTATCGCCTTCAAAAGTTCTTACTCCTTTCTTTGATTTTATTAGCCTCCTTGTAGCCAAAGGAAGATGTCTTTCCAGAGGAATGCTGGGGGCCGATCCTACTTACATTTATGTGCCTTATACTAAAGAACAACAGGAATGGCTTTTTCAGTTTAATGATTCATGGGCTTTAGCTTTTGATTCTTTTACAGGACAGATTATCAATTATTTACCTCCTGACAAAGTTTTACATTTTGCTAGTCAACATTCATTTATCATCCCCAAAAATGTTTCCAATTCCCCTATCCAAAATGCACTAACTGTTTTTACTGATGGATCTTCTAATGGAATTGCTGCTTTTGTGGTTAATAATACTTCTTTTTCCTGGCAGACTGGATATACCTCTGCTCAAGAAGTCGAACTTTCAGCGGTTCACAAAGTCTGTTCTCAATATCTCTTACAGCCTTTTGTTTACGGATAGTAAATATATTGTTCATGCTTTACAATATATAGAAACTGTTCCCTTCATTTCCACTACTAATTCTAATATTCAGTATTTACTGCGCTCAATTCAATCTCTTCTTCAACAGCGTGCCTCACCTTGCTTTTTTTGGGCATTTATGCGCCCATACCGGGCTTCCTGGACCTTTATCTATGGGAAATCAAATAGCCGATTCTCATACTCGAGCCCTTCTTTCACAGGTAGATGCAGCACAACAATCACATGCCTTACATCATCAAAATAGCAATACCCTTCGTTTGCAATTTCAAATCCCTCGAGAAACTGCCCGACAGATTGTTAAATCTTGTTCTGTTTGTCCTCAGTTTCTTCCAGTCCCTCATCTAGGTGTCAATCCTCGTGGACTCTTACCTAATCACCTTTGGCAGATGGATGTCACTCATGTTCCTTCCTTTGGTCGCTTAAAATATGTTCATGTATCTATTGACACATTTTCAGGTTATATCGTGGCTTCCCTACAAACTGGCGAAGCTGCAAAACATTCCATTTCACATTGTCTGTATGCCTTCTCTATTTTAGGTACACCAAAAATTATAAAAACTGACAATGGCCCCGGTTACATTTCCTCTGCTTTTAAGACTTTTTGTTCCTCCTTTTCTATTACCTTAAAAACAGGAATTCCATATAATCCCCAGGGCCAAGGCATCGTCGAGCGCGCCAATCAGATCTTGAAATTGCAGCTACAAAAAATACAAAAGGGGGAGCTCTACCCTCTTTTACCTCGAAATTATCTTAATCATGCTTTATATATTTTAAATTTTTTAATTTTAGATAAAGAAGGACACTCAGCTGCCCAGAGATTTTGGGACCCTCAAATCTCTAGTAAGAAACCAATGGTATTATGGAAAGACCCATTAGACAATTCATGGCATGGTCCGGATCCAGTATTAATTTGGGGGAGGGGTTATGTATGTGTTTTTCCACAGGATGCCGAAACACCGCGCTGGCTCCCGGAAAGGCTGGTACGCCAGACGGAGAAGATCACTGAACCAGGAAGTGAGTCGGCTGTCTCTACAGCAGAGAAATGCATTCCCGACAGCTCAGCAGATGCATGAGTTCATCTTACAAGCAAGAAGGATGGCCGCTGACACTGCTGAACCCCGATCTGCTCTGGCCTATATTGTTCTTGCATTGGCATGTGCAGTAATTGGTCAAGCTTTCCCCCAGTGCTCCTGATTGATTTGAAGGAGATTATTGTCAAGTTTGGGACGAATATTTCTGGATGACCCCTGAAAAAGGACAGCTACTGACCCCTGCCGACATTTGCTGGGAGCAAAAGACTCATATACCAACATTTGAAGACCGAACACTCCCAGGAAACCTGATGAAACATATGGGACTCTTACCTACCTACAAATGTAAAATTGTGATAGATGTGACGTTTGAATACTAATAAGTCCTTTGTGTGGCCTAGGTTAGACTAGGAACAATAATCCTGGTATAAGATGAATAGCTCCTAACAATACCCGATGGGTTTGTGGAAATAACCTTTGGCCACTGCATTTGTCAATGTATATCTGAGATGATATGTTTTCTCATTTACAGGCACAACGGGTTCCCCTGAGGGAGACATATTTGCCAATAGTTTAAAGAAAAGGGGGAGTTGCAGGGAGCCGGCCTGAATGTACAGGCCCCTTACGGCCCTAAGAGAGATCAAAAGGTCTCTCTTTGTCCTGCCACCCCTTCTTGTTAAAGTATAGACTGGCATTTGTCTCCTTCAGGGAAAAAACACACCGGTGACCTTTTTGCCTGTTTTTCTGGTGCTGATAAGCTCATCATGCCTGAAACCTGTTTTCCATCTAATGTTCTATTGATGAAGCCTGTTTTCTATCTAATGTTCTAATGATCTTAATCATGTTGGGCGCTAGGGTAATTAATGCTTTACTGATCTTGAGTGTGGGAATTTAAAACATCTGTAGCTCTGCACGTATGCAAAACCCTCAATCTATTCTTAGTAACTCCTGTTAGCATATATATAGGTGTGGTATTCTTCAATAAAGTTGGCGGAGTCAGACGCAAGCAGACTCCGTCCCTCTCAACCCCATCTTTCTCTTTCTGAGTCTTCTTTTTCCTAGGTACTCTGGTAATTGCATTCTTGACCAGTTCGTTTGCCGGCAGGCTCCGGCATAGTGGCGCCCGAAGCCTCACATCCTTTGAAAACTCCAGAGGTACGCGGAGATCAGTGCCTCCAAAGGAGACGATGCCTGAATCCTCGTGAAACTTGATAGGAGTCCCAGGATTCCTGTGGCACGTGGAAAGGGACCCTTGGTGTCCCGACTCAGCTGGAGAGGCGTTCCAATTGCCCTGCCAAGCCTCGAGGAGAATCCCGAGTTGTCCCTCGCAACTAGGCAGGAGTCCTGACGTCGCTGAACAACACGTGGGTGGAAGTGCCATCCCCGTCGTAACTCGAGAATATACCCCAGGTTCCCGCCGCAACTCGAGAAAAACCATGAGACTTCTCCCACACCGCGAGATGAGGCCCGATTCCCCTGCACTGCGTGCAGAGCAATTCCGTTTGCACATCACACATGAAAGGATCCTTGATTTCCTTCATGGCCCTCCAGAGAAACCCCAAGAACACTGTTTCAAGGCTAGAGGGATCCTGAGGTCACTGTAGCAACACGAAAGAGCTCCGTGGACCAGAAATCAACTCGAGATGAGAGATTAGTCCCTGGCTTCGACTCCAGAGGAATACCACCTTACCACAAGCACCTCAAAGGAGGCTTCTCTCAGCTCTAAGTATGTGAGAGGGACCCTGAGTTTGCGGCCTCAATTGGAATGGACACCACGATGCTCTGACTCAAAATAAGGCCGGATATCCCTGCAGTGACTTGAATGCAGGCTAGTCTTGCATCTCCCAAGACGAAAGGATGTCTGAATCCCCTGCGGAGAACACAGAGAAAGACCAAGTTCCCCACCTCATCGCGACCAGAGGCCTGACATCCTTTGAAAACTCCAGAGGTACGCAGAGATCAGTGCCTCCAAAGGAGACGATGCCTGCCTCCTCGTGAAACTTGATAGGAGTCCCAGGATTCCTGTGGCACGTGGAAAGGGACCCTTGGTCTCGCGCCTCAGCTGGAGAGGCGTCCCAATTGCCCTGCCAAGCCTCGAGGTGAATCCCGAGTTGTCCCTCGCAACTAGGCAGGAGTCCTGACGTCGCTGAACAAACACGTGTGTGGAAGGGCCATCCCCGCAGTAACTCGAGAATTTACCCCAGGTTCCCGCCGCAACTCGAGAAAAACCATGAGACTTCCCCCTCGTCGCGAGAAGAGGCCCGATTCCCCTGCACTGCGTGCAGAGCAATTCCATGTTGCACATCACACAGGAAAGGAGCCTTTATTTCCTTGATGGCACTCCAGAGAAACCCCAAGAACACTGTTTCAAGGCTAGAGGGATACTGAGGTCATTGTAGCAACACGAAAGGGCTCCGTGGACCAAGAATCAACTCGAGATGAGAGGTTAGTCCCTGGCTTCGACTCCAGAGGAATAGCACCTTACCACAAGCACCTCAAGAGGAGGCTTCTCTCAGCTCTAGGTAGGTGAGAGGGACCCTGAGTTTGCAGCCTCAAGTGGAATGGACACCCCGATGCCCTGACTCGAAATAAGGCCGGATATCCCTGCAGTAACTTGAATGCAGGCTCATCTTGCATCTCCCAAGACGAAAGGATGTCTGAATCCGCTGTGGAGACCACAGAGAAAGACCTAGTTCCCCACCTCATCGCGACCGGAGGCCTCACATCCTTTGTAAACTCCTGCGGTACGCGGAGATCAGTGTCTCTAAAGGAGACGATGCCTGACTCCTCGTGAAACTTGATAGGAGTCCCAGGATTCCTGTGGCACGGGGAAGGGGACCCTTGGTCTCCCGCCTCAGCTGGAGAGGCGTCCCAATTGCCCGGCCAAGCATCAAGGAGAATCCCGAGTTGTCCCTCGCAACTAGGCAGGAGTCCTGACGTTACTGAAGAAACACGTGTGTGGAATGGCCCTCCCCGTCGTAACTCGAGAATATACCCCAGGTTCCCGCCGCAACTCGAGAAAAATCATGAGACTTCTCCCACGCCGCGAGATGAGGCCCGATTCCCCTGCACTGCGTGCAGAGCAATTCCGTGTTGCACATCACACAGGAAAGGATCCTTGATTTCCTTTATGGCACCCCAGAGAATCCCCAAGAACACTGTTTCAAGGCTTGAGGGATCCTGAGGTCACTGTAGCAACACGAAAGAGCTCCGTGTACCAGAAATCAACTCGAGATGAGAGATTAGTCCCTGGCTTCGACTCCAGAGGAATACCACCTTACCACAAGCACCTCAAAGGAGGCTTCTCTCAGCTCTACGTATGTGAGAGGGACCCTGAGTTTGCGGCATCAAGTGGAATGGACACCGAGATGCCCTGACTCAAAATAAGGCCAGATATCCCTGCAGTGACTTGAATGCAGGCTCGTCTTGCATCTCCCAAGACGAAAGGATGTCTGAATCCCTTGTGGAGACCACAGAGAAAGACCTAGTTCCCCACCTCATCGCGACCGGAGGCCTCACATCCTTTGAAAACTCCAGCGGTACGCGGAGATCAGTGCCTCCAAAGGAGACGATGCCTGACTCCTCGAGAAAATTGATAGGAGTCCCAGGATTCCTGTGGCACGTGGAAAGGGACCCTTGGTCTCCCGCCTCAGCTGGAGAGGCGTCCCAATTGCCCTGCCAAGCCTCAAGGAGAATCCCGAGTTGTCCCTCACAACTAGGCAGTAGTCCTGACGTCGCTGAACAAACACGTGTGTGGAAGTGCCATCCCCGTCGTAACTCGAGAATATACTCCAGGTTCCCGCCGCAACTCGAGAAAAACCATGAGACTTCTCCCACGCCGCGAGATGAGGCCCGATTCCCCTGCACTGCGTGCAGGGCAATTCCATGTTGCACATCACACATGAAAGGAGCCTTGATTTCCTTTATGGTACTCCACAGAAACGCCAAGAACACTGTTTCAAGGCTAGAGGGATCCTGAGGTCACTGTAGCAACATGAAAGAGCTCCGTGGACCAAAAATCAACTCGAGATGAGAGGTTAGTCCCTGGCTTCAACTCCAGGGGAATACCACCTTACCAGAAGCAACTCAAAGGAGGCTTCTCTCAGCTCTAGGTATGTGAGAGGGACCCTGAGTTGGCGGCCTCAATTGGAATGGACACCACGATGCTCTGACTCAAAATAAGGCCGGATATCCCTGCAGTGACTTGAATGCAGGCTAGTCTTGCATCTCCCAAGACGAAAGGATGTCTGAATCCCCTGCGGAGAACACAGAGAAAGACCAAGTTCCCCACCTCATCGCGACCAGAGGCCTGACATCCTTTGAAAACTCCAGAGGTACGCAGAGATCAGTGCCTCCAAAGGAGACGATGCCTGCCTCCTCGTGAAACTTGATAGGAGTCCCAGGATTCCTGTGGCACGTGGAAAGGGACCCTTGGTCTCGCGCCTCAGCTGGAGAGGCGTCCCAATTGCCCTGCCAAGCCTCGAGGTGAATCCCGAGTTGTCCCTCGCAACTAGGCAGGAGTCCTGACGTCGCTGAACAAACACGTGTGTGGAATGGCCATCCCCGCAGTAACTCGAGAATTTACCCCAGGTTCCCGCCGCAACTCGAGAAAAACCATGAGACTTCCCCCTCGTCGCGAGAAGAGGCCCGATTCCCCTGCACTGCGTGCAGAGCAATTCCATGTTGCACATCACACAGGAAAGGAGCCTTTATTTCCTTGATGGCACTCCAGAGAAACCCCAAGAACACTGTTTCAAGGCTAGAGGGATACTGAGGTCATTGTAGCAACACGAAAGGGCTCCGTGGACCAAGAATCAACTCGAGATGAGAGGTTAGTCCCTGGCTTCGACTCCAGAGGAATAGCACCTTACCACAAGCACCTCAAGAGGAGGCTTCTCTCAGCTCTAGGTATGTGAGAGGGACCCTGAGTTTGCAGCCTCAAGTGGAATGGACACCCCGATGCCCTGACTCGAAATAAGGCCGGATATCCCTGCAGTAACTTGAATGCAGGCTCATCTTGCATCTCCCAAGACGAAAGGATGTCTGAATCCGCTGTGGAGACCACAGAGAAAGACCTAGTTCCCCACCTCATCGCGACCGGAGGCCTCACATCCTTTGTAAACTCCTGCGGTACGCGGAGATCAGTGTCTCTAAAGGAGACGATGCCTGACTCCTCGTGAAACTTGATAGGAGTCCCAGGATTCCTCTGGCACGGGGAAGGGGACCCTTGGTCTCCCGCCTCAGCTGGAGAGGCGTCCCAATTGCCCGGCCAAGCATCAAGGAGAATCCCGAGTTGTCCCTCGCAACTAGGCAGGAGTCCTGACGTTACTGAAGAAACACGTGTGTGGAATGGCCCTCCCCATCGTAACTCGAGAATATACCCCAGGTTCCCGCCGCAACTCGAGAAAAATCATGAGACTTCTCCCACGCCGCGAGATGAGGCCCGATTCCCCTGCACTGAGTGCAGAGCAATTCCGTGTTGCACATCACACAGGAAAGGATCCTTGATTTCCTTTATGGCACTCCAGAGAATCCCCAAGAACACTGTTTCAAGGCTTGAGGGATCCTGAGGTCACTGTAGCAACACGAAAGAGCTCCGTGTACCAGAAATCAACTCGAGATGAGAGATTAGTCCCTGGCTTCGACTCCAGAGGAATACCACCTTACCACAAGCACCTCAAAGGAGGCTTCTCTCAGCTCTACATATGTGAGAGGGACCCTGAGTTTGCGGCATCAAGTGGAATGGACACCGAGATGCCCTGACTCGAAATAAGGCCGGATATCCCTGCAGTGACTTGAATGCAGGCTCGTCTTGCATCTCCCAAGACGAAAGGATGTCTGAATCCCTTGTGGAGACCACAGAGAAAGACCTAGTTCCCCACCTCATCGCGACCGGAGGCCTCACATCCTTTGAAAACTCCAGCGGTATGCGGAGATCAGTGCCTCCAAAGGAGACGATGCCTGACTCCTCGAGAAACTTGATAGGAGTCCCAGGATTCCTGTGGCACGTGGAAAGGGACCCTTGGTCTCGCGCCTCAGCTGGAGAGGCGTGCCAATTGCCCTGCCAATCCTCAAGGAGAATCCCGAGTTGTCCCTCACAACTAGGCAGGAGTCCTGACGTCGCTGAACAAACACGTGTGTGGAAGTGCCATCCCCGTCGTAACTCGAGAATATACCCCAGGTTCCCGCCGCAACTCGAGAAAAACCATGAGACTTCTCCCACGCCGCGAGATGAGGCCCGATTCCCCTGCACTGCGTGCAGGGCAATTCCATGTTGCACATCACACATGAAAGGAGCCTTGATTTCCTTTATGGTACTCCACAGAAACGCCAAGAACACTGTTTCAAGGCTAGAGGGATCCTGAGGTCACTGTAGCAACATGAAAGAGCTCCGTGGACCAAAAATCAACTCGAGATAAGAGGTTAGTCCCTGGCTTCAACTCCAGGGGAATACCACCTTACCAGAAGCACCTCAAAGGAGGCTATTCTCAGCTTTAGGTATGTGAGAGGGACCCTGATTTTGCGGCCTCGAGTGGAATGGACACCACGATGCCCTGACTCAAAATAAGGCCGGATATCCCTGCAGTGACTTGAATGCAGGCTCGTCTTGCATCTCCCAAGAAGTAAGGATGTCTGAATCCCCTGCGGAGAACACAGAGAAAGACCTAGTTCCCCACCTCATCGCGAACAGAGGACTCACATCCTTTGAAAACTCCAGAGGTACGCGGAGATCAGTGCCTCCAAAGGAGACGATGCCTGACGCCTCGTGAAACTTGATAGGAGTCCCAGGATTTCTGTGGCACATGGAAAGGGACTTTTGGTCTCCCGCCTCAGCTGGAGAGGCGTCCCAATTGCCCTGCCAAGCCTCGAGGTGAATCCCGAGTTGTCCCTCGCAACTAGGCAGGAGTCCTGACGTCGCTGAACAAACAAGTGTGTGGAAGGGCCATCCCCGCCGTAACTCGAGAATTTACCCCAGGTTCCCGCAGCAACTCGAGAAAAACCATGAGACTTAACCCTCGTCGCGAGAAGAGGCCCGATTTCCCTGCACTGCGTGCAGAGCAATGCCGTGTTGCACATCACACAGGAAAGGAGCCTTGATTTTCATGATGTCACTCCAGAGAAACCCCAAGAACACTGTTTCAAGGCTTGAGGGATCCTGAGGTCACTGTAGCAACACGAAAGAGCTCCGTGGACCAAGAATCACCTCGAGATGAGAGGTTAGTCCCTGGCATCGCCTCCAGAGGAATACCACCTTACCACAAGCACCTCCAGAGGAGGCTTCTCTCAGCTCTAGGTATGTGAGAGGGACCCTGAGTTTGCAGCCTCAAGTGGAATGGACACCGCGATGCCCTGACTCGAAATAAGGCCGGATATCCCTGCAGTGACTTGAATGCAGGCTCGTCTTGCATCTCCCAAGACAAAAGGATGTCTGAATCCCCTCTGGAGACCACAGAGAAAGACCTAGTTCCCCACCTCATCGCGACCGGAGGCCTCACATCCTTTGAAAACTCCAGAGGTACGCGGAGATCAATGCCTCCAAAGGAGACGATTCCTGACTCCTCGTGAAACTTGATAGGACTCCCAGGTTTCCTGTGTCACGTGGAAAGGGACACTTGGTCTCCCGCCTCAACTGGAGAAGCGTCCCAATTGCCCTGCCAAGCCTCAAGGAGAATCCCGAGTTGTCCCTCGCAAGTAGGCAGGAGTCGTGACGTCGCTGAACAAACACGTGTGTGGAAGGGCCATCCCCGCCGTAACTCGAGAATATACCCCATGTTCCCGCCGCAACTCGAGAAAAACCATGAGACTTCCCCCTCGTCGCGAGATGAGGCCCGATTCCCCTGCACTGCGTGCAGAGCAATTCCGTGTTGCACATCACACAGGAAAGGAGCCTTGATTTCCTTGATGGCACTCCAGAGAAACCCCAAGAACACTGTTTCAAGGCTAGAGGGATCCTGAGGTCACTGTAGCAACACGAAAGAGCTCCGTGGACCAAGAATCAACTCGAGATGAGAGGTTAGTCCCTGGCTTCGACTCCAGAGGAATACCACCTTACCACAAGCATCTCAAGAGGAGGCTTCTCTCAGCTCTAGGTATGTGAGAGTGACCCTGAGTTTGCGGCCTCAAGTGGAATGGACACCGCGATCCCCTGACTCGAAATAAGGCCGAATATCCCTGCAGTGACTTGAATGCAGGCTCGTCTTGCATCTCCCAAGACGAAAGGATGTCTGAATCCCCTGTGGAGACCATAGAGAAAGACCTAGTTCCCCACCTCATCGTGACCGGAGGCCTCACATCCTTTGAAAACTCCAGAGGTACGCGGAGATCACTGCCTTCAAAGGAGACGATGCCTGACTCCTCGTGAACCTTGATAGGAGTCCCAGGATTCCTGTGGCACGTGGAAAGGGACCCTTGGTCTCCCGCCTCAGCTGGAGAGGCGTTCCAATTGCCCTGCCAAGCCTCGAGGAGAATCCCGAGTTGTCCCTCGCAACTAGGCAGGAGTCCTGCCGTCGCTGAACAAACACGTGTGTGGAAGGGCCATCCCCGCCGTAACTCGAGAATATACCCCATGTTCCCGCCGCAACTCGAGAAAAACCATGAGCCTTCCCCCTCGCCGCGAGATGAGGCCCGATTCCCCTGCACTGCGTGCAGAGCAATTCCGTGTTGCACATCACACAGGAAACGAGCCTTGATTTCCTTGATGGCACTCCAGAGAAACCCCAATAACACTGTTTCAAGGCTAGAGGGATCCTGAGGTCACTGTAGCAACACGAAAGAGCTCCATGGACCAAGAATCAACTCGAGATGAGTGGTTAGTCCCTAGCTTCGCCTCCAGAGGAATACCACCTTACCACAAGCACCTCAAGAGGAGTCTTCTCTCAGCTCTAGGTATGTGAGAGGGACCCTCAGTTTGCGGCCTCAAGTGGAATGGACTCCGCGATGCCCTGACTCGAAATAAGGCCGGATATCCCGGCAGTGACTTGAATGCAGGCTCGTCTTGCATCTCCCAAGACGAAAGAATGTCTGAATCCCCTGTGGAGACCACAGAGAAAGACCTAGTTCCTTGGTCTAGTTCTGTGAAAAATACCGTTGGTAGCTTGATAGGGATTGCATTGAATCTATAGATTGCTTTCTGTAGAATAGCCATTTTGACAATATTGATTCTTCCCATCCATGAACACGGTATGTTTCTCCATCTGTTTGTGTCCTCTTTGATTTCTTTCATCAGTGTTTTATAGTTTTCTATGTATAGGTCTTTTGTTTCTTTAGGTAGATATACTCCTAAGTATTTTATTCTTTTTGTTGCAATGGTGAATGGTATTGTTTCCTTAATTTCTCTTTCTGTTTTTTCATCGTTAGTATATAGGAATGCAAGGGATTTCTGTGTGTTAATTTTATATCCTGCAACTTTACTATATTCATTGATTAGTTCTAGTAATTTTCTGGTAGAGTCTTTAGGGTTTTCTATATAGAGGATCATGTCATCACAGAACTAGACCAAAGAATTTCACAATTTGTATGGAAATACAAAAAACCTCGAATAGCCAAAGTAATCTTGAAAAAGAAGAATGGAACTGGAGGAATCAACCTGCCTGACTTCAGACTCTACTACAAAGCCACAGTCATCAAGACAGTGTGGTACTGGCACAAAGACAGAAATATAGACCAATGGAACAGAATAGAAAGCCCAGAGATAAATCCACGAACCTATGGACACCTTATCTTTGACAAAGGAGGCAAGGATATACAATGGAAAAAAGACAACCTCTTTAACAAGTGGTGCTGGGAAAACTGGTCAACCACTTGCAAAAGAATGAAACTAGAACACTTTCTAACACCATACACAAAAATAAACTCAAAATGGATTAAAGATCTAAATGTAAGACCAGAAACTATAAAACTCCTAGAGGAGAACATAGGCAAAACACTCTCCGACATAAATCACAGCAAGATCCTCTATGACCCACCTCCCAGAATATTGGAAATAAAAGCAAAACTAAACAAATGGGATCTAATGAAACTTAAAAGCTTTTGCACTACAAAAGAAACTATAAGTAAGGTGAAAAGACAGCCGTCAGATTGGGAGAAAATAATAGCAAATGAAGAAACAGACAAAGGATTAATCTCAAAAATATACAAGCAACTCCTGCAGCTCAATTCCAGAAAAATAAATGACCCAATCCAAAAATGGGCCAGAGAACTAAACAGACATTTCTCCAAAGAAGACATACAGATGGCTAACAAACACATGAAAAGGTGCTCAACATCACTCATTATTAGAGAAATGCAAATCAAAACCACAATGAGGTACCATTACACACCAGTCAGGATGGCTGCTATCCAAAAGTCTACAAGCAATAAATGCTGGAGAGGCTGTGGAGAAAAGGGAACCCTCTTACACTGTTGGTGGGAATGCAAACTAGTACAGCCACTATGGAAAACAGTGTGGAGATTCCTTAAAAAACTGGAAATAGAACTGCCATATTACCCAGCAATACCACTTCTGGGCATACACACTGAGGAAACCAGATCTGAAAGAGACACATGCACCCCAATGTTCATCGCAGCACTGTTTATAATAGCCAGGACATGGAAGCAACCTAGATGCCCATCAGCAGATGAATGGATAAGGAAGCTGTGGTACATATACACCATGGAATTTTACTCAGCCGACAAAATGAACTCATTTGAACCAGTCCTAATGAGATGGATGAAACTGGAGCCCCTTATACAGAGTGAAGTAAGCCAGAAAGATAAAGAACATTACAGCATACTAACACATATATATGGAATTTAGAAAGATGGTAACGATAACCCTATATGCAAAACAGAAAAAGAGACACAGAAATACACAAGAGACTTTTGAACTCTGTGGGAGAAGGTGAGGGTGGGATGTTTCAAAAGAACAGCATGTATACTATCTATGGTGAAACAGATCACCAGCCCAGGTGGGATGCATGAGACAAGTGCTCCGGCCTGGTGCACTGGGAAGACCCAGAGGAATCGGGTGGAGAGGGAGATGGGAGGGGGGATCGGGATGGGGAATAAGTGTAAATCTATGGCTGATTCATATCAATGTATGACAAAACCCACTGAAATGTTGTGAAGTAATTAGCCTTCAACAAATAAAAAAAAATTAAAAAAAAAAAAAAAAGAAAAAAAAAAAAAAAAAGAAAGACCTAGTTCCCCTCCTCATCGCGACCGGAGGCCTCACATCCTTTGAAAACTCCAGAGGTACGCGGAGATCAGTGCCTCCAAAGGAGACGATGCCTGACTCCTCGTGAAACTTGATAGGAGTCCCAGGATTCCTGTGGCACGTGGAAAGGGACCCTTGGTCTCGCGCCTCAGCTGGAGAGCCGTCCCAATTGCCCTGCCAAGCCTCGAGGAGAATCCCGAGTTGTCATTCGCAAGTAGGCAGGAGTCCTGACGTCGCTGAACAAACACGTGTGTGGAAGGGCCATCCCCGTCGTAACTCGAGAATATACCCCAGGTTCCCGCCGCAACTCGAGAAAAACCATGAGACTTCTCCCACGCCACGAGATGAGGCCCGATTCCCCTCCACTGCGTGCAGAGCAATTCCGTGTTGCACATCACACATGAAAGGATCCTTGATTTCCTTCATGGCACTCCAGAGAAACCCCAAGAACACTGTTTCAAGGCTAGAGGGATCCTGAGGTCACTGTAGCAACAGGAAAGAGCTCCGTGGACCAGAAATGAACTCGAGATGAGAGATTAGTCCCTGGCTTCGACTCCAGAGGAATACCACCTTTCCACAAGCACCTCAAAGGAGGCTTCTCTCAGCTCTAGGTATGTGAGTGGGACCCTGAGTTTGCGGCCCCAAGTGGAATGGACACCGAGATGCCCTGACTCGAAATAAGGCCGGATATCCCTGCAGTGACTTGAATGCTGGCTCATCTTGCATCTCCCAAGACGAAAGGATGTCTGAATCCCCTGTGGAGACCACAGAGAAAGACCTAGTTCCCCACCTCATCGCGACCGGAGGCCTCACATCCTTTGAAAACTCCAGCGGTACGCGGAGATCAGTGCCTCCAAAGGAGACGATGCCTGACTCCTCTTGAAACTTGATAGGAGTCCCAGGATTCCTGTGGCACGTGGAAAGGGACCCTTGGTCTCCCGCCTCAGCTGGAGAGGCGTCCCAATTGCCCTGCCAAGCCTCGAGGTGAATCCCGAGTTGTCCCTCGCAACTAGGCAGGAGTCCTGACGTTGCTGAACAAACACGTGTGTGGAATGGCCCTCCCAGTGGTAACTCGAGAATATACCACAGGTTCCCGCCGCAACTCGAGAAAAACCATGAGACTTCTCCCATGCCGCGAGATGAGGCCCGATTCCCCTGCACTGCGTGCAGAGCAATTCCGTGTTGCACATCACACATGAAAGGATCCTTGATTTCCTTCATGGCACTCCAGAGAAACCCCAGGAACACTGTTTCAAGGCTAGAGGGATCCTGAGGTCACTGTAGCAACACGAAAGATCTCCGTGGACCAGAAATCAACTCGCGATGAGAGCCTAGTCCCTGGCTTCGACTCCAGAGGAATACCACCTTACCACAACCACCTCAAAGGAGGCTTCTCTCAGCTCTAGGTATGTGAGAGGGACCCTGAGTTTGCGGCCTCAAGTGGAATGGACACCACGATGCCCTGACTCAACATAAGGCCGGATATCCCTGCAGTGACTTGAATGCAGGCTCGTCTTGCATCTCCCAAGACGAAAGGATGTCTGAATCCCCTGCGGAGAACACAGAGAAAGACCTAGTTCCCCACCTCATCGCGACCAGAGGCCTGACATCCTTTGAAAACTCCAGAGGTACGCGGAGATCAGTGCCTCCAAAGGAGACGATGCCTGCCTCCTCGTGAAACTTGATAGGAGTCCCAGGATTTCTGTGGCACGTGGAAAGGGACCCTTAGTCTCCCGCCTCAGCTGGAGAGCCGTCCCAATTGCCCTGCCAAGCCTCGAGGTGAATCCCGAGTTGTCCCTCGCAACTAGGCAGGAGTCCTGACGTCGCTGAACAAAAACGTGTGTGGAAGAGCCATCCCAGCCGTAACTCGAGAATTTACCCCAGGTTCCCGCCGCAACTCCAGAAAAACCATGAGAATTCCCACTCGTCGCGAGAAGAGGCCTGATTCCCCTGCACTGCGTGCAGAGCAATTCCGTGTTGCACATCACACAGGAAAGGAGCCTTGATTTCCTTGATGGCACTCCAGAGAAACCCCAAGAACACTGTTTCAAGGCTAGAGGGATACTGAGGTCACTGTAGCAACACGAAAGAGCTCCATGGACCAAGAATCAACTCGAGGTGAGAGGTTAGTCCCTGGCTTCGACTCCAGAGGAATACCACGTTACCACAAGCACCTCAAGAGGAGTCTTCTCTCAGCTCTAGGTATGTGAGAGGGACCCTGAGTTTGCGGCCTCAAGTGGAATGGACTCCGCGATGCCCTGACTCGAAATAAGGCCGGATATCCCTGCAGTGACTTGAATGCAGGCTCGTCTTGCAACTCCCAAGACGAAAGGATGTCTGAATCCCCTGTGGAGACCACAGAGAAAGACCTAGTTCCTTGGTCTAGTTCTGTGAAAAATACCGTTGGTAGCTTGATAGGGATTGCATTGAATCTATAGATTGCTTTCAGTAGAATAGCCATTTTGACAATATTGATTCTTCCAATCCATGAACACGGTATGTTTCTCCATCTGTTTGTGTCCTCTTTGATTTCTTTCATCAGTGTTTTATAGTTTTCTATGTATAGGTCTTTTGTTTCTTTAGGTAGATATACTCCTAAGTATTTTATTCTTTTTGTTGCAATGGTGAATGGTATTGTTTCCTTAATTTCTCTTTCTGTTTTTTCATCGTTAGTATATAGGAATGCAAGGGATTTCTGTGTGTTAATTTTATATCCTGCAACTTTACTATATTCATTGATTAGTTCTAGTAATTTTCTGGTAGAGTCTTTAGGGTTTTCTATATAGAGGATCATGTCATCACAGAACTAGACCAAAGAATTTCACAATTTGTATGGAAATACAAAAAACCTCGAATAGCCAAAGTAATCTTGAAAAAGAAGAATGGAACTGGAGGAATCAACCTGCCTGACTTCAGACTCTACTACAAAGCCACAGTCATCAAGACAGTGTGGTACTGGCACAAAGACAGAAATATAGACCAATGGAACAGAATAGAAAGCCCAGAGATAAATCCACGAACCTATGGACACCTTATCTTTGACAAAGGAGGCAAGGATATACAATGGAAAAAAGACAACCTCTTTAACAAGTGGTGCTGGGAAAACTGGTCAACCACTTGCAAAAGAATGAAACTAGAACACTTTCTAACACCATACACAAAAATAAACTCAAAATGGATTAAAGATCTAAATGTAAGACCAGAAACTATAAAACTCCTAGAGGAGAACATAGGCAAAACACTCTCCGACATAAATCACAGCAAGATCCTCTATGACCCACCTCCCAGAATATTGGAAATAAAAGCAAAACTAAACAAATGGGATCTAATGAAACTTAAAAGCTTTTGCACTACAAAAGAAACTATAAGTAAGGTGAAAAGACAGCCGTCAGATTGGGAGAAAATAATAGCAAATGAAGAAACAGACAAAGGATTAATCTCAAAAATATACAAGCAACTCCTGCAGCTCAATTCCAGAAAAATAAATGACCCAATCCAAAAATGGGCCAGAGAACTAAACAGACATTTCTCCAAAGAAGACATACAGATGGCTAACAAACACATGAAAAGGTGCTCAACATCACTCATTATTAGAGAAATGCAAATCAAAACCACAATGAGGTACCATTACACACCAGTCAGGATGGCTGCTATCCAAAAGTCTACAAGCAATAAATGCTGGAGAGGCTGTGGAGAAAAGGGAACCCTCTTACACTGTTGGTGGGAATGCAAACTAGTACAGCCACTATGGAAAACAGTGTGGAGATTCCTTAAAAAACTGGAAATAGAACTGCCATATTACCCAGCAATACCACTTCTGGGCATACACACTGAGGAAACCAGATCTGAAAGAGACACATGCACCCCAATGTTCATCGCAGCACTGTTTATAATAGCCAGGACATGGAAGCAACCTAGATGCCCATCAGCAGATGAATGGATAAGGAAGCTGTGGGACATATACACCATGGAATTTTACTCAGCCGTCAAAAAGAATTCATTTGAACCAGTCCTAATGAGATGGATGAAACTGGAGCCCCTTATACAGAGTGAAGTAAGCCAGAAAGATAAAGAACATTACAGCATACTAACACATATATATGGAATTTAGAAAGATGGTAACGAGAACCCTATATGCAAAACAGAAAAAGAGACACAGAAATACAGAACAGACTTTTGAACTCTGTGGGAGAGGTGAGGGTGGGATGTTTCAAAAGAACAGCATGTATACTATCTATGGTGAAACAGATCACCAGCCCAGGTGGGATGCATGAGACAAGTGCTCCGGCCTGGTGCACTGGGAAGACCCAGAGGAATCGGGTGGAGAGGGAGATGGGAGGGGGGATCGGGATGGGGAATAAGTGTAAATCTATGGCTGATTCATATCAATGTATGACAAGACCCACTGAAATGTTGTGAAGTAATTAGCCTCCAACTAATAAAAAAAAATTAAAAAAAAAAAGAAAGAAAAACCTAGTTCCCCTCCTCATCGCGACCGGAGGCCTCACATCCTTTGAAAACTCCAGAGGTACGCGGAGATCAGTGCCTCCAAAGGAGACGATGCCTGACTCCTCGTGAAACTTGATAGGAGTCCCAGGATTCCTGTGGCACGTGGAAAGGGACCCTTGGTCTCGCGCCTCAGCTGGAGAGGCGTCCCAATTGCCCTGCCAAGCCTCGAGGAGAATCCCGAGTTGTCCTTCGCAAGTAGGCAGGAGTCCTGACGTCGCTGAACAAACACGTGTGTGGAAGGGCCATCCCCGTCGTAACTCGAGAATATACCCCAGGTTCCCGCCGCAACTCGAGAAAAACCATGAGACTTCTACCACGCCGCGAGATGAGGCCCGATTCCCCTCCACTGCGTGCAGAGCAAATGCGTATTGCACATCACACAGGAAAGGATCCTTGATTTCCTTCATGGCACTCCAGAGAAACCCCAGGAACACTGTTTCAAGGCTAGAGGGATCCTGAGGTCACTGTAGCAACACGAAAGAGCTCCGTGGACCAGAAATCAACTCGAGATGAGAGATTAGTCCCTGGCTTCGACTCCAGAGGAATACCACCTTACCACAAGCACCTCAAAGGAGGCTTCTCTCAGCTCTAGGTATGTGAGAGTGACCCTGAGTTTGCGGCCTCAAGTGGAATGGTCACCGAGATGCCCTGACTCGAAATAAGGCCGGATATCCCTGCAGTGACTTGAATGCTGGCTCATCTTGCATCTCCCAAGACGAAAGGATGTCTGAATCCCCTGTGGAGACCACAGAGAAAGACCTAGTTCCCCACCTCATCGCGACCGGAGGCCTCACATCCTTTGAAATCTCCAGAGGTACGCGGAGATCAGTGCCTCCAAAGGAGACGATGCCTCACTCCTCTTGAAACTTGATAGGAGTCCCAGGATTCCTGTGGCACGTGGAAAGGGACCCTTGGGCTCCCGCCTCAGCTGGAGAGGCGTCCCAATTGCCCTGCCAAGCCTCAAGGAGAATCCCGAGTTGTCCCTCGCAACTAGGCAGGAGTCCTGACGTCGCTGAACAAACACGTGTGTGGAATGCCCCTCCCAGTGGTAACTCGAGAATATACCACAGGTTCCCGCCGCAACTCGAGAAAAACAATGAGACTTCTCCCACACCGCGAGATGAGCCCCGATTCCCCTGCACTGCGTGCAGAGGAATTCCGTGTTGCACATCACACAGGAAAGGAGCCTTGATTTCCTTGATGGCACTCCAGAGAAACCCCAGGAACACTGTTTCAAGGCTAGAGGGATCCTGAGGTCACTGTAGCAACACGAAAGAGCTCCGTGGACCAGAAATCAACTCGAGATGAGAGATTAGTCCCTGGATTCGACTCCAGAGGAATACCACCTTACCACAAGCACCTCAAGAGGAGGCTTCTCTCAGCTCCAGGTATGTGAGAGGGACCCTGAGTTTGCGGCCTCAAGTGGAATGGACACCGTGATCCCCTGACTCGAAATAAGGCCGGATATCCCGGCAGTGACTTGAATGCAGGCTCGTCTTGCATCTCCCAAGACAAAAGGATGTCTGAATCCCCTGTGGAGACCACAGAGAAAGACCTAGTTCCCCACCTCATCGCGACTGGAGGCCTCACATCCTTTGAAAACTCCAGAGGTACGCAGAGATCAGTGCCTCCAAAGGAGACGATGCCTGACTCCTCGTGAAACTTGATAGGAGTCCCAGGATTTCTGTGGCACGTGGAAAGGGACTCTTGGTTTTCCGCATCAGCTGGAGAGGCGTCCCAATTGCCCTGCCAAGCCTCAAGGAGAATCCCGAGTTGTCCCTCGCAACTAGGCAGGAGTCCTGACGTCGCTGAACAAACACGTGGGTGGAAGTGCCATCCCCGTCGTAACTCGAGAATATACCCCAGGTTCCCGCCGCAACTCGAAAAAAATCATGAGACTTCTCCCACGCCGCGAGATGAGGCCCGATTCCCCTGCACTGCGTGCAGAGCAATTCCGTGTTGCACATCGCACATGAAAGGAGCCTTGATTTCCTTGATGGCACTCCAGAGAAACCCCAAGAACACTGTTTCAAGGCTAGAGGGATCCTGAGGTCACTGTAGCAACACGAAAGGGCTCCGAGGACCAAAAATCAACTCGAGATGAGAGGTTAGTCCCTGGCTTCAACTCCAGGGGAATACCACCTTACCATAAGCACCTCAAGAGGAGTCTTCTCTCAGCTCTAGGTATGTGAGAGGGACCCTGAGTTTGCGGCCTCAAGTGGAATGGACACCCTGATGCCCTGGCTCGAAATAAGGCCGGATATCCCTGCAGTGACTTGAATGCAGGCTCGTCTTGCATCTCCCAAGACGAAAGAATGTCTGAATCCCCTGTGGAGACCACAGAGAAAGACCTAGTTCCTTGGTCTACTTCTGTGAAAAATACCGTTGGTAGCTTGATAGGGATTGCATTGAATCTATAGATTGCTTTCGGTAGAATAGCCATTTTGACAATATTGATTCTTCCCATCCATGAACACGGTATGTTTCTCCATCTGTTTGTGTCCTCTTTGATTTCTTTCATCAGTGTTTTATAGTTTTCTATGTATAGGTCTTTTGTTTCTTTAGGTAGATATACTCCTAAGTATTTTATTCTTTTTGTTGCAATGGTGAATGGTATTGTTTCCTTCATTTCTCTTTCTGTTTTTTCATTGTTAGTATATAGGAATGCAAGGGATTTCTGTGTGTTAATTTTATATCCTGCAACTTTACTATATTCATTGATTAGTTCTAGTAATTTTCTGGTAGAGTCTTTAGGGTTTTCTATATAGAGGATCATGTCATCACAGAACTAGACCAAAGAATTTCACAGTTTGTATGGAAATACAAAAAACCTCGAATAGCCAAAGTAATCTTGAAAAAGAAGAATGGAACTGGAGGAATCAACCTGCCTGACTTCAGACTCTACTACAAAGCCACAGTCATCAAGACAGTGTGGTACTGGCACAAAGACAGAAATATAGACCAATGGAACAGAATAGAAAGCCCAGAGATAAATCCACGAACCTATGGACACCTTATCTTTGACAAAGGAGGCAAGGATATACAATGGAAAAAAGACAACCTCTTTAACAAGTGGTGCTGGGAAAACTGGTCAACCACTTGCAAAAGAATGAAACTAGAACACTTTCTAACACCATACACAAAAATAAACTCAAAATGGATTAAAGATCTAAATGTAAGACCAGAAACTATAAAACTCCTAGAGGAGAACATAGGCAAAACACTCTCCGACATAAATCACAGCAAGATCCTCTATGACCCACCTCCCAGAATATTGGAAATAAAAGCAAAACTAAACAAATGGGATCTAATGAAACTTAAAAGCTTTTGCACTACAAAAGAAACTATAAGTAAGGTGAAAAGACAGCCGTCAGATTGGGAGAAAATAATAGCAAATGAAGAAACAGACAAAGGATTAATCTCAAAAATATACAAGCAACTCCTGCAGCTCAATTCCAGAAAAATAAATGACCCAATCCAAAAATGGGCCAGAGAACTAAACAGACATTTCTCCAAAGAAGACATACAGATGGCTAACAAACACATGAAAAGGTGCTCAACATCACTCATTATTAGAGAAATGCAAATCAAAACCACAATGAGGTACCATTACACACCAGTCAGGATGGCTGCTATCCGAAAGTCTACAAGCAATAAATGCTGGAGAGGCTGTGGAGAAAAGGGAACCCTCTTACACTGTTGGTGGGAATGCAAACTAGTACAGCCACTATGGAAAACAGTGTGGAGATTCCTTAAAAAACTGGAAATAGAACTGCCATATTACCCAGCAATACCACTTCTGGGCATACACACTGAGGAAACCAGATCTGAAAGAGACACATGCACCCCAATGTTCATCGCAGCACTGTTTATAATAGCCAGGACATGGAAGCAACCTAGATGCCCATCAGCAGATGAATGGATAAGGAAGCTGTGGTACATATACACCATGGAATTTTACTCAGCCGTCAAAAAGAATTCATTTGAACCAGTCCTAATGAGATGGATGAAACTGGAGCCCCTTATACAGAGTGAAGTAAGCCAGAAAGATAAAGAACATTACAGCATACTAACACATATATATGGAATTTAGAAGATGGTAACGATAACCCTATATGCAAAACAGAAAAAGAGACACAGAAATACAGAACAGACTTTTGAACTCTGTGGGAGAGGTGAGGGTGGGATGTTTCAAAAGAACAGCATGTATACTATCTATGGTGAAACAGATCACCAGCCCAGGTGGGATGCATGAGACAAGTGCTTCGGCCTGGTGCACTGGGAAGACCCAGAGGAATCGGGTGGAGAGGGAGATGGGAGGGGGGATCGGGATGGGGAATAAGTGTAAATCTATGGCTGATTCATATCAATGTATGACAAGACCCACTGAAATGATGTGAAGTAATTAGCCTCCAACTAATAAAAAAAATTAAAAAAAAAAAAAAAAGAAAGAAAAAAAAAAAAAAAAGAAAGACCTAGTTCCCCTCCTCATCGAGACCGGAGGCCTCACATCCTTTGAAAACTCCAGAGGTACGCAGAGATCAGTGCCTCCAAAGGAGACGATGCCTGGCTCTTCGTGAAACTTGATAGGAGTCCCAGGATTCCTGTGGCACGTGGAAAGGGACCCTTGGTCTCGCGTCTCAGCTGGGGATGCGTCCCAATTGCCCTGCCAAGCCTCGAGGAGAATCCCGAGTTGTCCCTCGCAACTAGGCAGGAGTCCTGACGTCGCTGAACAAACACGTGTGTGGAAGGGCCATCCCCGTCGTAACTCGAGAATATACCCCAGGTTCCCGCCGCAACTCGAGAAAAACCATGAGACTTCTCCCACGCAGCGAGATGAGGCCCGATTCCCCTGCACTGCGTGCAGAGCAATTCCGTGTTGCACATCACACAGGAAAGGATCCTTGTTTTCCTTCATGGCACTCCAGAGAAACCCCAGGAACACTGTTTCAAGGCTAGAGGGATCCTGAGGTCACTGTAGCAACATGAAAGAGCTCCGTGGACCAGAAATCAACTCGAGATGAGAGATTAGTCCCTGGCTTCGACTCCAGAGGAATACCACCTTACCACAAGCACCTCAAAGGAGGCTTCTCTCAGCTCTAGGTATGTGAGAGGAACCCTGAGTGTGCAGCCTCAAGTGGAATGGACACCCCGATACCCTGACTCTAAATAAGGCCGGATATCCCTGCAGTGACTTGAATGCAGGCTCGTCTTGCATCTCCCAAGATGAAAGGATGTCTGAATCCCCTGTGGAGACCACAGAGAAAGACCAAGTTCCCCACCTCATCGCGACCAGAGGCCTCACATCCTTTGAAAACTCCAGAGGTACGCGGAGATCAGTGCCTCCAAAGGAGACGATGCCTGCCTCCTCGTGAATCTTGATAGGAGTCCCAGGATTCCTGTGGCACGAGGAAAGGGACCCTTGGTCTCCCGCCTCAGCTGGAGAGGCGTCCCAATTGCCCTGCCAAGCCTCGAGGTGAATCCCGAGTTGTCCCTCGCAACTAGGCAGGAGTCCTGACATCGCTGAACAAACACGTGTGTGGAAGGGCCATCCCCGCCGTAACTCGAGAATATACCCCAGGTTCCCGCCGCAACTCGAGAAAAACCATGAGCCTTCCCCCTCGCCGCGAGATGAGGCCCGATTCCCCTGCAGTGCGTGCAGAGCAATGCCGTGTTGCACATCACGCAGGAAAGGAGCCTTGATTTCCTTGATGTCACTCCAGAGAAAACCCAAGAACACTTTTTCAAGGCTAGAGGGATCCTGAGGTCACTGTAGCAACACGAAAGAGCTGCATGGACCAAGAATCAACTCGAGATGAGAGGTTAGTTCCTGGCTTCGACTCCAGAGGAATACCACCTTACCAGAAGCACCTCAAGAAGAGGCTTCTCTCAGCTCTAGGTATGTGAGAGGGACCCTGAGTTTGCAGCCTCAAGTGGAATGGACACCGCGATGCCCTGACTCGAAATAAGGCCGGATATCCCTGCAGTAACTTGAATGCAGGCTCGTCTTGCATCTAACAAGACGAAAGGATGTCTGAATCCACTGTGGAAACCACAGAGAAAGACCTAGTTAACCACCTCATCGCGACCAGAGGCCTCACATCCTTTGAAAACTCCAGAGGTACGCAGAGATCAGTGCCTCCAAAGGAGACGATGCCTGCCTTCTCGTGAAACTTGATAGGAGTCCCAGGATTCCTGTGGCATGTGGAAAGGGACCCTTGGTGTCCCGACTCAGCTGGAGAGGCGTCCCTTTGCCCTGCCAAGCCTCGAGGAGAGTCCCGAGTTGTCCCTCGCAACTAGGCAGGAGTCCTGCCGTCGCTGAACAAACACGTGTGTGGAAGGGCCATCCCCGCCGTAACTCGAGAATATACCCCAGGTTCCCGCCGCAACTCGAGAAAAATCATGAGACTTCCCCCTCGTCGCGAGAAGAGGCCCGATTCCCCTGCACTGAGTGCAGAGCAATTCCGTGTTGCACATCACACAGGAAACGAGCCTTGATTTCCTTGATGGCACTCCAGAGAAACTCCAAGAACACTGTTTCAAGGCTAGAGGGATCCTGAGGTCACTGTAGCAACACGAAAGGGCTCCGTGGACCAAGAATCAACTCGAGATGAGAGGTTAGTCCCTGGCTTCGAATCCAGAGGAATAGCACCTTACCACAAGCACCTCAAGAGGAGTCTTCTCTCAGCTCTAGGTATGTGAGAGGGACCCTGAGTTTGCAGCCTCAAGTGGAATGGACACCGCGATTCCCTGACTGAAATAAGGCCGGATATCCCTGCAGTGACTTGAATGCAGGCTCGTCTTGCATCTCCCCAGACGAAAGGATGTCTGAATCCCCTGTGGAGACCACAGAGAAAGACCTAGTTCCCCAGCTCATCGCGACCGGAGGCCTCACATCCTTTGAAAACTCCAGAGGTACGCGGAGATCAGTGCCTCCAAAGGAGACGATGCCTGCCTCCTCGTGAATCTTGATAGGAGTCCCAGGATTCCTGTGGCACGTGGAAAGGGACACTTGGTCTCCCACCTCAGCTGGAGAGGCGTCCCAATTGCCCTTCCAAGCCTCAAGGATAATCCCGAGTTGTCCCTCGCAACTAGGCAGGAGTCCTGACGTCGCTGAACAAACATGTGGGTGGAAGTGCCATCCCCGTCGTAACTCGAGAATATACCCCAGGTTCCCGCCGCAACTCGAGAAAAACCATGAGACTTCTCCCACGCCGCGAGATGAGGCCCGATTCCCCTGCACTGCGTGCAGAGCAATTCCGTGTTGCACATCACACATGAAAGGAGCCTTGATTTCCTTCATGGTACTCCAGAGAAACCCCAAGAACACTGTTTCAAGGCTAGAGGGATCCTGAGGTCACTGTAGCAACATGAAAGAGCTCCGTGGACCAAAAATCAACTCGAGATGAGAGGTTAGTCCCTGGCTTCAACTCCAGGGGAATACCACCCTACCAGAAGCACCTCAAAGGAGGCTTCTCTCAGCTCTAGGTATGTGAGAGGGACCCTGAGTTTGCGGCCTCAAGTGGAATGGACACCACGATGCCCTGACTCGACATAAGGCCGGATATCCCTGCAGTGACTTGAATGCAGGCTCGTCTTGCATCTCCCAAGACGAAAGGATGTCTGAGTCCCCTGCGGAGAACACAGAGAAAGACCTAGTTCCCCACCTCATTGCGACCAGAGGTCTGACATCCTTTGAAAACTCCAGAGGTACGCGGAGATCAGTGCCTCCAAAGGAGACGATGCCTGACTCCTCGTGAAACTTGATATGAGTCCCAGGATTTCTGTGGCACGTGGAAAGGGACCCTTGGTCTCCGGCCTCAGCTGGAGAGGCGTCCCAATTGCCCTGCCAAGCCTCGAGGTGAATCCCGAGTTGTCCCTCGCAACTAGGCAGGAGTCCTTACGTCGCTGAACAAACACGTGTGTGGAAGGGCCATCCCCGTCGTAACTCGAGAATATACCCCAGGTTCCCGCCGCAACTCGAGAAAAACCATGAGCCTTCCCCCTTGCCGCGAGATGAGGCCCGATTCCCCTGCACTGCGTGCAGAGCAATTCCGTGTTGCACATCACACATGAAAGGAGCCTTGATTTCCTTGATGGCACTCCAGAGAAACCCCAAGAACACTGTTTCAAGGCTAGAGGGATCCTGAGGTCACTGTAGCAACACGAAAGAGCTCCATGGACCAAAAACCAACTCGAGATTAGAGGTTAGTCCCTGGCTTCGACTCCAGAGGAATACCACCTTACCACAAGCACCTCAAGGGGAGGCTTTTCTCAGCTCTAGGTATGTGAGAGGGACCCTGAGTTTGCCCCCTGAAGTGGAATGGACACGGAGATGCCCTGACTCGAAATAAGGCCGGATTGCCCTGCAGTGTCTTGAATGCAAGCTTGTCTTGCATCTCCCAATATGAAAGGATGTCTCAATCCCCTGTGGTGACCACAGAGAAAGACCTAGTTCCCCACCTCATCGCGACCGGAGGCCTCACATCCTTTGAAAACTCCAGAGGTACGCGGAGATCAGTGCCTCCAAAGGAGACGATGCCTGACTCCTCGTGAAACTTGAGAGGAGTCCCAGGATTCCTGTGGCACGTGAAAAGGGACCCCTGGTCTCCCGCCTCAGCTGGAGAGGCATCCCAATTGCCCTGGCAAGCCTCGAGGAGAATCCCGAGTTGTACCTCACAACTAGGCAGGAATCCTGACGTCGCTGAACAAACACGTGTGTGGAAGAGCCCTCCCCGTCGTAACTCGAGAATTTACCCCAGGTTCCCGCCGGAACTCGAGAAAACTGATGAGACTTCCCCCTCGCCACGAGATGAGGCCCGATTCCCCTGCACTGCGTGCAGAGCAATTCCGTGTTGCACATCACACATGAAAGGAGCCTTGATTTCCTTGATGGCACTCCAGAGAAACCCCAAGAACACTGTTTCAAGGCTAGAGGGATCCTGAGGTCACTGTAGCAACACGAAAGAGCTCCGTGGACTAAGAATCAACTCGAGATGAGAGGTTAGTCCCTGGCTTCGCCTCCAGAGGAATACCACGTTACCACAAGCACCTCAAGAGGAGTCTTCTCTCAGCTCTAGGTATGTGAGAGGGACCCTGAGTTTGCGGCCTCAAGTGGAATTTACACCGCGATGCCCTGACTCGAAATAAGGCCGGATATCCCTGCAGTGACTTGAATGCAGGCTCGTCTTGCATCTCCCAAGACGAAAGAATGTCTGAATCCCCTGTGGAGACCACAGAGAAAGACCTAGTTCCTTGGTCTAGTTCTGTGAAAAATACCGTTGGTAGCTTGATAGGGATTGCATTGAATCTATAGATTGCTTTCAGTAGAATAGCCATTTTGACAATATTGATTCTTCCCATCCATGAACACGGTATGTTTCTCCATCTGTTTGTGTCCTCTTTGATTTCTTTCATCAGTGTTTTATAGTTTTCTATGTATAGGTCTTTTGTTTCTTTAGGTAGATATACTCCTAAGTATTTTATTCTTTTTGTTGCAATGGTGAATGGTATTGTTTCCTTAATTTCTCTTTCTGTTTTTTCATCGTTAGTATATAGGAATGCAAGGGATTTCTGTGTGTTAATTTTATATCCTGCAACTTTACTATATTCATTGATTAGTTCTAGTAATTTTCTGGTAGAGTCTTTAGGGTTTTCTATATAGAGGATCATGTCATCACAGAACTAGACCAAAGAATTTCACAATTTGTATGGAAATACAAAAAACCTCGAATAGCCAAAGTAATCTTGAAAAAGAAGAATGGAACTGGAGGAATCAACCTGCCTGACTTCAGACTCTACTACAAAGCCACAGTCATCAAGACAGTGTGGTACTGGCACAAAGACAGAAATATAGACCAATGGAACAGAATAGAAAGCCCAGAGATAAATCCACGAACCTATGGACACCTTATCTTTGACAAAGGAGGCAAGGATATACAATGGAAAAAAGACAACCTCTTTAACAAGTGGTGCTGGGAAAACTGGTCAACCACTTGCAAAAGAATGAAACTAGAACACTTTCTAACACCATACACAAAAATAAACTCAAAATGGATTAAAGATCTAAATGTAAGACCAGAAACTATAAAACTCCTAGAGGAGAACATAGGCAAAACACTCTCCGACATAAATCACAGCAAGATCCTCTATGACCCACCTCCCAGAATATTGGAAATAAAAGCAAAACTAAACAAATGGGATCTAATGAAACTTAAAAGCTTTTGCACTACAAAAGAAACTATAAGTAAGGTGAAAAGACAGCTGTCAGATTGGGAGAAAATAATAGCAAATGAAGAAACAGACAAAGGATTAATCTCAAAAATATACAAGCAACTCCTGCAGCTCAATTCCAGAAAAATAAATGACCCAATCCAAAAATGGGCCAGAGAACTAAACAGACATTCCTCCAAAGAAGACATACAGATGGCTAACAAACACATGAAAAGGTGCTCAACATCACTCATTATTAGAGAAATGCAAATCAAAACCACAATGAGGTACCATTACACACCAGTCAGGATGGCTGCTATCCAAAAGTCTACAAGCAATAAATGCTGGAGAGGCTGTGGAGAAAAGGGAACCCTCTTACACTGTTGGTGGGAATACAAACTAGTACAGCCACTATGGAAAACAGTGTGGAGATTCCTTAAAAAACTGGAAATAGAACTGCCATATTACCCAGCAGTACCACTTCTGGGCATACACACTGAGGAAACCAGATCTGAAAGAGACACATGCACCCCAATGTTCATCGCAGCACTGTTTATAATAGCCAGGACATGGAAGCAACCTAGATGCCCATCAGCAGATGAATGGATAAGGAAGCTGTGGGACATATACACCATGGAATTTTACTCAGCCGTCAAAAAGAATTCATTTGAACCAGTCCTAATGAGATGGATGAAACTGGAGCCCCTTATACAGAGTGAAGTAAGCCAGAAAGATAAAGAACATTACAGCATACTAACACATATATATGGAATTTAGAAAGATGGTAACGAGAACCCTATATGCAAAACAGAAAAAGAGACACAGAAATACAGAACAGACTTTTGAACTCTGTGGGAGAAGGTGAGGGTGGGATGTTTCAAAAGAACAGCATGTATACTATCTATGGTGAAACAGATCACCAGCCCAGGTGGGATGCATGAGACAAGTGCTCCGGCCTGGTGCACTGGGAAGACCCAGAGGAATCGGGTGGAGAGGGAGATGGGAGGGGGGATCGGGATGGGGAATAAGTGTAAATCTATGGCTGATTCATATCAATGTATGACAAGACCCACTGAAATGTTGTGAAGTAATTAGCCTCCAACTAATAAAAAAAATTAAAAAAAAAAAAAAAAAAAAAAGAAAGACCTAGTTCCCCTCCTCATCGCCACCTGAGGCCTCACATCCTTTGAAAACTCCAGAGGTACGCGGAGATCAGTGCCTCCAAAGGAGACGATGCCTGACTCCTCGTGAAACTTGATAGGACTCCCAGGATTCCTGTGGCACGTGGAAAGAGACCCTTGGTCTCGCGCCTCAGCTGGAGAGGCGTCCCAATTGCCCTGCCAAGCCTCGAGGAGAATCCCGAGTTGTCCTTCGCAAGTAGGCAGGAGTCCTGATGTCGCTGAACAAACACGTGTGTGTAAGGGCCATCCCCGTCGTAACTCGAGAATATACCCCAGGTTCCCGCCGCAACTCGAGAAAAACCATGAGACTTCTCCCACGCCGCGAGATGAGGCCCGATTCCCCTGCACTGCGTGCAGAGCAATTCCGTGTTGCACATCACACATGAAAGGATCCTTGATTTCCTTCATGGCACTCCAGAGAAACCCCAAGAACACTGTTTCAAGGCTAGAGGGATCCTGAGGTCACTGTAGCAACACGAAAGAGCTCCGTGGACCAGAAATCAACTCGAGATGAGAGATTAGTCCCTGGCTTCGACTCCAGAGGAATACCACCTTACCACAAACACCTCAAGAGGAGGCTTCTCTCAGCACTAGGTATGTGAGAGGGACCCTGAGTTTGCAGCCTCAAGTGGAATGGACACCGCGATGCCCTGACTCGACATAAGGCCGGATATCCCTGCAGTGAATTGAATGCAGGCTCGTCTTGCATCTCCCAAGACGAAAGGATGTCTGAATCCCCTGTGGAGACCACAGAGAAAGACCTAGTTCCCCACCTCATCGCGACCGGAGGCCTCACATCCTTTGAAAACTCCAGAGGTTCGCGGAGATCAGTGCCTCCAAAGGAGACGATGCCTGCCTCCTCGTGAATCTTGATCGGAGTCCCAAGATTCCTGTGGCACGAGGAAAGGGACCCTTGGTCTCCCGCCTCAGCTGGAGAGGCGTCCCAATTGCCCTGCCAAGCCTCGAGGTGAATCCCGAGTTGTCCCTCGCAACTAGGCAGGAGTCCTGACTTGGCTGAACAAACACGTGTGTGGAAGGGCCATCCCCGCCGTAACTCGAGAATTTACCCCAGGTTCCCGCCGCAACTCGAGAAAAACCATGAGCCTTCCCCCTCGCCGCGAAATGAGGCCCGATTCCCCTGCAGTGCGTGCAGAGCAATGCCGTGTTGCACATCACGCAGGAAAGGAGCCTTGATTTCCTTGATGTCACTCCAGAGAAACCCCAAGAACACTGTTTCAAGGCTAGAGGGATCCTGAGGTCACTGTAGCAACACGAAAGAGCTCCATGGACCAAGAATCAACTCGAGATGAGAGGTTAGTTCCTGGCTTCGACTCCAGAGGAATACCACCTCATCGCAAGCACCTCAAGAAGAGGCTTCTCTCAGCTCTAGGTATGTGAGAGGGACCCTGAGTTTGCAGCCTCAAGTGGAATGGACACCGCGATTCCCTGACTCGAAATAAGGCCGGATATCCCTGCAGTGACTTGAATGCAGGCTCGTCTTGCATCTCCCAAGACGAAAGGATGTCTGAATCCCCTGTGGAGACCACAGAGAAAGACCTAGTTCCCCACCTCATCGCGACCGGAGGCCTCACATCCTTTGAAAACTCCAGAGGTACGCGGAGATCAGTGCCTCCAAAGGAGACGATGCCTGCCTCCTCGTGAATCTTGATAGGAGTCCCAGGATTCCTGTGGCACGTGGAAAGGGACACTTGGTCTCCCGCCTCAGCTGGAGAGGCGTCCCAATTGCCCTGCCAAGCCTCAAGGAGAATCCCGAGTTGTCCCTCGCAACTAGGCAGGAGTCCTGACGTCGCTGAACAAACATGTGGGTGGAAGTGCCATCCCCGTCGTAACTCGAGAATATACCCCAGGTTCCCGCCGCAACTCGAGAAAAACCATGAGACTTCTCCTACGCCGCGAGATGAGGCCCGATTCCCCTGCACTGCGTGCAGAGCAATTCCGTGTTGCACATCACACATGAAAGGGGCCTTGATTTCCTTCATGGTACTCCAGAGAAACCCCAAGAACACTGTTTCAAGGCTAGAGGGATCCTGAGGTCACTGTAGCAACATGAAAGAGCTCCGTGGACCAAAAATCAACTCGAGATGAGAGGTTAGTCCCTGGCTTCAACTCCAGGGGAATACCACCTTACCAGAAGCACCTCAAAGGAGGCTTCTCTCAGCTCTAGGTATGTGAGAGGGACCCTGAGTTTGCGGCCTCAAGTGGAATGGACACCACGATGCCCTGACTCAAAATAAGGCCGGATATCCCTGCAGTGACTTGAATGCAGGCTCGTCTTGCGTCTCCCAAGACGAAAGGATGTCTGAATCCCCTGCGGAGAACACAGAGAAAGACCTAGTTCCCCACCTCATCGCAACCAAAGGCCTGACATCCTTTGAAAACTGCAGAGGTACGCGGAGATCAGTGCCTCCAAAGGAGACGATGCCTGACTCCTCGTGAAACTTGATAGGAGTCCCAGGATTTCTGTGGCACGTGTAAAGGGACCCTTGGTTTCCCGCCTCAGCTGGAGAGCCGTCCCAATTGCCCTGTCAAGCCTCGAGGAGAATCCCGAGTTGTCCCTCGCAACTAGGTAGGAGTTCTGACATCGCTGAACAAACACGTGTGTGGAAGGGCCATCCCCGCCGTAACTCGAGAATTTACCCAAGGTTCCCGCCGCAACTTGAGAAAAACCATGAGACTTCTCCCTCGTCGCGAGAAGAGGCCCGATTCCCCTGCACTGCGTGCAGTGCAATTCCGTGTTGCACATCACACAGGAAAGGAGCCTTGATTTCCTTGATGGCACTCCAGAGAAACCCCAAGAACACTGTTTCAAGGCTAGAGGGATCCTGAGGTCACTGTAGCAACACGAAAGAGCTCCGTGGACCAAAAACCAACTCGAGATTAGAGGTTAGTCCCTGGCTTCGACTCCAGAGGAATACCACCTTACCACAAGCACCTCAAGGGGAGGCTTTTCTCAGCTTTAGGTATGTGAGAGGGACCCTGAGTTTGCCCCCTGAAGTGGAATGGACACGGGGATGCCCTGACTCGAAATAAGGCCGAATATCCCTGCAGTGTCTTGAATGCAAGCTCGTCTTGCATCTCCCAAGATGAAAGGATGTCTGAATCCCCAGTGGAGACCACAGAGAAAGACCTACTTCCCCACCTCATCGCGACCGGAGGCCTCACATCCTTTGAAAACTCCAGAGGTACGCGGAGATTCGTGCCTCCAAAGGAGACGATGCTTGACCCCTCGTGAAACTTGAGAGGAGTCCCAGGATTCCTGTGGCACGTGGAAAGGGACCCTTGGTCTCCCGCCTCAGCTGGAGAGGCATCCCAATTGTCCTGGCAAGGCTCGAGGAGAATCCCGAGTTTACCTCACAACTAGGCACGAATCCTGACGTCGCTGAACAAACACGTGTGTGGAAGAGCCATCCCCGTCGTAACTCGAGCATATACCCCAGGTTCCCACCGCAACTCGAGAAAAATCATGAGACTTCCCCCTCGCCGCGAGATGAGGCCCGATTCCCCTGCACTGCGTGCAGAGCAATTCCGTGTTGCACATCACACATGAAAGGATCCTTGATTTCCTTCATGGCACTTCAGAGAAAGCCCAAGAACACTGTTTCAAGGCTAGAGGGATCCTGAGGTCACTGTAGAAACACGAAAGAGCTCCGTGGACCAAGAATCAACTCGAGATGAGAGGTTAGTCCCTGGCTTCGACTCCAGAGGAATACCACCTTACCACAAGCACCTCCAGAGGAGGCTTCTTTCAGCTCTAGGTATGTGAGAGGGAACCCGAGTTTGTGGCCTCAAATGGAATGGACACCGCGATGCCCTGGCTCAAAATAAGGCCGGATATCCCTGCAGTGACTTGAATGCAGGCTCGTCTTGCATCTCCCAAGACGAAAGGATGTCTGAATCCCCTGTGGAGACCACAGAGAAAGACCTAGTTCCCCACCTCATCGCGACCGGGGGCCTCACATCCTTTGAAAATTCCAGAGGTACGCGGAGATCAGTGCCTCCAAAGGAGACGATTCCTGACTCATCGTGAAACTTGATAGGAGTCCCAGGATTCCTGTGGCACGTGGAAAGGGAACCTTGGTCTCCCGGCTCAGCTGTAGAGGCGTCCCAATTGCCCTGCCATGCCTCGAGGAGAATCCCGAGTTGTCCCTCGCAACTAGGCAGGAGTCCTGCCGTCGTTGAACAAACACGTGTGTGGAAGTGCGATCCCCGTCGTAACTCGAGAATATACCCCAGGTTCCCGCCGCAACTCGAGAAAATCATGAGACTTCCCCCTCACCGCAAGATGGGGCCCGATTCCCCTGCACTGCGTGCAGAGCAATTCCGTGTTGCACATCACACAGGAAAGGAGCCTTGATTTCCTTGATGGCACTCCAGAGAAACCCCAGGAACACTGTTTCAAGGCTAGAGGGATCCTGAGGTCACTGTAGCAACACGAAAGAGCTTCGTGGACCGAAAATCAACTCGAGATGAGAGGTTAGTCCCTGGCTTCAACTCCAGGAGAATACCACCTTACCAGAAGCACCTCAAAGGAGGCTTCTCTCAGCTCTAGGTATGTGAGAGGGACCCTGAGTTTGCAGCCTCAAGTGGAATGGACACCGCGATTCCCTGACTCGAAATAAGGCCGGATATCCCTGCAGTGACTTGAATGCAGGCTCGTCTTGCATCTCCCAAGATGAAAGGATGTCTGAATCCCCTGTGGAGACCACAGAGAAAGACCTAGTTCCCCACCTCATCGCGACCGGAGGCCTCACATCCTTTGAAAACTCCAGAGGTACGCGGAGATCAGTGCCTCCAAAGGAGACGATGCCTGCCTCCTCGTGAATCTTGATAGGAGTCCCAGGATTCCTGTGGCACGTGGAAAGGGACACTTGGTCTCCCGCCTCAGCTGGAGAGGCGTCCGAATTGCCCTGCCAAGCCTCGAGGAGAATCCCGAGTTGTCCCTCGCAACTAGGCAGGAGTCCTGACGTCGCTGAACAAACACGTGTGTGGAAGTGCCATCCCCGTCGTAACTCGAGAATATACCCCAGGTTCCCGCCGCACCTCGAGAAAAACCATGAGACTTCTCCCACGCCGCGAGATGAGGCCCGATTCCCCTGCACTGCGTGCAGAGCAATTCCGTGTTGCACATCACACATGAAAGGAGCCTTGATTTCCTTCATGGTACTCCAGAGAAACCCCAAGAACACTGTTTCAAGGCTAGAGGGATCCTGAGGTCACTGTAGCAACACGAAAGGGATCCGTGGACCAAGAATCAACTCAAGATGAGAGGTTAGTCCCTGGCTTCGACTCCAGAGGAATACCACCTTACCACAAGCACCTCAAGAGGAGGCTTCTCTCAGCTCTAGGTATGTGAGAGGGACCCTGATTTTGCAGCCTCAAGTGGAATGGACACCGCTATGCCCTGACTCGAAATAAGGCCGGATATCCCTGCAGTGACTTGAATGCAGGCTCGTCTTGCATCTCCCAAGACGAAAGGATGTCTGAATCCCCTGTGGAGACCACAGAGAAAGACCTAGTTCCCCACCTCATCGCCACCGGAGGCCTCACATCCTTTGAAAACTCCAGAGGTACGCGGAGATCAGTGCCTCCAAAGGAGACGATGCCTGCCTCCTCGTGAATCTTGATAGGAGTCCCAGGATTCCTGTGGCACGTGGAAAGGGACACTTGGTCTCCCGCCTCAGCTGGAGAGGCGTCCCAATTGCCCTGCCAAGCCTCAAGGAGAATCCCGAGTTGTCCCTCGCAACTAGGCAGGAGTCCTGACGTCGCTGAACAAACATGTATGTGGAAGGGCCATCCCCGTCGTAACTCGAGAATATACCCCAGGTTCCCGCCGCAACTCGAGAAAAACCATGAGACTTCTCCCACGCCGCGAGATGAGGCCCGATTCCCCTGCACTGCGCGCAGAGCAATTCCGTGTTGCACATCACACAGGAAAGGAGCCTTGATTTCCTTGATGTCACTCCAGAGAAACCGGAAGAACACTGTTTCAAGGCTAGAGGGATACTGAGGTCACAGTAGCAACAGGAAAGAGCTCCATGGACCAAGAATCAACTCGAGATGAGAGGTTAGTCCCTGGCTTTGACTCCAGAGGAATACCACCTTACCACAAGCACCTCAAAGGAGTCTTCTCTAAGCTCTAGGTATGTGAGAGGGACCCTGAGTGTGCGGCTTCAAGTGGAATGGACACCACGATGCCCTGAATCAAAATAAGGCCGGATATCCCTGCAGTGACTTGAATGCAGGCTCGTCTTGCATCTCCCAAGACGAAAGGATGTCTGAATCCCCTGCGGAGAACACAGAGAAAGACCTAGTTCCCCACCTCATTGCGACCAGAGGTCTGACATCCTTTGAAAACTCCAGAGGTACGCAGAGATCAGTGCCTCCAAAGGAGACGATGCCTGACTCCTCGTGAAACTTGATATGAGTCCCAGGATTACTGTGGCACGTGGAAAGGGACCCTTGGTATCCCGCCTCAGCTGGAGAGGCTTCCCAAGTGCCCTGCCAAGCCTCGAGGAGAATCCCGAGTTGTCCCTCGCAACTAGGCAGGAGTCCTGACGTCGCTGAACAAACACGTGTGTGGAAGGGCCATCCCCGCCATAACTCGAGAATATACCCCAGGTTCCCGCCGCAACTCGAGAAAAACCATTAGCCTTGCCCCTCGCCGCGAGATGAGGCCCGATTCCCCTGCACTGCGTGCAGAGCAATTCCGTGTTGCACATCACACATGAAAGGAGCCTTGATTTCCTTGATGGCACTCCAGAGAAACCCCAAGAACACTGTTTCAAGGCTAGAGGGATCCTGAGGTCACTGTAGCAACACGAAAGAGCTCCGTGGATCAAAAACCAACTCGAGATTAGAGGTTAGTCCCTGGCTTCGACTCCAGAGGAATACCACCTTACCACAAGCACCTCAAGGGGAGGCTTTTCTCAGCTCTAGGTATGTGAGAGGGACCCTGAGTTTGCCCCCTGAAGTGGAATGGACATGGGGATGCCCTGACTCGAAATAAGGCCGAATATCCCTGCAGTGTCTTGAATGCAAGCTCGTCTTGCATCTCCCAAGATGAAAGGATGTCTGAATCCCCAGTGGAGACCACAGAGAAAGACCTACTTCCCCACCTCATCGCGACCGGAGGCCTCACATCCTTTGAAAACTCCAGAGGTACGCGGAGATTGGTGCCTCCAAAGGAGACGATGCTTGACTCCTCGTGAAACTTGATAGGAGTCCCAGGATTCCTGTGGCACGTGGAAAGGGACCCTTCGTCTCCCGCCTCAGCTGGAGAGGCATCCCAATTGCCCTGGCAAGGCTCGAGGAGAATCCCGAGTTTACCTCACAACTAGGCACGAATCCTGACGTCGCTGAACAAACACGTGTGTGGAAAAGCCATCCCCGTCGTAACTCGAGCATATACCCCAGGTTCCCACCGCAACTCGAAAAAAATCATGAGACTTCCCCCTCGCCGCGAGATGAGGCCCGATTCCCCTGCACTGCGTGCAGAGCAATTCCGTGTTGCACATCACACAGGAAAGGATCCTTGATTTCCTTCATGGCACTCCAGAGAAACCCCAAGAACACTGTTTCAAGGCTAGAGGGATCCTGAGGTCACTGTAGCAACACGAAAGAGCTCCGTGGACCAAGAATCAACTCGAGATGAGAGGTTAGTCCCTGAGTTCGACTCCAGAGGAATACCACCTAACCACAAGCACATCCAGAGGAGGCTTCTTTCAGCTCTAGGTATGTGAGAGGGACCCTGAGTTTGTGGCCTCAAGTGGAATGGACACCGCGATCCCCTGACTCGAAATAAGGCCGGATATCCCTGCAGTGACTTGAATGCAGGCTCGTCTTGCATCTCCCAAGACGAAAGGATGTCTGAATCCCCTGTGGAGACCACAGAGAAAGACCTAGTTCCCCACCTCATGGCGACCGGAGGCCTCACATCCTTTGAAAACTCCAGAGGTACGCGGAGATCAGTGCCTCCAAAGGAGACGATGCCTGCCTCCTCGTGAAACTTGATAGGAGTCCCAGGATTCCTGTGGCACGTGGAAAGGGACCCTTGGTCTCGCACCTCAGCTGGAGAGGCGTCCCAATTGCCCTGCCATGCCTCGAGGAGAATCCCGAGTTGTCCCTCGCAACTAGGCAGGAGTCCTGCCGTCGCTGAACAAACACGTGTGTGGAAGTACCATCCCCGTCGTACCTCGAGAATATACCCCAGGTTCCCGCGGCAACTCGAGAAAGATCATGAGACTTCCCCCTCACCGCAAGATGAGGCCCGATTCCCCTGCACTGCGTGCAGAGTAATTCCGTGTTGCACATCACACAGGAAAGGAGCCTTGATTTCCTTGATGGCACTCCAGAGAAACCCCAAGAACACTGTTTCAAGGCTAGAGGGATCCTGAGGTCACTGTAGCAACATGAAAGAGCTCCGTGGACCAAAAATCAACTCGAGATGAGAGGTTAGTCCCTGGCTTCAACTCCAGGGGAGTACCACCTTACCAGAAGCACCTCAAAGGAGGCTTCTCTCAGCTCTAGGTTTGTGAGAGGGACCCTGAGTTTGCAGCCTCAAGTGGAATGGACACCACGATGCCCTGACTCAAAATAAGGCCGGATATCCCTGCAGTGACTTGAATGCAGGCTCGTCTTGCGTCTCCCAAGACGAAAGGATGTCTGAATCCCCTGTGGAGAACACAGAGAAAGACCTAGTTCCCCACCTCATCGCAACCAGAGGCCTGACATCCTTTGAAAACTCCAGAGGTACGCGGAGATCAGTGCCTCCAATGAAGACGATGCCTGACTCCTCGTGAAACTTGATAGGAGTCCCAGGATTTCTGTGGCACGTGGAAAGGGACCCTTGGTTTCCCGCCTCAGTTGGAGAGGCGTCCTAATTGCCCTGCCAAGCCTCGAGGAGAATCCCGAATTGTCCCTCGCAACTAGGCAGGAGTTCTGACATCGCTGAACAAACACGTGTGTGGAAGGGCCATCCCCGCCGTAACTCGAGAATTTACCCAAGGTTCCCGCCGCAACTTGAGAAAAACCATGAGACTTCTCCCTCGTCGCGAGAAGAGGCCCGATTCCCCTGCACTGCGTGCAGTGCAATTCCGTGTTGCAGATCACACAGGAAAGGAGCCTTGATTTCCTTGATGGCACTCCAGAGAAACCCCAAGAACACTGTTTCAAGGCTAGAGGGATACTGAGGTCACTGTAGCAACACGAAAGGGATCCGTGGACCAAGAATCAACTCAAGATGAGAGGTTAGTCCCTGGCTTCGACTCCAGAGGAATACCACCTTACCACAAGCACCTCAAGAGGAGGCTTCTCTCAGCTCTAGGTATGTGAGAGGGACCCTGATTTTGCAGACTCAAGTGGAATGGACACCCCGATGCCCTGACTCGAAATAAGACCGGATATCCCTGCAGTGACTTGAATGCAGGCTCGTCTTGCATCTCCCAAGACGAAAGGATGTCTGAATCCCCTGTGGAAACCACAGAGAAAGACCTAGTTAACCACGTCATCGCGACCGGAGGCCTCACATCCTTTGAAAACTCCAGAGGTATGCAGAGATCAGTGCCTCCAAAGGAGACGATGCCTGCCTCCTCGTGAATCTTGATAGGAGTCCCAGGATTCCTGTGGCACGTGGAAAGGGACACTTGGTCTCCCGCCTCAGCTGGAGAGGCGTCCCAATTGCCCTGCCAAGCCTCGAGGAGAATCCCGAGTTGTCCCTCCCAGCTAGGCAGGAGTCCTGACGTCGCTGAACAAACATGTATGTGGAAGGGCCATCCCCATCGTAACTCGAGAATATACCCCAGGTTCCCGCCGCAACTCGAGAAAAACCATAAGACTTCACCCACGCCGCGAGATGAGGCCCGATTCCCCTGCACTGCGTGCAGAGCAATTCCGTGTTGCACATCACACAGGAAAGGAGCCTTGATTTCCTTGATGGCACTCCAGAGAAACCCCAAGAACACTGTTTCAAGGCTAGAGGGATCCTGAGGTCACTGTAGCAACACGAAAGAGCTCCGTGGACCAAGAATCAACTCGAGATGAGAGGTTAGTCCCTGGCTTTGACTTCAGAGGAATACCACCTTACCACAAGCACCTCAAGAGGAGGCTTCTCTCAGCTCTAGGTATGTGAGAGGGACCCTGATTTTGCAGCCTCAAGTGGAATGGACACCGCGATGCCCTGGCTCGAAATAAGGCCGGATATACCTGCAGTGACTTGAATGCAGGCTCGTCTTGCATCTCCCAAGACGAAAGGATGTCTGAATCCCCTGTGGAGACCACAGAGAAAGACCTAGTTCCCCACGTCATCGCGACCGGAGGCCTCACATCCTTTGAAAACTCCAGAGGTACGCGGAGATCAGTGCCTCCAAAGGAGACGATGCCTGCCTCCTTGTGAATCTTGATAGGAGTCCCAGGATTCCTGTGGCACGTGGAAAGGGACCCTTGGTCTCCCGCCTCAGCTGGAGAGGCGTCCCAATTGCCCTGCCAAGCCTCGAGGAGAATCCCGAGTTGTCCCTCGCAACTAGGCAGGAGTCCTGACGTCGCTGAACAAACACATGGGTGGAAGTGCCATCCCCGTCGTAACTCGAGAATATACCCCAGGTTCCCGCCGCAACTCGAGAAAAACCATGAGACTTCTCCCACGCCGCGAGATGAGGCCCGTTTCCCCTGCACTGCGTGAAGAGCAATTCCGTGTTGCACATCACACATGAAAGGAGCCTTGATTTCCTTCATGGTACTCCAGAGAAACCCCAAGAACACTGTTTCAAGGCTAGAGGGATCCTGAGGTCACTGTAGCAACATGAAAGAGCTCCGTGGACCAAAAATCAACTCGAGATGAGAGGTTAGTCCCTGGTTTCAACTCCAGGGGAATACCACCTTACCACAAGCACCTCAAAGGAGGCTTCTCTCAGCTCTAGGTATGTGAGAGGGACCCTGAGTTTGCGGCCTCAAGTGGAATGGACACCACGATGCCCTGAATCAAAATAAGGCCGGATATCCCTGCAGTGACTTGAATGCAGGCTCGTCTTGCATCTCCCAAGACGAAAGGATGTCTGAATCCCCTGTGGAGACCACAGAGAAAGATCTAGTTCCCCACCTCATCGCGACCGGAGGCCTCACATCCTTTGAAAACTCCAGAGGTAGGGGGAGATCAGTGCCTCCAAAGGAGACGATGCCTGACTCCTCGTGAAACTTGATAGGAGTCCCAGGATTCCTGTGGCACGTGGAAAGGGACCCTTGGTCTCCCGCCTCAGCTGGAGAGGCGTCCCAATTGCCCTGCCAAGCTTCGAGGTGAATCCCGAGTTGTCCCTCGCAACTAGGCAGGAGTCCTGACGTCGCTGAACAAACACGTGTGTGGAAGGGCCATCCCCGCCGTAACTCGAGAATATACCCCAGGTTCCCGCCGCAACTCGAGAAAAACCATTAGCCTTCCCCGCGCCGCGAGATGAGGCCCGATTCCCCTGCACTGCGTGCAGAGCAATTCCGTGTTGCACATCACACATGAAAGGAGCCTTGATTTCCTTGATGGCACTCCAGAGAAACCCCAAGAACACTGTTTCAAGGCTAGAGGGATCCTGAGGTCACTGTAGCAACACGAAAGAGCTCCGTGGACCAAAAACCAACTCGAGATTAGAGGTTAGTCCCTGGCTTCGACTCCAGAGGAATACCACCTTACCACAAGCACCTCAAGGAGAGGCTTTTCTCAGCTCTAGGTATGTGAAAGGGACCCTGAGTTTGCGGCCTCAAGTGGGATGGACACCCCGATGCCCTGACTCGATATAAGGCCGGATATCCCTGCAGTGACTTGAATGCAGGCTCGTCTTGCATCTCCCAAGACGAAAGGATGTCTGAATACCCTATGGAGACCACAGAGAAAGACCTAGTTCCCCACCTCATCGCGACCGGAGGCCTCACATCCTTTGAAAACTCTAGAGGTACGCGGAGATCAGTGCCTCCAAAGGAGACGATGCCTGCCTCCTCGTGAATCTTGATAGGAGTCCCAGGATTTTGTGGCACGTGGAAAGGGACACTTGGTCTCCCGCCTCAGCTGGAGAGGCGTCCCAATTGCCCTGCCAAGCCTCAAGGAGAATCCCGAGTTGTCCCTCGCAACTAGGCAGGAGTCCTGACGTCGCTGAACAAACACGTGGGTGGAAGTGCCATCCCCGTCGAAAATCGAGAATATACCCCAGGTTCCCGCCGCAACTCGAGAAAAACCATGAGACTTCTCAAACGCCGCGAGATGAGGCCCGATTCCCCTGCACTGCGTGCAGAGCAATTCCGTGTTGCACATCAAACATGAAAGGAGCCTTGATTTCCTTCATGGTACTCCAGAGAAACTCCACGAACATTGTTTCAAGGCTAGAGGGATCCTGAGGTCACTGTAGCAACATGAAAGAGCTTCGTGGACCAAAAATCAACTCGAGATGAGAGGTTAGTCCCTGGCTTCAACTCCAGGAGAATACCACCTTACCAGAAGCACCTCAAAGGAGGCTTCTGTCAGCTCTAGTTATGTGAGAGGGACCCTGAGTTTGCGGCCTCAAGTGGAATGGACACCACGATGCCCTGACTCAAAATAAGGCCGGATATCCCTGCAGTGACTTGAATGCAGGCTCGTCTTGCATCTCCCAAGACGAAAGGATGTCTGAATCCCCTGTGGAGACCACAGAGAAAGATCTAGTTCCCCACCTCATCGCGACCGGAGGCCTCACATCCTTTGAAAACTCCAGAGGTACGCGGAGATTGGTGCCTCCAAAGGAGATGATGCCTGACTCCTCGTGAAACTTGAGAGGAGTCCCAGGATTCCTGTGGCACGTGGAAAGGGACCCTTCGTTTCCCTCCTCAGCTGAAGAGGCATCCCAATTGCCCTGGCAAGGCTCGAGGAGAATCCCGAGTTTACCTCACAACTAGGCACGAATCCTGACGTCGCTGAACAATCACGTGTGTGGAAGAGCCATCCCCGTCGTAACTCGAGCATATACCCCAGGTTCCCACCGCAACTCGAGAAAAACCATGAGACTTCCCTCTCGCCGCGAGATGAGGCCCGATTCCCCTGCACTGCGTACAGAGCAATTCCGTGTTGCACATCACACAGGAAAGGATCCTTGATTTCCTTCATGGCACTCCAGAGAAACCCCAAGAACACTGTTTCAAGGCTAGAGGGATCCTGAGGTCACTGTAGCAACACGAAAGAGCTCCGTGGACCAAGAATCAACTCGAGATGAGAGGTTAGTCCCTGAGTTCGACTCCAGAGGAATACCACCTTACCACAAGCACCTCAAGAGGAGGCTTCTTTCAGCTCTAGGTATGTGAGAGGGACCCTGAGTTTGTGGCCTCAAGTGGAATGGACACCGAGATGCCCTGGCTCAAAATAAGGCCGGATATCCCTGCAGTGACTTGAATGCAGGCTCGTCTTGCATCTCCCAAGACGAAAGGATGTCTGAATCCCCTGTGGAGACCACAGAGAAAGATCTAGTTCCCCACCTCATCGCGACCGGAGGCCTCACATCCTTTGAAAACTCCAGAGGTACGCGGAGATCAGTGCCTCCAAAGGAGACGATGCCTGACTCCTCGTGAAACTTGATAGGAGTCCCAGGATTTCTGTGGCACGTGGAAAGGGACCCTTGGTCTCCCGCCTCAGCTGGAGAATCGTCCCAATTGACCTGCCAAGCCTCGAGGTGAATCCCGAGTTGTCCCTCGCAACTAGGCAGGAGTCCTGACGTCGCTGAACAAACACGTGTGTGGAAGGGCCATCCCCGTCGTAACTCGAGAATTTACCCCAGGTTCCCGCCGCAACTCGAGAAAAACCATTAGACTTCCCCCTCATCACGAGATGAGGCCCGATTCCCCTGCACTGCGTGCAGAGCAATTCCGTGTTGCACATCAAAAATGAAAGGAGCCTTGATTTCCTTCATGGTACTCCAGAGAAACTCCACGAACATTGTTTCAAGGCTAGAGGGATCCTGAGGTCACAGTAGCAACATGAAAGAGCTTCGTGGACCAAAAATCAACTCGAGATGAGAGGTTAGTCCCTGGCTTCAACTCCAGGAGAATACCACCTTACCAGAAGCACCTCAAAGGAGGCTTCTCTCAGCTCTAGGTATGTGAGAGGGACCCTGAGTTTGCGGCCTCAAGTGGAATGGACACCACGATGCCCTGAATCAAAATAAGGCCGGATATCCCTGCAGTGACTTGAATGCAAGCTCGTCTTGCATCTCCCAAGACGAAAGGATTTCTGAATCCCCTGCGGAGAACACAGAGAAAGACCTAGTTCCCCACCTCATCGCGACCAGAGGCCTGACATCCTTTGAAAACTCCAGAGGTACGCGGAGATCAGTGCCTCCAAAGGAGACGATGCCTGCCTCCTCGTGAAACTTGATAGGAGTCCCAGGATTTCTGTGGCACGTGGAAAGGGACCCTTGGTCTCCCGCCTCAGCTGGAGAGGCATCCCAATTGCCCTGGCAAGGCTCGAGGAGAATCCCGAGTTTACCTCACAACTAGGCACGAATCCTGACGTTGCTGAACAAACACGTGTGTGGAAGAGCCATCCCCGTCGTAACTCGAGCATATACCCCAGGTTCCCACCGCAACTCGAGAAAAATCATGAGACTTCCCCCTCGCCGCGAGATGAGGCCCGATTCCCCTGCACTGCGTGCAGAGCAATTCCGTGTTGCACATCACACAGGAAAGGAGCCTTGATTTCCTTGATGTCACTCCAGAGAAACCCCAGGAACACTGTTTCAAGGCTAGAGGGATCCTGAGGTCACTGTAGCAACACGAAAGGGCTCCGTGGACCAAGAATCAACTCGAGAAGAGAGGTTAGTCCCTGGCTTCGACTCCAGAGGAATAGCACCTTACCACAAGCACCTCAAGAGGAGGCTTCTCTCAGCTCTAGGTATGTGAGAGGGACCCTGAGTTTGCGGCCTCAAGTGGGATGGACACCCCGATGCCCTGACTCGAAATAAGGCCGGATATCCCTGCGGTGACTTGAATGCAGGCTCGTCTTGCATCTCCCAAGACGAAAGGATGTCTGAATACCCTGTGGAAACCACAGAGAAAGACCTAGGTCCCCACCTCATCGCGACCGGAGGCCTCACATCCTTGGAAAACTCTAGAGGTACGCGGAGATCAGTGCCTCCAAAGGAGACGATGCCTGCCTCCCCGTGAATCTTGATAGGAGTCCCAGGATTCCTGTGGCACGTGGAAAGGGACACTTGGTCTCCCGCCTCAGCTGGAGAGGCGTCCCAATTGCCCTGCCAAGCCTCAAGGAGAATCCCGAGTTGTCCCTCGCAACTAGGCAGGAGTCCTGACGTCGCTGAACAAACACGTGGGTGGAAGTGCCATCCCCGTCGTAAATCGAGAATATACCCCAGGTTCCCGCCGCAACTCGAGAAAAACCATGAGACTTCTCCCACGCCGCGATATGAGGCCCGATTCCCCTGCACTGCGTGCAGAGCAATTCCGTGTTGCACATCACACATGAAAGGAGCCTTGATTTCCTTCATGGTACTCCAGAGAAACCCCAAGAACACTGTTTCAAGGCTAGAGGGATCCTGAGGTCACTGTAGCAACATGAAAGAGCTCCGTGGACCAAAAATCAACTCGAGATGAGAGGTTAGTCCCTGGCTTCAACTCCAGGGGAATACCACCTTACCAGAAGCACCTCAAAGGAGGCTTCTCTCAGCTCTAGGTATGTGAGAGGGACCCTGAGTTTGCGGCCTCAAGTGGAATGGACACCACGATGCCCTGACTCAAAATAAGGCCGGATATCCCTGCAGTGACTTGAATGCAGGCTCGTCTTGCATCTCCCAAGACGAAAGGATGTCTGAATCCCCTGTGGAGACCACTGAGAAAGATCTAGTTCCCCACCTATCGCGACCGGAGGCCTCACATCCTTTGAAAACTCCAGAGGTACGCGGAGATCAGTGCCTCCAAAGGAGACGATGCCTGACTCCTCGTGAAACTTGATAGGAGTCCCAGGATTCCTGTGGCACGTGGAAAGGGACCCTTGGTCTCCCGGCTCAGCTGGAGAGGCGTCCCAATTGCCCTGCCAAGCCTCGAGGAGAATCCCGAGTTGTCCCTCACAACTAGGCAGGAGTCCTGCCGTCGCTGAACAAAAACGTGTGTGGAAGGGCCATCCTCGTCGTAACTCGAGAATATACCCCAGGTTCCCGCCGCAACTCGAGAAAAACCATGAGACTTCTCCCACGCCGCGAGATGAGGCCCGATTCCCCTGCACTGCGTGCAGAGCAATTCCGTGTTGCACATCACACATGAAAGGAGCCTTGATTTCCTTCATGGTACTCCAGAGAAACCCCAAGAACACTGTTTCAAGGCTAGAGGGATCCTGAGGTCACTGAAGCGACATGAAAGAGCTCCGTGGACCAAAAATCAACTCGAATTGAGAGGTTAGTCCCTGGCTTCAACTCCAGGGGAATAACACCTTACCAGAAGCACCTCAAAGGAGGCTTCTCTCAGCTCTAGGTATGTGAGAAGGACCCTGAGTTTGCGGCCTCTAGTGGAATGGACACCCCGATGCCCTGATTCGAAATAAGGCCGGATATCCCTGCAGTGACTTGAATGCAGGCTCGTCTTGCATCTCCCAAGACGAAAGGATGTCTGAATCCCCTGCGGAGAACAGAGAGAAAGACCAAGTTCCCCACCTCATCGAGACCAGAGGCCTCACATCCTTTGAAAACTCCAGAGGTAGGCAGAGATCAGTGCCTCCAAAGGAGACGATGCCTGCCTCCTCGTGAAACTTGATAGGAGTCCCAGGATTCCTGTGGCATGTGGAAAGGGACCCTTGGTATCCCGACTCAGCTGGAGAGGCGTCCCATTGCCAAGCCAAGCCTCGAGGAGAGTCCCGAGTTGTGCCTCGCAACTAGGCAGGAGTCCTGACGTCGCTGAACAAACACGTGGGTGGAAGTGCCATCCCCGTCGTAAATCGAGAATATACCCCAGGTTCCCGCCGCAACTCGAGAAAAACCATGAGACTTCTCCCACGCCGCGAGATGAGGCCCGATTCCCCTGCACTGCGTGCAGAGCAATTCCGTGTTGCACATCACACATGAAAGGAGCCTTGATTTCCTTCATGGTACTCCAGAGAAACCCCAAGAACACTGTTTCAAGGCTAGAGGGATCCTGAGGTCACTGTAGCAACATGAAAGAGCTCCGTGGACCAAAAATCAACTCGAGATGAGAGGTTAGTCCCTGGCTTCAACTCCAGGGGAATACCACCTTACCAGAAGCACCTCAAAGGAGGCTTCTCTCAGCTCTAGGTATGTGAGAGGGATCCTGAGTTTGTGGCCTCAAGTGGAATGGACACCCCGATGCCCTGACTCAAAATAAGGCCGGATATCCCTGCAGTGACTTGAATGCAGGCACGTCTTGCATCTCCCAAGACGAAAGGATGTCTGAATCCCCTGCGGAGAACACATAGAAAGACCAAGTTCCCCACTTCATCGCGACCAGAGGCCTCACATCCTTTGAAAACTCCAGAGGTACGCGGAGATCAGTGCCTCCAAAGGAGACGATGCCTGACTCCTCGTGAAACTTGATAGGAGTCCCAGGATTCCTGTGGCACGTGGAAAGGGACCCTTGGTCTCCCGGCTCAGCTGGAGAGGCGTCCCAATTGCCCTGCCATGCCTCGAGGAGAATCCCGAGTTGTCCCTCGCAACTAGGCAGGAGTCCTGCCGTCGCTGAACAAAAACGTGTGTGGAAGGGCCATCCTCATCGTAACTCGAGAATATACCCCAGGTTCCCCCCGCAACTCGAGAAAAACCATGAGACTTCTCCCACGCCGCGAGATGAGGCCCGATTCCCCTGCACTGCGTGCAGAGCAATTCCGTGTTGCACATCACACATGAAAGGAGCCTTGATTTCCTTCATGGTACTCCAGAGAAACCCCAAGAACACTGTTTCAAGGCTAGAGGGATCCTGAGGTCACTGAAGCGACATGAAAGAGCTCCGTGGACCAAAAATCAACTCGAATTGAGAGGTTAGTCCCTGGCTTCAACTCCAGGGGAATAACACCTTACCAGAAGCACCTCAAAGGAGGCTTCTCTCAGCTCTAGGTATGTGAGAAGGACCCTGAGTTTGCGGCCTCTAGTGGAATGGACACCCCGATGCCCTGATTCGAAATAAGGCCGGATATCCCTGCAGTGACTTGAATGCAGGCTCGTCTTGCATCTCCCAAGACGAAAGGATGTCTGAATCCCCTGCGGAGAACAGAAAGACCAAGTTCCCCACCTCATCGAGACCAGAGGCCTCACATCCTTTGAAAACTCCAGAGGTAGGCAGAGATCAGTGCCTCCAAAGGAGACGATGCCTGCCTCCTCGTGAAACTTGATAGGAGTCCCAGGATTCCTGTGGCATGTGGAAAGGGACCCTTGGTATCCCGACTCAGCTGGAGAGGCGTCCCATTGCCAAGCCAAGCCTCGAGGAGAGTCCCGAGTTGTGCCTCGCAACTAGGCAGGAGTCCTGACGTCGCTGAACAAACACGTGGGTGGAAGTGCCATCCCCGTCGTAAATCGAGAATATACCCCAGGTTCCCGCCGCAACTCGAGAAAAACCATGAGACTTCTCCCACGCCGCGAGATGAGGCCCGATTCCCCTGCACTGCGTGCAGAGCAATTCCGTGTTGCACATCACACATGAAAGGAGCCTTGATTTCCTTCATGGTACTCCAGAGAAACCCCAAGAACACTGTTTCAAGGCTAGAGGGATCCTGAGGTCACTGTAGCAACATGAAAGAGCTCCGTGGACCAAAAATCAACTCGAGATGAGAGGTTAGTCCCTGGCTTCAACTCCAGGGGAATACCACCTTACCAGAAGCACCTCAAAGGAGGCTTCTCTCAGCTCTAGGTATGTGAGAGGGATCCTGAGTTTGTGGCCTCAAGTGGAATGGACACCCCGATGCCCTGACTCAAAATAAGGCCGGATATTCCTGCAGTGACTTGAATGCAGGCTCGTCTTGCATCTCCCAAGACGAAAGGATGTCTGCATCCCCTGCGGAGAACACATAGAAAGACCAAGTTCCCCACTTCATCGCGACCAGAGGCCTCACATCCTTTGAAAACTCCAGAGGTACGCGGAGATCAGTGCCTCCAAAGGAGACGATGCCTGACTCCTCGTGAAACTTGATAGGAGTCCCAGGATTTCTGTGGCACGTGGAAAGGGACACTTGGTCTCCCGCCTCAGCTGGAGAGGCGTCCCAATTGCCCTGCCAAGCCTCGAGGTGAATCTAGATTTGTCCCTCGCAACTAGGCAGGAGTCCTGACGTCGCTGAACAAACACGTGTGTGGAAGGGCCATCCCCGCCGTAACTCGAGAATTTACCCAAGGTTCCCGCCGCAACTTGAGAAAAACCATGAGACTTCCCCCTCGCCGCAAGATGAGGCCCGATTCCCCTGCACTGCGTGCAGAGCAATTTCGTGTTGCACATCACACAGGAAAGGAGCCTTGATTTCCTTCATGTCACTCCAGAGAAACCCCAAGAACACTGTTTCAAGGCTAGAGGGATCCTGAGGTCACTGTAGCAACACGAAAGAGCTCTGTGGACCAGAAATCAACTCGAGATGAGAGATTAGTCCCTGGCTTCGACTCCAGAGGAATACCACCTTACCACAAGCACCTCAAAGGAGGCTTCTCTCAGCTCTAGGTATGTGAGAGGGACCCTGAGTTTGCGGCCTCAAGTGGAATGGACACCGAGATGCCCTGACTCAAAATAAGGCCGGATATCCCTGCAGTGACTTGAATGCAGGCTCGTCTTGCATCTCCCAAGACGAAAGGATGTCTGAAACCCTGTGGAGACCACAGAGAAAGACCTAGTTCCTTGGTCTAGTTCTGTGAAAAGTACCGTTGGTAGCTTGATAGGGATTGCATTGAATCTATAGATTGCTTTCGGTAGAATAGCCATTTTGACAATATTGATTTTTCCAATCCATGAACACGGTATGTTTCTCCATCTGTTTGTGTCCTCTTTGATTTCTTTCATCAGTGTTTTATAGTTTTCTATGTATAGGTCTTTTGTTTCTTTAGGTAGATATACTCCTAAGTATTTTATTCTTTTTGTTGCAATGGTGAATGGTATTGTTTCCTTCATTTCTCTTTCTGTTTTTTCATCGTTAGTATATAGGAATGCAAGGGATTTCTGTGTGTTAATTTTATATCCTGCAACTTTACTATATTCATTGATTAGTTCTAGTAATTTTCTGGTAGAGTCTTTAGGGTTTTCTATATAGAGGATCATGTCATCACAGAACTAGACCAAAGAATTTCACAATTTGTATGGAAATACAAAAAACCTCGAATAGCCAAAGTAATCTTGAAAAAGAAGAATGGAACTGGAGGAATCAACCTGCCTGACTTCAGACTCTACTACAAAGCCACAGTCATCAAGACAGTGTGGTACTGGCACAAAGACAGAGATATAGACCAATGGAACAGAATAGAAAGCCCAGAGATAAATCCACGAACCTATGGACACCTTATCTTTGACAAAGGAGGCAAGGATATACAATGGAAAAAAGACAACCTCTTTAACAAGTGGTGCTGGGAAAACTGGTCAACCACTTGCAAAAGAATGAAACTAGAACACTTTCTAACACCATACACAAAAATAAACTCAAAATGGATTAAAGATCTAAATGTAAGACCAGAAACTATAAAACTCCTAGAGGAGAACATAGGCAAAACACTCTCCGACATAAATCACAGCAAGATCCTCTATGACCCACCTCCCAGAATATTGGAAATAAAAGCAAAACTAAACAAATGGGATCTAATGAAACTTAAAAGCTTTTGCACTACAAAAGAAACTATAAGTAAGGTGAAAAGACAGCCGTCAGATTGGGAGAAAATAATAGCAAATGAAGAAACAGACAAAGGATTAATCTCAAAAATATACAAGCAACTCCTGCAGCTCAATTCCAGAAAAATAAATGACCCAATCCAAAAATGGGCCAGAGAACTAAACAGACATTTCTCCAAAGAAGACATACAGATGGCTAACAAACACATGAAAAGGTGCTCAACATCACTCATTATTAGAGAAATGCAAATCAAAACCACAATGAGGTACCATTACACACCAGTCAGGATGGCTGCTATCCAAAAGTCTACAAGCAATAAATGCTGGAGAGGCTGTGGAGAAAAGGGAACCCTCTTACACTGTTGGTGGGAATGCAAACTAGTACAGCCACTATGGAAAACAGTGTGGAGATTCCTTAAAAAACTGGAAATAGAACTGCCATATTACCCAGCAATACCACTTCTGGGCATACACACTGAGGAAACCAGATCTGAAAGAGACACATGCACCCCAATGTTCATCGCAGCACTGTTTATAATAGCCAGGACATGGAAGCAACCTAGATGCCCATCAGCAGATGAATGGATAAGGAAGCTGTGGGACATATACACCATGGAATTTTACTCAGCCGTCAAAAAGAATTCATTTGAACCAGTCCTAATGAGATGGATGAAACTGGAGCCCCTTATACAGAGTGAAGTAAGCCAGAAAGATAAAGAACATTACAGCATACTAACACATATATATGGAATTTAGAAAGATGGTAACGATAACCCTATATGCAAAACAGAAAAAGAGACACAGAAATACAGAACAGACTTTTGAACTCTGTGGGAGAAGGTGAGGGTGGGATGTTTCAAAAGAACAGCATGTATACTATCTATGGTGAAACAGATCACCAGCCCAGGTGGGATGCATGAGACAAGTGCTCCGGCCTGGTGCACTGGGAAGACCCAGAGGAATCGGGTGGAGAGGGAGATGGGAGGGGGGATCGGGATGGGGAATAAGTGTAAATCTATGGCTGATTCATATCAATGTATGACAAGACCCACTGAAATGTTGTGAAGTAATTAGCCTCCAACTAATAAAAAAAATTAAAAACAAAAAAAAAAAGAAAAAAAAAAAAAAAAGAAAGACCTAGTTCCCCTCCTCATCGCGACCGGAGGCCTCACATCCTTTGAAAACTCCAGAGGTACGCGGAGATCAGTGCCTCCAAAGGAGACGATGCCTGACTCCTCGTGAATCTTGATAGGAGTCCCAGGATTCCTGTGGCACGTGGAAAGGGACCCTTGGTCTCCCGCCTCAGCTGGAGAGGCGTCCCAATTGCCCTGCCAAGCCTCGAGGAGAATCCCGAGTTGTCCCTCGCAACTAGGCAGGAGTGCTGACGTCGCTGAACATACACGTGTGTGGAAGGGCCATCCCCGTCGTAACTCGAGAATATACCCCAGGTTCCCGCCGCAACTCGAGAAAAACCATGAGACTTCACCCACGCCGCGAAATGAGGCCCGATTGCCCTGCACTGCGTGCAGAGCAATTCCGTGTTGCACATCACACATGAAAGGATCCTTGATTTCCTTCATGGCACTCCAGAGAAACCCCAAGAACACTGTTTCAAGGCTAGAGGGATCCTGAGTTCACTGTAGCAACACGAAAGAGCTCTGTGGACCAGAAATCAACTCGAGATGAGAGATTAGTCCCTGGCTTCGACTCCAGAGGAATACCACCTTACCACAAGCACCTCAAAGGAGGCTTCTCTCAGCTCTAGGTATGTGAGAGGGACCCTGAGTTTGCGGCCTCAAGTGGAATGGACACCGAGATGCCCTGACTCGAAATAAGGCCGGATATCCCTGCAGTGACTTGAATGCAGGCTCGTCTTGCATCTCCCAAGACGAAAGGATGTCTGAATCCCCTGTGGAGACCACAGAGAAAGACCTAGTTCCTTGGTCTAGTTCTGTGAAAAATACCGTTGGTAGCTTGATAGGGATTGCATTGAATCTATAGATTGCTTTCGGTAGAATAGCCATTTTGACAATATTGATTCTTCCAATCCATGAACACGGTATGTTTCTCCATCTGTTTGTGTCCTCTTTGATTTCTTTCATCAGTGTTTTATAGTTTTCTATGTATAGGTCTTTTGTTTCTTTAGGTAGATATACTCCTAAGTATTTTATTCTTTTTGTTGCAATGGTGAATGGTATTGTTTCCTTAATTTCTCTTTCTGTTTTTTCATCGTAAGTATATAGGAATGCAAGGGATTTCTGTGTGTTAATTTTATATCCTGCAACTTTACTATATTCATTGATTAGTTCTAGTAATTTTCTGGTAGAGTCTTTAGGGTTTTCTATATAGAGGATCATGTCATCACAGAACTAGACCAAAGAATTTCACAATTTGTATGGAAATACAAAAAACCTCGAATAGCCAAAGTAATCTTGAAAAAGAAGAATGGAACTGGAGGAATCACCCTGCCTGACTTCAGACTCTACTACAAAGCCACAGTCATCAAGACAGTGTGGTACTGGCACAAAGACAGAAATATAGACCAATGGAACAGAATAGAAAGCCCAGAGATAAATCCACGAACCTATGGACACCTTATCTTTGACAAAGGAGGCAAGGATATACAATGGAAAAAAGACAACCTCTTTAACAAGTGGTGCTGGGAAAACTGGTCAACCACTTGCAAAAGAATGAAACTAGAACACTTTCTAACACCATACACAAAAATAAACTCAAAATGGATTAAAGATCTAAATGTAAGACCAGAAACTATAAAACTCCTAGAGGAGAACATAGGCAAAACACTCTCCGACATAAATCACAGCAAGATCCTCTATGACCCACCTCCCAGAATATTGGAAATAAAAGCAAAACTAAACAAATGGGATCTAATGAAACTTAAAAGCTTTTGCACTACAAAAGAAACTATAAGTAAGGTGAAAAGACAGCTGTCAGATTGGGAGAAAATAATAGCAAATGAAGAAAGAGACAAAGGATTAATCTCAAAAATATACAAGCAACTCCTGCAGCTCAATTCCAGAAAAATAAATGACCCAATCCAAAAATGGGCCAGAGAACTAAACAGACATTTCTCCAAAGAAGACATACAGATGGCTAACAAACACATGAAAAGGTGCTCAACATCACTCATTATTAGAGAAATGCAAATCAAAACCACAATGAGGTACCATTACACACCAGTCAGGATGGCTGCTATCCAAAAGTCTACAAGCAATAAATGCTGGAGAGGCTGTGGAGAAAAGGGAACCCTCTTACACTGTTGGTGGGAATGCAAACTAGTACAGCCACTATGGAAAACAGTGTGGAGATTCCTTAAAAAACTGGAAATAGAACTGCCATATTACCCAGCAATACCACTTCTGGGCATACACACTGAGGAAACCAGATCTGAAAGAGACACATGCACCCCAATGTTCATCGCAGCACTGTTTATAATAGCCAGGACATGGAAGCAACCTAGATGCCCATCAGCAGATGAATGGATAAGGAAGCTGTGGTACATATACACCATGGAATTTTACTCAGCCGTCAAAAAGAATTCATTTGAACCAGTCCTAATGAGATGGATGAAACTGGAGCCCCTTATACAGAGTGAAGTAAGCCAGAAAGATAAAGAACATTACAGCATACTAACACATATATATGGAATTTAGAAAGATGGTAACGATAACCCTATATGCAAAACAGAAAAAGAGACACAGAAATACAGAACAGACTTTTGAACTCTGTGGGAGAAGGTGAGGGTGGGATGTTTCAAAAGAACAGCATGTATACTATCTATGGTGAAACAGATCACCAGCCCAGGTGGGATGCATGAGACAAGTGCTCCGGCCTGGTGCACTGGGTAGACCCAGAGGAATCGGGTGGAGAGGGAGATGGGAGGGGGGATCGGGATGGGGAATAAGTGTAAATCTATGGCTGATTCATATCAATGTATGACAAGACCCACTGAAATGTTGTGAAGTAATTAGCCTCCAACTAATAAAAAAAAATTAAAAAAAAAAAAAAGAAAAAAAAAAAAAAAAGAAAGACCTAGTTCCCCTCCTCATCGCGACCGGAGGCCTCACATCCTTTGAAAACTCCAGAGGTACGCGGAGATCAGTGCCTCCAAAGGAGACGATGCCTGACTCCTCGTGAAACTTGATAGGAGTCCCAGGATTCCTGTGGCACGTGGAAAGGGACCCTTGGTCTCCCGCCTCAGCTGGAGAGGCGTCCCAAATGCCCTGCCAAGCCTCGAGGAGAATCCCGAGTTGTCCTTCGCAAGTAGGCAGGAGTCCTGACGTCGCTGAACAAACACGTGTGTGGAAGGGCCATCCCCGTCGTAACTCGAGAATATACCCCAGGTTCCCGCCGCAACTCGAGAAAAACCATGAGACTTCTCCCACGCCGCGAGATGAGGCCCGATTCCCCTGCACTGCGTGCAGAGCAATTCCGTGTTGCACATCACACATGAAAGGATCCTTGATTTCCTTCATGGCACTCCAGAGAAACCCCAAGAACACTGTTTCAAGGCTAGAGGGATCCTGAGGTCACTGTAGCAACACGAAAGAGCTCCGTGGACCAGAAATCAACTCGAGATGAGAGATTAGTCCCTGGCTTCAACTCCAGAGGAATACCACCTTACCACAAGCACCTCAAAGGAGGCTTCTCTCAGCTCTAAGTATGTGAGAGGGACCCTGAGTTTGCGGCCTCAAGTGGAATGGACACCGAGATGCCCTGACTCGAAATAAGGCTGGATATCCCTGCAGTGACTTGAATGCAGGCTCATCTTGCATCTCCCAAGACGAAAGGATGTCTGAAGCCCCTGTGGAGACCACAGAGAAAGACCTAGTTCCCCACCTCATCGCGACCGGAGGCCTCACATCCTTTGAAAACTCCAGAGGTACATGGAGATCAGTGCCTCCAAAGGAGACGATGCCTGACTCCTCGTGAAACTTGATAGGAGTCCCAGGATTCCTGTGGCACGTGGAAAGGGACCCTTGGTCTCCCGCCTCAGCTGGAGAGGCGTCCCAATTGCCCTTCCAAGCCTCAAGGAGAATCCCGAGTTGTCCCTCGCAACTAGGCAGGAGTCCTGACGTTGCTGAACAAACACGTGTGTGGAATGGCCCTCCCAGTGGTAACTCGAGAATATACCACAGGTTCCCGCCGCAACTCGAGAAAAACCATGAGACTTCTCCCACGCCGCGAGATGAGGCCCGATTCCCCTGCACTGCGTGCAGAGCAATTCCGTGTTGCACATCACACATGAAAGGATCCTTGATTTCCTTCATGGCACTCCAGAGAAACCCCAAGAACACTGTTTCAAGGCTAGAGGGATCCTGAGGTCACTGTAGCAACACGAAAGAGCTCCGTGGACTAGAAATCAACTCGAGATGAGAGATTAGTCCCTGGCTTCGACTCCAGAGAAATACCACCTTACCACAAGCACCTCAAAGGAGGCTTCTCTCAGCTCTAGGTATGTGAGAGGGACCCTGCGTGTGCGGCCTCAAGTGGAATGGACACTGAGATGCCCTGACTCGAAATAAGGCCGGATATCCCTGCAGTGACTTGAATGCAGGCTCGTCTTGCATCTCCCAAGACGAAAGTATGTCTGAATCCCCTGTGGAGACCACAGAGAAAGACCTAGTTCCCCACCTCATCGCGACCGGAGGCCTCACATCCTTTGAAAACTCCAGCGGTACGCGGAGATCAGTGCCTCCAAAGGAGACGATGCCTGACTCCTCGAGAAACTTGATAGGAGTCCCAGGATTCCTGTGGCACGTGGAAGGGGACGCTTGGTCTCGCGCCTCAGGTGGAGAGGCGCCCCAATTGCCCTGCCAAGCCTCAAGGATAATCCCGAGTTGTCCCTCGCAAGTAGGCAGGAGTCCTGTCATCACTGAAGAAACATGTGTGTGGAATGGCCCTCCCCATGGTAACTAGAGAATATACCCCAGGTTTCCGCCGCAACTCGAGAAAAACCATGAGACTTCCGCCTCGCCGCGAGATGAGGCCCGATTCCCCTGCACGGCGTTGAGAGCAATTCCGTGTTGCACATCACACATGAAAGGATCCTTGATTTCCTTGATGGCACTCCAGAGAAACCCCAAGAACACTGTTTCAAGGCTAGAGGGATCCTGACGTCACTCTAGCAACACGGAAGAGCTCCGTGGACCAGAAATCAACTCGAGATGAGAGGTTAGTCCCTGGCTTCGACTCCAGAGGAATACCACCATACCACAAACACCTCAAAGGAGGCTTGTCTCAGCTCTAGGTATGTGAGAAGGACCCTGAGTTTCCGGCCTCAAGTGGAATGGACACTGCGATGCCCTGACTCAAAATAAGACTGAATTTCCCTGCAGTGACTTGAATGCAGGCTCGTCTTGCATCTCCCAAGACGAAAGGATGTCTGAATCCCCTGTGGAGACCACAGAGAAAGACCTAGTTCCCCACCTCATCGCGACCGGAGGCCTCACATCCTTTGAAAACTCCAGAGGTACGCGGAGATCAGTGCCTCCAAAGGAGACGATGCCTGCCTCCTCGTGAAACTTGATAGGAGTCCCAGGATTCCTGTGGCACGTGGAAAGGGACCCTTGGTCTCCCGACTCAGCTGGAGAGGCGTCCCAATTGCCCTGCCAAGCCTCGAGGCGAATCCCGAGTTGTCCCTCGCAACTAGGCAGGAGTCCTAACGTCGCTGAACAAAAACGTGTGTGGAAGGGCCATCCCGGTCGTAACTCGAGAATATACCCCAGGTTCCCGCCGCAACTCGAGAAAAACCATGAGACTTCCCCCTCGCCGCCAGATGAGGCCCGATTCCCCTGCACTGCGTGCAGAGCAATTCCGTGTTGCACATCACACAGGAAAGGAGACTTGATTTCCTTGATGGCACTCCAGAGAAACCACAAGAACACTGTTTCAAGGCTAGAGGGATCCTGAGGTCACTGTAGCAACACGAAAGAGCTCCGTGGACCAGAAGTCAACTCGAGATGAGAGATTAGTCCCTGGCTTCGACTCCAGAGGAATACCACCTTACCACAAGCACCTCAAGAGGAGGCTTCTCTCAGCTCTAGGTATGTGAGAGGGACCCTGATTTTGCGGCCTGAAGTGGAATGGACACCGCGATTCCCTGACTCGAAATAAGGCCGGATATCCCTGCAGTGACTTGAATGCAGGCTCGTCTTGCATCTCCCAAGACGAAAGGATGTCTGAATCCCTTGTGGAGACCACAGAGAAAGACCTAGTTCCCCACCTCATCGCGACTGGAGGCCTCACATCCTTTGAAAACTCCAGAGGTACGCGGAGATCAGTGCCTCCAAAGGAGACGATGCCTGCCTCCTCGTGAAACTTGATAGGAGTCCCAGGATTCCTGTGGCACGTGGAAAGGGACCCTTGGTCTCCCGCCTCAGCTGGAGAGGCGTCCCAATTGCCCTGCCAAGCCTCGAGGAGAATCCCGAGTTGTCCCTCGCAACTAGGCAGGAGTCCTGACGTCGCTGAACAAACACGTGTTTGGAAGGGCCATCCCCGTCGTAACTCGAAAATTTACCCCAGGTTCCCGCCGCAACTCGAGAAAAACCATGAGACTTCAACCTCGCCACGAGATGAGGCCCAATGCTCCTGCACTGCGTGCAGAGCAATTCCGTGTTTCACATCGCACAGGAAAGGAGCCTTGATTTCCTTGATGTCACTCCAGAGAAAACCCAAGAACACTGTTTCAAGGCAAGAGGAATCCTGAGGTCACTGTAGCAACACGAAAGGGTTCCTTGGACCAAGAATCAACTCGAGATGAGAGGTTAGTTCCTGGCTTCGACTCCAGAAGAATAGCACCTTACCACAAGCACCTCAAGAGGAGGCTTCTCTCAGCTCTAGGTATGTGAGAGTGACCCTGAGTTTGCATCCTCAAGTGGAATGGACACCCCGATGCCCTGACTCGAAATAAGGCCGGATATCCCTGCAGCGACTTGAATGCAGGCTCGTCTTGCATCTCCCAAGACGAAAGGATGTCTGAATCCCCTGTGGAGACCACAGAGAAAGACCTAGTTCCCCACCTCATCGCCACCGGAGGCCTCACATCCTTTGAAAACTCCAGAGGTACGCGGAGATCAGTGCCTCCAAAGGAGACGATGCCTGCCTCCTCGTGAATCTTGATAGGAGTCCCAGGATTCCTGTGGCACGTGGAAAGGGACACTTGGTCTCCCGCCTCAGCTGGAGAGGCGTCCCAATTGCCCTGCCAAGCCTCAAGGAGAATCCCAAGTTGTCCCTCGCAACTAGGCAGGAGTCCTGACGTCGCTGAACAAACACGTGTGTGGAAGTGCCATCCCCGTCTTAACTCGAGAATATACCCCAGGTTCCCCCCGCAACTCGAGAAAAACCATGAGACTTCTCCCACGCCGCGAGATGAGGCCCGATTCCCCTGCACTGCGTGCAGAGCAATTCCGTGTTGCACATCACACATGAAAGGATCCTTGATTTCCTTGATGGCACTCCAGAGAAACCCCAAGAACACTGTTTCAAGGCTAGAGGGATCCTGACGTCACTCTAGCAACATGAAAGAGCTCCGTGGACCAGAAATCAACTCGAGATGAGAGATTAGTCCCTGGCTTCGACTCCAGAGGAATACCACCTTACCACAAGCAGCTCAAAGGAGGCTTCTCTCAGCTCTAGGTATGTGAGAGGGACCCTGAGTTTGCGGCCTCAAGTGGAATGGACACCACGATGCCCTGAATCAAAATAAGGCCGGATATCCCTGCAGTGACTTGAATGCAGGCTCATCTTGCATCTCCCAAGACGAAAGGATGTCTGAGTCCCCTGTGGAGACCACAGAGAAAGACTTACTTCCCCACCTCACCGCTACCGGAGGCCTCACATCCTTTGAAAACTCCAGCGGTACGCGGAGATCAGTGCCTCCAAAGGAGACGATGCCTGACTCCTCTTGAAACTTGATAGGAGTCCCAGGATTCCTGTGGCACGTGGAAAGGGACCCTTGGTCTCCCGCCTCACCTGGAGAGGCGTCCCAATTGCCCTGCCAAGCCTCGAGGAGAATCCCGAGTTGTCCTTCGCAAGTAGGCAGGAGTCCTGACGTCACTGAACAAACATGTGGGTGGAAGTGCCATCCCCGTCGTAACTCGAGAATATACCCCAGGTTCCCGCCGCAACTCGAGAAAAACCATGAGACTTCTCCCACGCCGCGAGATGAGGCCCGATTCCCCTGCACTGCGTGCAGAGCAATTCCGTGTTGCACATCACACATGAAAGGAGCCTTGATTTCCTTCATGGCACTCCAGGGAACCCCAAGAACACTGTTTCAAGGCTAGAGGGATCCTGAGGTCACTGTAGCAACATGAAAGAGCTCCGTGGACCAAAACTCAACTCGAGATGGGAGGTTAGTCCCTGGCTTCAACTCCAGGGGAATACGACCTTACCAGAAGCACCTCAAAGGAGGATTCTCTCAGCTCTAGGTATGTGAGAAGGACCCTGAGTTTGCGGCCTCAAGTGCAATGGACACCGAGATGCCCTGACTCGAAATAAGGCTGGATATCCCTGCAGTGACTTGAATGCAGGCTCGTCTTGCATCTCCCAAGACGAAAGGATGTCTGAATCCCTTGCGGAGAACACAGAGAAAGACCAAGTTCCCCACCTCATCGCGACCAGAGGCCTCACATCCTTTGAAAACTCCAGACGTACGCCGAGATAAGTGCCTCTAAAGGAGACGATGCCTGACTACTCGTGAAACTTGATAGGAGTCCCAGGATTCCTGTGGCACGTGGAAAGGGACCCTTGGTCTCCCGCCTCAGCTGGAGAGGCGTCCCAATTGCCCTGCCAAGCCTCGAGGTGAATCTCGATTTGTCCCTCGCAACTAGGCAGGAGTCCTGACTTGGCTGAACAAACACGTGTGTGGAAGGGCCATCCCCGCCGTAACTCGAGAATTTACCCCAGGTTCCCGCCGCAACTCGAGAAAAACCATGAGACTTCCCCCTCGCCGCGAGATGAGGCCCGATTCCCCTGCACTGCGTGCAGAGCAATTTCGTGTTGCACATCACACAGGACAGGAGCCTTGATTTCCTTCATGGTACTCCAGAGAAACCCCAAGAACACTGTTTCAAGGCTAAAGGGATCCTGAGGTCACTGTAGCAACACGAAAGAGCTCCATGGACCAAGAATCAACTCGAGATGAGAGGTTAGTTCCTGGCTTCGACTCCAGAGGAATACCACCTTACCACAAGCACCTCAAGAGGAGGCTTCTCTCAGCTCTAGGTATGTGAGAGGGACCCTGAGTTTGCAGCCTCAAGTGGAATGGACACCGCGATGCCCTGACTCGAAATAAGGCCGGATATCCCTGCAGTGACTTGAATGCAGGCTCGTCTTGCATCTCTCAAGACGAAAGGATGTCTGAATCCCCTGTGGAAACCACAGAGAAAGACCTAGTTAACCACCTCATCGCGACCAGAGGCCTCACATCCTTTGAAAACTCCAGAGGTACGCAGAGATCAGTGCCTCCAAAGGAGACGATGCCTGCCTCCTCGTGAAACTTGATAGGAGTCCCAGGATTTCTGTGGCATGTGGAAAGGGAACCTTGGTGTCCCGACTCAGCTGGAGAGGCGTCCCATTGCCCTGCCAAGCCTCGAGGAGAGTCCCGAGTTGTCCCTCGCAACTAGGCAGGAGTCCTGACATCGCTGAACAAACAAGTGTGTGGAAGGGCCATCCCCGCCGTAACTCGAGAATTTACCCCAGGTTCCCGCCGCAACTCGAGAAAAACCATGAGACTTCCCCCTCGCCGCGAGATGAGGCCCGATTCCCCTGCACTGCGTGCAGAGCAATTTCGTGTTGCACATCACACAGGACAGGAGCCTTGATTTCCTTCATGGTACTCCAGAGAAACCCCAAGAACACTGTTTCAAGGCTAAAGGGATCCTGAGGTCACTGTAGCAACACGAAAGAGCTCCATGGACCAAGAATCAACTCGAGATGAGAGGTTAGTTCCTGGCTTCGACTCCAGAGGAATACCACCTTACCACAAGCACCTCAAGAGGAGGCTTCTCTCAGCTCTAGGTATGTGAGAGGGACCCTGAGTTTGCAGCCTCAAGTGGAATGGACACCGCGATGCCCTGACTCGAAATAAGGCCGGATATCCCTGCAGTGACTTGAATGCAGGCTCGTCTTGCATCTCTCAAGACGAAAGGATGTCTGAATCCCCTGTGGAAACCACAGAGAAAGACCTAGGTAACCACCTCATCGCGACCAGAGGCCTCACATCCTTTGAAAAATCCAGAGGTACGCAGAGATCAGTGCCTCCAAAGGAGACGATGCCTGCCTCCTCGTGAAACTTGATAGGAGTCCCAGGATTTCTGTGGCATGTGGAAAGGGAACCTTGGTGTCCCGACTCAGCTGGAGAGGCGTCCCATTGCCCTGCCAAGCCTCGAGGAGAGTCCCGAGTTGTCCCTCGCAACTAGGCAGGAGTCCTGACATCGCTGAACAAACAAGTGTGTGGAAGGCCATCCCCGCCGTAACTCGAGAATATACCCCAGGTTCCCGCCGCAACTCGAGAAAAATCATGAGACTTCCCCCTCGTCGCGAAAAGAGGCCCGATTCCCCTGCACTGAGTGCAGAGCAATTCCGTGTTGCACATCACACAGGAAAGGAGCCTTGATTTCCTTGATGGCACTCCAGAGAAACCCCAGGAACACTGTTTCAAGGCTAGAGGGATCCTGAGGTCACTGTAGCAACACGAAAGGGCTCCGTGGACCAAGAATCAACTCGAGATGAGAGGTTAGTCCCTGGCTTCGACTCCAGAGGAATAGCACCTTACCACAAGAACCTCAAGAGGAGGCTTCTCTCAGCTCTAGGTATGTGAGAGGGACCCTGAGTTTGCGGCCTCAAGTGGGATGGACACCCCGATGCCCTGACTCAAAATAAGGCCGGATATCCCTGCAGTGACTTGAATGCAGGCTCGTCTTGCATCTCCCAAGACGAAAGGATGTCTGAATCCCCTGTGGAGACCACAGAGAAAGACCTAGTTCCTTGGTCTACTTCTGTGAAAAATACCGTTGGTAGCTTGATAGGGATTGCATTGAATCTATAGATTGCTTTCGGTAGAATAGCCATTTTGACAATATTGATTCTTCCAATCCATGAACATGGTATGTTTCTCCATCTGTTTGTGTCCTCTTTGATTTCTTTCATCAGTGTTTTATAGTTTTCTATGTATAGGTCTTTTGTTTCTTTAGGTAGATATACTCCTAAGTATTTTATTCTTTCTGTTGCAATGGTGAATGGTATTGTTTCCTTAATTTCTCTTTCTGTTTTTTCATTGTTAGTATATAGGAATGCAAGGGATTTCTGTGTGTTAATTTTATATCCTGCAACTTTACTATATTCATTGATTAGTTCTAGTAATTTTCTGGTAGAGTCTTTAGGGTTTTCTATATAGAGGATCATGTCATCACAGAACTAGACCAAAGAATTTCACAATTTGTATGGAAATACAAAAAACCTCGAATAGCCAAAGTAATCTTGAAAAAGAAGAATGGAACTGGAGGAATCAACCTGCCTGACTTCAGACTCTACTACAAAGCCACAGTCATCAAGACAGTGTGGTACTGGCACAAAGACAGAAATATAGACCAATGGAACAGAATAGAAAGCCCAGAGATAAATCCACGAACCTATGGACACCTTATCTTTGACAAAGGAGGCAAGGATATACAATGGAAAAAAGACAACCTCTTTAACAAGTGGTGCTGGGAAAACTGGTCAACCACTTGCAAAAGAATGAAACTAGAACACTTTCTAACACCATACACAAAAATAAACTCAAAATGGATTAAAGATCTAAATGTAAGACCAGAAACTATAAAACTCCTAGAGGAGAACATAGGCAAAACACTCTCCGACATAAATCACAGCAAGATCCTCTATGACCCACCTCCCAGAATATTGGAAATAAAAGCAAAACTAAACAAATGGGATCTAATGAAACTTAAAAGCTTTTGCACTACAAAAGAAACTATAAGTAAGGTGAAAAGACAGCCGTCAGATTGGGAGAAAATAATAGCAAATGAAGAAACAGACAAAGGATTAATCTCAAAAATATACAAGCAACTCCTGCAGCTCAATTCCAGAAAAATAAATGACCCAATCCAAAAATGGGCCAGAGAACTAAACAGACATTTCTCCAAAGAAGACATACAGATGGCTAACAAACACATGAAAAGGTGCTCAACATCACTCATTATTAGAGAAATGCAAATCAAAACCACAATGAGGTACCATTACACACCAGTCAGGATGGCTGCTATCCAAAAGTCTACAAGCAATAAATGCTGGAGAGGCTGTGGAGAAAAGGGAACCCTCTTACACTGTTGGTGGGAATGCAAACTAGTACAGCCACTATGGAAAACAGTGTGGAGATTCCTTAAAAAACTGGAAATAGAACTGCCATATTACCCAGCAATACCACTTCTGGGCATACACACTGAGGAAACCAGATCTGAAAGAGACACATGCACCCCAATGTTCATCGCAGCACTGTTTATAATAGCCAGGACATGGAAGCAACCTAGATGCCCATCAGCAGATGAATGGATAAGGAAGCTGTGGGACATATACACTATGGAATTTTACTCAGCCGTCAAAAAGAATTCATTTGAACCAGTCCTAATGAGATGGATGAAACTGCAGCCCCTTATACAGAGTGAAGTAAGCCAGAAAGATAAAGAACATTACAGCATACTAACACATATATATGGAATTTAGAAAGATGGTAACGATAACCCTATATGCAAAACAGAAAAAGAGACACAGAAATACAGAACAGACTTTTGAACTCTGTGGGAGAAGGTGAGGGTGGGATGTTTCAAAAGAACAGCATGTATACTATCTATGGTGAAACAGATCACCAGCCCAGGTGGGATGCATGAGACAAGTGCTCCGGCCTGGTGCACTGGGAAGACCCAGAGGAATCGGGTGGAGAGGGAGATGGGAGGGGGGATCGGGATGGGGATTAAGTGTAAATCTATGGCTGATTCATATCAATGTATGACAAGACCCACTGAAATGTTGTGAAGTAATTAGCCTCCAACTAATTAAAAAAATTAAAAAAAAAAAAAAAAAAGAAAGACCTAGTTCCCCTCCTCATCGCCACCGGAGGCCTCACATCCTTTGAAAACTCCAGAGGTACGCGGAGATCAGTGCCTCCAAAGGAGACGATGCCTGACTCCTCGTGAAACTTGATAGGAGTCCCAGGATTCCTGTGGCACGTGGAAAGGGACCCTTGGTCTCGCGCCTCAGCTGGAGAGGCGTCCCAATTGCCCTGCCAAGCCTCGAGGAGAATCCCGAGTTGTCCCTCGCAAGTAGGCAGGAGTCCTGACGTCGCTGAACAAACACGTGGGTGGAAGTGCCATCCCCGTCGTAACTCGAGAATATACCCCAGGTTCCCGCCGCAACTCGAGAAAAACCATGAGACTTCCCCCTCGCCGCGATATGAGGCCCGATTCCCCTCCACTGCGTGCAGAGCAATTCCGTGTTGCACATCACACAGGAAAGGAGCCTTGATTTCCTTGATGGTACTCCAGAGAAACCCCAAGAACACTGTTTCAAGGCTAGAGGGATCCTGAGGTCATTGTAGCAACACGAAAGAACTCCATGGACCAAGAATCAACTTGAGATGAGAGGTTAGTTCCTGGCTTCGACTCCAGAGGAATACCACCTTACCACAAGCACCTCAAGAGGAGGCTTCTCTCAGCTCTAGGTATGTGAGAGGGACCCTGAGTTTGCAGCCTCAAGTGGAATGGACACCGAGATACCCTGACTCGAAATAAGGCCGGATATCCCTGCAGTGACTTGAATGCAGGCTCATCTTGCATCTCCCAAGACGAAAGGATGTCTGAATCCCCTGTGAAGACCACAGAGAAAGACCTAGTTCCCCACCTCATCGCGACCGGAGGCCTCACATCCTTTGAAAGCTCCAGCGGTACGCGGAGGTCAGTGCCTCCAAAGGAGACGATGCCTGACTCCTCTTGAAACTTGATAGAAGTCCGAGGATTCCTGTGGCACGTGGAAAGGGACCCTTGGTCTCCCGCCTCAGCTGGAGAGGCGTCCCAATCGCCCTGCCAAGCCTCGAGGTGAATCTCGATTTGTCCCTCGCAACTAGGCAGGAGTCCTGACTTGGCTGAACAAACACGTGTGTGGAAGGGCCATCCCCGCCGTAACTCGAGAATTTACCCCAGGTTCCCGCCGCAACTCGAGAAAAACCATGAGACTTCCCCCTCGCCGCGATATGAGGCCCGATTCCCCTCCACTGCGTGCAGAGCAATTCCGTGTTGCACATCACACAGGAAAGGAGCCTTGATTTCCTTGATGGTACTCCAGAGAAACCCCAAGAACACTGTTTCAAGGCTAGAGGGATCCTGAGGTCATTGTAGCAACACGAAAGAGCTCCATGGACCAAGAATCAACTCGAGATGAGAGGTTAGTTCCTGGCTTCGACTCCAGAGGAATACCACCTTACCACAAGCACCTCAAGAGTAGGCTTCTCTCAGCTCTAGGTATGTGAGAGGGACCCTGAGTTTGCAGCCTCAAGTGGAATGGACACCGAGATGCCCTGACTCGAAATAAGGCCGGATATCCCTGCAGTGACTTGAATGCAGGCTCGTCTTGCATCTCTCAAGTCGAAAGGATGTCTGAATCCCCTGTGGAAATCACAGAGAAAGACCTAGTTAACCACCTCATCGCGACCCGAGGCCTCACATCCTTTGAAAACTCCAGAGGTACGCAGAGATCAGTGTCTCCAAAGGAGACGATGCCTGCCTCCTCGTGAAACTTGATAGGAGTCCCAGGATTCCTGTGGCATGTGAAAAGGGACCCTTGGTGTCCCGACTCAGCTGGAGAGGCGTCCCATTGCCCTGCCAAGCCTCGAGGAGAGTCCCGAGTTGTCCCTCGCAACTAGGCAGGAGTCCTGACTTGGCTGAACAAACACGTGTGTGGAAGGGCCTTCCCCGCCGTAACTCGAGAATATACCCCAGGTTCCCGCCGCAACTCGAGAAAAATCATGAGACTTCTCCCTCGTCGCGAGAAGAGGCCCGATTCCCCTGCACTGAGTGCAGAGCAATTCGGTGTTGCACATCACACATGAAAGGAGCCTTGATTTCCTTGATGGCATTCCAGAGAAACCCCAGGAACACTGTTTCAAGGCTAGAGGGATCCTGACTTCACTGTAGCAACACGAAAGGGCTCCGTGGACCAAGAATCAACTCGAGATGAGAGGTTAGTCCCAGGCTTCGACTCCAGAGGAATAGCACCTTACCACAAGCACCTCAAGAGGAAGCTTCTCTCAGCTCTAGGTATGTGAGAGGGACCCTGAGTTTGCGGCCTCAAGTGGAATGGACACCCCGATGCCCTGACTCGAAATAAGGCTGGATATCCCTGCAGTGACTTGAATGCAGGCTCGTCTTGCATCTCCCAAGACGAAAGGATGTCTGAATCCCCTGTGGAGACCACAGAGAAAGACCTAGTTCCCCACCTCATCGCGACCGGAGGCCTCACATCCTTTGAAAACTCTAGAGGTATGCGGAGATCAGTGCCTCCAAAGGAGACGATGCCTGCCTCCTCGTGAATCTTGATAGAGTCCCAGGATTCCTGTGGCACGTGGAAAGGGACCCTTGGTCTCCCGCCTCAGCTGGAGAGGCGTCCCAATTGCCCTGCCAAGCCTCAAGGAGAATCCCGAGTTGTCCCTCGCAACTAGGCAGGAGTCCTGACGTCGCTGAACAAACACGTGGGTGGAAGTGCCATCCCCGTCGTAACTCGAGAATATACCCCAGGTTCCCGCCGCAACTCGAGAAAAACCATGAGACTTCTCCCACGCCGCGAGATGAGGCCCGATTCCCCTGCACTGCGTGCAGAGCAATTCCGTGTTGCACATCACACATGAAAGGAGCCTTGATTTCCTTGATGGCACTCCAGAGAAACCCCAAGAACACTGTTTCAAGGCTAGAGGGATCCTGAGGTCATTGTAGCAACACGAAAGAGCTCCGTGGACCAAGAATCACCTCGAGATGAGAGGTTAGTCCCTGGCTTCGCCTTCAGAGGAATACCACCTTACCACAAGCACCTCAAGAGGAGTCTTCTCTCAGCTCTAGGTATGTGAGAGGGACCCTGAGTTTGCGGCCTCAAGTGGAATGGACTCCGCGATGCCCTGACTCGAAATAAGGCCGGATATCCCTGCAGTGACTTGAATGCAGGCTCGTCTTGCATCTCCCAAGATGAAAGAATGTCTGAATCCCCTGTGGAGACCACAGAGAAAGACCTAGTTCCTTGGTCTAGTTCTGTGAAAAATACCGTTGGTAGCTTGATAGGGATTGCATTGAATCTATAGATTGCTTTGGGTAGAATAGCCATTTTGACAATATTGATTCTTCCAATCCATGAACACGGTATGTTTCTCCATCTGTTTGTGTCCTCTTTGATTTCTTTCATCAGTGTTTTATAGTTTTCTATGTATAGGTCTTTTGTTTCTTTAGGTAGATATACTCCTAAGTATTTTATTCTTTTTGTTGCAATGGTGAATGGTATTGTTTCCTTAATTTCTCTTTCTGTTTTTTCATCGTTAGTATATAGGAATGCAAGGGATTTCTGTGTGTTAATTTTATATCCTGCAACTTTACTATATTCATTGATTAGTTCTAGTAATTTTCTGGTAGAGTCTTTAGGGTTTTCTATATAGAGGATCATGTCATCACAGAACTAGACCAAAGAATTTCACAATTTGTATGGAAATACAAAAAACCTCGAATAGCCAAAGTAATCTTGAAAAAGAAGAATGGAACTGGAGGAATCAACCTGCCTGACTTCAGACTCTACTACAAAGCCACAGTCATCAAGACAGTGTGGTACTGGCACAAAGACAGAAATATAGACCAATGGAACAGAATAGAAAGCCCAGAGATAAATCCACGAACCTATGGACACCTTATCTTTGACAAAGGAGGCAAGGATATACAATGGAAAAAAGACAACCTCTTTAACAAGTGGTGCTGGGAAAACCGGTCAACCACTTGCAAAAGAATGAAACTAGAACACTTTCTAACACCATACACAAAAATAAACTCAAAATGGATTAAAGATCTAAATGTAAGACCAGAAACTATAAAACTCCTAGAGGAGAACATAGGCAAAACACTCTCCGACATAAATCACAGCAAGATCCTCTATGACCCACCTCCCAGAATATTGGAAATAAAAGCAAAACTAAACAAATGGGATCTAATGAAACTTAAAAGCTTTTGCACTACAAAAGAAACTATAAGTAAGGTGAAAAGACAGCCGTCAGATTGGGAGAAAATAATAGCAAATGAAGAAACAGACAAAGGATTAATCTCAAAAATATACAAGCAACTCCTGCAGCTCAATTCCAGAAAAATAAATGACCCAATCCAAAAATGGGCCAGAGAACTAAACAGACATTTCTCCAAAGAAGACATACAGATGGCTAACAAACACATGAAAAGGTGCTCAACATCACTCATTATTAGAGAAATGCAAATCAAAACCACAATGAGGTACCATTACACACCAGTCAGGATGGCTGCTATCCAAAAGTCTACAAGCAATAAATGCTGGAGAGGCTGTGGAGAAAAGGGAACCCTCTTACACTGTTGGTGGGAATGCAAACTAGTACAGCCACTATGGAAAACAGTGTGGAGATTCCTTAAAAAACTGGAAATAGAACTGCCATATTACCCAGCAATACCACTTCTGGGCATACACACTGAGGAAACCAGATCTGAAAGAGACACATGCACCCCAATGTTCATCGCAGCACTGTTTATAATAGCCAGGACATGGAAGCAACCTAGATGCCCATCAGCAGATGAATGGATAAGGAAGCTGTGGGACATATACACCATGGAATTTTACTCAGCCGTCAAAAAGAATTCATTTGAACCAGTCCTAATGAGATGGATGAAACTGGAGCCCCTTATACAGAGTGAAGTAAGCCAGAAAGATAAAGAACATTACAGCATACTAACACATATATATGGAATTTAGAAAGATGGTAACGAGAACCCTATATGCAAAACAGAAAAAGAGACACAGAAATACAGAACAGACTTTTGAACTCTGTGGGAGAAGGTGAGGGTGGGATGTTTCAAAAGAACAGCATGTATACTATCTATGGTGAAACAGATCACCAGCCCAGGTGGGATGCATGAGACAAGTGCTCCGGCCTGGTGCACTGGGAAGACCCAGAGGAATCGGGTGGAGAGGTAGATGGGAGGGGGGATCGGGATGGGGAATAAGTGTAAATCTATGGCTGATTCATATCAATGTATGACAAGACCCGCTGAAATGTTGAGAAGTAATTAGCCTCCAACTAATAAAAAAAATTAAAAAAAAAAAAAAAAGAAAGACCTAGTTCCCCTCCTCATCGCGACCGGAGGCCTCACATCCTTTGAAAACTCCAGAGGTACGCGGAGATCAGTGCCTCCAAAGGAGACGATGCCTGGCTCTTCGTGAAACTTGATAGGAGTCCCAGGATTCCTGTGGCACGTGGAAAGGGACCCTTGGTCTCGCGCCTCAGCTGGAGAGGCGTCCCAATTGCCCTGCCAAGCCTCGAGGAGAATCCCGAGTTGGCCTTCGCAAGTAGGCAGGAGTCCTGACGTCGCTGAACAAACACGTGTGTGGAAGGGCCATCCCCGTCGTAACTCGAGAATATACCCCAGGTTCCCGCCGCAACTCGAGAAAAACCATGAGACTTCCCCCTCGTCGCGAGAAGAGGCCTGATTCCCCTGCACTGCGTGCAGAGCAATTCCGTGTTGCACATCACACAGGAAAGGAGCCTTGATTTCCTTGATGGCACTCCAGAGAAACCCCAAGAACACTGTTTCAAGGCTTGAGGGATCCTGAGGTCACTGTAGCAACACGAAAGGGCTCCGTGGACCAAAAATCAACTCGAGATGAAGGTTAGTACCTGACTTCGACTCCAGAGGAATAGCACCTTACTGCAAGCACCTCAAGAGGAGGCTTCTCTCAGCTCTAGGTATGTGAGAGGGACCCTGAGTTTGCGGCCTCAAGTGGAATGGACACCCCGATGCCCTGACTCGAAATAAGACCGGATATCCCTGCAGTGACTTGAATGCAGGCTCGTCTTGCATCTCCCAAGATGAAAGAATGTCTGAATCCCCTGTGGAGACCACAGAGAAAGACCTAGTTCCTTGGTCTAGTTCTGTGAAAAATACCGTTGGTAGCTTGATAGGGATTGCATTGAATCTATAGATTGCTTTGGGTAGAATAGCCATTTTGACAATATTGATTCTTCCCATCCATGAACACGGTATATTTCTCCATCTGTTTGTGTCCTCTTTGATTTCTTTCATCAGTGTTTTATAGTTTTCTATGTATAGGTCTTTTGTTTCTTTAGGTAGATATACTCCTAAGTATTTTATTCTTTTTGTTGCAATGGTGAATGGTATTGTTTCCTTAATTTCTCTTTCTGTTTTTTCATTGTTAGTATATAGGAATGCAAGGGATTTCTGTGTGTTAATTTTATATCCTGCAACTTTACTATATTCATTGATTAGTTCTAGTAATTTTCTGGTAGAGTCTTTAGGGTTTTCTATATAGAGGATCATGTCATCACAGAACTAGACCAAAGAATTTCACAATTTGTATGGAAATACAAAAAACCTCGAATAGCCAAAGTAATCTTGAAAAAGAAGAATGGAACTGGAGGAATCAACCTGCCTGACTTCAGACTCTACTACAAAGCCACAGTCATCAAGACAGTGTGGTACTGGCACAAAGACAGAAATATAGACCAATGGAACAGAATAGAAAGCCCAGAGATAAATCCACGAACCTATGGACACCTTATCTTTGACAAAGGAGGCAAGGATATACAATGGAAAAAAGACAACCTCTTTAACAAGTGGTGCTGGGAAAACTGGTCAACCACTTGCAAAAGAATGAAACTAGAACACTTTCTAACACCATACACAAAAATAAACTCAAAATGGATTAAAGATCTAAATGTAAGACCAGAAACTATAAAACTCCTAGAGGAGAACATAGGCAAAACACTCTCCGACATAAATCACAGCAAGATCCTCTATGACCCACCTCCCAGAATATTGGAAATAAAAGCAAAACTAAACAAATGGGATCTAATGAAACTTAAAAGCTTTTGCACTACAAAAGAAACTATAAGTAAGGTGAAAAGACAGCCGTCAGATTGGGAGAAAATAATAGCAAATGAAGAAACAGACAAAGGATTAATCTCAAAAATATACAAGCAACTCCTGCAGCTCAATTCCAGAAAAATAAATGACCCAATCCAAAAATGGGCCAGAGAACTAAACAGACATTTCTCCAAAGAAGACATACAGATGGCTAACAAACACATGAAAAGGTGCTCAACATCACTCATTATTAGAGAAATGCAAATCAAAACCACAATGAGGTACCATTACACACCAGTCAGGATGGCTGCTATCCAAAAGTCTACAAGCAATAAATGCTGGAGAGGCTGTGGAGAAAAGGGAACCCTCTTACACTGTTGGTGGGAATGCAAACTAGTACAGCCACTATGGAAAACAGTGTGGAGACTCCTTAAAAAACTGGAAATAGAACTGCCATATTACCCAGCAATACCACTTCTGGGCATACACACTGAGGAAACCAGATCTGAAAAGACACATGCACCCCAATGTTCATCGCAGCACTGTTTATAATAGCCAGGACATGGAAGCAACCTAGATGCCCATCAGCAGATGAATGGATAAGGAAGCTGTGGGACATATACACCATGGAATTTTACTCAGCCGTCAAAAAGAATTCATTTGAACCAGTCCTAATGAGATGGATGAAACTGGAGCCCCTTATACAGAGTGAAGTAAGCCAGAAAGATAAAGAACATTACAGCATACTAACACATATATATGGAATTTAGAAAGATGGTAACGATAACCCTATATGCAAAACAGAAAAAGAGACACAGAAATACAGAACAGACTTTTGAACTCTGTGGGAGAAGGTGAGGGTGGGATGTTTCAAAAGAACAGCATGTATACTATCTATGGTGAAACAGATCACCAGCCCAGGTGGGATGCATGAGACAAGTGCTCCGGCCTGGTGCACTGGGAAGACCCAGAGGAATCGGGTGGAGAGGGAGATGGGAGGGGGGATCGGGATGGGGAATAAGTGTAAATCTATGGCTGATTCATATCAATGTATGACAAGACCCACTGAAATGTTGTGAAGTAATTAGCCTCCAACTAATAAAAAAAAATTAAAAAAAAAAAAAAAGAAAAAAAAAAAAAAAAAAGAAAGACCTAGTTCCCCTCCTCATCGCGACCGGAGGCCTCACATCCTTTGAAAACTCCAGAGGTACGCGGAGATCAGTGCCTCTAAGGGAGACGATGCCTGACTCCTCGTGAAACTTGATAGGAGTCCCAGGATTCCTGTGGCACGTGGAAAGGGACACTTGGTCTCGCGCCTCAGCTGGAGAGGCGTCCCAGTTGCCCTGCCAAGCCTCGAGGAGAATCCCGAGTTGTCCTTCGCAAGTAGGCAGGAGTCCTGACGTCGTTGAACAAACAGGTGTGTGGAAGGGCCATCCCCGTCGTAACTCGAGAATATACCCCAGGTTCCGGCCGCAACTCGAGAAAAACCATGAGACTTCTCCCACGCCGCGAGATGAGGCCCGATTCCCCTGCACTGCGTGCAGAGCAATTCCGTGTTGCACATTACACATGAAAGGTTCCTTGATTTCCTTCATGGCACTCCAGAGAAACCCCAAGAACACTGTTTCAAGGCTAGAGGGATCCTGAGGTCACTGTAGCAACACGAAAGAGCTCCGTGGACCAGAAATCAACTCGAGATGAGAGATTAGTCCCTGGCTTCGACTCCAGAGGAATACCACCTTACCACAAGCACCTCAAAGGAGGCTTCTCTCAGCTCTAAGTATGTGAGAGGGACCCTGAGTTTGCGGCCTCAAGTGGAATGGACACCGAGATGCCCTTACTCGAAATAAGGCCCGATATCCCTGCAGTGACTTGAATGCAGGCTCATCTTGCATCTCCCAAGACGAAAGGATGTCTGAATCCCCTGTGGAGACCACAGAGAAAGACCTAGTTCCCCACCTCATCGCGACCGGAGGCCTCACATCCTTTGAAAATTCCAGAGGTACGCGGAGATCAGTGCCTCCAAAGGAGACGATGCCTGACTCCTCTTGAAACTTGATAGGAGTCCCAGGATTCCTGTGGCACGTGGAAAGGGACCCTTGGTCTCCCGCCTCAGCTGGAGAGGCGTCCCAATTGCCCTGCCAAGCCTCAGGGAGAATCCCGAGTTGTCCCTCGCAACTAGGCAGGAGTCCTGACGTCGCTGAACAAACACGTGTGTGGAATGTCCCTCCCAGTGGTAACTCGAGAATATACCCCAGGTTCCCGCCGCAACTCGAGAAAAACCATGAGACTTCTCCCACACCGCGAGATGAGGCCCGATTCCCCTGCACTGCGTGCAGAGCAATTCCGTGTTGCACATCACACATGAAAGGAGCCTTGATTTCCTTCATGGCACTCCAGAGAAACCCCAAGAACACTGTTTCAAGGCTAGGGGGATCCTGAGGTCACTGTAGCAACACGAAAGAGCTCCGTGGACCAGAAATCAACTCGAGATGAGAGATTAGTCCCTGCCTTCGACTCCAGAGGAATACCACCTTACCACAAGCACCTCAAAGGAGGCTTCTCTCAGCTCTAGGTATGTGAGAGGGACCCTGAGTTTGCGGCCTCAAGTGGAATGGACACTGATATGCCCTGACTCGAAATAAGGCCGGATATCCCTGCAGTGACTTGAATGCAGGCTTGTCTTGCATCTCCCAAGACGAAAGGATGTCTGAATCCCCTGTGGAGACCACAGAGAAAGACCTAGTTCCCCACCTCATCGCGACCGGAGGCCTCACATCCTTTGAGAACTCCAGCGGTACGCGGAGATCAGTGCCTCAAAAGGAGACGATGCCTGACTCCTCGAGAAACTTGATAGGAGTCCCAGGATTCCTGTGGCACGTGGAAAGGGACCCTTGGTCTCCCGCCTCAGCTGGAGAGGCGTCCCAATTGCCCTGCCAAGCCTCAAGGATAATCCCGAGTTGTCCCTCGCAACTAGGCAGGAGTCCTGTCATCGCTGAAGAAACATGTGTGTGGAATGGCCCTCCCCGTGGTAACTCGAGAATATACCCCATGTTCCCGCCACAACTCGAGAAAAACCATGAGACTTCCCCCTCGCCGCGAGATGAGGCCCGATTCCCCTGCAAGGCGTTGAGAGCAATTCCGTGTTGCACATTACACATGAAACGAGCCTTGATTTCCTTCATGGCACTCCAGAGAAACCCCAAGAACACTGTTCCAAGGCTAGAGGCATCCTGACGTCACTGTAGCAACACGAAAGAGCTCCGTGGACCAGAAATCAACTCGAGATGAGAGGTTAGTCCCTGCCTTCGACTCCAGAGGAATACCACCTTACCACAAGCACCTCAAAGGAGGCTTCTCTCAGCTCTAGGTATGTGAGAAGGACCCTGAGTTTGGGGCCTCAAGTGGAATGGACACCGCGATGCCCTGACTCGAAATAAGGCTGAATTTCCCTGCAGTGACTTGAATGCAGGCTCGTCTTGCATCTCCCAAGACGAAAGGATGTCTGAATCCCCTGTGGAGACCACAGAGAAAGACCTAGTTCCCCACCTCATGGCGACCGGAGGCCTCACATCCTTTGAAAACTCCAGAGGTACGCGGAGATCAGTGCCTCCAAAGGAGACGATGCCTGCCTCCTCGTGAAACTTGATAGGAGTCCCAGGATTCCTGTGGCACGTGGAAAGGGACCCTTGGTCTCCCGCCTCAGCTGGAGAGGCGTCCCAATTGCCCTGCCAAGCCTCGAGGAGAATCCCGAGTTGTCCCTCGCAACTAGGCAGGAGTCCTAACGTCGCTGAACAAAAACGTGTGTGGAAGGGCCATCCCAGCCGTAACTCGAGAATATACCCCAGGTTCCCGCCGCAACTCGAGAAAAACCTTGAGACTTCCCCCTCGCCGCGAGATGAGGCCCGATTCCCCTGCACTAAGTGCAGAGCAATTCCGTGTTGCACATCACACAGGAAAGGAGACTTGATTTCCTTGATGGCCGTCCAGAGAAACCACAAGAACACTGTTTCAAGGCTAGAGGGATCCTGAGGTCACTGTAGCAACACGAAAGAGCTCTGTGGACCAAAAATCAACTCGAGATGAGAGGTTAGTTCCTGGCTTCGACTCCAGAGGAATACCACCTTACCACAAGCACCTCAAGAAGAGGCTTCTCTCAGCTCTAGGTATGAGAGAGCGACCCTGATTTTGCGGCCTCAAGTGGAATTTACACCGCGATTCCCTGACTCGAAATAAGGCCGGATATCCCTGCAGTGACTTGAATGCAGGCTCGTCTTGCATCTCCCAAGACGAAAGAATGTCTGAATCCCCTGTGGAGACCACAGAGAAAGACCTAGTTTCTTGGTCTAGTTCTGTGAAAAATACCGTTGGTAGCTTGATAGGGATTGCATTGAATCTATAGATTGCTTTCGGTAGAATAGCCATTTTGACAATATTGATTCTTCCAATCCATGAACACGGTATGTTTCTCCATCTGTTTGTGTCCTCTTTGATTTCTTTCATCAGTGTTTTATAGTTTTCTATGTATAGGTCTTTTGTTTCTTTAGGTAGATATACTCCTAAGTATTTTATTCTTTTTGTTGCAATGGTGAATGGTATTGTTTCCTTAATTTCTCTTTCTGTTTTTTCATCGTTAGTATATAGGAATGCAAGGGATTTCTGTGTGTTAATTTTATATCCTGCAACTTTACTATATTCATTGATTAGTTCTAGTAATTTTCTGGTAGAGTCTTTAGGGTTTTCTATATAGAGGATCATGTCATCACAGAACTAGACCAAAGAATTTCACAATTTGTATGGAAATACAAAAAACCTCGAATAGCCAAAGTAATCTTGAAAAAGAAGAATGGAACTGGAGGAATCAACCTGCCTGACTTCAGACTCTACTACAAAGCCACAGTCATCAAGACAGTGTGGTACTGGCACAAAGACAGAAATATAGACCAATGGAACAGAATAGAAAGCCCAGAGATAAATCCACGAACCTATGGACACCTTATCTTTGACAAAGGAGGCAAGGATATACAATGGAAAAAAGACAACCTCTTTAACAAGTGGTGCTGGGAAAACTGGTCAACCACTTGCAAAAGAATGAAACTAGAACACTTTCTAACACCATACACAAAAATAAACTCAAAATGGATTAAAGATCTAAATGTAAGACCAGAAACTATAAAACTCCTAGAGGAGAACATAGGCAAAACACTCTCCGACATAAATCACAGCAAGATCCTCTATGACCCACCTCCCAGAATATTGGAAATAAAAGCAAAACTAAACAAATGGGATCTAATGAAACTTAAAAGCTTTTGCACTACAAAAGAAACTATAAGTAAGGTGAAAAGACAGCCGTCAGATTGGGAGAAAATAATAGCAAATGAAGAAACAGACAAAGGATTAATCTCAAAAATATACAAGCAACTCCTGCAGCTCAATTCCAGAAAAATAAATGACCCAATCCAAAAATGGGCCAGAGAACTAAACAGACATTTCTCCAAAGAAGACATACAGATGGCTAACAAACACATGAAAAGGTGCTCAACATCACTCATTATTAGAGAAATGCAAATCAAAACCACAATGAGGTACCATTACACACCAGTCAGGATGGCTGCTATCCAAAAGTCTACAAGCAATAAATGCTGGAGAGGCTGTGGAGAAAAGGGAACCCTCTTACACTGTTGGTGGGAATGCAAACTAGTACAGCCACTATGGAAAACAGTGTGGAGATTCCTTAAAAAACTGGAAATAGAACTGCCATATTACCCAGCAATACCACTTCTGGGCATACACACTGAGGAAACCAGATCTGAAAGAGACACATGCACCCCAATGTTCATCGCAGCACTGTTTATAATAGCCAGGACATGGAAGCAACCTAGATGCCCATCAGCAGATGAATGGATAAGGAAGCTGTGGGACATATACACCATGGAATTTTACTCAGCCGTCAAAAAGAATTCATTTGAACCAGTCCTAATGAGATGGATGAAACTGGAGCCCCTTATACAGAGTGAAGTAAGCCAGAAAGATAAAGAACATTACAGCATACTAACACATATATATGGAATTTAGAAAGATGGTAACGATAACCCTATATGCAAAACAGAAAAAGAGACACAGAAATACAGAACAGACTTTTGAACTCTGTGGGAGAAGGTGAGGGTGGGATGTTTCAAAAGAACAGCATGTATACTATCTATGGTGAAACAGATCACCAGCACAGGTGGGATGCATGAGACAAGTGCTCCGGCCTGGTGCACTGGGAAGACCCAGAGGAATCGGGTGGAGAGGTAGATGGGAGGGGGGATCGGGATGGGGAATAAGTGTAAATCTATGGCTGATTCATATCAAAGTATGACAAGACCCACTGAAATGTTGTGAAGTAATTAGCCTCCAACTAATAAAAAAAAATTAAAAAAAAAAAAAAAAAAAAAAAAAAAAAAAAAAGAAAGACCTAGTTCCCCTTCTCATCGCGACCGGAGGCCTCACATCCTTTGAAAACTCCAGAGGTACGCGGAGATCAGTGCCTCTAAGGGAGACGATGCCTGACTCCTCGTGAAACTTGATAGGAGTCCCAGGATTCCTGTGGCACGTGGAAAGGGACACTTGGTCTCGCGCCTCAGCTGGAGAGGCGTCCCAGTTGCCCTGCCAAGCCTCGAGGAGAATCCCGAGTTGTCCTTCGCAAGTAGGCAGGAGTCCTGACGTCGTTGAACAAACAGGTGTGTGGAAGGGCCATCCCCGTCGTAACTCGAGAATATACCCCAGGTTCCGGCCGCAACTCGAGAAAAACCATGAGACTTCTCCCACGCCGCGAGATGAGGCCCGATTCCCCTGCACTGCGTGCAGAGCAATTCCGTGTTGCACATTACACATGAAAGGTTCCTTGATTTCCTTCATGGCACTCCAGAGAAACCCCAAGAACACTGTTTCAAGGCTAGAGGGATCCTGAGGTCACTGTAGCAACACGAAAGAGCTCCGTGGACCAGAAATCAACTCGAGATGAGAGATTAGTCCCTGGCTTCGACTCCAGAGGAATACCACCTTACCACAAGCACCTCAAAGGAGGCTTCTCTCAGCTCTAAGTATGTGAGAGGGACCCTGAGTTTGCGGCCTCAAGTGGAATGGACACCGAGATGCCCTTACTCGAAATAAGGCCTGATATCCCTGCAGTGACTTGAATGCAGGCTCATCTTGCATCTCCCAAGACGAAAGGATGTCTGAATCCCCTGTGGAGACCACAGAGAAAGACCTAGTTCCCCACCTCATCGCGACCGGAGGCCTCACATCCTTTGAAAATTCCAGAGGTACGCGGAGATCAGTGCCTCCAAAGGAGACGATGCCTGACTCCTCTTGAAACTTGATAGGAGTCCCAGGATTCCTGTGGCACGTGGAAAGGGACCCTTGGTCTCCCGCCTCAGCTGGAGAGGCGTCCCAATTGCCCTGCCAAGCCTCAAGGAGAATCCCGAGTTGTCCCTCGCAACTAGGCAGGAGTCCTGACGTCGCTGAACAAACACGTGTGTGGAATGTCCCTCCCAGTGGTAACTCGAGAATATACCACAGGTTCCCGCCGCAACTCGAGAAAAACCATGAGACTTCTCCCACACCGCGAGATGAGGCCCGATTCCCCTGCACTGCGTGCAGAGCAATTCCGTGTTGCACATCACACATGAAAGGAGCCTTGATTTCCTTCATGGCACTCCAGAGAAACCCCAGGAACACTGTTTCAAGGCTAGGGGGATCCTGAGGTCACTGTAGCAACACGAAAGAGCTCCGTGGACCAGAAATCAACTCGAGATGAGAGATTAGTCCCTGCCTTCGACTCCAGAGGAATACCACCTTACCACAAGCACCTCAAAGGAGGCTTCTCTCAGCTCTAGGTATGTGAGAGGGACCCTGAGTTTGCGGCCTCAAGTGGAATGGACACTGATATGCCCTGACTCGAAATAAGGCCGGATATCCCTGCAGTGACTTGAATGCAGGCTTGTCTTGCATCTCCCAAGACGAAAGGATGTCTGAATCCCCTGTGGAGACCACAGAGAAAGACCTAGTTCCCCACCTCATCGCGACCGGAGGCCTCACATCCTTTGAGAACTCCAGCGGTACGCGGAGATCAGTGCCTCCAAAGGAGACGATGCCTGACTCCTCGAGAAACTTGATAGGAGTCCCAGGATTCCTGTGGCACGTGGAAAGGGACCCTTGGTCTCCCGCCTCAGCTGGAGAGGCGTCCCAATTGCCCTGCCAAGCCTCAAGGATAATCCCGAGTTGTCCCTCGCAACTAGGCAGGAGTCCTGTCATCGCTGAAGAAACATGTGTGTGGAATGGCCCTCCCCGTGGTAACTCGAGAATATACCCCATGTTCCCGCCACAACTCGAGAAAAACCATGAGACTTCCCCCTCGCCGCGAGATGAGGCCCGATTCCCCTGCAAGGCGTTGAGAGCAATTCCGTGTTGCACATTACACATGAAACGAGCCTTGATTTCCTTCATGGCACTCCAGAGAAACCCCAAGAACACTGTTCCAAGGCTAGAGGCATCCTGACGTCACTGTAGCAACACGAAAGAGCTCCGTGGACCAGAAATCAACTCGAGATGAGAGGTTAGTCCCTGCCTTCGACTCCAGAGGAATACCACCTTACCACAAGCACCTCAAAGGAGGCTTCTCTCAGCTCTAGGTATGTGAGAAGGACCCTGAGTTTGGGGCCTCAAGTGGAATGGACACCGCGATGCCCTGACTCGAAATAAGGCTGAATTTCCCTGCAGTGACTTGAATGCAGGCTCGTCTTGCATCTCCCAAGACGAAAGGATGTCTGAATCCCCTGTGGAGACCACAGAGAAAGACCTAGTTCCCCACCTCATGGCGACCGGAGGCCTCACATCCTTTGAAAACTCCAGAGGTACGCGGAGATCAGTGCCTCCAAAGGAGACGATGCCTGCCTCCTCGTGAAACTTGATAGGAGTCCCAGGATTCCTGTGGCACGTGGAAAGGGACCCTTGGTCTCCCGCCTCAGCTGGAGAGGCGTCCCAATTGCCCTGCCAAGCCTCGAGGAGAATCCCGAGTTGTCCCTCGCAACTAGGCAGGAGTCCTAACGTCGCTGAACAAAAACGTGTGTGGAAGGGCCATCCCAGCCGTAACTCGAGAATATACCCCAGGTTCCCGCCGCAACTCGAGAAAAACCTTGAGACTTCCCCCTCGCCGCGAGATGAGGCCCGATTCCCCTGCACTAAGTGCAGAGCAATTCCGTGTTGCACATCACACAGGAAAGGAGACTTGATTTCCTTGATGGCCGTCCAGAGAAACCACAAGAACACTGTTTCAAGGCTAGAGGGATCCTGAGGTCACTGTAGCAACACGAAAGAGCTCTGTGGACCAAAAATCAACTCGAGATGAGAGGTTAGTTCCTGGCTTCGACTCCAGAGGAATACCACCTTACCACAAGCACCTCAAGAAGAGGCTTCTCTCAGCTCTAGGTATGAGAGAGCGACCCTGATTTTGCGGCCTCAAGTGGAATTTACACCGCGATTCCCTGACTCGAAATAAGGCCGGATATCCCTGCAGTGACTTGAATGCAGGCTCGTCTTGCATCTCCCAAGACGAAAGAATGTCTGAATCCCCTGTGGAGACCACAGAGAAAGACCTAGTTTCTTGGTCTAGTTCTGTGAAAAATACCGTTGGTAGCTTGATAGGGATTGCATTGAATCTATAGATTGCTTTCGGTAGAATAGCCATTTTGACAATATTGATTCTTCCAATCCATGAACACGGTATGTTTCTCCATCTGTTTGTGTCCTCTTTGATTTCTTTCATCAGTGTTTTATAGTTTTCTATGTATAGGTCTTTTGTTTCTTTAGGTAGATATACTCCTAAGTATTTTATTCTTTTTGTTGCAATGGTGAATGGTATTGTTTCCTTAATTTCTCTTTCTGTTTTTTCATCGTTAGTATATAGGAATGCAAGGGATTTCTGTGTGTTAATTTTATATCCTGCAACTTTACTATATTCATTGATTAGTTCTAGTAATTTTCTGGTAGAGTCTTTAGGGTTTTCTATATAGAGGATCATGTCATCACAGAACTAGACCAAAGAATTTCACAATTTGTATGGAAATACAAAAAACCTCGAATAGCCAAAGTAATCTTGAAAAAGAAGAATGGAACTGGAGGAATCAACCTGCCTGACTTCAGACTCTACTACAAAGCCACAGTCATCAAGACAGTGTGGTACTGGCACAAAGACAGAAATATAGACCAATGGAACAGAATAGAAAGCCCAGAGATAAATCCACGAACCTATGGACACCTTATCTTTGACAAAGGAGGCAAGGATATACAATGGAAAAAAGACAACCTCTTTAACAAGTGGTGCTGGGAAAACTGGTCAACCACTTGCAAAAGAATGAAACTAGAACACTTTCTAACACCATACACAAAAATAAACTCAAAATGGATTAAAGATCTAAATGTAAGACCAGAAACTATAAAACTCCTAGAGGAGAACATAGGCAAAACACTCTCCGACATAAATCACAGCAAGATCCTCTATGACCCACCTCCCAGAATATTGGAAATAAAAGCAAAACTAAACAAATGGGATCTAATGAAACTTAAAAGCTTTTGCACTACAAAAGAAACTATAAGTAAGGTGAAAAGACAGCCGTCAGATTGGGAGAAAATAATAGCAAATGAAGAAACAGACAAAGGATTAATCTCAAAAATATACAAGCAACTCCTGCAGCTCAATTCCAGAAAAATAAATGACCCAATCCAAAAATGGGCCAGAGAACTAAACAGACATTTCTCCAAAGAAGACATACAGATGGCTAACAAACACATGAAAAGGTGCTCAACATCACTCATTATTAGAGAAATGCAAATCAAAACCACAATGAGGTACCATTACACACCAGTCAGGATGGCTGCTATCCAAAAGTCTACAAGCAATAAATGCTGGAGAGGCTGTGGAGAAAAGGGAACCCTCTTACACTGTTGGTGGGAATGCAAACTAGTACAGCCACTATGGAAAACAGTGTGGAGATTCCTTAAAAAACTGGAAATAGAACTGCCATATTACCCAGCAATACCACTTCTGGGCATACACACTGAGGAAACCAGATCTGAAAGAGACACATGCACCCCAATGTTCATCGCAGCACTGTTTATAATAGCCAGGACATGGAAGCAACCTAGATGCCCATCAGCAGATGAATGGATAAGGAAGCTGTGGGACATATACACCATGGAATTTTACTCAGCCGTCAAAAAGAATTCATTTGAACCAGTCCTAATGAGATGGATGAAACTGGAGCCCCTTATACAGAGTGAAGTAAGCCAGAAAGATAAAGAACATTACAGCATACTAACACATATATATGGAATTTAGAAAGATGGTAACGATAACCCTATATGCAAAACAGAAAAAGAGACACAGAAATACAGAACAGACTTTTGAACTCTGTGGGAGAAGGTGAGGGTGGGATGTTTCAAAAGAACAGCATGTATACTATCTATGGTGAAACAGATCACCAGCACAGGTGGGATGCATGAGACAAGTGCTCCGGCCTGGTGCACTGGGAAGACCCAGAGGAATCGGGTGGAGAGGTAGATGGGAGGGGGGATCGGGATGGGGAATAAGTGTAAATCTATGGCTGATTCATATCAAAGTATGACAAGACCCACTGAAATGTTGTGAAGTAATTAGCCTCCAACTAATAAAAAAAAATTAAAAAAAAAAAAAAAGAAAAAAAAAAAAAAAAAAGAAAGACCTAGTTCCCCTTCTCATCGCGACCGGAGGCCTCACATCCTTTGAAAACTCCAGAGGTACGCGGAGATCAGTGCCTCTAAGGGAGACGATGCCTGACTCCTCGTGAAACTTGATAGGAGTCCCAGGATTCCTGTGGCACGTGGAAAGGGACACTTGGTCTCGCGCCTCAGCTGGAGAGGCGTCCCAGTTGCCCTGCCAAGCCTCGAGGAGAATCCCGAGTTGTCCTTCGCAAGTAGGCAGGAGTCCTGACGTCGTTGAACAAACAGGTGTGTGGAAGGGCCATCCCCGTCGTAACTCGAGAATATACCCCAGGTTCCGGCCGCAACTCGAGAAAAACCATGAGACTTCTCCCACGCCGCGAGATGAGGCCCGATTCCCCTGCACTGCGTGCAGAGCAATTCCGTGTTGCACATTACACATGAAAGGTTCCTTGATTTCCTTCATGGCACTCCAGAGAAACCCCAAGAACACTGTTTCAAGGCTAGAGGGATCCTGAGGTCACTGTAGCAACACGAAAGAGCTCCGTGGACCAGAAATCAACTCGAGATGAGAGATTAGTCCCTGGCTTCGACTCCAGAGGAATACCACCTTACCACAAGCACCTCAAAGGAGGCTTCTCTCAGCTCTAAGTATGTGAGAGGGACCCTGAGTTTGCGGCCTCAAGTGGAATGGACACCGAGATGCCCTTACTCGAAATAAGGCCTGATATCCCTGCAGTGACTTGAATGCAGGCTCATCTTGCATCTCCCAAGACGAAAGGATGTCTGAATCCCCTGTGGAGACCACAGAGAAAGACCTAGTTCCCCACCTCATCGCGACCGGAGGCCTCACATCCTTTGAAAATTCCAGAGGTACGCGGAGATCAGTGCCTCCAAAGGAGACGATGCCTGACTCCTCTTGAAACTTGATAGGAGTCCCAGGATTCCTGTGGCACGTGGAAAGGGACCCTTGGTCTCCCGCCTCAGCTGGAGAGGCGTCCCAATTGCCCTGCCAAGCCTCAGGGAGAATCCCGAGTTGTCCCTCGCAACTAGGCAGGAGTCCTGACGTCGCTGAACAAACACGTGTGTGGAATGTCCCTCCCAGTGGTAACTCGAGAATATACCCCAGGTTCCCGCCGCAACTCGAGAAAAACCATGAGACTTCTCCCACACCGCGAGATGAGGCCCGATTCCCCTGCACTGCGTGCAGAGCAATTCCGTGTTGCACATCACACATGAAAGGAGCCTTGATTTCCTTCATGGCACTCCAGAGAAACCCCAGGAACACTGTTTCAAGGCTAGGGGGATCCTGAGGTCACTGTAGCAACACGAAAGAGCTCCGTGGACCAGAAATCAACTCGAGATGAGAGATTAGTCCCTGCCTTCGACTCCAGAGGAATACCACCTTACCACAAGCACCTCAAAGGAGGCTTCTCTCAGCTCTAGGTATGTGAGAGGGACCCTGAGTTTGCGGCCTCAAGTGGAATGGACACTGATATGCCCTGACTCGAAATAAGGCCGGATATCCCTGCAGTGACTTGAATGCAGGCTTGTCTTGCATCTCCCAAGACGAAAGGATGTCTGAATCCCCTGTGGAGACCACAGAGAAAGACCTAGTTCCCCACCTCATCGCGACCGGAGGCCTCACATCCTTTGAGAACTCCAGCGGTACGCGGAGATCAGTGCCTCCAAAGGAGACGATGCCTGACTCCTCGAGAAACTTGATAGGAGTCCCAGGATTCCTGTGGCACGTGGAAAGGGACCCTTGGTCTCCCGCCTCAGCTGGAGAGGCGTCCCAATTGCCCTGCCAAGCCTCAAGGATAATCCCGAGTTGTCCCTCGCAACTAGGCAGGAGTCCTGTCATCGCTGAAGAAACATGTGTGTGGAATGGCCCTCCCCGTGGTAACTCGAGAATATACCCCATGTTCCCGCCACAACTCGAGAAAAACCATGAGACTTCCCCCTCGCCGCGAGATGAGGCCCGATTCCCCTGCAAGGCGTTGAGAGCAATTCCGTGTTGCACATTACACATGAAACGAGCCTTGATTTCCTTCATGGCACTCCAGAGAAACCCCAAGAACACTGTTCCAAGGCTAGAGGCATCCTGACGTCACTGTAGCAACACGAAAGAGCTCCGTGGACCAGAAATCAACTCGAGATGAGAGGTTAGTCCCTGCCTTCGACTCCAGAGGAATACCACCTTACCACAAGCACCTCAAAGGAGGCTTCTCTCAGCTCTAGGTATGTGAGAAGGACCCTGAGTTTGGGGCCTCAAGTGGAATGGACACCGCGATGCCCTGACTCGAAATAAGGCTGAATTTCCCTGCAGTGACTTGAATGCAGGCTCGTCTTGCATCTCCCAAGACGAAAGGATGTCTGAATCCCCTGTGGAGACCACAGAGAAAGACCTAGTTCCCCACCTCATGGCGACCGGAGGCCTCACATCCTTTGAAAACTCCAGAGGTACGCGGAGATCAGTGCCTCCAAAGGAGACGATGCCTGCCTCCTCGTGAAACTTGATAGGAGTCCCAGGATTCCTGTGGCACGTGGAAAGGGACCCTTGGTCTCCCGCCTCAGCTGGAGAGGCGTCCCAATTGCCCTGCCAAGCCTCGAGGAGAATCCCGAGTTGTCCCTCGCAACTAGGCAGGAGTCCTAACGTCGCTGAACAAAAACGTGTGTGGAAGGGCCATCCCAGCCGTAACTCGAGAATATACCCCAGGTTCCCGCCGCAACTCGAGAAAAACCTTGAGACTTCCCCCTCGCCGCGAGATGAGGCCCGATTCCCCTGCACTAAGTGCAGAGCAATTCCGTGTTGCACATCACACAGGAAAGGAGACTTGATTTCCTTGATGGCCGTCCAGAGAAACCACAAGAACACTGTTTCAAGGCTAGAGGGATCCTGAGGTCACTGTAGCAACACGAAAGAGCTCTGTGGACCAAAAATCAACTCGAGATGAGAGGTTAGTTCCTGGCTTCGACTCCAGAGGAATACCACCTTACCACAAGCACCTCAAGAAGAGGCTTCTCTCAGCTCTAGGTATGAGAGAGCGACCCTGATTTTGCGGCCTCAAGTGGAATTTACACCGCGATTCCCTGACTCGAAATAAGGCCGGATATCCCTGCAGTGACTTGAATGCAGGCTCGTCTTGCATCTCCCAAGACGAAAGAATGTCTGAATCCCCTGTGGAGACCACAGAGAAAGACCTAGTTTCTTGGTCTAGTTCTGTGAAAAATACCGTTGGTAGCTTGATAGGGATTGCATTGAATCTATAGATTGCTTTCGGTAGAATAGCCATTTTGACAATATTGATTCTTCCAATCCATGAACACGGTATGTTTCTCCATCTGTTTGTGTCCTCTTTGATTTCTTTCATCAGTGTTTTATAGTTTTCTATGTATAGGTCTTTTGTTTCTTTAGGTAGATATACTCCTAAGTATTTTATTCTTTTTGTTGCAATGGTGAATGGTATTGTTTCCTTAATTTCTCTTTCTGTTTTTTCATCGTTAGTATATAGGAATGCAAGGGATTTCTGTGTGTTAATTTTATATCCTGCAACTTTACTATATTCATTGATTAGTTCTAGTAATTTTCTGGTAGAGTCTTTAGGGTTTTCTATATAGAGGATCATGTCATCACAGAACTAGACCAAAGAATTTCACAATTTGTATGGAAATACAAAAAACCTCGAATAGCCAAAGTAATCTTGAAAAAGAAGAATGGAACTGGAGGAATCAACCTGCCTGACTTCAGACTCTACTACAAAGCCACAGTCATCAAGACAGTGTGGTACTGGCACAAAGACAGAAATATAGACCAATGGAACAGAATAGAAAGCCCAGAGATAAATCCACGAACCTATGGACACCTTATCTTTGACAAAGGAGGCAAGGATATACAATGGAAAAAAGACAACCTCTTTAACAAGTGGTGCTGGGAAAACTGGTCAACCACTTGCAAAAGAATGAAACTAGAACACTTTCTAACACCATACACAAAAATAAACTCAAAATGGATTAAAGATCTAAATGTAAGACCAGAAACTATAAAACTCCTAGAGGAGAACATAGGCAAAACACTCTCCGACATAAATCACAGCAAGATCCTCTATGACCCACCTCCCAGAATATTGGAAATAAAAGCAAAACTAAACAAATGGGATCTAATGAAACTTAAAAGCTTTTGCACTACAAAAGAAACTATAAGTAAGGTGAAAAGACAGCCGTCAGATTGGGAGAAAATAATAGCAAATGAAGAAACAGACAAAGGATTAATCTCAAAAATATACAAGCAACTCCTGCAGCTCAATTCCAGAAAAATAAATGACCCAATCCAAAAATGGGCCAGAGAACTAAACAGACATTTCTCCAAAGAAGACATACAGATGGCTAACAAACACATGAAAAGGTGCTCAACATCACTCATTATTAGAGAAATGCAAATCAAAACCACAATGAGGTACCATTACACACCAGTCAGGATGGCTGCTATCCAAAAGTCTACAAGCAATAAATGCTGGAGAGGCTGTGGAGAAAAGGGAACCCTCTTACACTGTTGGTGGGAATGCAAACTAGTACAGCCACTATGGAAAACAGTGTGGAGATTCCTTAAAAAACTGGAAATAGAACTGCCATATTACCCAGCAATACCACTTCTGGGCATACACACTGAGGAAACCAGATCTGAAAGAGACACATGCACCCCAATGTTCATCGCAGCACTGTTTATAATAGCCAGGACATGGAAGCAACCTAGATGCCCATCAGCAGATGAATGGATAAGGAAGCTGTGGGACATATACACCATGGAATTTTACTCAGCCGTCAAAAAGAATTCATTTGAACCAGTCCTAATGAGATGGATGAAACTGGAGCCCCTTATACAGAGTGAAGTAAGCCAGAAAGATAAAGAACATTACAGCATACTAACACATATATATGGAATTTAGAAAGATGGTAACGATAACCCTATATGCAAAACAGAAAAAGAGACACAGAAATACAGAACAGACTTTTGAACTCTGTGGGAGAAGGTGAGGGTGGGATGTTTCAAAAGAACAGCATGTATACTATCTATGGTGAAACAGATCACCAGCACAGGTGGGATGCATGAGACAAGTGCTCCGGCCTGGTGCACTGGGAAGACCCAGAGGAATCGGGTGGAGAGGTAGATGGGAGGGGGGATCGGGATGGGGAATAAGTGTAAATCTATGGCTGATTCATATCAAAGTATGACAAGACCCACTGAAATGTTGTGAAGTAATTAGCCTCCAACTAATAAAAAAAAATTAAAAAAAAAAAAAAAGAAAAAAAAAAAAAAAAAGAAAGACCTAGTTCCCCTTCTCATCGCGACCGGAGGCCTCACATCCTTTGAAAACTCCAGAGGTACGCGGAGATCAGTGCCTCTAAGGGAGACGATGCCTGACTCCTCGTGAAACTTGATAGGAGTCCCAGGATTCCTGTGGCACGTGGAAAGGGACCCTTGGTCTCACGCCTCAGCTGGAGAGGCGTCCCAATTGCCCTGCCAAGCCTCGAGGAGAATCCCGAGTTGTCCTTCGCAAGTAGGCAGGAGTCCTGACTTCGTTGAACAAACAGGTGTGTGGAAGGGCCATCCCCGTCGTAACTCGATAATATACCCCAGGTTCCCGCCGCAACTCGAGAAAAACCATGAGACTTCTCCCACGCCGCGAGATGAGGCCCGATTCCCCTGCACTGCGTGCAGAGCAATTCCGTGTTGCACATCACACATGAAAGGAGCCTTGATTTCCTTCATGGCACTCCAGAGAAACCCCAGGAACACTGTTTCAAGGCTAGGGGGATCCTGAGGTCACTGTAGCAACACGAAAGAGCTCCGTGGACCAGAAATCAACTCGAGATGAGAGATTAGTCCCTGGCTTCGACTCCAGAGGAATACCACCTTACCACAAGCACCTCAAAGGAGGCTTCTCTCAGCTCTAGGTATGTGAGAGGGACCCTGAGTTTGCGGCCTCAAGTGGAATGGACACTGAGATGCCCTGACTCGAAATAAGGCCGGATATCCCTGCAGTGACTTGAATGCAGGCTTGTCTTGCATCTCCCAAGACGAAAGGATGTCTGAATCCCCTGTGGAGACCACAGAGAAAGACCTAGTTCCCCACCTCATCGCGACCGGAGGCCTCACATCCTTTGAAAACTCCAGCGGTACGCGGAGATCAGTGCCTCCAAAGGAGACGATGCCTGACTCCTTGAGAAACTTGATAGGAGTCCCAGGATTCCTGTTGCACGTGGAAAGGGACCCTTGGTCTCCCGCCTCAGCTGGAGAGGCGTCCCAATTGCCCTGCCAAGCCTCAAGGATAATCCCGAGTTGTCCCTCGCAACTAGGCAGGAGTCCTGTCATCGCTGAAGAAACATGTGTGTGGAATGGACCTCCCCGTGGTAACTCGAGAATATACCCCAGGTTCCCGCCGCAACTCGAGAAAAACCATGAGACTTCCCCCTCGCCGTGAGATGAGGCCCGATTCCCCTGCACGGCGTTGAGAGCAATTCCGTGTTGCACATTACACATGAAACGAGCCTTGATTTCCTTCATGGCACTCCAGAGAAACCCCAAGAACACTGTTTCAAGGCTAGAGGGATCCTGACGTCACTGTAGCAACACGAAAGAGCTCCGTGGACCAGAAATCAACTCGAGATGAGAGGTTAGTCCCTGGCTTCGACTCCAGAGGAATACCACCTTACCACAAGCACCTCAAAGGAGGCTTCTCTCAGCTCTAGGTATGTGAGAAGGACCCTGAGTTTGGGGCCTCAAGTGGAACGGACACCGCGATGCCCTGACTCGAAATAAGGCTGAATTTCCCTGCAGTGACTTGAATGCAGGCTCGTCTTGCATCTCCCAAGACGAAAGGATGTCTGAATCCCCTGTGGAGACCACAGAGAAAGACCTAGTTCCCCACCTCATGGCGACCGGAGGCCTCACATCCTTTGAAAACTCCAGAGGTATGCGGAGATCAGTGCCTCCAAAGGAGACGATGCCTGCCTCCTCGTGAAACTTGATAGGAGTCCCAGGATTCCTGTGGCACGTGGAAAGGGACCCTTGGTCTCCCGCCTCAGCTGGAGAGGCGTCCCAATTGCCCTGCCAAGCCTCGAGGAGAATCCCGAGTTGTCCCTCGCAACTAGGCAGGAGTCCTAACGTAGCTGAACAAAAACGTGTGTGGAAGGGCCATCCCCGTCGTAACTCGAGAATATACCCCAGGTTCCCGCCGCAACTCGAGAAAAACCTTGAGACTTCCCCCTCGCCGCGAGATGAGGCCCGATTCCCCTGCACAAAGTGCAGAGCAATTCCGTGTTGCACATCACACAGGAAAGGAGACTTGATTTCCTTGATGGCCGTCCAGAGAAACCACAAGAACACTGTTTCAAGGCTAGAGGGATCCTGAGGTCACTGTAGCAACACGAAAGAGCACTGTGGACCAAAAATCAACTCGAGATGAGAGGTTAGTTCCTGGCTTCGACTCCAGAGGAATACCACCTTACCACAAGCACCTCAAGAAGAGGCTTCTCTCAGCTCTAGGTATGAGAGAGCGACCCTATTTTGCGGCCTCAAGTGGAATGGACACCGCGATTCCCTGACTCGAAATAAGGCCGGACACCCCTGCAGTGACTTGAATGCAGGCTCGTCTTGCATCTCCCAAGACGAAAGGATGTCTGAATTCCCTGTGGAGACCACAGAGAAAGACCTAGTTCCCCACCTCATCGCGACCGGAGGCCTCACATCCTTTGAAAACTCCAGAGGTACGCGGAGATCAGTGCCTCCAAAGGAGACGATGCCTGCCTCCTCGTGAAACTTGATAGGAGTCCCAGGATTCCTGTGGCACGTGGAAAGGGACCCTTGGTCTCCCGCCTCAGCTGGAGAGGCGTCCCAATTGCCCTGCCAAGCCTCGAGGAGAATCCCGAGTTGTCCCTCGGAGCTAGGCAGGAGTCCTGAAGTCGCTGAACAAACATGTGTTTGGAAGGGCCATCCCCGTCGTAACTCGAGAATTTACCCCAGGTTCCCGCCGCAACTCGAGAAAAACCATGAGACTTCAACCTCGCCACGAGATAAGGCCCAATTCTCCTGCACTGGGTGCAGAGCAATTCCGTGTTGTACATCACACAGGAAAGGAGCCTTGATTTCCTTGATGGTACTCCAGAGAAACCCGAAGAACACTGTTTCAAGGCTTGAGGGATCCTGAGGTCACTGTAGCAACACGAAAGAGCTCCGTGGACCAAGAATCAACTCGAGATGAGAGGTTAGTCCCTGGCTTCGACTCCAGAGGAATAGCACCTTACCACAAGCACCTCAAGAGGAGGCTTCTCTCAGCTCTAGGTATGTGAGAGGGACCCTGAGTTTGCGGCCTCAAGTGGAATGGACACCGCGATGCCCTGACTCGAAATAAGGCCGGATATCCCTGCAGTGACTTGAATGCAGGCTCGTCTTGCATCTCCCAAGACAAAAGGATGTCTGAATCCCCTGTGGAGACCACAGAGAAAGACCTAGTTCCCCACCTCATCGCGACCGGAGGCCTCACATCCTTTGAAAACTCCAGAGGTACGCGGAGATCAGTGTCTCCAAAGGAGACGATGCCTGACTCCTCGTGAATCTTGATAGGACTCGCAGGATTCATGTGGCACGTGGAAAGGGACACTTGGTCTCCCGCCTCAGCTGGAGAGGCGTCCCAATTGCCCTGCCAAGCCTCAAGGAGAATCCCCAGTTGTCCCTCGCAACTAGGCAGGAGTTGTGACGTCGCTGAACAAACACGTGTGTGGAAGGGCCATCCCCGTCGTAACTCGAGAATATACCCCAGGTTCCCGCCGCAACTCGAGAAAAACCATGAGACTTCTCCCACGCCGCGAGATGAGGCCCGATTCACCTGCACTGCGTGCAGAGCAATTCCGTGTTGCACATCACACATGAAAGATCCTTGATTTCCTTCATGGAACTCCAGAGAAACCCCAAGAACAATGTTTCAAGGCTAGAGGTATCCTGAGGTCAAGTAGCAACACGAAAGAGCTCCGTGGACCAGAAATCAACTCGAGATGAGAGATTAGTCCCTGGCTTCGACTCCAGAGGAATAGCACCTTACCACAAGCACCTCAAGAGGAGGCTTCTTTCAGCTCTAGGTATGTGAGAGGGACCCTGAGTTTGCGGCCTCAAGTGGAATGGACACCGCGATGCCCTGACTCGAAATAAGGCCGGATATCCCTGCAGTGACTTGAATGCAGGCTCGTCTTGCATCTCCCAAGACGAAAGGATGTCTGAATCCCCTGTGGAGACCACAGAGAAAGATCTAGTTCCCCACCTCATCGCGACCGGAGGCCTCACATCCTTTGAAAACTCCAGAGGTACGCGGAGATCAGTGCCTCCAAAGGAGACGATGCCTGACTCCTCGTGAAACTTGATAGGAGTCCCAGGATTCTTGTGGCACGTGGAAAGGGAGCCTTGGTCTCCCGGCTCAGCTGGAGAGGCGTCCCAATTGCCCTGCCAAGCCTCGAGGAGAGTCCCGAGTTGTCCCTCGCAACTAGGCAGGAGTCCTGCAGTCGCTGAACAAACACGTGTGTGGAAGGGCCATCCCCGTCGTAACTCGAGAATATACCCCAGGTTCCCGCCGCAACTCGAGAAAGATCATGAGACTTCCCCCTCACCGCAAGATGAGGCCCGATTCCCCTGCACTGCGTGCAGAGCAATTCCGTGTTGTGCATCACACAGGAAAGGAGCCTTGATTTCCTTCATGGCACTCCAGAGAAACCCCAGGAAAACTGTTTCAAGGCTAGAGGGATCCTGAGGTCACTGTAGCAACACGAAAGAGCTCCGTGGACCAAGAATCAACTCGAGATGAGAGGTTAGTTCCTGGCTTCGACTCCAGAGGAATAGCACCTTACCACAAGCACCTCAAGAGGAGGCTTCTCTCAGCTCTAGGTATGAGAGAGGGACCCTGAGTTTGCGGCCTCAAGTGGAATGGCCACCGCGATGCCCTGACTCAAAATAAGGCCGGATATCCCTGCAGTGACTTGAATGCAGGCTCGTCTTGCATCTCCCAAGACGAAAGGATGTCTGAATCCCCTGTGGAGACCACAGAGAAAGACCTAGTTCCCCACCTCATCGCGACCGGAGGCCTCACATCCTTTGAAACCTCCAGAGGTACGCGGAGATCAGTGCCTCCAAAGGAGACGATGCCTGCCTCCTCGTGAATCTTGATAGGAGTCCCAGGATTCCTGTGGCACGTGGAAAGGGACACTTGGTCTCCCGCCTCAGATGGAGAGGCGTCCCAATTGCCCTGCCAAGCCTCGAGGAGAATCCCGAGATGTCCCTCCCAGCAAGGCAGGAGTCCTGACGTCGCTGAACAAACACGTGTGTGGAAGGGCCATCCCCGTCGTAACTCGAGAATATACCCCAGGTTCCCGCCGCAACTCGAGAAAAACCATGAGACCTCTCACAGGCCGCGAGATGAGGCACGATTCCCCTGCACTGCGTGCAGAGCAATTCCGTGTTGCACATCACACATGAAAGGAGCCTTGATTTCCTTCATGGTACTCCAGAGAAACCCTAAGAACACTGTTTCAAGGCTAGAGGGATCCTGAGGTCACTGTAGCAACATGAAAGAGCTCCGTGGACCAAAAATCAACTCGAGATGAGAGGTTAGTCCCTGGCTTCAACTCCAGGGGAATACCACCTTACCAGAAGCACCTCAAAGGAGGCTTCTCTCAGCTCTAGGTATGTGAGAGGGACCTTGAGTTTGCGGCCTCAAGTGGAATGGACACCACGATGCCCTGACTCAAAATAAGGCCGTATATCCATGCAGTGACTTGAATGCAGGCTCGTCTTGCATCTCCCAAGAGGAAAGGATGTCTGAATCCCCTGCGGAGAACACAGAGAAAGACCTAGTTCCCCATCTCATCGCGACCAGAGGCCTCACATCCTTTGAAAACTCCAGAGGTACGCGGAGATCAGTGCCTCCAAAGGAGACGATGCCTGACTCCTCGTGAAACATGTTAGGATTCCCAGGATTTCTGTGGCACGTGGAAAGGGACCCTTGGTCTCCCGCCTCAGCTGGAGAGGCGTCCCAATTGCCCTGCCAAGCCTCGAGGTGAATCCCGAGTTGTCCCTCGCAACTAGGCAGGAGTCCTGACGTCGCTGAACAAACACGTGTGTGCAAGGGCCATCCCCGCCGTAACTCGAGAACTTACCCCAGGTTCCCGCCGCAACTCGAGAAAAAACATGAGACTTCCTCCTCGCCGCGAGATGAGGCCTGATTCCCCTGCACTGCGTGCAGAGCAACGCCGTGTTGCACATCACACAGGAAAGGAGCCTTGATTTCCTTGATGTCACTCCAGAGAAACCCCAAGAACACTGTTTCAAGGCTAGAGGGATCATGAGGTCACTGTAGCAACACGAAAGGGCTCCGTGGACCAAGAATCAACTCGAGATGAGAGGTTAGTTCCTGAGTTAGACTCCAGAGGAATACCACCTTACCACAAGCACCTCAAGAGGAGGCTTCTCTCAGCTCTAGGTATGTGAGAGGGATCCTGAGTTTGCAGCCTCAAGTGGAATGGACACGCCGATGCCCTGACTCGAAATAAGGCCGGATATCCCTGCAGTGACTTGAATGCAGGCTCGTCTTGCATCTCCCAAGAGGAAAGGATGTCTGAATCCCCTGTGGAGAACACAGAGAAAGACCTAGTTTCCCACCTCATCGCGACCGGAGGCCTCACATCCTTTGAAAACTCCAGAGGTACGCGGAGATCAGTGCCTCCAAAGCAGATGATGCCTGACTCCTCGTGAAACTTGACAGGAGTCCGAGGATTCCTGTGGCACTTGGAAAGGGACCCTTGGTCTCCCACGTCAGCTGGAGAGGCGTTCCAATTGCCCCTGCCAAGCCTCGAGGAGAGTCCCGACTTGTCCCTCGCAACTAGGTAGGAGTCCTGACGTCGCTGAACAAATACGTGTGTGGAAAGGCCCTCCCCGTGGTAACTCGAGAATATACCCCATGTTCCCGCCACAACTCGAGAAAAACCATGAGACTTCCCCCTCGCCGCGAGATGAGGCCCGATTCCCCTGCAATGCGTTGAGAGCAATTCCGTGTTGCACATTACACATGAAACGAGCCTTGATTTCCTTGATGGCACTCCAGAGAAACCCCAAGAACACTGTTCCAAGGCTAGAGGCATCCTGACGTCACTGTAGCAACACGAAAGAGCTCCGTGGACCAGAAATCAACTCTAGATGAGAGGTTAGTCCCTGGCTTCGACTCCAGAGGAATACCACCTTACCACAAGCACCTCAAAGGAGGCTTCTCTCAGCTCTAGGTATGTGAGAAGGACCCTGAGTTTGGGGCCTCAAGTGGAATGGACACCGCGATGCCCTGACTCGAAATAAGGCTGAATTTCCCTGCAGTGACTTGAATGCAGGCTCGTCTTGCATCTCCCAAGACGAAAGGATGTCTGAATCCCCTGTGGAGACCACAGAGAAAGACCTAGTTCCCCACCTCATGGCGACCGGAGGCCTCACATCCTTTGAAAACTCCAGAGGTACGCGGAGATCAGTGCCTCCAAAGGAGACGATGCCTGCCTCCTCGTGAAACTTGATAGGAGTCCCAGGATTCCTGTGGCACGTGGAAAGGGACCCTTGGTCTCCCGCCTCAGCTGGAGAGGCGTCCCAATTGCCCTGCCAAGCCTCGAGGAGAATCCCGAGTTGTCCCTCGCAACTAGGCAGGAGTCCTAACGTCGCTGAACAAAAACGTGTGTGGAAGGGCCATCCCAGCCGTAACTCGAGAATATACCCCAGGTTCCCGCCGCAACTCGAGAAAAACCTTGAGACTTCCCCCTCGCCGCGAGATGAGGCCCGATTCCCCTGCACTAAGTGCAGAGCAATTCCGTGTTGCACATCACACAGGAAAGGAGACTTGATTTCCTTGATGGCCGTCCAGAGAAACCACAAGAACACTATTTCAAGGCTAGAGGGATCCTGAGGTCACTGTAGCAACACGAAAGAGCTCTGTGGACCAAAAATCAACTCGAGATGAGAGGTTAGTTCCTGGCTTCGACTCCAGAGGAATACCACCTTACCACAAGCACCTCAAGAAGAGGCTTCTCTCAGCTCTAGGTATGAGAGAGCGACCCTGATTTTGCGGCCTCAAGTGGAATTTACACCGCGATTCCCTGACTCGAAATAAGGCCGGATATCCCTGCAGTGACTTGAATGCAGGCTCGTCTTGCATCTCCCAAGACGAAAGAATGTCTGAATCCCCTGTGGAGACCACAGAGAAAGACCTAGTTTCTTGGTCTAGTTCTGTGAAAAATACCGTTGGTAGCTTGATAGGGATTGCATTGAATCTATAGATTGCTTTCGGTAGAATAGCCATTTTGACAATATTGATTCTTCCAATCCATGAACACGGTATGTTTCTCCATCTGTTTGTGTCCTCTTTGATTTCTTTCATCAGTGTTTTATAGTTTTCTATGTATAGGTCTTTTGTTTCTTTAGGTAGATATACTCCTAAGTATTTTATTCTTTTTGTTGCAATGGTGAATGGTATTGTTTCCTTAATTTCTCTTTCTGTTTTTTCATCGTTAGTATATAGGAATGCAAGGGATTTCTGTGTGTTAATTTTATATCCTGCAACTTTACTATATTCATTGATTAGTTCTAGTAATTTTCTGGTAGAGTCTTTAGGGTTTTCTATATAGAGGATCATGTCATCACAGAACTAGACCAAAGAATTTCACAATTTGTATGGAAATACAAAAAACCTCGAATAGCCAAAGTAATCTTGAAAAAGAAGAATGGAACTGGAGGAATCAACCTGCCTGACTTCAGACTCTACTACAAAGCCACAGTCATCACGACAGTGTGGTACTGGCACAAAGACAGAAATATAGACCAATGGAACAGAATAGAAAGCCCAGAGATAAATCCACGAACCTATGGACACCTTATCTTTGACAAAGGAGGCAAGGATATACAATGGAAAAAAGACAACCTCTTTAACAAGTGGTGCTGGGAAAACTGGTCAACCACTTGCAAAAGAATGAAACTAGAACACTTTCTAACACCATACACAAAAATAAACTCAAAATGGATTAAAGATCTAAATGTAAGACCAGAAACTATAAAACTCCTAGAGGAGAACATAGGCAAAACACTCTCCGACATAAATCACAGCAAGATCCTCTATGACCCACCTCCCAGAATATTGGAAATAAAAGCAAAACTAAACAAATGGGATCTAATGAAACTTAAAAGCTTTTGCACTACAAAAGAAACTATAAGTAAGGTGAAAAGACAGCCGTCAGATTGGGAGAAAATAATAGCAAATGAAGAAACAGACAAAGGATTAATCTCAAAAATATACAAGCAACTCCTGCAGCTCAATTCCAGAAAAATAAATGACCCAATCCAAAAATGGGCCAGAGAACTAAACAGACATTTCTCCAAAGAAGACATACAGATGGCTAACAAACACATGAAAAGGTGCTCAACATCACTCATTATTAGAGAAATGCAAATCAAAACCACAATGAGGTACCATTACACACCAGTCAGGATGGCTGCTATCCAAAAGTCTACAAGCAATAAATGCTGGAGAGGCTGTGGAGAAAAGGGAACCCTCTTACACTGTTGGTGGGAATGCAAACTAGTACAGCCACTATGGAAAACAGTGTGGAGATTCCTTAAAAAACTGGAAATAGAACTGCCATATTACCCAGCAATACCACTTCTGGGCATACACACTGAGGAAACCAGATCTGAAAGAGACACATGCACCCCAATGTTCATCGCAGCACTGTTTATAATAGCCAGGACATGGAAGCAACCTAGATGCCCATCAGCAGATGAATGGATAAGGAAGCTGTGGTACATATACACCATGGAATTTTACTCAGCCGTCAAAAAGAATTCATTTGAACCAGTCCTAATGAGATGGATGAAACTGGAGCCCCTTATACAGAGTGAAGTAAGCCAGAAAGATAAAGAACATTACAGCATACTAACACATATATATGGAATTTAGAAAGATGGTAACGAGAACCCTATATGCAAAACAGAAAAAGAGACACAGAGATACAGAACAGACTTTTGAACTCTGTGGGAGAAGGTGAGGGTGGGATGTTTCAAAAGAACAGCATGTATACTATCTATGGTGAAACAGATCACCAGCCCAGGTGGGATGCATGAGACAAGTGCTCCGGCCTGGTGCACTGGGAAGACCCAGAGGAATCGGGTGGAGAGGGAGATGGGAGGGGGGATCGGGATGGGGAATAAGTGTAAATCTATGGCTGATTCATATCAAAGTATGACAAGACCCACTGAAATGTTGTGAAGTAATTAGCCTCCAACTAATAAAAAAAAATTAAAAAAAAAAAAAAAAGAAAAAAAAAAAAAAAAAGAAAGACCTAGTTCCCCTTCTCATCGCGACCGGAGGCCTCACATCCTTTGAAAACTCCAGAGGTATGCGGAGATCAGTGCCTCTAAGGGAGACGATGCCTGACTCCTCGTGAAACTTGATAGGAGTCCCAGGATTCCTGTGGCACGTGGAAAGGGACCCTTGGTCTCACGCCTCAGCTGGAGAGGCGTCCCAATTGCCCTGCCAAGCCTCGAGGAGAATCCCGAGTTGTCCTTCGCAAGTAGGCAGGAGTCCTGACGTCGTTGAACAAACAGGTGTGTGGAAGGGCCATCCCCGTCGTAACTCGAGAATATACCCCAGGTTCCCGCCGCAACTCGAGAAAAACCATGAGACTTCTCCCACGCCGCGAGATGAGGCCCGATTCCCCTGCACTGCGTGCAGAGCAATTCCGTGTTGCACATCACACATGAAAGGAGCCTTGATTTCCTTCATGGCACTCCAGAGAAACCCCAGGAACACTGTTTCAAGGCTAGGGGGATCCTGAGGTCACTGTAGCAACACGAAAGAGCTCCGTGGACCAGAAATCAACTCGAGATGAGAGATTAGTCCCTGGCTTCGACTCCAGAGGAATACCACCTTACCACAAGCACCTCAAAGGAGGCTTCTCTCAGCTCTAGGTATGTGAGAGGGACCCTGAGTTTGCGGCCTCAAGTGGAATGGACACTGAGATGCCCTGACTCGAAATAAGGCCGGATATCCCTGCAGTGACTTGAATGCAGGCTTGTCTTGCATCTCCCAAGACGAAAGGATGTCTGAATCCCCTGTGGAGACCACAGAGAAAGACCTAGTCCCCACCTCATCGCGACCGGAGGCCTCACATCCTTTGAAAACTCCAGCGGTACGCGGAGATCAGTGCCTCCAAAGGAGACGATGCCTGACTCCTTGAGAAACTTGATAGGAGTCCCAGGATTCCTGTGGAACGTGGAAAGGGACCCTTGGTCTCCCGCCTCAGCTGGAGAGGCGTCCCAATTGCCCTGCCAAGCCTCAAGGATAATCCCGAGTTGTCCCTCGCAACTAGGCAGGAGTCCTGTCATCGCTGAAGAAACATGTGTGTGGAATGGACCTCCCCGTGGTAACTCGAGAATATACCCCAGGTTCCCGCCGCAACTCGAGAAAAACCATGAGACTTCCCCCTCGCCGTGAGATGAGGCCCGATTCCCCTGCACGGCGTTGAGAGCAATTCCGTGTTGCACATTACACATGAAACGAGCCTTGATTTCCTTCATGGCACTCCAGAGAAACCCCAAGAACACTGTTTCAAGGCTAGAGGGATCCTGACGTCACTGTAGCAACACGAAAGAGCTCCGTGGACCAGAAATCAACTCGAGATGAGAGGTTAGTCCCTGGCTTCGACTCCAGAGGAATACCACCTTACCACAAGCACCTCAAAGGAGGCTTCTCTCAGCTCTAGGTATGTGAGAAGGACCCTGAGTTTGGGGCCTCAAGTGGAACGGACACCGCGATGCCCTGACTCGAAATAAGGCTGAATTTCCCTGCAGTGACTTGAATGCAGGCTCGTCTTGCATCTCCCAAGACGAAAGGATGTCTGAATCCCCTGTGGAGACCACAGAGAAAGACCTAGTTCCCCACCTCATGGCGACCGGAGGCCTCACATCCTTTGAAAACTCCAGAGGTACGCGGAGATCAGTGCCTCCAAAGGAGACGATGCCTGCCTCCTCGTGAAACTTGATAGGAGTCCCAGGATTCCTGTGGCACGTGGAAAGGGACCCTTGGTCTCCCGCCTCAGCTGGAGAGGCGTCCCAATTGCCCTGCCAAGCCTCGAGGAGAATCCCGAGTTGTCCCTCGCAACTAGGCAGGAGTCCTAACGTAGCTGAACAAAAACGTGTGTGGAAGGGCCATCCCCGTCGTAACTCGAGAATATACCCCAGGTTCCCGCCGCAACTCGAGAAAAACCTTGAGACTTCCCCCTCGCCGCGAGATGAGGCCCGATTCCCCTGCACAAAGTGCAGAGCAATTCCGTGTTGCACATCACACAGGAAAGGAGACTTGATTTCCTTGATGGCCGTCCAGAGAAACCACAAGAACACTGTTTCAAGGCTAGAGGGATCCTGAGGTCACTGTAGCAACACGAAAGAGCACTGTGGACCAAAAATCAACTCGAGATGAGAGGTTAGTTCCTGGCTTCGACTCCAGAGGAATACCACCTTACCACAAGCACCTCAAGAAGAGGCTTCTCTCAGCTCTAGGTATGAGAGAGCGACCCTATTTTGCGGCCTCAAGTGGAATGGACACCGCGATTCCCTGACTCGAAATAAGGCCGGACACCCCTGCAGTGACTTGAATGCAGGCTCGTCTTGCATCTCCCAAGACGAAAGGATGTCTGAATTCCCTGTGGAGACCACAGAGAAAGACCTAGTTCCCCACCTCATCGCGACCGGAGGCCTCACATCCTTTGAAAACTCCAGAGGTACGCGGAGATCAGTGCCTCCAAAGGAGACGATGCCTGCCTCCTCGTGAAACTTGATAGGAGTCCCAGGATTCCTGTGGCACGTGGAAAGGGACCCTTGGTCTCCCGCCTCAGCTGGAGAGGCGTCCCAATTGCCCTGCCAAGCCTCGAGGAGAATCCCGAGTTGTCCCTCGGAGCTAGGCAGGAGTCCTGAAGTCGCTGAACAAACATGTGTTTGGAAGGGCCATCCCCGTCGTAACTCGAGAATTTACCCCAGGTTCCCGCCGCAACTCGAGAAAAACCATGAGACTTCAACCTCGCCACGAGATAAGGCCCAATTCTCCTGCACTGGGTGCAGAGCAATTCCGTGTTGTACATCACACAGGAAAGGAGCCTTGATTTCCTTGATGGTACTCCAGAGAAACCCGAAGAACACTGTTTCAAGGCTTGAGGGATCCTGAGGTCACTGTAGCAACACGAAAGAGCTCCGTGGACCAAGAATCAACTCGAGATGAGAGGTTAGTCCCTGGCTTCGACTCCAGAGGAATAGCACCTTACCACAAGCACCTCAAGAGGAGGCTTCTCTCAGCTCTAGGTATGTGAGAGGGACCCTGAGTTTGCGGCCTCAAGTGGAATGGACACCGCGATGCCCTGACTCGAAATAAGGCCGGATATCCCTGCAGTGACTTGAATGCAGGCTCGTCTTGCATCTCCCAAGACGAAAGGATGTCTGAATCCCCTGTGGAGACCACAGAGAAAGATCTAGTTCCCCACCTCATCGCGACCGGAGGCCTCACATCCTTTGAAAACTCCAGAGGTACGCGGAGATCAGTGCCTCCAAAGGAGACGATGCCTGACTCCTCGTGAAACTTGATAGGAGTCCCAGGATTCTTGTGGAACGTGGAAAGGGAGCCTTGGTCTCCCGGCTCAGCTGGAGAGGCGTCCCAATTGCCCTGCCAAGCCTCGAGGAGAGTCCCGAGTTGTCCCTCGCAACTAGGCAGGAGTCCTGCAGTCGCTGAACAAACACGTGTGTGGAAGGGCCATCCCCGTCGTAACTCGAGAATATACCCCAGGTTCCCGCCGCAACTCGAGAAAAACCATGAGACTTCCCCCTCACCGCAAGATGAGGCCCGATTCCCCTGCACTGCGTGCAGAGCAATTCCGTGTTGTGCATCACACAGGAAAGGAGCCTTGATTTCCTTCATGGCACTCCAGAGAAACCCCAGGAAAACTGTTTCAAGGCTAGAGTGATACTGAGGTCACTGTAGCAACACGAAAGGGCTCCATGGACCAAGAATCAACTCGAAATGAGAGGTTAGTCCCTGGCTTCGACTCCAGAGGAATAGCATCTTACCACAAGCACCTCAAGAGGAGGCTTCTCTCAGCTCTAGGTATGTGAGAGGGACCCTGAGTTTGCGGCCTCAAGTGGAATGGACACCGCGATGCCCTGACTCGAAATAAGGCCGGATATCCCTGCAGTGACTTGAATGCAGGCTCGTCTTGCATCTCCCAAGACAAAAGGATGTCTGAATCCCCTGTGGAGACCACAGAGAAAGACCTAGTTCCCCACCTCATCGCGACCGGAGGCCTCACATCCTTTGAAAACTCCAGAGGTACGCGGAGATCAGTGCCTCCAAAGGAGACGATGCCTGACTCCTCGTGAATCTTGATAGGACTCGCAGGATTCCTGTGGCACGTGGAAAGGGACACTTGGTCTCCCACCTCAACTGGAGAGGCGTCCCAATTGCCCTGCCAAGCCTCAAGGAGAATCCCGAGTTGTCCCTCGCAACTAGGCAGGAGTCGTGACGTCGCTGAACAAACACGTGTGTGGAAGGGCCATCCCCGCCGTAACTCGAGAATATATCCCAGGTTCCCGACGCAACTCGAGAAAAACCATGAGACTTCTCCGACGCCGCGAGATGAGGCCCGATTCCCCTGCACTGCGTGCAGAGCAATTCCGTGTTGCACATCACACAGGAAAGGAGCCTTGATTTCCTTGATGGCACTCCAGAGAAATCCCAAGAACACTGTTTCAAGGCTTGAGGGATCCTGAGGTCACTGTAGCAACACGAAAGAGCTCCGTGGACCAAGAATCAACTCGAGATGAGAGGTTAGTTCCTGGCTTCGACTCCAGAGGAATAGCACCTTACCACAAGCACCTCAAGAGGAGGCTTCTCTCAGCTCTAGGTATGAGAGAGGGACCCTGAGTTTGCGGCCTCAAGTGGAATGGCCACCGCGATGCCCTGACTCAAAATAAGGCCGGATATCCCTGCAGTGACTTGAATGCAGGCTCGTCTTGCATCTCCCAAGACGAAAGGATGTCTGAATCCCCTGTGGAGACCACAGAGAAAGACCTAGTTCCCCACCTCATCGCGACCGGAGGCCTGACATCCTTTCAAACCTCCAGAGGTACGCGGAGATCAGTGCCTCCAAAGGAGACGATGCCTGCCTCCTCGTGAATCTTGATAGGAGTCCCAGGATTCCTGTGGCACGTGGAAAGGGACACTTGGTCTCCCGCCTCAGATGGAGAGGCGTCCCAATTGCCCTGCCAAGCCTCGAGGAGAATCCCGAGATGTCCCTCCCAGCAAGGCAGGAGTCCTGACGTCGCTGAACAAACACGTGTGTGGAAGGGCCATCCCCGTCGTAACTCGAGAATATACCCCAGGTTCCCGCCGCAACTCGAGAAAAACCATGAGACCTCTCACATGCCGCGAGATGAGGCCCGATTCCCCTGCACTGCGTGCAGAGCAATTCCGTGTTGCACATCACACATGAAAGGAGCCTTGATTTCCTTCATGGTACTCCAGAGAAACCCTAAGAACACTGTTTCAAGGCTAGAGGGATCCTGAGGTCACTGTAGCAACATGAAAGAGCTCCGTGGACCAAAAATCAACTCGAGATGAGAGGTTAGTCCCTGGCTTCAACTCCAGGGGAATACCACCTTACCAGAAGCACCTCAAAGGAGGCTTCTCTCAGCTCTAGGTATGTGAGAGGGACCTTGAGTTTGCGGCCTCAAGTGGAATGGACACCACGATGCCCTGACTCAAAATAAGGCCGTATATCCATGCAGTGACTTGAATGCAGGCTCGTCTTGCATCTCCCAAGAGGAAAGGATGTCTGAATCCCCTGCGGAGAACACAGAGAAAGACCTAGTTCCCCATCTCATCGCGACCAGAGGCCTCACATCCTTTGAAAACTCCAGAGGTACGCGGAGATCAGTGCCTCCAAAGGAGACGATGCCTGACTCCTCTTGAAACATGTTAGGATTCCCAGGATTTCTGTGGCACGTGGAAAGGGACCCTTGGTCTCCCGCCTCAGCTGGAGAGGCGTCCCAATTGCCCTGCCAAGCCTCGAGGTGAATCCCGAGTTGTCCCTCGCAACTAGGCAGGAGTCCTGACGTCGCTGAACAAACACGTGTGTGCAAGGGCCATCCCCGCCGTAACTCGAGAACTTACCCCAGGTTCCCGCCGCAACTCGAGAAAAAACATGAGACTTCCTCCTCGCCGCGAGATGAGGCCTGATTCCCCTGCACTGCGTGCAGAGCAACGCCGTGTTGCACATCACACAGGAAAGGAGCCTTGATTTCCTTGATGTCACTCCAGAGAAACCCCAAGAACACTGTTTCAAGGCTAGAGGGATCATGAGGTCACTGTAGCAACACGAAAGGGCTCCGTGGACCAAGAATCAACTCGAGATGAGAGGTTAGTTCCTGAGTTAGACTCCAGAGGAATACCACCTTACCACAAGCACCTCAAGAGGAGGCTTCTCTCAGCTCTAGGTATGTGAGAGGGATCCTGAGTTTGCAGCCTCAAGTGGAATGGACACGCCGATGCCCTGACTCGAAATAAGGCCGGATATCCCTGCAGTGACTTGAATGCAGGCTCGTCTTGCATCTCCCAAGACGAAAGGATGTCTGAATCCCCTGTGGAGAACACAGAGAAAGACCTAGTTTCCCACCTCATCGCGACCGGAGGCCTCACATCCTTTGAAAACTCCAGAGGTACGCGGAGATCAGTGCCTCCAAAGCAGATGATGCCTGACTCCTCGTGAAACTTGACAGGAGTCCGAGGATTCCTGTGGCACTTGGAAAGGGACCCTTGGTCTCCCGCGTCAGCTGGAGAGGCGTTCCAATTGCCCCTGCCAAGCCTCGAGGAGAGTCCCGACTTGTCCCTCGCAACTAGGTAGGAGTCCTGACGTCGCTGAACAAATACGTGTGTGGAAAGGCCATCCCCGTCGTAACTCGAGAATATACCCCAGGTTCCCGCCGCAACTCGAGAAAAACCATGAGACTTCCCCCTCGCCGCGAGATGAGGCCCGATTCCCCTGCACTGCGTGCAGAGCAATTCCGTGTTGCACATCACACAGGAAAGGATCCTTGATTTCCTTGATGGCACTCCAGAGAAACCCCAAGAACACTGTTTCAAGGCTAGAAGGATCCTGAGGTCATTGTAGCAACACGAAAGAGCTCCGTGGACCAAGAATCAACTCGAGATGAGAGGTTAGTCCCTGGATTCGCCTCCAGAGGAATACCACCTTACCGCAAGCACCTCAAGAGGAGTCTTCTCTCAGCTCTAGGTATGTGAGAGGGACCCTGAGTTTGCGGCCTCAAGTGGAATGGACTCCGCGATGCCCTGACTCGAAATAAGGCCGGATATCCCTGCAGTGACTTGAATGCAGGCTCGTCTTGCATCTCCCAAGACGAAAGAATGTCTGAATCCCCTGTGGAGACCACAGAGAAAGACCTAGTTCCTTGGTCTAGTTCTGTGAAAAATACCGTTGGTAGCTTGATAGGGATTGCATTGAATCTATAGATTGCTTTGGGTAGAATAGCCATTTTGACAATATTGATTCTTCCAATCCATGAACACGGTATGTTTCTCCATCTGTTTGTGTCCTCTTTGATTTCTTTCATCAGTGTTTTATAGTTTTCTATATAGGTCTTTTGTTTCTTTAGGTAGATATACTCCTAAATATTTTATTCTTTTTGTTGCAATGGTGAATGGTATTGTTTCCTTAATTTCTCTTTCTGTTTTTTCATCGTTAGTATATAGGAATGCAAGGGATTTCTGTGTGTTAATTTTATATCCTGCAACTTTACTATATTCATTGATTAGTTCTAGTAATTTTCTGGTAGAGTCTTTAGGGTTTTCTATATAGAGGATCATGTCATCACAGAACTAGACCAAAGAATTTCACAATTTGTATGGAAATACAAAAAACCTCGAATAGCCAAAGTAATCTTGAAAAAGAAGAATGGAACTGGAGGAATCAACCTGCCTGACTTCAGACTCTACTACAAAGCCACAGTCATCAAGACAGTGTGGTACTGGCACAAAGACAGAAATATAGACCAATGGAACAGAATAGAAAGCCCAGAGATAAATCCACGAACCTATGGACACCTTATCTTTGACAAAGGAGGCAAGGATATACAATGGAAAAAAGACAACCTCTTTAACAAGTGGTGCTGGGAAAACTGGTCAACCACTTGCAAAAGAATGAAACTAGAACACTTTCTAACACCATACACAAAAATAAACTCAAAATGGATTAAAGATCTAAATGTAAGACCAGAAACTATAAAACTCCTAGAGGAGAACATAGGCAAAACACTCTCCGACATAAATCACAGCAAGATCCTCTATGACCCACCTCCCAGAATATTGGAAATAAAAGCAAAACTAAACAAATGGGATCTAATGAAACTTAAAAGCTTTTGCACTACAAAAGAAACTATAAGTAAGGTGAAAAGACAGCCGTCAGATTGGGAGAAAATAATGGCAAATGAAGAAACAGACAAAGGATTAATCTCAAAAATATACAAGCAACTCCTGCAGCTCAATTCCAGAAAAATAAATGACCCAATCCAAAAATGGGCCAGAGAACTAAACAGACATTTCTCCAAAGAAGACATACAGATGGCTAACAAACACATGAAAAGGTGCTCAACATCACTCATTATTAGAGAAATGCAAATCAAAACCACAATGAGGTACCATTACACACCAGTCAGGATGGCTGCTATCCAAAAGTCTACAAGCAATAAATGCTGGAGAGGCTGTGGAGAAAAGGGAACCCTCTTACACTGTTGGTGGGAATGCAAACTAGTACAGCCACTATGGAAAACAGTGTGGAGATTCCTTAAAAAACTGGAAATAGAACTGCCATATTACCCAGCAATACCACTTCTGGGCATACACACTGAGGAAACCAGATCTGAAAGAGACACATGCACCCCAATGTTCATCGCAGCACTGTTTATAATAGCCAGGACATGGAAGCAACCTAGATGCCCATCAGCAGATGAATGGATAAGGAAGCTGTGGGACATATACACCATGGAATTTTACTCAGCCGTCAAAAAGAATTCATTTGAACCAGTCCTAATGAGATGGATGAAACTGGAGCCCCTTATACAGAGTGAAGTAAGCCAGAAAGATAAAGAACATTACAGCATACTAACACATATATATGGAATTTAGAAAGATGGTAACGATAACCCTATATGCAAAACAGAAAAAGAGACACAGAAATACAGAACAGACTTTTGAACTCTGTGGGAGAAGGTGAGGGTGGGATGTTTCAAAAGAACAGCATGTATACTATCTATGGTGAAACAGATCACCAGCCCAGGTGGGATGCATGAGACAAGTGCTCCGGCCTGGTGCACTGGGAAGACCCAGAGGAATCGGGTGGAGAGGGAGATGGGAGGGGGGATCGGGATGGGGAATAAGTGTAAATCTATGGCTGATTCATATCAATGTATGACAAGACCCACTGAAATGTTGTGAAGTAATTAGCCTCCAACAAATAAAAAAAAATTAAAAAAAAAAAAAGAAAAAAAAAAAAAAGAAAGACCTAGTTCCCCTCCTCATCGCCACCGGAGGCCTCACATCCTTTGAAAACTCCAGAGGTACGCGGAGATCAGTGCCTCCAAAGGAGACGATGCCTGGCTCTTCGTGAAACTTGATAGGAGTCCCAGGATTCCTGTGGCACGTGGAAAGGGACCCTTGGTCTCGCGCCTCAGCTGGAGAGGCGTCCCAATTGCCCTGCCAAGCCTCGAGGAGAATCCCGAGTTGTCCCTCGCAACTAGGCAGGTGTCCTGACGTCGCTGAACAAACACGTGTGTGGAAGGGCCATCCCCGTCGTAACTCGAGAATATACCCCAGGTTCGCGCCGCAACTCGAGAAAAACCATGAGACTTCTCCCACGCCGCGAGATGAGGCCCGATTCCCCTGCACTGCGTGCAGAGCAATTCCGTGTTGCACATCACACAGGAAAGGAGCCTTGATTTCCTTGATGGCACTCCAGAGAAACCCCAAGAACACTGTTTCAAGGCTTGAGAGATCCTGAGGTCACTGTAGCAACACGAAAGAGCTCCATGGACCAAAAATCAACTCGAGATGAGAGGTTAGTCCCTGGCTTCAACTCCAGAGGAATACCACCTTACCACAAGCACCTCAAAGGAGGCTTCTCTCAGCTCTAGGTATGTGAGAGGGACCCTGAGTTTGCGGCCTCAAGTGGAATGGACACCGCGATGCCCTGACTCGAAATAAGGCCGGATATCCCTGCAGTGACTTGAATGCAGGCTCGTCTTGCATCTCCCAAGACGAAAGGATGTCTGAATCCCCTGTGGAGACCACAGAGAAAGACCTAGTTCCCCACCTCATCGCGACCGGAGGCCTCACATCCTTTGAAAACTCCAGCGGTACGCGGAGATCAGTGCCTCCAAAGGAGACGATGCCTGACTCCTCGTGAAACTTGATAGGAGTCCCAGGATTCCTGTGGCACGTGGAAAGGGACCCTTGGTCTCCCGCCTCAGCTAGAGAGGCGTCCCAATTGCCCTGCCAAGCCTCAAGGAGAATCCCGAGTTGTCCCTCGCAACTTGGCAGGAGTCCTGACGTTGCTGAACAAACACGTGTGTGGAATGGCCATACCCGTTGTACCTCGAGAATATACCCCAGGTTCCCGCCGCAACTCGAGAAAAACCATGAGACTTCTCCCATGCCGCGAGATGAGGCCCGATTCCCCTGCACTGAGTGCAGAGCAATTCCGTGTTGCACATCACACAGGAAAGGAGCCTTGATTTCCTTCATGGCACTCCAGAGAAACCCCAGGAACACTGTTTCAAGGCTAGAGGGATCCTGAGGCCACTGTAGCAACACGAAAGAGCTCCGTGGACCAGAAATCAACTCGAGATGAGAGATTAGTCCCTGGCTTCGACTCCAGAGGAATACCACCTTACCACAAGCACCTCAAGAGGAGGCATCTCTCAGCTCTAGGTATGTGAGAGGGACCCTGAGTTTGCGGCCTCAAGTGGAATGGACACCGCGATGCCCTGGCTCGAAATAAGCCCGGATATCCCTGCAGTGACTTGAATGCAGGCTCGTCTTGCATCTCCCAAGACGAAAGGATGTCTGAATCCCCTGTGGAGACCACAGAGAAAGACCTAGTTCCCCACCTCATCGCGACCGGTGGCCTCACATCCTTTGAAAACTCCACAGGTACGCGGAGATCAGTGCCTCCAAAGGAGACGATGCCTGCCTCCTCGTGAAACTTGATAGGAGTCCCAGGATTCCTGTGGCACGTGGAAAGGGACCCTTGGTGTCCCGCCTCAGCTGGAGAGGCGTTCCAATTGCCCTGCCAAGCCTCGAGGAGAATCCCGAGTTGTCCCCCGCAACTAGGCAGGTGTCCTGACGTCGCTGAACAAACACGTGGGTGGAATGGCCCTCCCCGTCGTAACTCGAGAATATACCCCAGGTTCCCGCCGCAACTCGAGAAAAACCATGAGCCTACCCCCTCGCCGCGAGATGAGGCCCGATTCCCCTGCACTGCGTGCAGAGCAATTCCGTGTTGCACATCACACATGAAAGGAGCCTTGATTTCCTTGATGGCACTCCAGAGAAACCCCAAGAACACTGTTTCAAGGCTAGAGGGATCCTGAGGTCATTGTAGCAACACGAAAGAGCTCCGTGGACCAAGAATCAACTCCAGATGAGAGGTTCGTCCCTGGCTTCGCCTCCAGAGGAATACCACCTTACCACAAGCACCTCAAGAGGAGTCTTCTCTCAGCTCTAGGTATGTGAGAGGGACCCTGAGTTTGCGGCCTCAAGTGGAATGGACTCCGCGATGCCCTGACTCGAAACAAGGCCGGATATCCCTGCAGTGACTTGAATGCAGGCTCGTCTTGCATCTCCCAAGACGAAAGAATGTCTGAATCCCCTGTGGAGACCACAGAAAAGACCTAGTTCCTTGGTCTAGTTCTGTGAAAAATACCGTTGGTAGCTTGATAGGGATTGCATTGAATCTATAGATTGCTTTCGGTAGAATAGCCATTTTGACAATATTGATTCTTCCAATCCATGAACACGGTATGTTTCTCCATCTGTTTGTGTCCTCTTTGATTTCTTTCATCAGTGTTTTATAGTTTTCTATGTATAGGTCTTTTGTTTCTTTAGGTAGATATACTCCTAAGTATTTTATTCTTTTTGTTGCAATGGTGAATGGTATTGTTTCCTTAATTTCTCTTTCTGTTTTTTCATCGTTAGTATATAGGAATGCAAGGGATTTCTGTGTGTTAATTTTATATCCTGCAACTTTACTATATTCATTGATTATTTCTAGTAATTTTCTGGTAGAGTCTTTAGGGTTTTCTATATAGAGGATCATGTCATCACAGAACTAGACCAAAGAATTTCACAATTTGTATGGAAATACAAAAAACCTCGAATAGCCAAAGTAATCTTGAAAAAGAAGAATGGAACTGGAGGAATCAACATGCCTGACTTCAGACTCTACTACAAAGCCACAGTCATCAAGACAGTGTGGTACTGGCACAAAGACAGAAATATAGACCAATGGAACAGAATAGAAAGCCCAGAGATAAATCCACGAACCTATGGACACCTTATCTTTGACAAAGGAGGCAAGGATATACAATGGAAAAAAGACAACCTCTTTAACAAGTGGTGCTGGGAAAACTGGTCAACCACTTGCAAAAGAATGAAACTAGAACACTTTCTAACACCATACACAAAAATAAACTCAAAATGGATTAAAGATCTAAATGTAAGACCAGAAACTATAAAACTCCTAGAGGAGAACATAGGCAAAACACTCTCCGACATAAATCACAGCAAGATCCTCTATGACCCACCTCCCAGAATATTGGAAATAAAAGCAAAACTAAACAAATGGGATCTAATGAAACTTAAAAGCTTTTGCACTACAAAAGAAACTATAAGTAAGGTGAAAAGACAGCCGTCAGATTGGGAGAAAATAATAGCAAATGAAGAAACAGACAAAGGATTAATCTCAAAAATATACAAGCAACTCCTGCAGCTCAATTCCAGAAAAATAAATGACCCAATCCAAAAATGGGCCAGAGAACTAAACAGACATTTCTCCAAAGAAGACATACAGATGGCTAACAAACACATGAAAAGGTGCTCAACATCACTCATTATTAGAGAAATGCAAATCAAAACCACAATGAGGTACCATTACACACCAGTCAGGATGGCTGCTATCCAAAAGTCTACAAGCAATAAATGCTGGAGAGGCTGTGGAGAAAAGGGAACCCTCTTACACTGTTGGTGGGAATGCAAACTAGTACAGCCACTATGGAAAACAGTGTGGAGATTCCTTAAAAAACTGGAAATAGAACTGCCATATTACCCAGCAATACCACTTCTGGGCATACACACTGAGGAAACCAGATCTGAAAGAGACACATGCACCCCAATGTTCATCGCAGCACTGTTTATAATAGCCAGGACATGGAAGCAACCTAGATGCCCATCAGCAGATGAATGGATAAGGAAGCTGTGGTACATATACACCATGGAATTTTACTCAGCCGTCAAAAAGAATTCATTTGCACCAGTCCTAATGAGATGGATGAAACTGGAGCCCCTTATACAGAGTGAAGTAAACCAGAAAGATAAAGAACATTACAGCATACTAACACATATATATGGAATTTAGAAAGATGGTAACGATAACCCTATATGCAAAACAGAAAAAGAGACACAGAAATACAGAACAGACTTTTAAACTCTGTGGGAGAAGGTGAGGGTGGGATGTTTCAAAAGAACAGCATGTATACTATCTATGGTGAAACAGATCACCAGCCCAGGTGGGATGCATGAGACAAGTGCTCCGGCCTGGTGCACTGGGAAGACCCAGAGGAATCGGGTGGAGAGGGAGATGGGAGGGGGGATCGGGATGGGGAATAAGTGTAAATCTATGGCTGATTCATATCAATGTATGACAAGACCCACTGAAATGTTGTGAAGTAATTAGCCTCCAACTAATAAAAAAAATTAAAAAAAAAAAAAAAGAAAAAAAAAAAAAGGAAAGAAAGACCTAGTTCCCCTCCTCATCGCGACCGGAGGCCTCACATCCTTTGAAAACTCCACAGGTACGCGGAGAACAGTGCCTCCAAAGGAGACGATGCCTGCCTCCTCGTGAAACTTGATAGGAGTCCCAGGATTCCTGTGGCCCGTGGAAAGGGACCCTTGGTCTCCCGCCTCAGCTGGAGAGGCGTCCCAATTGCCCTGCCAAGCCTCGAGGAGAATCCCGAGTTGTCCCTCGCAAGTAGGCAGGAGTCCTGACGTCGCTGAACAAACACGTGGGTGGAAGTGCCATCCCCGTCGTAACTCGAGAATATACCCCAGGTTCCCGCCGCAACTCGAGAAAAACCATGAGACTTCTCCCACGCCGCGAGATGAGGCCCGATTCCCCTGCACTGCGTGCAGAGCAATTCCGTGTTGCACATCACACAGGAAAGGAGCCTTGATTTCCTTGATGGCACTCCAGAGAAACCCCAGGAACACAGTTTCAAGGCTAGAGGGATCCTGAGGTCACTGTAGCAACACGAAAGGGTTCCGTGGACCAAGAATCAACTCGAGATGAGAGGTTAGTCCCTGGCTTCGACTCCAGAGGAATAGCACCTTACCAGAAGCACCTCAAAGGAGGCTTCTCTCAGCTCTAGGTATGTGAGATGGACCCTGAGTTTGCGGCCTCAAGTGGAATGGACACCACGATGCCCTGACTCAAAATAAGGCCGGATATCCCTGCAGTGACTTGAATGCAGGCTCGTCTTGCATCTCCCAAGACGAAAGGATGTCTGAATCCCCTGCCGAGACCACAGAGAAAGACCAAGTTCCCCACCTCATCGCGACCAGAGGCCTCACATCCTTTGAAAACTCCAGAGGTACGCAGAGATCAGTGCCTCCAAAGGAGACGATACCTGCCTCCTCGTGAAACTTGATAGGAGTCCCAGGATTTCTGTGGCACGTGGAAAGGGACCCTTAGTCTCCCGCCTCAGCTGGAGAGGCGTCCCAATTGCCCTGCCAAGCCTCGAGGTGAATCCCGAGTTGTCCCACGCAACTAGGCAGGAGTCCTGACGTCGCTGAACAAACACGTGTGTGGAAGGGCCATCCCCGCCGTAACTCGAGAATTTACCCCAGGTTCCCGCCGCAACTCGAGAAAAATCATGAGACTTCCCCCTCGTCGCGAGAAGAGGCCTGATTCCCCTGCACTGCGTGCAGAGCAATTCCGTGTTGCACATCACACATGAAAGGAGCCTTTATTTCCTTGATGGCACTCCAGAGAAACCCCAAGAACACTGTTTCAAGGCTAGAGGGATACTGAGGTCACTGTATCAACACGAAAGGGCTCCGTGGACCAAGAATCAACTCGAGATGAGAGGTTAGTCCCTGGCTTCGACTCCAGAGGAATAGCATCTTACCACAAGCACCTCAAGAGGAGGGTTCTCTCAGCTCTAGGTATGTGAGAGGGACCCTGAGTTTGCGGGCTCAAGTGGAATGGACACCGCGATGCCCTGACTCGAAATAAGGCCGGATATCCCTGCAGTGACTTGAATGCAGGCTCGTCTTGCATCTCCCAACACGAACGGATGTCTGAATCCCCTGTGGAGACCACAGAGAAAGACCTAGTTCCCCACCTCATCGCGATCGGAGGCCTCACATCCTTTGAAAACTCCAGAGGTACGCGGAGATCAGTGCCTCCAAAGGAGACGATGCCTGAATCCTCGTGAAACTTGATAGGAGTCCCAGGATTCCTGTGGCACGTGGAAAGGGACCCTTGGTGTCCCGACTCAGCTGGAGAGGCGTTCCAATTGCCCTGCCAAGCCTCGAGGAGAATCCCGAGTTGTCCCTCGCAACTAGGCAGGTGTCCTGACGTCGCTGAACAAACACGTGTGTGGAAGGGCCATCCCCGACGTAACTCGAGAATATACCCCAGGTTCCCGCCGCAACTCGAGAAAAACCATGAGCCTACCCCCTCGCCGCGAGATGAGGCCCGATTGCCCTGCACTGCGTGCAGAGCAATTCCGTGTTGCACATCACACATGAAAGGAGCCTTGATTTCCTTGATGGCACTCCAGAGAAACCCCAAGAACACTGTTTCAAGGCTAGAGGGATCCTGAGGTCATTGTAGCAACACGAAAGAGCTCCGTGGACCAAGAATCAACTCCAGATGAGAGGTTCGTCCCTGGCTTCGCCTCCAGAGGAATACCACCTTACCACAAGCACCTCAAGAGGAGTCTTCTCTCAGCTCTAGGTATGTGAGAGGGACCCTGAGTTTGCGGCCTCAAGTGGAATGGACTCCGCGATGCCCTGACTCGAAACAAGGCCAGATATCCCTGCAGTGACGTGAATGCAGGCTCGTCTTGCATCTCCCAAGATGAAAGAATGTCTGAATCCCCTGTGGAGACCACAGAGAAAGACCTAGTTCCTTGGTCTAGTTCTGTGAAAAATACCGTTGGTAGCTTGATAGGGATTGCATTGAATCTATAGATTGCTTTCGGTAGAATAGCCATTTTGACAATATTGATTCTTCCAATCCATGAACACGGTATGTTTCTCCATCTGTTTGTGTCCTCTTTGATTTCTTTCATCAGTGTTTTATAGTTTTCTATGTATAGGTCTTTTGTTTCTTTAGGTAGATATACTCCTAAGTATTTTATTCTTTTTGTTGCAATGGTGAATGGTATTGTTTCCTTAGTTTCTCTTTCTGTTTTTTCATTGTTAGTATATAGGAATGCAAGGGATTTCTGTGTGTTAATTTTATATCCTGCAACTTTACTATATTCATTGATTAGTTCTAGTAATTTTCTGGTAGAGTCTTTAGGGTTTTCTATATAGAGGATCATGTCATCACAGAACTAGACCAAAGAATTTCACAATTTGTATGGAAATACAAAAAACCTCGAATAGCCAAAGTAATCTTGAAAAAGAAGAATGGAACTGGAGGAATCAACCTGCCTGACTTCAGACTCTACTACAAAGCCACAGTCATCAAGACAGTGTGGTACTGGCACAAAGACAGAAATATAGACCAATGGAACAGAATAGAAAGCCCAGAGATAAATCCACGAACCTATGGACACCTTATCTTTGACAAAGGAGGCAAGGATATACAATGGAAAAAAGACAACCTCTTTAACAAGTGGTGCTGGGAAAACTGGTCAACCACTTGCAAAAGAATGAAACTAGAACACTTTCTAACACCATACACAAAAATAAACTCAAAATGGATTAAAGATCTAAATGTAAGACCAGAAACTATAAAACTCCTAGAGGAGAACATAGGCAAAACACTCTCCGACATAAATCACAGCAAGATCCTCTATGACCCACCTCCCAGAATATTGGAAATAAAAGCAAAACTAAACAAATGGGATCTAATGAAACTTAAAAGCTTTTGCACTACAAAAGAAACTATAAGTAAGGTGAAAAGACAGCCGTCAGATTGGGAGAAAATAATAGCAAATGAAGAAACAGACAAAGGATTAATCTCAAAAATATACAAGCAACTCCTGCAGCTCAATTCCAGAAAAATAAATGACCCAATCCAAAAATGGGCCAGAGAACTAAACAGACATTTCTCCAAAGAAGACATACAGATGGCTAACAAACACATGAAAAGGTGCTCAACATCACTCATTATTAGAGAAATGCAAATCAAAACCACAATGAGGTACCATTACACACCAGTCAGGATGGCTGCTATCCAAAAGTCTACAAGCAATAAATGCTGGAGAGGCTGTGGAGAAAAGGGAACCCTCTTACACTGTTGGTGGGAATGCAAACTAGTACAGCCACTATGGAAAACAGTGTGGAGATTCCTTAAAAAACTGGAAATAGAACTGCCATATTACCCAGCAATACCACTTCTGGGCATACACACTGAGGAAACCAGATCTGAAAGAGACACATGCACCCCAATGTTCACGCAGCACTGTTTATAATAGCCAGGACATGGAAGCAACCTAGATGCCCATCAGCAGATGAATGGATAAGGAAGCTGTGGGACATATACACCATGGAATTTTACTCAGCCGTCAAAAAGAATTCATTTGCACCAGTCCTAATGAGATGGATGAAACTGGAGCCCCTTATACAGAGTGAAGTAAGCCAGAAAGATAAAGAACATTACAGCATACTAACACATATATATGGAATTTAGAAAGATGGTAACGAGAACCCTATATGCAAAACAGAAAAAGAGACACAGAAATACAGAACAGACTTTTGAACTCTGTGGGAGAAGGTGAGGGTGGGATGTTTCAAAAGAACAGCATGTATACTATCTATGGTGAAACAGATCACCAGCCCAGGTGGGATGCATGAGACAAGTGCTCCGGCCTGGTGCACTGGGAAGACCCAGAGGAATCGGGTGGAGAGGGAGATGGGAGGGGGGATCGGGATGGGGAATAAGTGTAAATCTATGGCTGATTCATATCAATGTATGACAAGACCCACTGAAATGTTGTGAAGTAATTAGCCTCCAACTAATAAAAAAAATTAAAAAAAAAAAAAAAGAAAAAAAAAAAAAGGAAAGAAAGACCTAGTTCCCCTCCTCATCGCCACCGGAGGCCTCACATCCTTTGAAAACTCCAGAGGTACGCGGAGATCAGTGCCTCCAAAGGAGACGATGCCTGCCTCATCGTGAAACTTGATAGGAGTCCCAGGATTCCTGTGGCCCGTGGAAAGGGACCCTTGGTCTCCCGCCTCAGCTGGAGAGGCGTCCCAATTGCCCTGCCAAGCCTCGAGGAGAATCCCGAGTTGTCCCTCGCAAGTAGGCAGGAGTCCTGACGTCGCTGAACAAACACGTGGGTGGAAGTGCCATCCCCGTCGTAACTCGAGAATATACCCCAGGTTCCCGCCGCAACTCGAGAAAAAACCATGAGACTTCTCCCACGCCGCGAGATGAGGCCCGATTCCCCTGCACTGCGTGCAGAGCAATTCCGTGTTGCACATCACACAGGAAAGGAGCCTTGATTTCCTTGATGGCACTCCAGAGAAACCCCAGGAACACAGTTTCAAGGCTAGAGGGATCCTGAGGTCACTGTAGCAACACGAAAGGGTTCCGTGGACCAAGAATCAACTCGAGATGAGAGGTTAGTCCCTGGCTTCGACTCCAGAGGAATAGCACCTTACCAGAAGCACCTCAAAGGAGGCTTCTCTCAGCTCTAGGTATGTGAGATGGACCCTGAGTTTGCGGCCTCAAGTGGAATGGACACCACGATGCCCTGACTCAAAATAAGGCCGGATATCCCTGCAGTGACTTGAATGCAGGCTCGTCTTGCATCTCCCAAGACGAAAGGATGTCTGAATCCCCTGCCGAGACCACAGAGAAAGACCAAGTTCCCCACCTCATCGCGACCAGAGGCCTCACATCCTTTGAAAACTCCAGAGGTACGCAGAGATCAGTGCCTCCAAAGGAGACGATACCTGCCTCCTCGTGAAACTTGATAGGAGTCCCAGGATTTCTGTGGCACGTGGAAAGGGACCCTTAGTCTCCCGCCTCAGCTGGAGAGGCGTCCCAATTGCCCTGCCAAGCCTCGAGGTGAATCCCGAGTTGTCCCACGCAACTAGGCAGGAGTCCTGACGTCGCTGAACAAACACGTGTGTGGAAGGGCCATCCCCGCCGTAACTCGAGAATTTACCCCAGGTTCCCGCCGCAACTCGAGAAAAATCATGAGACTTCCCCCTCGTCGCGAGAAGAGGCCTGATTCCCCTGCACTGCGTGCAGAGCAATTCCGTGTTGCACATCACACATGAAAGGAGCCTTTATTTCCTTGATGGCACTCCAGAGAAACCCCAAGAACACTGTTTCAAGGCTAGAGGGATACTGAGGTCACTGTATCAACACGAAAGGGCTCCGTGGACCAAGAATCAACTCGAGATGAGAGGTTAGTCCCTGGCTTCGACTCCAGAGGAATAGCATCTTACCACAAGCACCTCAAGAGGAGGGTTCTCTCAGCTCTAGGTATGTGAGAGGGACCCTGAGTTTGCGGGCTCAAGTGGAATGGACACCGCGATGCCCTGACTCGAAATAAGGCCGGATATCCCTGCAGTGACTTGAATGCAGGCTCGTCTTGCATCTCCCAACACGAACGGATGTCTGAATCCCCTGTGGAGACCACAGAGAAAGACCTAGTTCCCCACCTCATCGCGACCGGAGGCCTCACATCCTTTGAAAACTCCAGAGGTACGCGGAGATCAGTGCCTCCAAAGGAGACGATGCCTGAATCCTCGTGAAACTTGATAGGAGTCCCAGGATTCCTGTGGCACGTGGAAAGGGACCCTTGGTGTCCCGACTCAGCTGGAGAGGCGTTCCAATTGCCCTGCCAAGCCTCGAGGAGAATCCCGAGTTGTCCCTCGCAACTAGGCAGGTGTCCTGACGTCGCTGAACAAACACGTGTGTGGAAGGGCCATCCCCGACGTAACTCGAGAATATACCCCAGGTTCCCGCCGCAACTCGAGAAAAACCATGAGCCTACCCCCTCGCCGCGAGATGAGGCACGATTCCCCTGCACTGCGTGCAGAGCAATTCCGTGTTGCACATCACACATGAAAGGAGCCTTGATTTCCTTGATGGCACTCCAGAGAAACCCCAAGAACACTGTTTCAAGGCTAGAGGGATCCTGAGGTCATTGTAGCAACACGAAAGAGCTCCGTGGACCAAGAATCAACTCCAGATGAGAGGTTCGTCCCTGGCTTCGCCTCCAGAGGAATACCACCTTACCACAAGCACCTCAAGAGGAGTCTTCTCTCAGCTCTAGGTATGTGAGAGGGACCCTGAGTTTGCGGCCTCAAGTGGAATGGACTCCGCGATGCCCTGACTCGAAACAAGGCCAGATATCCCTGCAGTGACGTGAATGCAGGCTCGTCTTGCATCTCCCAAGATGAAAGAATGTCTGAATCCCCTGTGGAGACCACAGAGAAAGACCTAGTTCCTTGGTCTAGTTCTGTGAAAAATACCGTTGGTAGCTTGATAGGGATTGCATTGAATCTATAGATTGCTTTCGGTAGAATAGCCATTTTGACAATATTGATTCTTCCAATCCATGAACACGGTATGTTTCTCCATCTGTTTGTGTCCTCTTTGATTTCTTTCATCAGTGTTTTATAGTTTTCTATGTATAGGTCTTTTGTTTCTTTAGGTAGATATACTCCTAAGTATTTTATTCTTTTTGTTGCAATGGTGAATGGTATTGTTTCCTTAGTTTCTCTTTCTGTTTTTTCATTGTTAGTATATAGGAATGCAAGGGATTTCTGTGTGTTAATTTTATATCCTGCAACTTTACTATATTCATTGATTAGTTCTAGTAATTTTCTGGTAGAGTCTTTAGGGTTTTCTATATAGAGGATCATGTCATCACAGAACTAGACCAAAGAATTTCACAATTTGTATGGAAATACAAAAAACCTCGAATAGCCAAAGTAATCTTGAAAAAGAAGAATGGAACTGGAGGAATCAACCTGCCTGACTTCAGACTCTACTACAAAGCCACAGTCATCAAGACAGTGTGGTACTGGCACAAAGACAGAAATATAGACCAATGGAACAGAATAGAAAGCCCAGAGATAAATCCACGAACCTATGGACACCTTTTCTTTGACAAAGGAGGCAAGGATATACAATGGAAAAAAGACAACCTCTTTAACAAGTGGTGCTGGGAAAACTGGTCAACCACTTGCAAAAGAATGAAACTAGAACACTTTCTAACACCATACACAAAAATAAACTCAAAATGGATTAAAGATCTAAATGTAAGACCAGAAACTATAAAACTCCTAGAGGAGAACATAGGCAAAACACTCTCCGACATAAATCACAGCAAGATCCTCTATGACCCACCTCCCAGAATATTGGAAATAAAAGCAAAACTAAACAAATGGGATCTAATGAAACTTAAAAGCTTTTGCACTACAAAAGAAACTATAAGTAAGGTGAAAAGACAGCCGTCAGATTGGGAGAAAATAATAGCAAATGAAGAAACAGACAAAGGATTAATCTCAAAAATATACAAGCAACTCCTGCAGCTCAATTCCAGAAAAATAAATGACCCAATCCAAAAATGGGCCAGAGAACTAAACAGACATTTCTCCAAAGAAGACATACAGATGGCTAACAAACACATGAAAAGGTGCTCAACATCACTCATTATTAGAGAAATGCAAATCAAAACCACAATGAGGTACCATTACACACCAGTCAGGATGGCTGCTATCCAAAAGTCTACAAGCAATAAATGCTGGAGAGGCTGTGGAGAAAAGGGAACCCTCTTACACTGTTGGTGGGAATGCAAACTAGTACAGCCACTATGGAAAACAGTGTGGAGATTCCTTAAAAAACTGGAAATAGAACTGCCATATTACCCAGCAATACCACTTCTGGGCATACACACTGAGGAAACCAGATCTGAAAGAGACACATGCACCCCAATGTTCACGCAGCACTGTTTATAATAGCCAGGACATGGAAGCAACCTAGATGCCCATCAGCAGATGAATGGATAAGGAAGCTGTGGGACATATACACCATGGAATTTTACTCAGCCGTCAAAAAGAATTCATTTGCACCAGTCCTAATGAGATGGATGAAACTGGAGCCCCTTATACAGAGTGAAGTAAGCCAGAAAGATAAAGAACATTACAGCATACTAACACATATATATGGAATTTAGAAAGATGGTAACGAGAACCCTATATGCAAAACAGAAAAAGAGACACAGAAATACAGAACAGACTTTTGAACTCTGTGGGAGAAGGTGAGGGTGGGATGTTTCAAAAGAACAGCATGTATACTATCTATGGTGAAACAGATCACCAGCCCAGGTGGGATGCATGAGACAAGTGCTCCGGCCTGGTGCACTGGGAAGACCCAGAGGAATCGGGTGGAGAGGGAGATGGGAGGGGGGATCGGGATGGGGAATAAGTGTAAATCTATGGCTGATTCATATCAATGTATGACAAGACCCACTGAAATGTTGTGAAGTAATTAGCCTCCAACTAATAAAAAAAATTAAAAAAAAAAAAAAGAAAAAAAAAAAAAGGAAAGAAAGACCTAGTTCCCCTCCTCATCGCCACCGGAGGCCTCACATCCTTTGAAAACTCCAGAGGTACGCGGAGATCAGTGCCTCCAAAGGAGACGATGCCTGCCTCATCGTGAAACTTGATAGGAGTCCCAGGATTCCTGTGGCACGAGGAAAGGGACCCTTGTTCTCCCTCCTCAGCTGGAGAGGCGTTCCAATTGCCCTGCCAAGCCTCGAGGAGAATCCCGAGTTGTCCCTCGCAAGTAGGCAGGAGTCCTGACGTCGCTGAACAAACACGTGGGTGGAAGTGCCATCCTCGTCGTAACTGGAGAATATACCCCAGGTTCCCGCCGCAACTAGAGAAAAACCATGAGACTTCTCCCACGCCGCGAGATGAGGCCCGATTCCCCTGCACTGCATGCAGAGCAATTCCGTGTTGCACATCACACAGGAAAGGAGCCTTTATTTCCTTGATGGCACTCCAGAGAAACCCCAGGAACACAGTTTCAAGGCTAGAGGGATCCTGAGGTCACTGTAGCAACACGAAAGGGCTCCGTGGACCAAGAATCAACTCGAGATGAGAGGTTAGTCCCTGGCTTCGACTCCAGAGGAATAGCACCTTACCAGAAGCACCTCAAAGGAGGCTTCTCACAGCTCTAGGTATGTGAGAAGGACCCTGAGTTTGCGGCCTCAAGTGGAATGGACACCACGATGCCCTGACTCAAAATAAGGCCGGATATCCCTGCAGTGACTTGAATGCAGGCTCGTCTTGCATCTCCCAAGACGAAAGGATGTCTGAATCCCCTGCGGAGACCACAGAGAAAGACCAAGTTCCCCACCTCATCGCGACCAGTGGCCTCACATCCTTTGAAAACTCCAGAGGTACGCAGAGATCAGTGCCTCCAAAGGAGACGATACCTGCCTCCTCGTGAAACTTGATAGGAGTCCCAGGATTTCTGTGGCACGTGGAAAGGGACCCTTAGTCTCCCGCCTCAGCTGGAGAGGCGTCCCAATTGCCCTGCCAAGCCTCGAGGTGAATCCCGAGTTGTCCCACGCAACTAGGCAGGAGTCCTGACGTCGCTGAACAAACACGTGTGTGGAAGGGCCATCCCCGCCGTAACTCGAGAATTTACCCCAGGTTCCCGCCGCAACTCGAGAAAAATCATGAGACTTCCCCCTCGTCGCGAGAAGAGGCCTGATTCCCCTGCACTGCGTGCAGAGCAATTCCGTGTTGCACATCACACAGGAAAGGAGCCTTGATTTCCTTGATGGCACTCCAGAGAAACCCCAAGAACACTGTTTCAAGGCTAGAGGTATACTGAGGTCATTGTAGCAACACGAAAGGGCTCCGTGGACCAAGAATCAACTCGAGATGAGAGGTTAGTCCCTGGCTTCGACTCCAGAGGAATACCACCTTACCACAAGCACCTCAAGAGGAGGCTTCTCTCAGCTCTAGGTATGTGAGAGGGACCCTGAGTTTGCGGCCTCAAGTGGAATGGACACCCCGATGCCCTGACTCGAAATAAGGCCGGATATCCCTGCAGTGACTTGAATGCAGGCTCGTCTTGCATCTCCCAAGACGAAAGGATGTCTGAATCCCCTGTGGAGACCACAGAGAAAAACCTAGTTCCCCACCTCATCGCGATCGGAGGCCTCACATCCTTTGAAAACTCCAGAGGTACGCAGAGATCAGTGCCTCCAAAGGAGACGATGCCTGACTCCTCGTGAAACTTGATAGGAGTCCCAGGATTCCTGTGGCACGTGGAAAGGGACCCTTGGTCTCCCGCCTCAGCTGGAGAGGCATTCCAATTGCCCTGCCAAGCCTCGAGGAGAATCCCGAGTTGTCCCTCGCAACTAGGCAGGAGTCCTGACGTCGCTGAACAAACACGTGTGTGGAAGTGCCATCCCCGTCGTAACTCGAGAATAAACCCCAGGTTCCCGCCGCAACTCGAGAAAAACCATGAGACTTCTCCCACGCCGCGAGATGAGGCCCGATTCCCCTGCACTGCGTGCAGAGCAATTCCGTGTTGCACATCACACATGAAAGGAGCCTTGATTTCCTTCATGGTACTCCAGAGAAACCCCTAGAACACTGTTTCAAGGCTAGAGGGATCCTGAGGTCACTGTAGCAACATGAAAGAGCTCCGTGGACCAAAACTCAACTCGAGATGAGAGGTTAGTCCCTGGCTTCAACTCCAGGGGAATAACACCTTACCAGAAGCACCTCAAGAGGAGGGTTCTCTCAGCTCTAGGTATGTGAGAGGGACCCTGAGTTTGCAGCCTCAAGTGGAATGGACACTGCGATGCCCTGACTCGAAATAAGGCCGGATATCCCTGCAGTGACTTGAATGCAGGCTCGTCTTGCATCTCCCAAGACGAAAGGATGTCTGAATCCCCTGTGGAAACCACAGAGAAAGACCTAGTTAACCACCTCATCGCGACCAGAGGCCTCACATCCTTTGAAAACTCCAGAGGTACGCTGAGATCAGTGCCTCCAAAGGAGACGATGCCTGCCTCCTCGTGAAACTTGATAGGAGTCCCAGCATCCCTGTGGCATGTGGAAAGGGACCCTTGGTCTCCCGCCTCAGATGGAGAGGCGTCCCAATTGCTCTGCCAAGCCTCGAGGAGAATCCCGAGTTGTCCCTCACAGCTAGGCAGGAGTCCTGACGTCGCTGAACAAACACGTGTTTGGAAGGGCCATCCCCGTCGTAACTCGAGAATATACCCCAGGTTCCCGCCGTAACTCGAGAAAAACCATGAGACTTCTCCCACGCCGCGAGATGAGGCCCGATTCCCCTGCACTGCGTGCAGAGCAATTCCGTATTGCACATCACACATGAAAGGAGCCTTGATTTCCTTCATGGTACTCCAGAGAAACCCCAAGAACACTGTTTCAAGGCTAGAGGGATCCTGAGGTCACTGTAGCAACATGAAAGAGCTCCGTGGACCAAAACTCAACTCGAGATGAGAGGTTAGTCCCTGGCTTCAACTCCAGGGGAATAACACCTTACCAGAAGCACCTCAAAGGAGGCTTCTCTCAGCTCTAGGTATGTGAGAAGGACCTGAGTTTGCGGCCTCAAGTGGAATGGACACCCCGATGCCCTGACTCGAAATAAGGCCGGATATCCCTGCAGTGACTTGAATGCAGGCTCGTCTTGCATCTCCCAAGATGAAAGGATGTCTGATTCCCCTGCGGAGAACACAGAGAAAGACCAAGTTCCCCACCTCATCGCGACCAGAGGCCTCACATCCTTTGAAAACTCCAGCGGTACGCGGAGATCAGTGCCTCCAAAGGAGACGATGCCTGACTCCTCGTGAAACTTGATAGGAGTCCCAGGATTTCTGTGGCACGTGGAAAGGGACACTTGGTCTTCCGCCTCAGCTGGAGAGGCGTCCCAATTGCCCTGCCAAGCCTCGAGGTGAATCTCGATTTGTCCCTCGCAACTAGGCAGGAGTCCTGACTTGGCTGAACAAACACGTGTGTGGAAGGGCCATCCCCGCCGTAACTCGAGAATTTACCCCAGGTTTCCGCCGCAACTCGGGAAAAACCATGAGACTTCCCCCTCGCCGCGAGATGAGGCCCGATTCCCATGCACTGCGTGCAGAGCAATTTCGTGTTGCACATCACACAGGAAAGGAGCCTTGATTTCCTTCATGGTACTCCAGAGAAACCCCAAGAACACTGTTTCAAGGCTAGAGGGATCCTGAGGTCACTGTAGCAACAAGAAAGAGCTCCATGGACCAAGAATCAACTCGAGATGAGAGGTTAGTTCCTGGCTTGGACTCCAGAGGAATACCACCTTACCACAAGCACCTCAAGAGGAGAGTTCTCTCAGCTCTAGGTATGTGAGAAGGACCCTGAGTTTGCAGCCTCAAGTGGAATGGACACCGCGATGCCCTGACTCGAAATAAGGCCGGATATCCCTGCAGTGACTTGAATGCAGGCTCGTCTTGCATCTCCCAAGACGAAAGGATGTCTGAATCCCCTGTGGAAACCACAGAGAAAGACCTAGTTAACCACCTCATCGCGACCAGAGGCCTCACATCCTTTGAAAACTCCAGAGGTACGCTGAGATCAGTGCCTCCAAAGGAGACGATGCCTGCCTCCTCGTGAAAATTGATAGGAGTCCCAGCATCCCTGTGGCATGTGGAAAGGGACCCTTGGTCTCCCGCCTCAGATGGAGAGGCGTCCCAATTGCTCTGCCAAGCCTCGAGGAGAATCCCGAGTTGTCCCTCACAGCTAGGCAGGAGTCCTGACGTCGCTGAACAAACACGTGTTTGGAAGGGCCATCTCCGTCGTAACTCGAGAATATACCCCAGGTTCCCGCCGCAACTCGAGAAAAACCATGAGACTTCCCCCTCGTCGCGAGATGAGGCCCGATTCCCCTGCACTGCGTGCAGAGCAATTCCGTGTTGCACATCACACAGGAAAGGAGCCTTGATTTCCTTGATGGCACTCCAGAGAAACCCCAAGAACACTGTTTCAAGGCTAGAGGGATCCTGAGGTCATTGTAGCAACACGAAAAAGCTCCGTGGACCAAGAATCAACTCGAGATGAGAGGTTAGTCCCTGGCTTCGCCTCCAGAGGAATACCACCTTACCACAAGCACCTCAAGAGGAGTCTTCTCTCAGCTCTAGGTATGTGAGAGGGACCCTGAGTTTGCGGCCTCAAGTGGAATGGACTCCGCGATGCCCTGACTCGAAACAAGGCCGGATATCCCTGCAGTGACTTGAATGCAGGCTCGTCTTGCATCTCCCAAGACGAAAGAATGTCTGAATCCCCTGTGGAGACCACAGAGAAAGACCTAGTTCCTTGGTCTAGTTCTGTGAAAAATACCGTTGGTAGCTTGATATGGATTGCATTGAATCTATAGATTGCTTTCGGTAGAATAGCCATTTTGACAATATTGATTCTTCCAATCCATGAACACGGTATGTTTCTCCATCTGTTTGTGTCCTCTTTGATTTCTTTCATCAGTGTTTTATAGTTTTCTATGTATAGGTCTTTTGTTTCTTTAGGTAGATATACTCCTAAGTATTTTATTCTTTTGTTGCAATGGTGAATGGTATTGTTTCCTTAATTTCTGTTTCTGTTTTTTCATCGTTAGTATATAGGAATGCAAGGGATTTCTGTGTGTTAATTTTATATCCTGCAACTTTACTATATTCATTGATTAGTTCTAGTAATTTTCTGGTAGAGTCTTTAGGGTTTTCTATATAGAGGATCATGTCATCACAGAACTAGACCAAAGAATTTCACAATTTGTATGGAAATACAAAAAACCTCGAATAGCCAAAGTAATCTTGAAAAAGAAGAATGGAACTGGAGGAATCAACCTGCCTGACTTCAGACTCTACTACAAAGCCACAGTCATCAAGACAGTGTGGTACTGGCACAAAGACAGAAATATAGACCAATGGAACAGAATAGAAAGCCCAGAGATAAATCCACGAACCTATGGACACCTTATCTTTGACAAAGGAGGCAAGGATATACAATGGAAAAAAGACAACCTCTTTAACAAGTGGTGCTGGGAAAACTGGTCAACCACTTGCAAAAGAATGAAACTAGAACACTTTCTAACACCATACACAAAAATAAACTCAAAATGGATTAAAGATCTAAATGTAAGACCAGAAACTATAAAACTCCTAGAGGAGAACATAGGCAAAACACTCTCCGACATAAATCACAGCAAGATCCTCTATGACCCACCTCCCAGAATATTGGAAATAAAAGCAAAACTAAACAAATGGGATCTAATGAAACTTAAAAGCTTTTGCACTACAAAAGAAACTATAAGTAAGGTGAAAAGACAGCCGTCAGATTGGGAGAAAATAATAGCAAATGAAGAAACAGACAAAAGATTAATCTCAAAAATATACAAGCAACTCCTGCAGCTCAATTCCAGAAAAATAAATGACCCAATCCAAAAATGGGCCAGAGAACTAAACAGACATTTCTCCAAAGAAGACATACAGATGGCTAACAAACACATGAAAAGGTGCTCAACATCACTCATTATTAGAGAAATGCAAATCAAAACCACAATGAGGTACCATTACACACCAGTCAGGATGGCTGCTATCCAAAAGTCTACAAGCAATAAATGCTGGAGAGGCTGTGGAGAAAAGGGAACCCTCTTACACTGTTGGTGGGAATGCAAACTAGTACAGCCGCTATGGAAAACAGTGTGGAGATTCCTTAAAAAACTGGAAATAGAACTGCCATATTACCCAGCAATACCACTTCTGGGCATACACACTGAGGAAACCAGATCTGAAAGAGACACATGCACCCCAATGTTCATCGCAGCACTGTTTATAATAGCCAGGACATGGAAGCAACCTAGATGCCCATCAGCAGATGAATGGATAAGGAAGCTGTGGGACATATACACCATGGAATTTTACTCAGCCGTCAAAAAGAATTCATTTGAACCAGTCCTAATGAGATGGATGAAACTGGAGCCCCTTATACAGAGTGAAGTAAGCCAGAAAGATAAAGAACATTACAGCATACTAACACATATATATGGAATTTAGAAAGATGGTAACGATAACCCTATATGCAAAACAGAAAAAGAGACACAGAAATACAGAACAGACTTTTGAACTCTGTGGGAGAAGGTGAGGGTGGGATGTTTCAAAAGAACAGCATGTATACTATCTATGGTGAAACAGATCACCAGCCCAGGTGGGATGCATGAGACAAGTGCTCCGGCCTGGTGCACTGGGAAGACCCAGAGGAATCGGGTGGAGAGGGAGATGGGAGGGGGGATCGGGATGGGGAATAAGTGTAAATCTATGGCTGATTCATATCAATGTATGACAAGACCCACTGAAATGTTGTGAAGTAATTAGCCTCCAACTAATAAAAAAAATTAAAAAAAAGAAAAAAAAAAAATAAAGAAAGACCTAGTTCCCCTCCTCATCGCCACCGGAGGCCTCACATCCTTTGAAAACTCCACAGGTACGCGGAGATCAGTGCCTCCAAAGGAGACGATGCCTGGCTCTTCGTGAAACTTGATAGGAGTCCCAGGATTCCTGTGGCACGTGGAAAGGGACCCTTGGTCTCGCGCCTCAGCTGGAGAGGCGTCCCAATTGCCCTGCCAAGCCTCGAGGAGAATCCCGAGTTGTCCCTCGCAACTAGGCAGGAGTCCTGACGTCGCTGAACAAACACGTGTGTGGAAGGGCCATCCCCTTCGTAACTCGAGAATATACCCCAGGTTCCCGCCGCAACTCGAGAAAAACCATGAGACTTCTCCCACGCCGCGAGATGAGGCCCGATTCCCCTGCACTGCGTGCAGAGCAATTCAGTGTTGCACATCACACAGGAAAGGAGCCTTGATTTCCTTGATGGCACTCCAGAGAAACCCCAAGAACACTGTTTCAAGGCTAGAGGGATCCTGAGGTCACTGTAGCAACACGAAAGAGCTCCATGGACCAAGAATCAACTCGAGATGAGAGGTTAGTCCCTGGCTTCGACTCCAGAGGAATACCACCTTACCACAAGCACCTCAAAGGAGGCTTCTCTCAGCTCTAGGTATGTGAGAGGGACCATGAGTTTGCGGCCTCAAGTGGAATGGACACCGAGATGCCCTGACTCGAAATAAGGCCGGATATCCCTGCAGTGACTTGAATGCAGGCTCGTCTTGCATCTCCCAAGACGAAAGGATGTCTGAATCCCCTGTGGAGACCACAGAGAAAGACCTAGTTCCCCACCTCATCGCGACCGGAGGCCTCACATCCTTTAAAAACTCCAGAGGTCGCGGAGATCAGTGCCTCCAAAGGAGACGATGCCTGACTCCTTGAGAAACTTGATAGGAGTCCCAGGATTCCTGTGGCACGTGGAAAGGGACCCTTGGTCTCCCGCCTCAGCTGGAGAGGCGTCCCAATTGCCCTGCCAAGCCTCAAGGAGAATCCCGAGTTGTCCCTCGCAACTAGGCAGGAGTCCTGACGTCGCTGAACAAACACGTGGGTTGAAGTGCCTTCCCCGTCGTAACTCGAGAATATACCCCAGGTTCGCGCCGCAACTCGAGAAAAACCATGAGACTTCTCCCACGCCACGAGATGAGGCCCGATTCCCCTGCACTGCGTGCAGAGCAATTCCGTGTTGCACATCACACATGAAAGGAGCCTTGATTTCCTTGATGGCACTCCAGAGAAACCCCAAGAACACTGTTTCAAGGCTAGAGGGATCCTGAGGTCACTGTAGCAACACGAAAGAGCTCCGTGGACCAAGAATCAACTCGAGATGAGAGGTTAGTCCCTGAGTTCGACTCCAGAGGAATACCACCTAACCACAAGCACCTCAAGAGGAGTCTTCTCTCAGCTCTAGGTATGTGAGAGGGACCCTGAGTTTGCGGCCTCAAGTGGAATGGACTCCGCGATGCCCTGACTCGAAATAAGGCCAGATATCCCTGCAGTGACTTGAATGCAGGCTCGTCTTGCATCTCCCAAGACGAAAGAATGTCTGAATCCCCTGTGGAGACCACAGAGAAAGACCTAGTTCCTTGGTCTAGTTCTGTGAAAAATACCGTTGGTAGCTTGATAGGGATTGCATTGAATCTATAGATTGCTTTGGGTAGAATAGCCATTTTGACAATATTGATTCTTCCAATCCATGAACACGGTATGTTTCTCCATCTGTTTGTGTCCTCTTTGATTTCTTTCATCAGTGTTTTATAGTTTTCTATGTATAGGTCTTTTGTTTCTTTAGGTAGATATACTCCTAAGTATTTTATTCTTTTTGTTGCAATGGTGAATGGTATTGTTTCCTTAATTTCTCTTTCTGTTTTTTCATTGTTAGTATATAGGAATGCAAGGGATTTCTGTGTGTTAATTTTATATCCTGCAACTTTACTATATTCATTGATTAGTTCTAGTAATTTTCTGGTAGAGTCTTTAGGGTTTTCTATATAGAGGATCATGTCATCACAGAACTAGACCAAAGAATTTCACAATTTGTATGGAAATACAAAAAACCTCGAATAGCCAAAGTAATCTTGAAAAAGAAGAATGGAACTGGAGGAATCAACCTGCCTGACTTCAGACTCTACTATAAAGCCACAGTCATCAAGACAGTGTGGTACTGGCACAAAGACAGAAATATAGACCAATGGAACAGAATAGAAAGCCCAGAGATAAATCCACGAACCTATGGACACCTTATCTTTGACAAAGGAGGCAAGGATATACAATGGAAAAAAGACAACCTCTTTAACAAGTGGTGCTGGGAAAACTGGTCAACCACTTGCAAAAGAATGAAACTAGAACACTTTCTAACACCATACACAAAAATAAACTCAAAATGGATTAAAGATCTATATGTAAGACCAGAAACTATAAAACTCCTAGAGGAGAACATAGGCAAAACACTCTCCGACATAAATCACAGCAAGATCCTCTATGACCCACCTCCCAGAATATTGGAAATAAATGCAAAACTAAACAAATGGGATCTAATGAAACTTAAAAGCTTTTGCACTACAAAAGAAACTATAAGTAAGGTGAAAAGACAGCCGTCAGATTGGGAGAAAATAATAGCAAATGAAGAAACAGACAAAGGATTAATCTCAAAATTATACAAGCAACTCCTGCAGCTCAATTCCAGAAAAATAAATGACCCAATCAAAAAATGGGCCAGAGAACTAAACAGACATTTCTCCAAAGAAGACATACAGATGGCTAACAAACACATGAAAAGGTGCTCAACATGACTCATTATTAGAGAAATGCAAATCAAAACCACAATGAGGTACCATTACACACCAGTCAGGATGGCTGCTATCCAAAAGTCTACAAGCAATAAATGCTGGAGAGGCTGTGGAGAAAAGGGAACCCTCTTACACTGTTGGTGGGAATGCAAACTAGTACAGCCACTATGGAAAACAGTGTGGAGATTCCTTAAAAAACTGGAAATAGAACTGCCATATTACCCAGCAATACCACTTCTGGGCATACACACTGAGGAAACCAGATCTGAAAGAGACACATGCACCCCAATGTTCATCGCAGCACTGTTTATAATAGCCAGGACATGGAAGCAACCTAGATGCCCATCAGCAGATGAATGGATAAGGAAGCTGTGGGACATATACACCATGGAATTTTACTCAGCCGTCAAAAAGAATTCATTTGAACCAGTCCTAATGAGATGGATGAAACTGGAGCCCCTTATACAGAGTGAAGTAAGCCAGAAAGATAAAGAACATTACAGCATACTAACACATATATATGGAATTTAGAAAGATGGTAACGATAACCCTATATGCAAAACAGAAAAAGAGACACAGAAATACAGAACAGACTTTTGAACTCTGTGGGAGAAGGTGAGGGTGGGATGTTTCAAAAGAACAGCATGTATACTATCTATGGTGAAACAGATCACCAGCCCAGGTGGGATGCATGAGACAAGTGCTCCGGCCTGGTGCACTGGGAAGACCCAGAGGAATCGGGTGGAGAGGGAGATGGGAGGGGGGATCGGGATGGGGAATAAGTGTAAATCTATGGCTGATTCATATCAATGTATGACAAGACCCACTGAAATGTTCTGAAGTAATTAGCCTCCAACTAATAAAAAAATTTAAAAAAAAGAAAAAAAAAAAAAAAAAAAGAAAGACCTAGTTCCCCTCCTCATCGCCACCGGAGGCCTCACATACTTTGAAAACTCCACAGGTACGCGGAGATCAGTGCCTCCAAAGGAGACGATGCCTGGCTCTTCGTGAAACTTGATAGGAGTCCCAGGATTCCTGTGGCACGTGGAAAGGGACCCTTGGTCTCGCGCCTCAGCTGGAGAGGCGTCCCAATTGCCCTGCCAAGCCTCGAGGAGAATCCCGAGTTGTCCTTCGCAAGTAGGCAGGAGTCCTGACGTCGCTGAACAAACACGTGTGTGGAAGGGCCATCCCCGTCGTAACTCGAGAATATACCCCAGGTTCCCGCCGCAACTCGAGAAAAACCATGAGACTTCTCACACGCCGCGAGATGAGGCCCGATTCCCCTCCACTGCGTGCAGAGCAATTCCGTGTTGCACATCACACATGAAAGGAGCCTTGATTTCCTTCATGGCACTCCAGAGAAACCCCAAGAACACTGTTTCAAGGCTAGAGGGATCCTGAGGTCACTGTAGCAACACGAAAGAGCTCCGTGGACCAGAAATCAACTCGAGATGAGAGATTAGTCCCTGGCTTCAACTCCAGAGGAATACCACCTTACCATAAGCACCTCAAAGGAGGCTTCTCTCAGCGCTAGGTATGTGAGAGGGACCCTGAGTTTGTGGCCTCAAGTGGAATGGACACCGAGATGCCCTGACTCGAAATAAGGCCGGATATCCCTGCAGTGACTTGAATGCAGGCTCGTCTTGCATCTCCCAAGACGAAAGGATGTCTGAATCCCCTGTGGAGACCACAGAGAAAGACCTAGTTCCCCACCTCATCGCGACCGGAGGCCTCACATCCTTTGAAAACTCCAGCGGTACGCGGAGATCAGTGCCTCCAAAGGAGACGATGCCTGACTCCTCGTGAAACTTGATAGGAGTCCCAGGATTCCTGTGGCACGTGGAAAGGGACCCTTGGTCTCCCGCCTCAGCTGGAGAGGCGTCCCAATTGCCCTGCCAAGCCTCGAGGAGAATCCCGAGTTGTCCCTCGCGACTAGGCAGGAGTCCTGACGTCGCTGAACAAAAACGTGTGTGGAAGGGCCATCCCCGTCGTAACTCAAGAATATACCCCAGGTTCCCGCCGCAACTCGAGAAAAACCGTGAGACTTCCCCCTCGCCGCGAGATGAGGCCCGATTCCCCTGCACTAAGTGCAGAGCAATTCCGTGTTGCACATCACACAGGAAAGGAGCCTTGATTTCCTTCATGGCACTCCAGAGAAACCCCAAGAACACTGTTTCAAGGCTAGAGGGATCCTGAGGTCACTATAGCAACACGAAAGAGCTCCGTGGACCACAAATCAACTCGAGATGAGAGGTTAGTCCCTGGCTTCGACTCCAGAGGAATACCACCTTACCACAAGCACCTCAAGAGGAGGCTTCTCTCAGCTCTAGGTATGTGAGAGGGACCCTGAGTTTGCAGCCTCAAGTGGAATGGACACCGCGATTCCCTGACTCGAAATAAGGCCGGATATCCCTGCAGTGACTTGAATGCAGGCTCGTCTTGCATCTCCCAAGACGAAAGGATGTCTGAATCCCCTGTGGAGACCACAGAGAAAGACCTAGTTCCCCACCTCATCGCGACCGGAGGCCTCACATCCTTTGAAAACTCCAGAGGTACGCGGAGATCAGTGCCTCCAAAGGAGACGATGCCTGCCTCCTCGTGAAACTTGATAGGAGTCCCAGGATTCCTGTGGCACGTGGAAAGGGACCCTTGATCTCCCGCCTCAGCTGGAGAGGCGTCCCAATTGCCCTGCCAAGCCTCAAGGAGAATCCCGAGTTGTCCCTCGCAACTAGGCAGGAGTCCTGACGTCGCTGAACAAACACGTGGGTGGAAGTGCCATCCCCGTCGTAACTCGAGAATATACCCCAGGTTCCCGCCGCAACTCGAGAAAAACCAAGAGACTTCTCCCACGCCGTGAGATGAGGCCCGATTCCCCTGCACTGCGTGCAGAGCAATTCCGTGTTGCACATCACACATGAAAGGAGCCTTGATTTCTTTCATGGTACTCCAGAGAAACCCCAAGAGCACTGTATAAAGGCTAGAGGGATCCTGAGGTCACTGTAGCAACACGAAAGAGCTCCGTGGACCAAAAATCAACTCGAGATGAGAGGTTAGTCCCTGGCTTCAACTCCAGGGGAATACCACCTTACCAGAAGCACCTCAAAGGAGGCTTCTCTCAGCTCTAGGTATGTGAGAGGGACCCTGAGTTTGCGGCCTCAAGTGGAATGGACACCACGATGCCCTGACTCAAAAGAAGGCCGGATATCCCTGCAGTGACTTGAATGCAGGCTCGTCTTGCATCTCCCAAGACGAAAGGATGTCTGAATCCCCTGCGGAGAACACAGAGAAAGACCTAGTTCCCCACCTCTTCGCGAACAGAGGCCTCACATCCTTTGAAAACTCCAGAGCTACGCGGAGATCAGTGCCTCCAAAGGAGACGATGCCTGACTTCTCGTGAAACTTGATAGGAGTCGTCCCAGGATTTCTGTGGCACGTGGAAAGGGACCCTTGGTCTCCCGCCTCAGCTGGAGAGGCGTCCCAATTGCCCTGCCAAGCCTCGAGGAGAATCCCGAGTTGTCCCTCGCAACTAGGCAGGAGTCCTGACGTCGCTGAACAAACACGTGGGTGGAAATGCCATCCCCGTCGTAACTCGAGAATATACCCCAGGTTCCCGCCGCAACTCGAGAAAAACCATGAGACTTCTCCCACGCCGCGAGATGAGGCCCGATTCCCCTGCACTGCGTGCAGGGCAATTCCGTGTTGCACATCACACATGAAAGGAGCCTTGATTTCCTTCATGGTACTCCAGAGAAACCCCAAGAACACTGTTTCAAGGCTAGAGGGATCCTGAGGTCACTGTAGCAACATGAAAGAGCTCCGTGGACCAAAAATCAACTCGAGATGAGAGTTTAGTCCCTGGCTTCAACTCTAGGGGAATACCACCTTACCAGAAACACCTCAAAGGAGGCTTCTCTCAGTTCTAGGTATGTGAGAGGGACCCTGAGTGTGCGGCTTCGAGTGGAATGGACACCGCGATGCCCTGACTCGAAATAAGGCCGGATATCCCTGCAGTGACTTGAATGCAGGCTCGTCTTGCATCTCCCAAGAAGAAAGGATGTCTGAGTCCCCTGCGGAGAACACAGAGAAAGACCTAGTTCCCCACCTCATCGCGACCAGAGGCCTCACATCCTTTGAAAACTCCAGAGGTACGCGGAGATCAGTGCCTGCAAAGGAGACGATGCCTGACTCCTCGTGAATCTTGATAGGATTCCCAGGATTTCTGTGGCACGTGGAAAGGGACCCTTGGTCTCCCGCCACAGCTGGAGAGGCGTCCCAATTGCCCTGCCAAGCCTCGAGGTGAATCCCGAGTTGTCCCTCGCAACTAGGCAGGAGTCCTGACGTCGCTGAACAAACACGTGTGTGGAAGGGCCATCCCCGCCGTAACTCGAGAATTTACCCCAGGTTCCCGCCGCAACTCGAGAAAAACCATGAGACTTCCCCCTCGTCGCGAGAAGAGGCCCGATTCCCCTGTACTGCGTGCATAGCAATGCCGTGTTGCACATCACACAGGAAAGGAGCCTTGATTTCCATGATGTCACTCCATAGAAACCCCAAGAACACTGTTTCAAGGCTAGAGGGATCCTGAGGTCACTGTAGCAACACAAAAGAGCTCCATGGACCAAGAATCAACTCGAGATGAGAGGTTAGTTCCTGGCTTCGACTCCAGAGGAATACCACCTTACCACAAGCACCTCAAGAGGAGGTTTCTCTCAGCTCTAGGTATGTGAGAGGGACCCTGAGTTTGCAGCCTCAAGTGGAATGGACACCGTGATGCCCTGACTCGAAATAAGGCCGGATATCCCTGCAGTGACTTGAATGCAGGCTTGTCTTGCATCTCCCAAGACGAAAGGGTGTCTGAATCCCCTGTGGAAACCACAGAGAAAGACCTAGTTAACCACCTCATCGCGACCGGAGGCCTCACATCCTTTGAAAACTCCAGAGGTATGCAGAGATCAGTGCCTCCAAAGGAGACGATGCCTGCCTCCTCGTGAAACTTGATAGGAGTCCCAGGATTCCTGTGGCATGTGGAAAGGGACAGTTGGTGTCCCAACTCAGCTGGAGTGGCGTCCCAATTGCCCTGCCAAGCCTCGAGGAGAGTCCCGAATTGTCCCTCGCAACTAGGCAGGAGTCCTGACGTCGCTGAACAAACACGTGTGTGGAAGCGCCATCCCCGCCGTAACTCGAGAATATACCCCAGGTTCCCGCCGCAACTCGAGAAAAATCATGAGACTTCCCCCTCGTCGCGAGAAGAGGCACGATTCCCCTGCACTGCGTGCAGAGCAATGCAGTGTTGCACATCACACAGGAAAGGAGCCTTGATTTCCTTGATGGCACTCCAGAGAAACCCCAAGAACACTGTTTCAAGGCTAGAGGGATACTGAGGTCATTGTAGCAACACGAAAGGGCTCCGTGGACCAAGAATCAACTCGAGATCAGAGGTTAGTCCCTGGCTTCGACTCCAGAGGAAAACCACCTTACCACAAGCACCTCAAGAGGAGGCTTCTCTCAGCTCTAGGTATGTGAGAGGGACCCTGAGTTTGCGGCCTCAAGTGGAATGGACTCTGCGATGCCCTGACTCGAAATAAGGCCGGATATCCCTGCAGTGACTTGAATGCAGGCTCGTCTTGCATCTCCCAAGACGAAAGAATGTCTGAATCCCCTGTGGAGACCACAGAGAAAGACCTAGTTCCTTGGTCTAGTTCTGTGAAAAATACCGTTGGTAACTTAATAGGGATTGCATTGAATCTATAGATTGCTTTCGGTAGAATAGCCATTTTGACAATATTGATTCTTATAATCCATGAACATGGTATGTTTCTCCATCTGTTTGTGTCCTCTTTGATTTGTTTCATCAGTGTTTTATAGTTTTCTATGTATAGTTCTTTTGTTTTTTAGGTAGATATACTCCTAAGTATTTTATTCTTTTTGTTGCAATGGTGAATGGTATTGTTTCCTTAATTTCTCTTTCTGTTTTTCATTGTTAGTATATAGGAATGCAAGGGATTTCTGTGTGTTAATTTTATATCCTGCAACTTTACTATATTCATTGATTAGTTCTAGTAATTTTCTGGTAGAGTCTTTAGGGTTTTCTATATAGAGGATCATGTCATCACAGAACTAGACCAAAGAATTTCACAATTTGTATGGAAATACAAAAAACCTCGAATAGCCAAAGTAATCTTGAAAAAGAAGAATGGAACTGGAGGAATCAACCTGCCTGACTTCAGACTCTACTACAAAGCCACAGTCATCAAGACAGTGTGGTACTGGCACAAAGACAGAAATATAGACCAATGGAACAGAATAGAAAGCCCAGAGATAAATCCACGAACCTATGGACACCTTATCTTTGACAAAGGAGGCAAGGATATACAATGGAAAAAAAGACAACCTCTTTAACAAGTGGTGCTGGGAAAACTGGTCAACCACTTGCAAAAGAATGAAACTAGAACACTTTCTAACACCATACACAAAAATAAACTCAAAATGGATTAAAGATCTAAATGTAAGACCAGAAACTATAAAACTCCTAGAGGAGAACATAGGCAAAACACTCTCCGACATAAATCACAGCAAGATCCTCTATGACCCACCTCCCAGAATATTGGAAATAAAAGCAAAACTAAACAAATGGGATCTAATGAAACTTAAAAGCTTTTGCACTACAAAAGAAACTATAAGTAAGGTGAAAAGACAGCCGTCAGATTGGGAGAAAATAATAGCAAATGAAGAAACAGACAAAGGATTAATCTCAAAAATATACAAGCAACTCCTGCAGCTCAATTCCAGAAAAATAAATGACCCAATCCAAAAATGGGCCAGAGAACTAAACAGACATTTCTCCAAAGAAGACATACAGATGGCTAACAAACACATGAAAAGGTGCTCAACATGACTCATTATTAGAGAAATGCAAATCAAAACCACAATGAGGTACCATTACACACCAGTCAGGATGGCTGCTATCCAAAAGTCTACAAGCAATAAATGCTGGAGAGGCTGTGGAGAAAAGGGAACTCTCTTACACTGTTGGTGGGAATGCAAACTAGTACAGCCACTATGGAAAACAGTGTGGAGATTCCTTAAAAAACTGGAAATAGAACTGCCATATTACCCAGCAATACCACTTCTGGGCATACACACTGAGGAAACCAGATCTGAAAGAGACACATGCACCCCAATGTTCATCGCAGCACTGTTTATAATAGCCAGGACATGGAAGCAACCTAGATGCCCATCAGCAGATGAATGGATAAGGAAGCTGTGGTACATATACACCATGGAATTTTACTCAGCCGTCAAAAAGAATTCATTTGAACCAGTCCTAATGAGATGGATGAAACTGGAGCCCCTTATACAGAGTGAAGTAAGCCAGAAAGATAAAGAACATTACAGCATACTAACACATATATATGGAATTTAGAAAGATGGTAACGAGAACCCTATATGCAAAACAGAAAAAGAGACACAGAAATACAGAACAGACTTTTGAACTCTGTGGGAGAAGGTGAGGGTGGGATGTTTCAAAAGAACAGCATGTATACTATCTATGGTGAAACAGATCACCAGCCCAGGTGGGATGCATGAGACAAGTGCTCCGGCCTGGTGCACTGGGAAGACCCAGAGGAATCGGGTGGAGAGGGAGATGGGAGGGGGGATCGGGATGGGGAATAAGTGTAAATCTATGGCTGATTCATATCAATGTATGACAAGACCCACTGAAATGTTGTGAAGTAATTAGCCTCCAACTAATAAAAAAAAATTAAAAAAAAAAAAAAGAAAAAAAAAAAAAAAAAAAGACAGACCTAGTTCCCCTCCTCATCGCGACCGGAGGCCTCACATCCTTTGAAAACTCCAGAGGTACGCGGAGATCAGTGCCTCCAAAGGAGACGATGCCTGACTCCTCGTGAAACTTGATAGGAGTCCCAGGATTCCTGTGGCACGTGGAAAGGGACCCTTGGTCTCCCGCCTCAGCTGGAGAGGCGTCCCAATTGCCCTGCCAAGCCTCGAGGAGAATCCCGAGTTGTCCTTCGCAAGTAGGCAGGAGTCCGGACGTCGCTGAACAAACACGTGTGTGGAAGGGCCATCCCCGTCGTAACTCGAGAATATACGCCAGATTCCCGCCGCAACTCGAGAAAAACCATGAGACTTCTCCCACGCCGCGAGATGAGGCCCGATTCCCCTGCACTGCGTGCAGAGCAATTCCGTGGTGCACATCACACAGGAAAGGAGCCTTGATTTCCTTGATGGCACTCCAGAGAAACCCCAAGAACACTGTTTCAAGGCTAGAGGGATCCTGAGGTCACTGTAGCAACACGAAAGAGCTCCGTGGACCAAGAATCAACTCGAGATGAGAGGTTAGTCCCTGAGTTCGACTCCAGAGGAATACCACCTTACCACAAGCACCTCAAGAGGAGGCTTCTCTCAGCTCTAGGTATGTGAGAGGGACCCTGAGTTTGCAGCCTCAAGTGGAATGGACACCGCGATGCCCTGACTCGACATAAGGCCGGATATCCCTGCAGTGACTTGAATGCAGGCTCGTCTTGCATCTCCCAAGACGAAAGGATGTCTGAATCCCCTGTGGAGACCACAGAGAAAGACCTAGTTCCCCACCTCATCGCGACCGGAGGCCTCACATCCTTTGAAAACTCCAGAGGTACGCGGAGATCAGTGCCTCCAAAGGAGACGATGCCTGCCTCTTCTTGAAACTTGATAGGAGTCCCAGGATTCCTGTGGAATGTGGAAAGGGACACTTGGTCTCCCGCCTCAGCTAGAGAGGCATCCCAATTGCCCTGCCAAGCCTCGAGGAGAATCCCGAGATGTCCCTCCCAGCTAGGCAGGGGTCCTGACGTCGCTGAACAAACACGTGTTTGGAAGGCCCTCCCCGTCGTAACTCGAGAATATACCCCAGGTTCCCCCCGCAACTCGAGAAAAACCATGAGACTTCCCCCTCGCAGCGAGATGAGGCCCGATTCCCCTGCACTGCGTGCAGAGCAATTCCGTGTTGCACATCACACAGGAAAGGAGCCTTGATTTCCTTGATGGCACTCCAGAGAAACCCCAAGAACACTGTTTCAAGGCTAGAGGGATACTGAGGTCACTGTAGCAACACGAAAGGGCTCCGTGGACCAAGAATCAACTCGAGATGAGAGGTTAGTCCCTGGCTTCGACTCCAGAGGAATAGCACCTTACCACAAGCACCTCAAGAGGAGGCTTCTCTAAGCTCTAGGTATGTGAGAGGGACCCTGAGTTTGCGGCCTCAAGTGGAATGGCCACCGCGATGCCCTGACTCGAAATAAGGCCGGATATCCCTGCAGTAACTTGAATGCAGGCTCGTCTTGCATCTCCCAAGACGAAAGGATGTCTGAATCCCCTGTGGAGACCACAGAGAAAGACCTAGTTCCCCACCTCATCGCGACCAGAGGCCTCACATCCTTTGAAAACTCCAGCGGTACGCGGAGATCAGTGCCTCCAAAGGAGACGATGCCTGCCTCCTCGTGAATCTTGATAGGAGTCCCAGGATTCCTGTGGCACGTGGAAAGGGACACTTGGTCTCCCGCCTCAGCTGGAGAGGCGTCCCAATTGCCCTGCCAAGCCTCGAGGAGAATCCCGAGTTGTCCCTCGCAACTAGGCAGGTGTCCTGACGTCGCTGAACAAACACGTGGGTGGAAGTGCCATCCCCGTCGTAACTCGAGAATATACCCCAGGTTCCCGCCGCAACTCGAGAAAAACCATGAGACTTCCCCCTCGCAGCGAGATGAGGCCCGATTCCCCTGCACTGCGTGCAGAGCAATTCCGTGTTGCACATCACACATGAAAGGAGCCTTGATTTCCTTGATGGCACTCCAGAGAAACCCCAAGAACACTGTTTCAAGGCTAGAGGGATACTGAGGTCACTGTAGCAACACGAAAGGGCTCCGTGGACCAAGAATCAACTCGAGATGAGAGGTTAGTTCCTGGCTTCGACTCCAGAGGAATAGCACCTTACCACAAGCACCTCAAGAGGAGGCTTCTCTAAGCTCTAGGTATGTGAGAGGGACCATGAGTTTGCGGCCTCAAGTGGAATGGCCACCGCGATGCCCTGACTCGAAATAAGGCCGGATATCCCTGCAGTAACTTGAATGCAGGCTCGTCTTGCATCTCCCAAGACGAAAGGATGTCTGAATCCCCTGTGGAGACCACAGAGAAAGATCTAGTTCCCCACCTCATCGCGACCGGAGGCCTCACATCCTTTGAAAATTCCAGAGGTACGCGGAGATCAGTGCCTCCAAAGGAGACGATGCCTGACTCCTCGTGAATCTTGATAGGAGTCCCTGGATTCCTGTGGCACGTGGAAAGGGACACTTGGTCTCCAGCCTCAGCTGGAGAGGCGTCCCAATTGCCCTGCCAAGCCTCAAGGAGAATCCCGAGTTGTCCCTCGCAACTAGGCAGGAGTCCTGACGTCGCTGAACAAACACGTGGGTGGAAGTGCCATCCCCGTCGTAACTCGAGAATATACCCCAGGTTCCCGCCGCAACTCGAGAAAAACCATGAGACTTCTCCCACGCCGCGAGATGAGGCCCGATTCCCCTGCACTGCGTGCAGAGCAATTCCGTGTTGCACATCACACATGAAAGGAGCCTTGATTTCCTTCATGGTACTCCAGAGAAACCCCAAGAACACTGTTTCAAGGCTAGAGGGATCCTGAGGTCACTGTAGCAACATGAAAGAGCTCCGTGGACCAAAAATCAACTCGAGATGAGAGGTTAGTCCCTGGCTTCAACTCCAGGGGAATACCACCTTAACAGAAGCACCTCAAAGGAGGCTTCTCTCAGCTCTAGGTATGTGAGAGGGACCCTGATTTTGCGGCCACAAGTGGAATGGACACCACGATGCCCTGACTCAAAATAAGGCCGGATATCCCTGCAGTGACTTGAATGCAGGCTCGTCTTGCATCTCCCAAGACGAAAGGATGTCTGAATCCCCTGCGGAGAACACAGAGAAAGACCTAGTTCCCCACCTCATCGCAAAGAGAGGCCTGACATCCTTTGAAAACTCCAGAGGTACGCGGAGATCAGTGCCTCCAAAGGAGACGATGCCTGCCTCCTCGTGAAACTTGATAGGAGTCCCAGGATTCCTGTGGCATGTGGAAAGGGACCCTTGGTGTCCCGACTCAGCTGGAGAGGCGTCCCATTGCCCTGCCAAGCCTCGAGGAGAGTCCAGAGTTGTCCCTCGCAACTAGGCAGGAGTCCTGACGTCGCTGAACAAACACGTGTGTGGAAGGGCCATCCCCGCCGTAACTCGAGAATATACCCCAGGTTCCCGCCGCAACTCGAGAAAAATCATGAGACTTCCCCCTCGTCGCGAGAAGAGGCCCGATTCCCCTGCTCTGCGTGCAAAGCAATTCCGTGTTGCACATCACACAGGAAAGGAGCCTTGATTTCCTTGATGGCACTCCAGAGAAACTCCAAGAACACTGTTTCAAGGCTAGAGGGATCCTGAGGTCACTGTAGCAACACGAAAGGGCTCCGTGGACCAAGAATCAACTCGAGATGAGAGGTTAGTCCCTGGCTTCGACTCCAGAGGAATAGCACCTTATGACAAGCACCTCAAGAGGAGGCTTCTCTCAGCTCTAGGTTTGTGAGAGGGACCCTGAGTTTGCAGCCTCAAGTGGAATGGACACCCCGATGCCCTGACTCGAAATAAGGCCGGATATCCCTGCAGTGACTTGAATGCAGGCTCGTCTTGCATCTCCCAAGACGAAAGGATGTCTGAATCCCCTGTGGAGACCACAGAGAAAGACCTAGTTCCCCACCTCATCGCGACCAGAGGCCTCACATCCTTTGAAAACTCCAGCGGTACGCGGAGATCAGTGCCTCCAAAGGAGACGATGCCTGCCTCCTCGTGAATCTTGATAGGAGTCCCAGGATTCCTGTGGCACGTGGAAAGGGACCCTTGGTCTCCCGCCTCAGCTGGAGAGGCGTCCCAATTGCCCTGCCAAGCCTCAAGGATAATCCCGAGTTGTTCCTCGCAACTAGGCAGGATTCCTGACGTCGCTGAACAAACATGTATGTGGAAGGGCCGTCCCCGTCGTAACTCGAGAATATACCCCAGGTTCCCGCCGCAACTCGAGAAAAACCATGAGACTTCTCCCACGCCGCGAGATGAGGCCCGATTCCCCTGCACTGCGTGCAGAGCAATTCCGTGTTGCACATCAAACATGAAAGGAGCCTTGATTTCCTTCATGGTACTCCAGAGAAACCCCAAGAACACTGTTTCAAGGCTAGAGGGATCCTGAGGTCACTGTGGCAAAATGAAAGAGCACCGTGGACCAAAAATCACCTCGAGATGAAAGGTTAGTCCCTGGCTTCAACTCCAGGGGAATACCACCTTACCAGAAGCACCTCAAAGGAGGCTTCTCTCAGCTCTAGGTATTTGAGAGGGACCCTGAGTTTGCAGCCTCAAGTGCAATGGACATCACGATGCCCTGACTCAAAATAATGCCGGACATCCCTGCAGTGACTTGAATGCAGGCTCGTCTTGCATCTCCCAAGACGAAAGGATGTCTGAATCCCCTGCGGAGAACACAGAGAAAGACCTAGTTCCCCACCTCATTGCGACCGGAGGCCTCACATCCTTTGAAAACTCCAGAGGTATGCAGAGATCAGTGCCTCCAAAGGAGACGATGCCTGCCTCCTCGTGAAACTTGAAAGGAGCCCCAGGATTCCTGTGGCACGTGGAAAGGGACCCTTGGTCTCCCGCCTCAGCTGGAGAGGCGTCCCAATTGCCCTGCCAAGCCTCGAGGAGAGTCCCGAGTTGTCCCTCGCAACTAGGCAGGAGTCCTGACGTCGCTGAACAAACTCGTGTGTGGAAGGGCCATCCCCGCCGTAACTCGAGAATATACCCCAGGTTCCCGCCGCAACTCGAGGAAAATCATGAGACTTCCCCCTCGTCGCGAGAAGAGGCCCGATTCCCCTGCACTGAGTGCAGAGCAATTCCGTGTTGCACATCACACAGGAAAGGAGCCTTGATTTCCTTGATGGCACTCCAGAGAAACTCCAAGAACACTGTTTCAAGGCTAGAGGGATCCTGAGGTCACTGTAGCAACACGAAAGGGCTCTGTGGACCAAGAATCAACTCGAGATGAGAGGTTAGTCCCTGGCTTCGACTCCTGAGGAATAGCACCTTACGACAAGCACCTCAAGAGGAGGCTTCTCTCAGCTCTAGGTTTGTGAGAGGGACCCTGAGATTGCAGCCTCAAGTGGAATGGACACCCCGATGCCCTGACTCGAAATAAGGCCGGATATCCCTGCAGTGTCTTGAATGCAGGCTCGTCTTGCATCTCCCAAGACGAAAGGATGTCTGAATCCCCTGTGGAGACCACAGAGAAAGACCTAGTTCCCCACCTCATCGCGACCGGAGGCCTCACATCCTTTGAAAACTCCAGAGGTACGCGGAGATCAGTGCCTCCAAAGGAGACGATGCCTGCCTCCTCGTGAATCTTGATAGGAGTCCCAGGATTTCTGTGGCACGTGGAAAGGGACACTTGGTCTCCCGCCTCAGCTGGAGAGGCGTGGCAATTTCCCTGCCAAGCCTCAAGGAGAATCCCGAGTTGTCCCTCGCAACTAGGCAGGAGTCCTGACGTTGCTGTAAAAACACGTGTGTGGAATGGCCCTCCCAGTGGTAACTCGAGAATATACCCCAGGTTCCCGCCGCAACTCGAGAAAAACCATTAGCCTTCCCCCTCGCCGCGAGATGAGGCCCGATTCCCCTGCACTGTGTGCAGAGCAATTCCGTGTTGCACATCACACATGAAAGGAGAATTGATTTCCTTGATGGCACTCCAGAAAAACCCCAAGAACACTGTTTCAAGGCTAGAGGGATCCTGAGGTCACTGTAGCAACACGAAAGAGCTCCGTGGACCAAGAATCAACTCGAGATGAGAGGTTAGTCCCTGAGTTCGACTCCAGAGGAATACCACCTTACCACAAGCACCTCAAGAGTAGGCTTCTCTCAGCTCTAGGTATGTGAGAGGGATCCTGAGTTTGCAGCCTCAAGTGGAATGGACACCCCGATGCCCTGACTCGAAATAAGGCCAGATATCCCTGCAGTGACTTGAATGCAGGCTCGTCTTGCATCTCCCAAGACGAAAGGATGTCTGAATCCCCTGTGGAGAACACAGAGAAAGACCTAGTTTCCCACCTCATGGCGACCGGAGGCCTGACATCCTTTGAAAACTCCAGAGGTACGCGGAGATCAGTGCCTCCAAAGCAGATGATGCCTGACTCCTCGTGAAACTTGACAGGAGTCCCAGGATTCCTGTGGCACTTGGAAAGGGACCCTTGGTCTCCTGCCTCAGCTGGAGAGGCGTTCCAATTGCCCCTGCCAAGCCTCGAGGAGAATCCCGAGTTGTCCCTCGCAACTAGGCAGGAGTCCTGACGTCGCTGAACAAACACGTGTGTGGAAGGGCCATCCCCGTCGTAACTCGAGAATATACCCCAGGTTCCCGCCGCAACTCTAGAAAAACCATGAGACTTCCCCCTCGCCGCGAGATGAGGCCCGATTCCCCTGCACTGCGTGCAGAGCAATTCCGTGTTGCACATCACACAGGAAAGGAGCCTTGATTTCCTTGATGGCACTCCAGAGAAACCCCAAGAACCCTGTTTCAAGGCTAGAAGGATCCTGAAGTCATTGTAGCAACACGAAAGAGCTCCGTGGACCAAGAATCAACTCGAGATGAGAGGTTAGTCCCTGGCTTCGCCTCCAGAGGAATACCACCTTACCACAAGCACCTCAAGAGGAGGCTTCTCTCAGCTCTAGGTATGTGAGAGGGACCCTGAGTTTGCAGCCTCAAGTGAAATGGACACCGAGATGCCCTGACTCGAAATAAGGCCGGATATCCCTGCAGTGACTTGAATGCAGGCTCGTCTTGCATCTCCCAAGACGAAAGAATGTCTGAATCCCCTGTGGAGACCACAGAGAAAGACCTAGTTCCTTGGTCTAGTTCTGTGAAAAATACCGTTGGTAGCTTGATAGGGATTGCATTGAATCTATAGATTGCTTTGGGTAGAATAGCCATTTTGACAATATTGATTCTTCCAATCCATGAACACGGTATGTTTCTCCATCTGTTTGTGTCCTCTTTGATTTCTTTCATCAGTGTTTTATAGTTTTCTATATAGGTCTTTTGTTTCTTTAGGTAGATATACTCCTAAGTATTTTATTCTTTTTGTTGCAATGGTGAATGGTATTGTTTCCTTCATTTCTCTTTCTGTTTTTTCATCGTTAGTATATAGGAATGCAAGGGATTTCTGTGTGTTAATTTTATATCCTGCAACTTTACTATATTCATTGATTAGTTCTAGTAATTTTCTGGTAGAGTCTTTAGGGTTTTCTATATAGAGGATTATGTCATCACAGAACTAGACCAAAGAATTTGACAATTTGTATGGAAATACAAAAAACCTCGAATAGCCAAAGTAATCTTGAAAAAGAAGAATGGAACTGGAGGAATCAACCTGCCTGACTTCAGACTCTACTACAAAGCCACAGTCATCAAGACAGTGTGGTACTGGCACAAAGACAGAAATATAGACCAATGGAACAGAATAGAAAGCCCAGAGATAAATCCACGAACCTATGGACACCTTATCTTTGACAAAGGAGGCAAGGATATACAATGGAAAAAAGACAACCTCTTTAACAAGTGGTGCTGGGAAAACTGGTCAACCACTTGCAAAAGAATGAAACTAGAACACTTTCTAACACCATACACAAAAATAAACTCAAAATGGATTAAAGATCTAAATGTAAGACCAGAAACTATAAAACTCCTAGAGGAGAACATAGGCAAAACACTCTCCGACATAAATCACAGCAAGATCCTCTATGACCCACCTCCCAGAATATTGGAAATAAAAGCAAAACTAAACAAATGGGATCTAATGAAACTTAAAAGCTTTTGCACTACAAAAGAAACTATAAGTAAGGTGAAAAGACAGCCGTCAGATTGGGAGAAAATAATAGCAAATGAAGAAACAGACAAAGGATTAATCTCAAAAATATTCAAGCAACTCCTGCAGCTCAATTCCAGAAAAATAAATGACCCAATCCAAAAATGGGCCAGAGAACTAAACAGACATTTCTCCAAAGAAGACATACAGATGGCTAACAAACACATGAAAAGGTGCTCAACATCACTCATTATTAGAGAAATGCAAATCAAAACCACAATGAGGTACCATTACACACCAGTCAGGATGGCTGCTATCCAAAAGTCTACAAGCAATAAATGCTGGAGAGGCTGTGGAGAAAAGGGAACCCTCTTACACTGTTGGTGGGAATGCAAACTAGTACAGCCACTATGGAAAACAGTGTGGAGATTCCTTAAAAAACTGGAAATAGAACTGCCATATTACCCAGCAATACCACTTCTGGGCATACACACTGAGGAAACCAGATCTGAAAGAGACACATGCACCCCAATGTTCATCGCAGCACTGTTTATAATAGCCAGGACATGGAAGCAACCTAGATGCCCATCAGCAGATGAATGGATAAGGAAGCTGTGGGACATATACACCATGGAATTTTACTCAGCCGTCAAAAAGAATTCATTTGAACCAGTCCTAATGAGATGGATGAAACTGGAGCCCCTTATACAGAGTGAAGTAAGCCAGAAAGATAAAGAACATTACAGCATACTAACACATATATATGGAATTTAGAAAGATGGTAACGATAACCCTATATGCAAAACAGAAAAAGAGACACAGAAATACAGAACAGACTTTTGAACTCTGTGGGAGAAGGTGAGGGTGGGATGTTTCAAAAGAACAGCATGTATACTATCTATGGTGAAACAGATCACCAGCCCAGGTGGGATGCATGAGACAAGTGCTCCGGCCTGGTGCACTGGGAAGACCCAGAGGAATCGGGTGGAGAGGGAGATGGGAGGGGGATCGGGATGGGGAATAAGTGTAAATCTATGGCTGATTCATATCAATGTATGACAAGACCCACTGAAATGTTGTGAAGTAATTAGCCTCCAACTAATAAAAAAAAATTAAAAAAAAAAAAAACAGAAAAAAAAAAAAAAAAGAAAGACCTAGTTCCCCTCCTCATCGCCACCGGAGGCCTCACATCCTTTGAAAACTCCAGAGGTACGCGGAGAACAGTGCCTCCAAAGGAGACGATGCCTGACTCCTCGTGAAACTTGATAGGAGTCCCAGGATTCCTGTGGCACGTGGAAAGGGACCCTTGGTCTCGCGCCTCAGCTGGAGAGGCGTCCCAATTGCCCTGCCAAGCCTCGAGGAGAATCCCGAGTTGTCCTTCGCAAGTAGGCAGGAGTCCTGACGTCGCTGAACAAACACGTGTGTGGAAGGGCCATCCCCGCCGTAACTCGAGAATATACCCCAGGTTCCCGCCGCAACTAGAGAAAAATCATGAGACTTCCCCCTCGTCGCGAGAAGAGGCCCGATTCCCCTGCACTGCGTGCAGAGCAATTCCGTGTTGCACATCACACAGGAAAGGAGCCTTGATTTCCTTGATGTCACTCCAGAGAAACCCCAAGAACACTGTTTCAAGGCTAGAGGGATCCTGAGGTCACTGTAGCAACACGAAAGAGCTCCGTGGAAAAAGAATCAACTCGAGATGAGAGGTTAGTCCCTGGCTTTGACTCCAGAGGAATACCACCTTACCACAAGCACCTCAAGAGGAGGCTTCTCTCAGCTCTAGGTATGTGAGAGAGACCCTGATTTTGCAGCCTCAAGTGGAATGGACACCGCGATTCCCTGACTCGAAATAAGGCCGGATATCCCTGCAGTGACTTGAATGCAGGCTCGTCTTGCATCTCCCAAGACGAAAGGATGTCTGAATCCCCTGTGGAGACCACAGAGAAAGACCTAGTTCCCCACCTCATCGCGACCAGAGGCCTCACATCCTTTGAAAACTCCAGCGGTACGCGGAGATCAGTGCCTCCAAAGGAGACGATGCCTGCCTCCTCGTGAATCTTGATAGGAGTCCCAGGATTCCTGTGGCACGTGGAAAGGGACCCTTGGTCTCCCGCCTCAGCTGGAGAGGCGTCCCAATTGCCCTGCCAAGCCTCAAGGATAATCCCGAGTTGTTCCTCGCAACTAGGCAGGATTTCTGACGTCGCTGAACAAACATGTATGTGGAAGGGCCGTCCCCGTCGTAACTCGAGAATATACCACAGGTTCCCGCCGCAACTCGAGAAAAACCATGAGACTTCTCCCACGCCGCGAGATGAGGCCCGATTCCCCTGCACTGCGTGCAGAGCAATTCCGTGTTGCACATCACACATGAAAGGAGCCTTGATTTCCTTCATGGTACTCCAGAGAAACCCCAAGAACACTGTTTCAAGGCTAGAGGGATCCTGAGGTCACTGTGGCAAAATGAAAGAGCACCGTGGACCAAAAATCACCTCGAGATGAAAGGTTAGTCCCTGGCTTCAACTCCAGGGGAATACCACCTTACCAGAAGCACCTCAAAGGAGGCTTCTCTCAGCTCTAGGTATTTGAGAGGGACCCTGAGTTTGCAGCCTCAAGTGCAATGGACATCACGATGCCCTGACTCAAAATAATGCCGGACATCCCTGCAGTGACTTGAATGCAGGCTCGTCTTGCATCTCCCAAGACGAAAGGATGTCTGAATCCCCTGCGGAGAACACAGAGAAAGACCTAGTTCCCCACCTCATTGCGACCGGAGGCCTCACATCCTTTGAAAACTCCAGAGGTATGCAGAGATCAGTGCCTCCAAAGGAGACGATGCCTGCCTCCTCGTGAAACTTGAAAGGAGCCCCAGGATTCCTGTGGCACGTGGAAAGGGACCCTTGGTCTCCCGCCTCAGCTGGAGAGGCGTCCCAATTGCCCTGCCAAGCCTCGAGGAGAGTCCCGTGTTGTCCCTCGCAACTAGGCAGGAGTCCTGACGTCGCTGAACAAACTCGTGTGTGGAAGGGCCATCCCCGCCGTAACTCGAGAATATACCCCAGGTTCCCGCCGCAACTCGAGGAAAATCATGAGACTTCCCCCTCGTCGCGAGAAGAGGCCCGATTCCCCTGCACTGAGTGCAGAGCAATTCCGTGTTGCACATCACACAGGAAAGGAGCCTTGATTTCCTTGATGGCACTCCAGAGAAACTCCAAGAACACTGTTTCAAGGCTAGAGGGATCCTGAGGTCACTGTAGCAACACGAAAGGGCTCTGTGGACCAAGAATCAACTCGAGATGAGAGGTTAGTCCCTGGCTTCGACTCCTGAGGAATAGCACCTTACGACAAGCACCTCAAGAGGAGGCTTCTCTCAGCTCTAGGTTTGTGAGAGGAACCCTGAGATTGCAGCCTCAAGTGGAATGGACACCCCGATGCCCTGACTCGAAATAAGGCCGGATATCCCTGCAGTGTCTTGAATGCAGGCTCGTCTTGCATCTCCCAAGACGAAAGGATGTCTGAATCCCCTGTGGAGACCACAGAGAAAGACCTAGTTCCCCACCTCATCGCGACCGGAGGCCTCACATCCTTTGAAAACTCCAGAGGTACGCGGAGATCAGTGCCTCCAAAGGAGACGATGCCTGCCTCCTCGTGAATTTTGATAGGAGTCCCAGGATTTCTGTGGCACGTGGAAAGGGACACTTGGTCTCCCGCCTCAGCTGGAGAGGCGTGGCAATTTCCCTGCCAAGCCTCAAGGAGAATCCCGAGTTGTCCCTCGCAACTAGGCAGGAGTCCTGACGTTGCTGTAAAAACACGTGTGTGGAATGGCCCTCCCAGTGGTAACTCGAGAATATACCCCAGGTTCCCGCCGCAACTCGAGAAAAACAATTAGCCTTCCCCCTCGCCGCGAGATGAGGCCCGATTCCCCTGCACTGTGTGCAGAGCAATTCCGTGTTGCACATCACACATGAAAGGAGAATTGATTTCCTTGATGGCACTCCAGAAAAACCCCAAGAACACTGTTTCAAGGCTAGAGGGATCCTGAGGTCACTGTAGCAACACGAAAGAGCTCCGTGGACCAAGAATCAACTCGAGATGAGAGGTTAGTCCCTGAGTTCGACTCCAGAGGAATACCACCTTACCACAAGCACCTCAAGAGTAGGCTTCTCTCAGCTCTAGGTATGTGAGAGGGATCCTGAGTTTGCAGCCTCAAGTGGAATGGACACCCCGATGCCCTGACTCGAAATAAGGCCAGATATCCCTGCAGTGATTTGAATGCAGGCTCGTCTTGCATCTCCCAAGACGAAAGGATGTCTGAATCCCCTGTGGAGAACACAGAGAAAGACCTAGTTTCCCACCTCATGGCGACCGGAGGCCTGACATCCTTTGAAAACTCCAGAGGTACGCGGAGATCAGTGCCTCCAAAGCAGATGATGCCTGACTCCTCGTGAAACTTGACAGGAGTCCCAGGATTCCTGTGGCACTTGGAAAGGGACACTTGGTCTCCTGCCTCAGCTGGAGAGGCGTTCCAATTGCCCCTGCCAAGCCTCGAGGAGAATCCCGAGTTGTCCCTCGCAACTAGGCAGGAGTCCTGACGTCGCTGAACAAACACGTGTGTGGAAGGGCCATCCCCGTCGTAACTCGAGAATATACCCCAGGTTCCCGCCGCAACTCTAGAAAAACCATGAGACTTCCCCCTCGCCGCGAGATGAGGCCCGATTCCCCTGCACTGCGTGCAGAGCAATTCCGTGTTGCACATCACACAGGAAAGGAGCCTTGATTTCCTTGATGGCACTCCAGAGAAACCCCAAGAACCCTGTTTCAAGGCTAGAAGGATCCTGAAGTCATTGTAGCAACACGAAAGAGCTCCGTGGACCAAGAATCAACTCGAGATGAGAGGTTAGTCCCTGGCTTCGCCTCCAGAGGAATACCACCTTACCACAAGCACCTCAAGAGGAGTCTTCTCTCAGCTCTAGGTATGTGAGAGGGACCCTGAGTTTGCGGCCTCAAGTGGAATGGACTCCGCGATGACCTGACTCGAAATAAGGCCGGATATACCTGCAGTGACTTGAATGCAGGCTCGTCTTGCATCTCCCAAGACGAAAGGATGTCTGAATCCCCTGTGGAGACCACAGAGAAAGACCTAGTTCCTTGGTCTAGTTCTGTGAAAAATACCGTTGGTAGCTTGATAGGGATTGCATTGAATCTATAGATTGCTTTCGGTAGAATAGCTATTTTGACAATATTGATTCTTCCAATCCATGAACACTGTATGTTTCTCCATCTGTTTGTGTCCTCTTTGATTTCTTTCATCAGTGTTTTATAGTTTTCTATGTATAGGTCTTTTGTTTCTTTAGGTATATATACTCCTAAGTATTTTATTGTTTTTGTTGCAATGGTGAATGGTATTGTTTCCTTAATTTCTCTTTCTGTTTTTTCATTGTTAGTATATAGGAATGCAAGGGATTTCTGTGTGTTAATTTTATATCCTGCAACTTTATTATATTCATTGATTAGTTCTAGTAATTTTCTGGTAGAGTCTTTAGGGTTTTCTATATAGAGGATCATGTCATCACAGAACTAGACCAAAGAATTTCACAATTTGTATGGAAATACAAAAAACCTCGAATAGCCAAAGTAATCTTGAAAAAGAAGAATGGAACTGGAGGAATCAACCTGCCTGACTTCAGACTCTACTACAAAGCCACAGTCATCAAGACATTGTGGTACTGGCACAAAGACAGAAATATAGACCAATGGAACAGAATAGAAAGCCCAGAGATAAATCCACGAACCTATGGACACCTTATCTTTGACAAAGGAGGCAAGGATATACAATGGAAAAAAGACAACCTCTTTAACAAGTGGTGCTGGGAAAACTGGTCAACCACTTGCAAAAGAATGAAACTAGAACACTTTCTAACACCATACACAAGAATAAACTCAAAATGGATTAAAGATCTAAATGTAAGACCAGAAACTATAAAACTCCTAGAGGAGAACATAGGCAAAACACTCTCCGACATAAATCACAGCAAGATCCTCTATGACCCACCTCCCAGAATATTGGAAATAAAAGCAAAACTAAACAAATGGGATCTAATGAAACTTAAAAGCTTTTGCACTACAAAAGAAACTATAAGTAAGGTGAAAAGACAGCCGTCAGATTGGGAGAAAATAATAGCAAATGAAGAAACAGACAAAGGATTAATCTCAAAAATATACAAGCAACTCCTGCAGCTCAATTCCAGAAAAATAAATGACCCAATCCAAAAATGGGCCAGAGAACTAAACAGACATTTCTCCAAAGAAGACATACAGATGGCTAACAAACACATGAAAAGGTGCTCAACATCACTCATTATTAGAGAAATGCAAATCAAAACCACAATGAGGTACCATTACACACCAGTCAGGATGGCTGCTATCCAAAAGTCTACAAGCAATAAATGCTGGAGAGGCTGTGGAGAAAAGGGAACCCTCTTACACTGTTGGTGGGAATGCAAACTAGTACAGCCACTATGGAAAACAGTGTGGAGATTCCTTAAAAAACTGGAAATAGAACTGCCATATTACCCAGCAATACCACTTCTGGGCATACACACTGAGGAAACCAGATCTGAAAGAGACACATGCACCCCAATGTTCATCGCAGCACTGTTTATAATAGCCAGGACATGGAAGCAACCTAGATGCCCATCAGCAGATGAATGGATAAGGAAGCTGTGGGACATATACACCATGGAATTTTACTCAGCCGTCAAAAAGAATTCATTTGAACCAGTCCTAATGAGATGGATGAAACTGGAGCCCCTTATACAGAGTGAAGTAAGCCAGAAAGATAAAGAACATTACAGCATACTAACATATATATATGGAATTTAGAAAGATGGTAACGATAACCCTATATGCAAAACAGAAAAAGAGACACAGAAATACAGAACAGACTTTTGAACTCTGTGGGAGAAGGTGAGGGTGGGATGTTTCAAAAGAACAGCATGTATACTATCTATGGTGAAACAGATCACCAGCCCAGGTGGGATGCATGAGACAAGTGCTCCGGCCTGGTGCACTGGGAAGACCCAGAGGAATCGGGTGGAGAGGGAGATGGGAGGGGGATCGGGATAGGGAATAAGTGTAAATCTATGGCTGATTCATATCAATGTATGACAAGACTCACTGAAATGTTGTGAAGTAATTAGCCTCCAACTAATAAAAAAAAATTAAAAAAAAAAAAAACAGAAAAAAAAAAAAAAAAAGAAAGACCTAGTTCCCCTCCTCATCGCCACCGGAGGCCTCACATCCTTTGAAAACTCCAGAGGTACGCGGAGAACAGTGCCTCCAAAGGAGACGATGCCTGACTCCTCGTGAAACTTGATAGGAGTCCCAGGATTCCTGTGGCACGTGGAAAGGGACCCTTGGTCTCGCGCCTCAGCTGGAGAGGCGTCCCAATTGCCCTGCCAAGCCTCGAGGAGAATCCCGAGTTGTCCTTCGCAAGTAGGCAGGAGTCCTGACGTCGCTGAACAAACACGTGTGTGGAAGGGCCATCCCCGCCGTAACTCGAGAATATACCCCAGGTTCCCGCCGCAACTAGAGAAAAATCATGAGACTTCCCCCTCGTCGCGAGAAGAGGCCCGATTCCCCTGCACTGCGTGCAGAGCAATTCCGTGTTGCACATCACACAGGAAAGGAGCCTTGATTTCCTTGATGTCACTCCAGAGAAACCCCAAGAACACTGTTTCAAGGCTAGAGGGATCCTGAGGTCACTGTAGCAACACGAAAGAGCTCCGTGGACCAAGAATCAACTCGAGATGAGAGGTTAGTCCCTGGCTTTGACTCCAGAGGAATACCACCTTACCACAAGCACCTCAAGAGGAGGCTTCTCTCAGCTCTAGGTATGTGAGAGAGACCCTGATTTTGCAGCCTCAAGTGGAATGGACACCGCGATTCCCTGACTCGAAATAAGGCCGGATATCCCTGCAGTGACTTGAATGCAGGCTCGTCTTGCATCTCCCAAGACGAAAGGATGTCTGAATCCCCTGTGGAAACCACAGAGAAAGACCTAGTTAACCACCTCATCGCGACCGGAGGCCTCACATCCTTTGAAAACTCCAGAGGTACGCGGAGATCAGTGCCTCCAAAGGAGACGATGCCTGACTTCTCGTGAAACTTGATAGGAGTCCCAGGATTCCTGTGGCACGTGGAAAGGGACCCTTGGTCTCGCGCCTCAGCTGGAGAGGCGTCCCAATTGCCCTGCCCAGCCTCGAGGAGAATCCCGAGTTGTCCTTCGCAAGTAGGCAGGAGTCCTGACGTCGCTGAACAAACACGTGTGTGGAAGGGCCATCCCCGCCGTAACTCGAGAATATACCCCAGGTTCCCGCCGCAACTAGAGAAAAATCATGAGACTTCCCCCTCGTCGCGAGAAGAGGCCCGATTCCCCTGCACTGCGTGCAGAGCAATTCCGTGTTGCACATCACACAGGAAAGGAGCCTTATTTTCCTTGATGGCACTCCAGAGAAACCCCAAGAACACTGTTTCAAGGCTAGAGGGATCCTGAGGTCACTGTAGCAACACGAAAGAGCTCCATGGACCAAGAATCAACTCGAGATGAGAGGTTAGTCCCTGTCTTCGACTCCAGAGGAATACCACCTTACCACAAGCACCTCAAGAGGAGGCTTCTTTCAGCTCTAGGTATGTGAGAGGGACCCTGAGTTTGTGGCCTCAAGTGGAATGGACACCGCGATGCCCTGGCTCGAAATAAGGCCGGATATCCCTGCAGTGACTTGAATGCAGGCTCGTCTTGCATCTCCCAAGACGAAAGGATGTCTGAATCCCCTGTGGAGACCACAGAGAAAGACCTAGTTCCCCACCTCATCGCGACCGCAGGCCTCACATCCTTTGAAAACTCCAGAGGTACGCGGAGATCAGTGCCTCCAAAGGAGACGATGCCTGACTACTCGTAAATCTTGATAGGACTCCCAGGATTCCTGTGGCACGTGGAAAGGGACCCTTGGTCTCCCGGCTCAGCTGGAGAGGCGTCCCAATTGCCCTGCCAAGCCTCGAGGAGAATCCCGAGTTGTCCCTCGCAACTAGGCAGGAGTCCTGCCGTCGCTGAAAAAAAACGTGTGTGGAAGGGCCATCCCCGTCGTAACTCGAGAATATACCCCAGGTTCCCGCCGCAACTCGAGAAAGATCATGAGACTTCCCCCTCACCGCAAGATGAGGCCCGATTCCCCTGCACTGAGTGCAGAGCAATTCCGTGTTGCACATCACACAGGAAAGGAGCCTTGATTTCCTTCATGGCACTCCAGAGAAACCCCAAGAACACTGTTTCAAGGCTAGAGGGATCCTGAGGTCACTGTAGCAACACGAAAGGGCTCCGTGGACCAAGAATCAACTCGAGATGAGAGGTTAGTTCCTGGCTTCGACTCCAGAGGAATAGCACCTTACCACAATCACCTCAAGAGGAGTCTTCTCTCAGCTCTAGGTATGTGAGAGGGACCCTGAGTTTGCGGCCTCAAGTGGAATGGACTCCGCGATGCCCTGACTCGAAATAAGGCCGGATATCCCTGCAGTGACTTGAATGCAGGCTCGTCTTGCATCTCCCAAGACGAAAGAATGTCTGAATCCCCTGTGGAGACCACAGAGAAAGACCTAGTTCCTTGGTCTAGTTCTGTGAAAAATACCGTTGGTAGCTTGATAGGGATTGCATTGAATCTATAGATTGCTTTCGGTAGAATAGCCATTTTGACAATATTGATTCTTCCAATCCATGAACACTGTATGTTTCTCCATCTGTTTGTGTCCTCTTTGATTTCTTTCATCAGTGTTTTATAGTTTTCTATATAGGTCTTTTGTTTCTTTAGGTAGATATACTCCAAGTATTTTATTCTTTTTGTTGCAATGGTGAATGGTATTGTTTCCTTAATTTCTCTTTCTGTTTTTTCATCGTTAGTATATAGGAATGCAAGGGATTTCTGTGTGTTAATTTTATATCCTGCAACTTTACTATATTCATTGATTAGTTCTAGTAATTTTCTGGTAGAGTCTTTAGGGTTTTCTATATAGAGGATCATGTCATCACAGAACTAGACCAAAGAATTTCACAATTTGTATGGAAATACAAAAAACCTCGAATAGCCAAAGTAATCTTGAAAAAGAAGAATGGAACTGGAGGAATCAACCTGCCTGACTTCAGACTCTACTACAAAGCCACAGTCATCAAGACAGTGTGGTACTGGCACAAAGACAGAAATATAGACCAATGGAACAGAATAGAAAGCCCAGAGATAAATCCACGAACCTATGGACACCTTATCTTTGACAAAGGAGGCAAGGATATACAATGGAAAAAAGACAACCTCTTTAACAAGTGGTGCTGGGAAAACTGGTCAACCACTTGCAAAAGAATGAAACTAGAACACTTTCTAACACCATACACAAAAATAAACTCAAAATGGATTAAAGATCTAAATGTAAGACCAGAAACTATAAAACTCCTAGAGGAGAACATAGGCAAAACACTCTCCGACATAAATCACAGCAAGATCCTCTATGACCCACCTCCCAGAATATTGGAAATAAAAGCAAAACTAAACAAATGGGATCTAATGAAACTTAAAAGCTTTTGCACTACAAAAGAAACTATAAGTAAGGTGAAAAGACAGCCGTCAGATTGGGAGAAAATAATAGCAAATGAAGAAACAGACAAAGGATTAATCTCAAAAATATACAAGCAACTCCTGCAGCTCAATTCCAGAAAAATAAATGACCCAATCCAAAAATGGGCCAGAGAACTAAACAGACATTTCTCCAAAGAAGACATACAGATGGCTAACAAACACATGAAAAGGTGCTCAACATCACTCATTATTAGAGAAATGCAAATCAAAACCACAATGAGGTACCATTACACACCAGTCAGGATGGCTGCTATCCAAAAGTCTACAAGCAATAAATGCTGGAGAGGCTGTGGAGAAAAGGGAACCCTCTTACACTGTTGGTGGGAATGCAAACTAGTACAGCCACTATGGAAAACAGTGTGGAGATTCCTTAAAAAACTGGAAATAGAACTGCCATATTACCCAGCAATACCACTTCTGGGCATACACACTGAGGAAACCAGATCTGAAAGAGACACATGCACCCCAATGTTCATCGCAGCACTGTTTATAATAGCCAGGACATGGAAGCAACCTAGATGCCCATCAGCAGATGAATGGATAAGGAAGCTGTGGTACATATACACCATGGAATTTTACTCAGCCGTCAAAAAGAATTCATTTGAACCAGTCCTAATGAGATGGATGAAACTGGAGCCCCTTATACAGAGTGAAGTAAGCCAGAAAGATAAAGAACATTACAGCATACTAACACATATATATGGAATTTAGAAAGATGGTAACGATAACCCTATATGCAAAACAGAAAAAGAGACACAGAAATACAGAACAGACTTTTGAACTCTGTGGGAGAAGGTGAGGGTGGGATGTTTCAAAAGAACAGCATGTATACTATCTATGGTGAAACAGATCACCAGCCCAGGTGGGATGCATGAGACAAGTGCTCCGGCCTGGTGCACTGGGAACACCCAGAGGAATCGGGTGGAGAGGGAGATGGGAGGGGGGATCGGGATGGGGAATAAGTGTAAATCTATGGCTGATTCATATCAATGTATGACAAGACCCACTGAAATGTTGTGAAGTAATTAGCCTCCAACTAATAAAAAAATTTAAAAAAAAAAAAAAAAAAAAAAAAAAAAAAAAAAAGAAAGAACTAGTTCCCCTCCTCATCGCCACCGGAGGCCTCACATCCTTTGAAAACTCCAGAGGTACGCGGAGATCAGTGCCTCCAAAGGAGACGATGCCTGCCTCCTCGTGAAACTTGATAGGAGTCCCAGGATTCCTGTGGCACGTGGAAAGGGACCCTTGGTCTCGCGCCTCAGCTGGAGAGGCGTCCCAATTGCCCTGCCAAGCCTCGAGGAGAATCCCGAGTTGTCCCTCGCAAGTAGGCAGGAGTCCTGACGTCGCTGAACAAACACGTGTGTGGAAGGGCCATCCCCGTCGTAACTCGAGAATATACCCCAGGTTCCCGCCGCAACGCGAGAAAAACCATGAGACTTCTCCCACGCCGCGAGATGAGGCCCGATTCCCCTGCACTGCGTGCAGAGCAATTCCGTGTTGCACATCACACAGGAAAGGAGCCTTGATTTCCTTGATGGCACTCCAGAGATACCCCAAGAACACTGTTTCAAGGCTAGAGGGATACTGAGGTCACTGTAGCAACACGAAAGAGCTCCATGGACCAAAAATCAACTCGAGATGAGAGGTTAGTCCCTGGCTTCGATTCCAGAGGAATACCACCTTACCACAAGCACCTCAAAGGAGGCTTCTCTCAGCTCTAGGTATGTGAGAGGGACCCTGAGTTTGCGGCCTCAAGTGGAATGGACACCGAGATGCCCTGACTCGAAATAAGGCCGGATATCCCTGCAGTGACTTGAATGCAGGCTCGTCTTGCATCTCCCAAGACGAAAGGATGTCTGAATCCCCTGTGGAGACCACAGAGAAAGACCTAGTTCCCCACCTCATCGCGACCGGAGGCCTCACATCCTTTGAAAATTCCAGAGGTACGCGGAGATCAGGGCCTCCAAAGGAGACGATGCCTGACTCCTCTTGAAACTTGATAGGAGTCCCAGGATTCCTGTGGCACGTGGAAAGGGACACTTGGTCTCCCGCCTCAGCTGGAGAGGTGTCCCAATTGCCCTGCCAAGCCTCAAGGAGAATCCCGAGTTGTCCCTCACAACTAGGCAGGAGTCCTGACGTTGCTGAACAAACACGTGTGTGGAATGGCCATCCGGGTTGTAACTCGAGAATATACCCCAGGTTCCCGCCGCAACTCGAGAAAAACCATGAGACTTCTCACACGCCGCGAGATGAGGCCCGATTCCCCTGCACTGCGTGCAGAGCAATTCCGTGTTGCACATCACACATGAAAGGAGCCTTGATTTCCTTGATGGCACTCCAGAGAAACCCCAAGAACACTGTTTCAAGGCTAGAGGGATCCTGAGGTCACTGTAGCAACATGAAAGAACTCCGTGGACCAAAACTCAACTCGAGATGAGAGGTTAGTCCCTGGCTTCAACTCCAGGGGAATACCACCTTACCAGAAGCACCTCAAAGGAGGCTTCTCTCAGCTCTAGGTATGTAAGAAGGACCCTGAGTTTGCGGCCTCAAGTGGAATGGACACCCCAATGCCCTGACTCGAAATAAGGCCGGATATCCCTGCAGTGACTTGAATGCAGGATCGTCTTGCATATCCCAAGACGAAAGGATGTCTGAATCCCCTGCAGAGAACACAGAGAAAGACCAAGTTCCCCACCTCATCGTGACCAGAGGCCTCACATCCTTTGAAAACTCCAGAGGTACGCGGAGATCAGTGCCTCCAAAGGAGACGATGCCTGACTCCTCGTGAAACTTGTTGGAGTCCCAGGATTTCTGTGGCACGTGGAAAGGGACCCTTGGTCTCCCGCCTCAGCTGGAGAGCCGTCCCAATTGCCCTGCCAAGACTCGAGGTGAATCTCGATTTGTCCCTCGCAACTAGGCAGGAGTCCTGACTTGGCTGAACAAACACATGTGTGGAAGGGCCATCCCCGCCGTAACTCGAGAATTTACCCCAGGTTCCCGCCGCAACTCGAGAAAAACCATGAGACATCCCCCTCGCCGCGAGATGAGGCCCGATTCCCCTGCACTGCGTGCAGAACAATTTCGTGTTACACATCACACAGGAAAGGAGCCTTGATTTCCTTCATGGTACTCCAGAGAAACCCCAAGAACACTGTTTCAAGGCTAGAGGGATACTGAGGTCACTGTAGCAACACGAAAGAGCTCCATGGACCAAGAATCAACTCGAGATGAGAGGTTAGTTCCTGGCTTCGACTCCAGAGGAATACCACCTTATCACAAGCACCTCAAGAGGAGGCTTCTCTCAGCTCTAGGTATGTGAGAGAGACCCTGATTTTGCAGCCTCAAGTGGAATGGACACCGCGATTCCCTGACTCGAAATAAGGCCGGATATCCCTGCAGTGACTTGAATGCAGGCTCGTCTTGCATCTCCCAAGACGAAAGGATGTCTGAATCCCCTGTGGAAACCACAGAGAAAGACCTAGTTAACCACCTCATCGCGACCGGAGGCCTCACATCCTTTGAAAACTCCAGAGGTACGCGGAGATCAGTGCCTCCAAAGGAGACGATGCCTGACTTCTCGTGAAACTTGATAGGAGTCCCAGGATTCCTGTGGCACGTGGAAAGGGACCCTTGGTCTCGCGCCTCAGCTGGAGAGGCGTCCCAATTGCCCTGCCCAGCCTCGAGGAGAATCCCGAGTTGTCCTTCGCAAGTAGGCAGGAGTCCTGACGTCGCTGAACAAACACGTGTGTGGAAGGGCCATCCCCGCCGTAACTCGAGAATATACCCCAGGTTCCCGCCGCAACTAGAGAAAAATCATGAGACTTCCCCCTCGTCGCGAGAAGAGGCCCGATTCCCCTGCACTGCGTGCAGAGCAATTCCGTGTTGCACATCACACAGGAAAGGAGCCTTGATTTCCTTGATGTCACTCCAGAGAAACCCCAAGAACACTGTTTCAAGGCTAGAGGGATCCTGAGGTCACTGTAGCAACACGAAAGAGCTCCGTGGACCAAGAATCAACTCGAGATGAGAGGTTAGTCCCTGGCTTTGACTCCAGAGGAATACCACCTTACCACAAGCACCTCAAGAGGAGGCTTCTCTCAGCTCTAGGTATGTGAGAGAGACCCTGATTTTGCAGCCTCATGTGGAATGGACACCGCGATTCCCTGACTCGAAATAAGGCCGGATATCCCTGCAGTGACTTGAATGCAGGCTCGTCTTGCATCTCCCAAGACGAAAGTATGTCTGAATCCCCTGTGGAAACCACAGAGAAAGACCTAGTTAACCACCTCATCGCGACCGGAGGCCTCACATCCTTTGAAAACTCCAGAGGTACGCGGAGATCAGTGCCTCCAAAGGAGACGATGCCTGCCTCCTCGTGAAACTTGATAGGAGTCCCAGGATTCCTGTGGCATGTGGAAAGGGACCCTTGGTGTCCCGACTCAGCTGGAGAGGCCTCCCATTGCCCTGCCAAGCCTCAAGGAGAGTCCCGAGTTGTCCCTCGCAACTAGGCAGGAGTCCTGACGTCGCTGAACAAACACGTGTGTGGAAGGGCCATCCCCGCCGGAACTCGAGAATATACCCCAGGTTCCCGCCGCAACTCGAGAAAAATCATGAGACTTCCCCCTCGTCGCGAGAAGTGGTCCGATTCCCCTGCACTGCGTGCAAAGCAATTCCGTGTTGCACATCACACAGGAAAGGAGCCTTGATTTCCTTGATGGCACTCCAGAGAAACTCCAAGAACACTGTTTCAAGGCTAGAGGGATCCTGAGGTCACTGTAGCAACACGAAAGGGCTCCGTGGACCAAGAATCAACTCGAGATGAGAGGTTAGTCCCTGGCTTCGACTCCAGAGGGATAGCACCTTATGACAAGCACCTCAAGAGGAGGCTTCTCTCAGCTCTAGGTTTGTGAGAGGGACCCTGAGTTTGCAGCCTCAAGTGGAATGGACACCCCGATGCCCTGACTCGAAATAAGGCCGGATATCCCTGCAGTGACTTGAATGCAGGCTCGTCTTGCATCTCCCAAGACGAAAGGATGTCTGAATCCCCTGTGGAGACCACAGAGAAAGACCTAGTTCCCCACCTCATCGCGACCGGAGCCCTCACATCCTTTGAAAACTCCAGAGGTACGCGGAGATCAGTGCCTCCAAAGGAGACGATGCCTGCCTCCTCGTGAATCTTGATAGGAGTCCCAGGATTCCTGTGGCACGTGGAAAGGGACACTTGGTCTCCCGCCTCAGCTGGAGAGGCGTCCCAATTGCCCTGCCAAGCCTCAAGGAGAATCCCGAGTTTTCCCTCGCAACTAGGCAGGAGTCCTGACGTCGCTGAACAAACACATGGGTTGAAGTGCCATCCCCGTCGTAACTCGAGAATATACCCCAGGTTCCCGCCGCAACTCGAGAAAAACCATGAGACTTCTCCCACGCCGCGAGATGAGGCCCGATTCCCCTGCACTGCGTGCAGAGCAATTCCGTGTTGCACATCACACATGAAAGGAGCCTTATTTTCCTTGATGGCACTCCAGAGAAACCCCAAGAACACTGTTTCAAGGCTAGAGGGATCCTGAGGTCACTGTAGCAACACGAAAGAGCTCCATGGACCAAGAATCAACTCGAGATGAGAGGTTAGTCCCTGGCTTCGACTCCAGAGGAATACCACCTTACCACAAGCACCTCAAGAGGAGGCTTCTTTCAGCCCTAGGTATGTGAGAGGGACCCTGAGTTTGTGGCCTCAAGTGGAATGGACACCGCGATGCCCTGGCTCGAAATAAGGCCGGATATCCCTGCAGTGACTTGAATGCAGGCTCGTCTTGCATCTCCCAAGACGAAAGGATGTCTGAATCCCCTGTGGAGACCACAGAGAAAGACCTAGTTCCCCACCTCATCGCGACCGCAGGCCTCACATCCTTTGAAAACTCCAGAGGTACGCGGAGATCAGTGCCTCCAAAGGAGACGATGCCTGACTACTCGTAAATCTTGATAGGACTCCCAGGATTCCTGTGGCACGTGGAAAGGGACCCTTGGTCTCCCGGCTCAGCTGGAGAGGCGTCCCAATTGCCCTGCCAAGCCTCGAGGAGAATCCCGAGTTGTCCCTCGCAACTAGGCAGGAGTCCTGCCGTCGCTGAAAAAAAACGTGTGTGGAAGGGCCATCCCCGTCGTAACTCGAGAATATACCCCAGGTTCCCGCCGCAACTCGAGAAAGATCATGAGACTTCCCCCTCACCGCAAGATGAGGCCCGATTCCCCTGCACTGAGTGCAGAGCAATTCCGTGTTGCACATCACACAGGAAAGGAGCCTTGATTTCCTTCATGGCACTCCAGAGAAACCCCAAGAACACTGTTTCAAGGCTAGAGGGATCCTGAGGTCACTGTAGCAACACGAAAGGGCTCCGTGGACCAAGAATCAACTCGAGATGAGAGGTTAGTTCCTGGCTTCGACTCCAGAGGAATAGCACCTTACCACAAGCACCTCAAGAGTAGGCTTCTCTCAGCTCTAGGTATGTGAGAGGTATCCTGAGTTTGCGGCCTCAAGTGGAATGGACACCCCGATGTCCTGACTCGAAATAAGGCTGGATATCCCTGCAGTGACTTGAATGCAGGCTCGTCTTGCATCTCCCAAGACGAAAGGATGTCTGAATCCCCTGTGGAGAACACAGAGAAAGACCTAGTTCCCCACCTCATGGCGACCAGAGGCCTCACATCCTTTGAAAACTCCAGATGTAGGCGGAGATCAGTGCCTCCAAAGCAGATGATGCCTGACTCCTCGTGAAACTTTACAGGAGTCCCAGGATTCCTGTGGCACTTGGAAAGGGACCCTTGGTCTCCCGCCTCAGCTGGAGAGGCGTCCCAATTGCCCTGCCAAGCCTCGAGGTGAATTCCGAGTTGTCCCTCGCAACTAGGCAGGAGTCCTGACGTCGCTGAACAAACACGTGTGTGGAAGGGCCATCCCCGCCGTAACTCGAGAATATACCCCAGGTTCCCGCCGCAACTCGAGAAAGATCATGAGACTTCCCCCTCACCGCAAGATGAGGCCCGATTCCCCTGCACTGTGTGCAGAGCAATTCCGTGTTGCACATCACACATGAAAGGAGCCTTGATTTCCTTGATGGCACTCCAGAGAAACCCCAAGAACACTGTTTCAAGGCTAGAGGGATCCTGAGGTCATTGTAGCAACACGAAAGAGCTCCGTGGACCAAGAATCAACTCGAGATGAGAGGTTAGTCCCTGGCTTCGCCTCCAGAGGAATACCACCTTACCACAAGCACCTCAAGAGGAGTCTTCTCTCAGCTCTAGGTATGTGAGAGGGACCCTGAGTTTGCGGCCTCAAGTGGAATGGACTCCGCGATGCCCTGACTCGAAATAAGGCCGGATATCCCTGCAGTGACTTGAATGCAGGCTCGTCTTGCATCTCCCAAGACGAAAGAATGTCTGAATCCCCTGTGGAGACCACAGAGAAAGACCTAGTTCCTTGGTCTAGTTCTGTGAAAAATACCGTTGGTAGCTTGATAGGGATTGCATTGAATCTATAGATTGCTTTCGGTAGAATAGCCATTTTGACAATATTGATTCTTCCAATCCATGAACACTGTATGTTTCTCCATCTGTTTGTGTCCTCTTTGATTTCTTTCATCAGTGTTTTATAGTTTTCTATATAGGTCTTTTGTTTCTTTAGGTAGATATACTCCAAGTATTTTATTCTTTTTGTTGCAATGGTGAATGGTATTGTTTCCTTAATTTCTCTTTCTGTTTTTTCATCGTTAGTATATAGGAATGCAAGGGATTTCTGTGTGTTAATTTTATATCCTGCAACTTTACTATATTCATTGATTAGTTCTAGTAATTTTCTGGTAGAGTCTTTAGGGTTTTCTATATAGAGGATCATGTCATCACAGAACTAGACCAAAGAATTTCACAATTTGTATGGAAATACAAAAAACCTCGAATAGCCAAAGTAATCTTGAAAAAGAAGAATGGAACTGGAGGAATCAACCTGCCTGACTTCAGACTCTACTACAAAGCCACAGTCATCAAGACAGTGTGGTACTGGCACAAAGACAGAAATATAGACCAATGGAACAGAATAGAAAGCCCAGAGATAAATCCACGAACCTATGGACACCTTATCTTTGACAAAGGAGGCAAGGATATACAATGGAAAAAAGACAACCTCTTTAACAAGTGGTGCTGGGAAAACTGGTCAACCACTTGCAAAAGAATGAAACTAGAACACTTTCTAACACCATACACAAAAATAAACTCAAAATGGATTAAAGATCTAAATGTAAGACCAGAAACTATAAAACTCCTAGAGGAGAACATAGGCAAAACACTCTCCGACATAAATCACAGCAAGATCCTCTATGACCCACCTCCCAGAATATTGGAAATAAAAGCAAAACTAAACAAATGGGATCTAATGAAACTTAAAAGCTTTTGCACTACAAAAGAAACTATAAGTAAGGTGAAAAGACAGCCGTCAGATTGGGAGAAAATAATAGCAAATGAAGAAACAGACAAAGGATTAATCTCAAAAATATACAAGCAACTCCTGCAGCTCAATTCCAGAAAAATAAATGACCCAATCCAAAAATGGGCCAGAGAACTAAACAGACATTTCTCCAAAGAAGACATACAGATGGCTAACAAACACATGAAAAGGTGCTCAACATCACTCATTATTAGAGAAATGCAAATCAAAACCACAATGAGGTACCATTACACACCAGTCAGGATGGCTGCTATCCAAAAGTCTACAAGCAATAAATGCTGGAGAGGCTGTGGAGAAAAGGGAACCCTCTTACACTGTTGGTGGGAATGCAAACTAGTACAGCCACTATGGAAAACAGTGTGGAGATTCCTTAAAAAACTGGAAATAGAACTGCCATATTACCCAGCAATACCACTTCTGGGCATACACACTGAGGAAACCAGATCTGAAAGAGACACATGCACCCCAATGTTCATCGCAGCACTGTTTATAATAGCCAGGACATGGAAGCAACCTAGATGCCCATCAGCAGATGAATGGATAAGGAAGCTGTGGTACATATACACCATGGAATTTTACTCAGCCGTCAAAAAGAATTCATTTGAACCAGTCCTAATGAGATGGATGAAACTGGAGCCCCTTATACAGAGTGAAGTAAGCCAGAAAGATAAAGAACATTACAGCATACTAACACATATATATGGAATTTAGAAAGATGGTAACGAGAACCCTATATGCAAAACAGAAAAAGAGACACAGAAATACAGAACAGACTTTTGAACTCTGTGGGAGAAGGTGAGGGTGGGATGTTTCAAAAGAACAGCATGTATACTATCTATGGTGAAACAGATCACCAGCCCAGGTGGGATGCATGAGACAAGTGCTCCGGCCTGGTGCACTGGGAAGACCCAGAGGAATCGGGTGGAGAGGGAGATGGGAGGGGGGATCGGGATGGGGAATAAGTGTAAATCTATGGCTGATTCATATCAATGTATGACAAGACCCACTGAAATGTTGTGAAGTAATTAGCCTCCAACTAATAAAAAAATTTAAAAAAAAAAAAAAAGAAAAAAAAAAAAAAAAAAAGAAATAACTAGTTCCCCTCCTCATCGCCACCGGAGGACTCACATCCTTTGAAAACTCCAGAGGTACGCGGAGATCAGTGCCTCCAAAGGAGACGATGCCTGCCTCCTCGTGAAACTTGATAGGAGTCCCAGGATTCCTGTGGCACGTGGAAAGGGACCCTTGGTCTCGCGCCTCAGCTGGAGAGGCGTCCCAATTGCCCTGCCAAGCCTCGAGGAGAATCCCGAGTTGTCCCTCGCAAGTAGGCAGGAGTCCTGACGTCGCTGAACAAACACGTGTGTGGAAGGGCCTACCCGTCGTAACTCGAGAATATACCCCAGGTTCCCGCCGCAACTCGAGAAAAACCATGAGACTTCTCCCACGCCGCGAGATGAGGCCCGATTCCCCTGCACTGCGTGCAGAGCAATTCCGTGTTGCACATCACACAGGAAAGGAGCCTTGATTTCCTTGATGGCACTCCAGAGAAACCCCAAGAACACTGTTTCAAGGCTAGAGGGATACTGAGGTCACTGTAGCAACACGAAAGAGCTCCATGGACCAAAAATCAACTCGAGATGAGAGGTTAGTCCCTGGCTTCGATTCCAGAGGAATACCACCTTACCACAAGCACCTCAAAGGAGGCTTCTCTCAGCTCTAGGTATGTGAGAGGGACCCTGAGTTTGCGGCCTCAAGTGGAATGGACACCGAGATGCCCTGACTCGAAATAAGGCCGGATATCCCTGCAGTGACTTGAATGCAGGCTCGTCTTGCATCTCCCAAGACGAAAGGATGTCTGAATCCCCTGTGGAGACCACAGAGAAAGACCTAGTTCCCCACCTCATCGCGACCGGAGGCCTCACATCCTTTGAAAACTCCAGAGGTACGCGGAGATCAGGGCCTCCAAAGGAGACGATGCCTGACTCCTCTTGAAACTTGATAGGAGTCCCAGGATTCCTGTGGCACGTGGAAAGGGACCCTTGGTCTCCCGCCTCAGCTGGAGAGGTGTCCCAATTGCCCTGCCAAGCCTCAAGGAGAATCCCGAGTTGTCCCTCACAACTAGGCAGGAGTCCTGACGTTGCTGAACAAACACGTGTGTGGAATGGCCATCCGGGTTGTAACTCGAGAATATACCCCAGGTTCCCGCCGCAACTCGAGAAAAACCATGAGACTTCTCACACGCCGCGAGATGAGGCCCGATTCCCCTGCACTGCGTGCAGAGCAATTCCGTGTTGCACATCACACATGAAAGGAGCCTTGATTTCCTTGATGGCACTCCAGAGAAACCCCAAGAACACTGTTTCAAGGCTAGAGGGATCCTGAGGTCACTGTAGCAACATGAAAGAACTCCGTGGACCAAAACTCAACTCGAGATGAGAGGTTAGTCCCTGGCTTCAACTCCAGGGGAATACCACCTTACCAGAAGCACCTCAAAGGAGGCTTCTCTCAGCTCTAGGTATGTAAGAAGGACCCTGAGTTTGCGGCCTCAAGTGGAATGGACACCCCAATGCCCTGACTCGAAATAAGGCCGGATATCCCTGCAGTGACTTGAATGCAGGATCGTCTTGCATATCCCAAGACGAAAGGATGTCTGAATCCCCTGCAGAGAACACAGAGAAAGACCAAGTTCCCCACCTCATCGTGACCAGAGGCCTCACATCCTTTGAAAACTCCAGAGGTACGCGGAGATCAGTGCCTCCAAAGGAGACGATGCCTGACTCTTCGTGAAACTTGTTGGAGTCCCAGGATTTCTGTGGCACGTGGAAAGGGACCCTTGGTCTCCCGCCTCAGCTGGAGAGCCGTCCCAATTGCCCTGCCAAGACTCGAGGTGAATCTCGATTTGTCCCTCGCAACTAGGCAGGAGTCCTGACTTGGCTGAACAAACACATGTGTGGAAGGGCCATCCCCGCCGTAACTCGAGAATTTACCCCAGGTTCCCGCCGCAACTCGAGAAAAACCATGAGACATCCCCCTCGCCGCGAGATGAGGCCCGATTCCCCTGCACTGCGTGCAGAACAATTTCGTGTTGCACATCACACAGGAAAGGAGCCTTGATTTCCTTCATGGTACTCCAGAGAAACCCCAAGAACACTGTTTCAAGGCTAGAGGGATACTGAGGTCACTGTAGCAACACGAAAGAGCTCCATGGACCAAGAATCAACTCGAGATGAGAGGTTAGTTCCTGGCTTCGACTCCAGAGGAATACCACCTTACCACAAGCACCTCAAGAGGAGGCTTCTCTCAGCTCTACGTATGTGAGAGGGACCCTGAGTTTGCAGCCTCAAGTGGAATGGACACCCCGATGCCCTGACTCGAAATAAGGCCGGATATCCCTGCAGTGACTTGAATGCAGGCTCGTCTTGCATCTCTCAAGACGAAAGGGTGTCTGAATCCCCTGTGGAAACCACAGAGAAAGACCTAGTTAACCACCTCATCGCGACCAGAGGCCTCACATCCTTTGAAAACTCCAGAGGCACGCTGAGATCAGTGCCTCCAAAGGAGACGATGCCTGCCTCCTCGTGAAACTTGATAGGAGTCCCAGGATTCCTGTGGCATGTGGAAAGGGACCCTTGGTGTCCCGACTCAGCTGGAGAGGCGTCCCATTGCCCTGCCAAGCCTAAAGGAGAGTCCCGAGTTGTCCCTCGCAACTAGGCAGGAGTCCTGACGTCGCTGAACAAACACGTGTGTGGAAGGGCCATCCCCGCCGTAACTCGAGAATATACCCCAGGTTCCCGCCGCAACTCGAGAAAAATCATGAGACTTCCCCCTCGTCGCGAGATGAGGCCCGATTCCCCTGCACTGGGTGCAGAGCAATTCCGTGTTGCACATCACACAGGAAAGGAGCCTTGATTTCCTTGATGGGACTCCAGAGAAACCCCAGGAACACTGTTTCAAGGCTAGAGGGATCCTGACATCACTGTAGCAACACGAAAGGGCTCCGTGGACCAAGAATCAACTCGAGATGAGAGGTTAGTCCCTGGCTTCGACTCCAGAGGAATAGCACCTTACCACAAGCACCTCAAAGGAGGCTTCTCTCAGCTCTAGGTATGTGAGAGGGATCCTGAGTTTGCGGCCTCAAGTGGGATGGACACCCCGATGCCCTGACTCGAAATAAGGCCGGATATCCCTGCAGTGACTTGAATGCAGGCTCGTCTTGCATCTCCCAAGACGAAAGGATGTCTGAATCCCCTGTGGAGACCACAGAGAAAGACCTAGTTCCCCACCTCATCGCGACCGGAGGCCTCACATCCTTTGAAAACTCTAGAGGTACGCGGCGATCAGTGCCTGCAAAGGAGACGATGCCTGCCTCCTCGTGAATCTTGATAGGAGTCCCAGGATTCCTGTGGCACGTGGAAAGGGACACTTGGTCTCCCGCCTCAGCTGGAGAGGCGTCCCAATTTCCCTGCCAAGCCTCAAGGAGAATCCCGAGTTGTCCCTCGCAACTAGGCAGGAGTCCTGACGTCGCTGAACAAACACGTGGGTGGAAGTGCCATCCCCGTCGTACCTCGAGTATATACCCCAGGTTCCCGCCGCAACTCGAGAAAAACCATGAGACTTCTCCCACACCGCGAGATGAGGCCCGATTCCCCTGCACTGCGTGCAGAGCAATTCCGTGTTGCACATCACACATGAAAGGAGCCTTGATTTCCTTCATGGTACTCCAGAGAAACGCCAAGAACACTGTTTCAAGGCTAGAGGGATCCTGAGGTAACTGTAGCAACATGAAAGAGCTCCGTGGACCAAAAATCAACTCGAGATGATAGGTTAGTCCCTGGCGTCAACTCCAGGGGAATACCACCTTACCAGAAGCACCTCAAAGGAGGCTTCTCTCAGCTCTAGGTATGTGAGAGGGACCCGAGTTTGCGGCCTCAAGTGGAATGGACACCACGATGCCCTGACTCAAAATAAGGCCGGATATCCCTGCAGTGACTTGAATGCAGGCTCGTCTTGCATCTCCCAAGATGAAATGATGTCTGAATCCCCTGCGGAGAACACAGAGAAAGACCAAGTTCCCCAACTCATCGCGACCAGAGGCCTCACATCCTTTGAAAACTCCAGAGGTACGCGGAGATCAGTGCCTCCAAAGGAGACGATGCCTGCCTCCTCGTGAAACTTGATAGGAGACCCAGGATTTCTGTGGCACGTGGAAAGGGACCCTTGGTCTCCCGCCTCAGCTGGAGAGGCGTCCCAATTGCCCTGCCAAGCCTCGAGGTGAATCCCGAGTTGTCCCTGGCAACTAGGCAGGAGTCCTGACGTCGCTGAACAAACACGTGTGTGGAAGGGCCATCCCCGCCGTAACTCGAGAATTTACCCCAGGTTCCCGCCGCAAGTCGAGAAAAACCATGAGACTTCTCCCACGCCGCGAGATGAGGCCCGATTCCCCTGCACTGCGTGCAGAGCAATTCCGTGTTGCACATCACACATGAAAGGAGCCTTGATTTCCTTCATGGTACTCCAGAGAAACCCCAAGAACACTGTTTCAAGGCTAGAGGGATCCTGAGGTCACTGTAGCAACATGAAAGAGCTCCGTGGACCAAAAATCAACTCGAGATGATAGGTTAGTCCCTGGCTTCAACTCCAGGGGAATACCACCTTACCAGAAGCACCTCAAAGGAGGCTTCTCTCAGCTCTAGGTATGTGAGAGGGACCCTGAGTTTGCGGCGTGAAGTGGAATGGACACCACGATGCCCTGACTCAAAATAAGGCCGGATATCCCTGCAGTGACTTGAATGCAGGGTCGTCTTGCATCTCCCAAGATGAAATGATGTCTGAATCCCCTGCGGAGAACACAGAGAAAGACCATGTTCCCCACCTCATCGCGACCAGAGGCCTCACATCCTTTGAAAACTCCAGAGGTACGCGGAGATCAGTGCCTCCAAAGGAGACGATGCCTGCCTCCTCGTGAAAATTGATAGGAGACCCAGGATTTCTGTGGCACGTGGAAAGGGACACTTGTCTTCCGCCTCAGCTGGAGAGGCGTCCCAATTGCCCTGCCAAGCCTCGAGGTGAATCCCGAGTTGTCCCTCGCAACTAGGCAGGAGTCCTGACGTCGCTGAACAAACACGTGTGTGGAAGGGCCATCCCCGCCGTAACTCGAGAATTTACCCCAGGTTCCCGCCGCAACTCGAGAAAAACCATGCGACTTCCCCCTCGTCGCGAGAAGAGGCCAGATTCCCCTGCACTGCGTTCAGAGCAATTCCGTGTTGCACATCACACAGGAAAGGAGCCTTGATTTCCTTGATGTCACTCCAGAGAAACCCCAAGAACACTGTTTCAAGGCTAGAGGGATACTGAAGTCACTGTAGCAACACGAAAGGGCTCCGTGGACCAAGAATCAACTCGAGATGAGAGGTTAGTCCCTGGCTTCGACTCCAGAGGAATACCACCTTACCACAAGCACCTCAAGAGGAGGCTTCTCTCAGCTCTAGGTATGTGAGAGGGACCTTGAGTTTGCGGCCTCAAGTGGAATGGACACCCCGATGCCGTGACTCGAAATAAGGCCGGATATCCCTGCAGTGACTTGAATGCAGGCTCGTCTTGCAACTCCCAAGACGAAAGGATGTCTGAATCACCTGTGGAGACCACAGAGAAAGACCTAGTTCCCCACCTCATCGCGACCGGAGGCCTCACATCCTTTGAAAACTCCAGAGGTACGCGGAGATCAGTGACTCCAAAGGAGACGATGCCTGCCTCCTCGTGAAACTTGATAGGAGTCCCAGGATTCCTGTGGCACGTGGAAAGGGACACTTGGTCTCCTGCCTAAGCTGGAGAGGCGTCCCAATTACCCTGCCAAGCCTCGATGAGAATCCCGAGTTGTCCCTCGCAACTAGGCAGGAGTCATGACGTCGCTGAACAAACACGTGTGTGGAAGGGCCATCCCCGACGTAACTCGAGAATATACCCCAGGTTCCCACCGCAACTCGAGAAAAACCATTAGCCTTCCCCCTCGCCGCGAGATGAGGCCCGATTCCCCTGCACTGCGTGCAGAGCAATTCCGTGTTGCACATCACACATGAAAGGAGCCTTGATTTCCTTGATGGCACTCCAGAGAAACCCCAAGAACACTGTTTCAAGGCTAGAGGGATCCTGAGGTCATTGTAGCAACACGAAAAAGCTCCGTGGACCAAGAATCAACTCGAGATGAGAGGTTAGTCCCTGGCTTCGCCTCCAGAGGAATACCACCTTACCACAAGCACCTCAAGAGGAGTCTTCTCTCAGCTCTAGGTATGTGAGAGGGACCCTGAGTTTGCGGCCTCAAGTGGAATGGACTCCGTGATGCCCTGACTCGAAACAAGGCCGGATATCCCTGCAGTGACTTGAATGCAGGCTCGTCTTGCATCTCCCAAGACGAAAGAATGTCTGAATCCCCTGTGGAGACCACAGAGAAAGACCTAGTTCCTTGGTCTAGTTCTGTGAAAAATACCGTTGGTAGCTTGATAGGGATTGCATTGAATCTATAGATTGCTTTCGGTAGAATAGCCATTTTGACAATATTGATTCTTCCAATCCATGAACACGGTATGTTTCTCCATCTGTTTGTGTCCTCTTTGATTTCTTTCATCAGTGTTTTATAGTTTTCTATGTATAGGTCTTTTGTTTCTTTAGGTAGATATACTCCTAAGTATTTTATTCTTTTGTTGCAATGGTGAATGGTATTGTTTCCTTAATTTCTCTTTCTGTTTTTTCATCGTTAGTATATAGGAATGCAAGGGATTTCTGTGTGTTAATTTTATATCCTGCAACTTTACTATATTCATTGATTAGTTCTAGTAATTTTCTGGTAGAGTCTTTAGGGTTTTCTATATAGAGGATCATGTCATCACAGAACTAGACCAAAGAATTTCACAATTTGTATGGAAATACAAAAAACCTCGAATAGCCAAAGTAATCTTGAAAAAGAAGAATGGAACTGGAGGAATCAACCTGCCTGACTTCAGACTCTACTACAAAGCCACAGTCATCAAGACAGTGTGGTACTGGCACAAAGACAGAAATATAGACCAATGGAACAGAATAGAAAGCCCAGAGATAAATCCACGAACCTATGGACACCTTATCTTTGACAAAGGAGGCAAGGATATACAATGGAAAAAAGACAACCTCTTTAACAAGTGGTGCTGGGAAAACTGGTCAACCACTTGCAAAAGAATGAAACTAGAACACTTTCTAACACCATACACAAAAATAAACTCAAAATGGATTAAAGATCTAAATGTAAGACCAGAAACTATAAAACTCCTAGAGGAGAACATAGGCAAAACACTCTCCGACATAAATCACAGCAAGATCCTCTATGACCCACCTCCCAGAATATTGGAAATAAAAGCAAAACTAAACAAATGGGATCTAATGAAACTTAAAAGCTTTTGCACTACAAAAGAAACTATAAGTAAGGTGAAAAGACAGCCGTCAGATTGGGAGAAAATAATAGCAAATGAAGAAACAGACAAAGGATTAATCTCAAAATATTCAAGCAACTCCTGCAGCTCAATTCCAGAAAAATAAATGACCCAATCCAAAAATGGGCCAGAGAACTAAACAGACATTTCTCCAAAGAAGACATACAGATGGCTAACAAACACATGAAAAGGTGCTCAACATCACTCATTATTAGAGAAATGCAAATCAAAACCACAATGAGGTACCATTACACACCAGTCAGGATGGCTGCTATCCAAAAGTCTACAAGCAATAAATGCTGGAGAGGCTGTGGAGAAAAGGGAACCCTCTTACACTGTTGGTGGGAATGCAAACTAGTACAGCCACTATGGAAAACAGTGTGGAGATTCCTTAAAAAACTGGAAATAGAACTGCCATATTACCCAGCAATACCACTTCTGGGCATACACACTGAGGAAACCAGATCTGAAAGAGACACATGCACGCCAATGTTCATCGCAGCACTGTTTATAATAGCCAGGACATGGAAGCAACCTAGATGCCCATCAGCAGATGAATGGATAAGGAAGCTGTGGGACATATACACCATGGAATTTTACTCAGCCGTCAAAAAGAATTCATTTCCACCAGTCCTAATGAGATGGATGAAACTGGAGCCCCTTATACAGAGTGAAGTAAGCCAGAAAGATAAAGAACATTACAGCATACTAACACATATATATGGAATTTAGAAAGATGGTAACGAGAACCCTATATGCAAAACAGAAAAAGAGACACAGAAATACAGAACAGACTTTTGAACTCTGTGGGAGAAGGTGAGGGTGGGATGTTTCAAAAGAACAGCATGTATACTATCTATGGTGAAACAGATCACCAGCCCAGGTGGGATGCATGAGACAAGTGCTCCGGCCTGGTGCACTGGGAAGACCCAGAGGAATCGGGTGGAGAGGGAGATGGGAGGGGGGATCGGGATGGGGAATAAGTGTAAATCTATGGCTGATTCATATCAATGTATGACAAGACCCACTGAAATGTTGTGAAGTAATAAGCCTCCAACTAATAAAAAAAATTTAAAAAAAAGAAAAAAAAAAAAAAAAAGAAAGACCTAGTTCCCCTCCTCATCGCCACCGGAGGCCTCACATCCTTTGAAAACTCCAGAGGTACGCGGAGATCAGTGCCTCCAAAGGAGACGATGCCTGACTCCTCGTGAAACTTGATAGGAGTCCCAGGATTCCTGTGGCACGTGGAAAGGGACCCTTGGTCTCGCGCCTCAGCTGGAGAGGCGTCCCAATTGCCCTGCCAAGCCTCGAGGAGAATCCCGAGTTGTCCCTCGCAACTAGGCAGGAGTGCTGACGTCGCTGAACATACACGTGTGTGGAAGGGCCTACCCGTCGTAACTCGAGAATATACCCCAGGTTCCCGCCGCAACTCGAGAAAAACCATGAGACTTCTCACACGCCGCGAGATGAGGCCCGATTCCCCTGCACTGCGTGCAGAGCAATTCCGTGTTACACATCACACAAGAAAGGATCCTTGATTTCCTTCATGGCACTCCAGAGAAACCCCAAGAACACTGTTTCAAGGCTAGAGGGATCCTGAGGTCACTGTAGCAACACGAAAGAGCTCTGTGGACCAGAAATCAACTCGAGATGAGAGATTAGTCCCTGGCTTCGACTCCAGAGGAATACCACCTTACCACAAGCACCTCAAGAGGAGGCTTCTCTCAGCTCTAGGTATGTGAGAGGGACCCTGAGTTTGCGGCCTCAATTGGAATGGACACCGAGATGCCCTGACTCGAAATAAGGCCGGATATCCCTGCAGTGACTTGAATGCAGGCTCGTCTTGCATCTCCCAAGACGAAAGGATGTCTGAATCCCCTGTGGAGACCACAGAGAAAGACCTAGTTCCTTGGTCTAGTTCTGTGAAAAATACCGTTGGTAGCTTGATAGGGATTGCATTGAATCTATAGATTGCTTTCGGTAGAATAGCCATTTTGACAATATTGATTCTTCCAATCCATGAACACGGTATGTTTCTCCATCTATTTGTGTCCTCTTTGATTTCTTTCATCAGTGTTTTATAGTTTTCTATGTATAGGTCTTTTGTTTCTTTAGGTAGATATACTCCTAAGTATTTTATTCTTTTTGTTGCAATGGTGAATGGTATTGTTTCCTTAATTTCTCTTTCTGTTTTTTCATCGTTAGTATATAGGAATGCAAGGGATTTCTGTGTGTTAATTTTATATCCTGCAACTTTACTATATTCATTGATTAGTTCTAGTAATTTTCTGGTAGAGTCTTTAGGGTTTTCTATATAGAGGATCATGTCATCACAGAACTAGACCAAAGAATTTCACAATTTGTATGGAAATACAAAAAACCTCGAATAGCCAAAGTAATCTTGAAAAAGAAGAATGGAACTGGAGGAATCAACCTGCCTGACTTCAGACTCTACTACAAAGCCACAGTCATCAAGACAGTGTGGTACTGGCACAAAGACAGAAATATAGACCAATGGAACAGAATAGAAAGCCCAGAGATAAATCCACGAACCTATGGACACCTTATCTTTGACAAAGGAGGCAAGGATATACAATGGAAAAAAAGACAACCTCTTTAACAAGTGGTGCTGGGAAAACTGGTCAACCACTTGCAAAAGAATGAAACTAGAACACTTTCTAACACCATACACAAAAATAAACTCAAAATGGATTAAAGATCTAAATGTAAGACCAGAAACTATAAAACTCCTAGAGGAGAACATAGGCAAAACACTCTCCGACATAAATCACAGCAAGATCCTCTATGACCCACCTCCCAGAATATTGGAAATAAAAGCAAAACTAAACAAATGGGATCTAATGAAACTTAAAAGCTTTTGCACTACAAAAGAAACTATAAGTAAGGTGAAAAGACAGCCGTCAGATTGGGAGAAAATAATAGCAAATGAAGAAACAGACAAAGGATTAATCTCAAAAATATACAAGCAACTCCTGCAGCTCAATTCCAGAAAAATAAATGACCCAATCCAAAAATGGGCCAGAGAACTAAACAGACATTTCTCCAAAGAAGACATACAGATGGCTAACAAACACATGAAAAGGTGCTCAACATCACTCATTATTAGAGAAATGCAAATCAAAACCACAATGAGGTACCATTACACACCAGTCAGGATGGCTGCTATCCAAAAGTCTACAAGCAATAAATGCTGGAGAGGCTGTGGAGAAAAGGGAACCCTCTTACACTGTTGGTGGGAATGCAAACTAGTACAGCCACTATGGAAAACAGTGTGGAGATTCCTTAAAAAACTGGAAATAGAACTGCCATATTACCCAGCAATACCACTTCTGGGCATACACACTGAGGAAACCAGATCTGAAAGAGACACATGCACCCCAATGTTCATCGCAGCACTGTTTATAATAGCCAGGACATGGAAGCAACCTAGATGCCCATCAGCAGATGAATGGATAAGGAAGCTGTGGTACATATACACCATGGAATTTTACTCAGCCATCAAAAAGAATTCATTTGCACCAGTCCTAATGAGATGGATGAAACTGGAGCCCCTTATACAGAGTGAAGTAAGCCAGAAAGATAAAGAACATTACAGCATACTAACACATATATATGGAATTTAGAAAGATGGTAACGATAACCCTATATGCAAAACAGAAAAAGAGACACAGAAATACAGAACAGACTTTTGAACTCTGTGGGAGAAGGTGAGGGTGGGATGTTTCAAAAGAACAGCATGTATACTATCTATGGTGAAACAGATCACCAGCCCAGGTGGGATGCATGAGACAAGTGCTCCGGCCTGGTGCACTGGGAAGACCCAGAGGAATCGGGTGGAGAGGGAGATGGGAGGGGGGATCGGGATGGGGAATAAGTGTAAATCTATGGCTGATTCATATCAATGTATGACAAGACCCACTGAAATGTTGTGAAGTAATAAGCCTCCAACTAATAAAAAAAATTAAAAAAAAAGAAAAAAAAAAAAAAAGAAAGACCTAGTTCCCCTCCTCATCGCGACCGGAGGCCTCACATCCTTTGAAAACTCCAGAGGTACGCGGAGATCAGTGCCTCCAAAGGAGACGATGCCTGACTCCTCGTGAAACTTGATAGGAGTCCCAGGATTCCTGTGGCACGTGGAAAGGGACCCTTGGTCTCCCGCCTCAGCTGGAGAGGCGTCCCAATTTCCCTGCCAAGCCTCGAGGAGAATCCCGAGTTGTCCCTCGCAACTAGGCAGGAGTGCTGACGTCGCTGAACATACACGTGTGTGGAAGGGCCATCCCCGTCGTAACTCGAGAATATACCCCAGGTTCCCGCCGCAACTCGAGAAAAACCATGAGACTTCTCACACGCCGCGTGATGAGGCCCGATTCCCCTGCACTGCGTGCAGAGCAATTCCGTGTTGCACATCACACATGAAAGGATCCTTGATTTCCTTCATGGCACTCCAGAGAAACCCCAAGAACACTGTTTCAAGGCTAGAGGGATCCTGAGGTCACTGTAGCAACACGAAAGAGCTCTGTGGACCAGAAATCAACTCGAGATGAGAGATTAGTCCCTGGCTTCGACTCCAGAGGAATACCACCTTACCACAAGCACCTCAAAGGAGGCTTCTCTCAGCTCTAAGTATGTGAGAGTGACCCTGAGTTTGCGGCCTCAAGTGGAATGGCCACCGCGATGCCCTGACTCGAAATAAGGCCGGACATCCCTGCAGTAACTTGAATGCAGGCTCGTCTTGCATCTCCCAAGACGAAAGGATGTCTGAATCCCCTGTGGAGACCACAGAGAAAGACCTAGTTCCCCACCTCATCGCGACCGGAGGCCTCACATACTTTGAAAACTCCAGAGGTACGCGGAGATCAGTGCCTCCAAAGGAGACGATGCCTGCCTCCTCGTGAATCTTGATAGGAGTCCCAGGATTCCTGTGGCACGTGGAAAGGGACACTTGGTCTCCCGCCTCAGCTGGAGAGGCGTCCCAATTGCCCTGCCAAGCCTCAAGGAGAATCCCGAGTTGTCCCTCGCAACTAGGCAGGAGTCCTACCGTCGCTGAACAAATATGTGGGTGGAAGTGCCATCCCCGTCGTAACTCGAGAATATACCCCAGGTTCCCGCCGCAACTCGAGAAAAACCATGAGACTTCTCCCACGCCGCGAGATGAGGCCCGATTCCCCTGCACTGGGTGCAGAGCAATTCCGTGTTGCACATCACACATGAAAGGAGCCTTGATTTCCTTCATGGTACTCCAGAGAAACCCCAAGAACACTGTTTCAAGGCTAGAGGGATCCTGAGGTCACTGTAGCAACATGAAAGAGCTCCGTGGACCAAAAATCAACGCGAGATGAGAGGTTAGTCCCTGGCTTCAACTCCAGGGGAATACCACCTTACCAGAAGCACCTCAAAGGAGGCTTCTCTCAGCTCTAGGTATGTAGGAGGGACCCTGATTTTGCGGTCTCAAGTGGAATGGACACCACGATGCCCTGACTCAAAATAAGGCCGGATATCCCTGCAGTGACTTGAATGCAGGCTCGTCTTGCATCTCCCAAGACGAAAGGATGTCTGAATCCCCTGCGGAGAACACAGAGAAAGAGCAAGTTCCCCACCTCATCGCGACCAGAGGCCTCACATCCTTTGAAAACTGCAGAGGTACGCGGAGATCAGTGCCTCCAAAGGAGACGATGCCTGCCTCCTCGTGAAACTTGATAGAATTCCCAGGATTTCTGTGGCACGTGGAAAGGGACCCTTGGTCTCCCGCCTCAGCTGGAGAGGCGTCCCAATTTCCCTGCCAAGCCTCGAGGTGAATCCCGAGTTGTCCCTCGCAACTAGGCAGGAGTCCTGACGTCGCTGAACAAACACGTGTGTGGAAGGGCCATCCCCGCCGTAACTCGAGAATTTACCCCAGGTTCCAGCCGCAACTCGAGAAAAACCATGAGACTTCCCCCTCGTCGCGAGAAGAGGCCCGATTCCCCTGCACTGCGTGCAGAGCAATTCCGTGTTGCACATCACACAGGAAAGGAGCCTTTATTTCCTTGATGGCACTCCAGAGAAACCCCAAGAACACTGTTTCAAGGCTAGGGGGATACTGAGGTCACTGTGGCAACACGAAAGGGCTCCGTGGACCAAGAATCAACTCGAGATGAGAGGTTAGTCCCTGGCTTCGACTCCAGAGGAATACCACCTTACCACAAGCACCTCAAGAGGAGGCTTCTCTCAGCTCTAGGTATGTGAGAGGGACCCTGAGTTTGCGGCCTCAAGTGGAATGGACACCCCGATGCCCTGACTCAAAATAAGGCCGGATATCCCTGCAGTGACTTGAATGGAGGCTCGTCTTGCATCTCCCAAGACGAAAGGATGTCTGAATCCCCTGTGGAGACCAGAGAGAAAGACCTAGTTCCCCACCTCATCGCGACCGGAGGCCTCACATCCTTTGAAAACTCCAGAGGTACGCAGAGATCAGTGCCTCCAAAGGAGACGATGCCTGCCTCCTCGTGAAACTTGATAGGAGTCCCAGGATTCCTGTGGCACGTGGAAAGGGACACTTGGTCTCCCGCCTCAGCTGGAGAGGCGTTCCAATTGCCCTGCCAAGCCTCGAGGAGAATCCCGAGTTGACCCTCGCAACTAGGCAGGAGTCCTGACGTCGCTGAACAAAGACGTGTGTGGATGGGCCATCCATGACGTAACTCGAGAATATACCCCAGGTTCCCGCCGCAACTCGAGAAAAACCATGAGACTTCCCCCTCGCCGCGAGATGAGGCCCGATTCCCCTGCACTGCGTGCAGAGCAATTCCGTGTTACACATCACACAAGAAAGGATCCTTGATTTCCTTCATGGCACTCCAGAGAAACCCCAAGAACACTGTTTCAAGGCTAGAGGGATCCTGAGGTCACTGTAGCAACACGAAAGAGCTCTGTGGACCAGAAATCAACTCGAGATGAGAGATTAGTCCCTGGCTTCGACTCCAGAGGAATACCACCTTACCACAAGCACCTCAAGAGGAGGCTTCTCTCAGCTCTAGGTATGTGAGAGGGACCCTGAGTTTGCGGCCTCAATTGGAATGGACACCGAGATGCCCTGACTCGAAATAAGGCCGGATATCCCTGCAGTGACTTGAATGCAGGCTCGTCTTGCATCTCCCAAGACGAAAGGATGTCTGAATCCCCTGTGGAGACCACAGAGAAAGACCTAGTTCCTTGGTCTAGTTCTGTGAAAAATACCGTTGGTAGCTTGATAGGGATTGCATTGAATCTATAGATTGCTTTCGGTAGAATAGCCATTTTGACAATATTGATTCTTCCAATCCATGAACACGGTATGTTTCTCCATCTGTTTGTGTCCTCTTTGATTTCTTTCATCAGTGTTTTATAGTTTTCTATGTATAGGTCTTTTGTTTCTTTAGGTAGATATACTCCTAAGTATTTTATTCTTTTTGTTGCAATGGTGAATGGTATTGTTTCCTTAATTTCTCTTTCTGTTTTTTCATCGTTAGTATATAGGAATGCAAGGGATTTCTGTGTGTTAATTTTATATCCTGCAACTTTACTATATTCATTGATTAGTTCTAGTAATTTTCTGGTAGAGTCTTTAGGGTTTTCTATATAGAGGATCATGTCATCACAGAACTAGACCAAAGAATTTCACAATTTGTATGGAAATACAAAAAACCTCGAATAGCCAAAGTAATCTTGAAAAAGAAGAATGGAACTGGAGGAATCAACCTGCCTGACTTCAGACTCTACTACAAAGCCACAGTCATCAAGACAGTGTGGTACTGGCACAAAGACAGAAATATAGACCAATGGAACAGAATAGAAAGCCCAGAGATAAATCCACGAACCTATGGACACCTTATCTTTGACAAAGGAGGCAAGGATATACAATGGAAAAAAAGACAACCTCTTTAACAAGTGGTGCTGGGAAAACTGGTCAACCACTTGCAAAAGAATGAAACTAGAACACTTTCTAACACCATACACAAAAATAAACTCAAAATGGATTAAAGATCTAAATGTAAGACCAGAAACTATAAAACTCCTAGAGGAGAACATAGGCAAAACACTCTCCGACATAAATCACAGCAAGATCCTCTATGACCCACCTCCCAGAATATTGGAAATAAAAGCAAAACTAAACAAATGGGATCTAATGAAACTTAAAAGCTTTTGCACTACAAAAGAAACTATAAGTAAGGTGAAAAGACAGCCGTCAGATTGGGAGAAAATAATAGCAAATGAAGAAACAGACAAAGGATTAATCTCAAAAATATACAAGCAACTCCTGCAGCTCAATTCCAGAAAAATAAATGACCCAATCCAAAAATGGGCCAGAGAACTAAACAGACATTTCTCCAAAGAAGACATACAGATGGCTAACAAACACATGAAAAGGTGCTCAACATCACTCATTATTAGAGAAATGCAAATCAAAACCACAATGAGGTACCATTACACACCAGTCAGGATGGCTGCTATCCAAAAGTCTACAAGCAATAAATGCTGGAGAGGCTGTGGAGAAAAGGGAACCCTCTTACACTGTTGGTGGGAATGCAAACTAGTACAGCCACTATGGAAAACAGTGTGGAGATTCCTTAAAAAACTGGAAATAGAACTGCCATATTACCCAGCAATACCACTTCTGGGCATACACACTGAGGAAACCAGATCTGAAAGAGACACATGCACCCCAATGTTCATCGCAGCACTGTTTATAATAGCCAGGACATGGAAGCAACCTAGATGCCCATCAGCAGATGAATGGATAAGGAAGCTGTGGTACATATACACCATGGAATTTTACTCAGCCGTCAAAAAGAATTCATTTGCACCAGTCCTAATGAGATGGATGAAACTGGAGCCCCTTATACAGAGTGAAGTAAGCCAGAAAGATAAAGAACATTACAGCATACTAACACATATATATGGAATTTAGAAAGATGGTAACGATAACCCTATATGCAAAACAGAAAAAGAGACACAGAAATACAGAACAGACTTTTGAACTCTGTGGGAGAAGGTGAGGGTGGGATGTTTCAAAAGAACAGCATGTATACTATCTATGGTGAAACAGATCACCAGCCCAGGTGGGATGCATGAGACAAGTGCTCCGGCCTGGTGCACTGGGAAGACCCAGAGGAATCGGGTGGAGAGGGAGATGGGAGGGGGGATCGGGATGGGGAATAAGTGTAAATCTATGGCTGATTCATATCAATGTATGACAAGACCCACTGAAATGTTGTGAAGTAATAAGCCTCCAACTAATAAAAAAAATTAAAAAAAAAGAAAAAAAAAAAAAAAGAAAGACCTAGTTCCCCTCCTCATCGCGACCGGAGGCCTCACATCCTTTGAAAACTCCAGAGGTACGCGGAGATCAGTGCCTCCAAAGGAGACGATGCCTGACTCCTCGTGAAACTTGATAGGAGTCCCAGGATTCCTGTGGCACGGGGAAAGGGACCCTTGGTCTCCCGCCTCAGCTGGAGAGGCGTCCCAATTGCCCTGCCAAGCCTCGAGGAGAATCCTGAGTTGTCCCTCGCAACTAGGCAGGAGTGCTGACGTCGCTGAACATACACGTGTGTGGAAGGGCCATCCCCGTCGTAACTCGAGAATATACCCCAGGTTCCCGCCGCAACTCGAGAAAAACCATGAGACTTCTACCACGCCGCGAGATGAGGCCCGATTCCCCTGCACTGAGTGCAGAGCAATTCCGTGTTGCACATCACACATGAAAGGATCCTTGATTTCCTTCATGGCACTCCAGAGAAACCCCAAGAACACTGTTTCAAGGCTAGAGGGATCCTGAGGTCACTGTAGCAACACGAAAGAGCTCTGTGGACCAGAAATCAACTCGAGATGAGAGATTAGTCCCTGGCTTCGACTCCAGAGGAATACCACCTTACCACAAGCACCTCAAAGGAGGCTTCTCTCAGCTCTAAGTATGTGAGAGTGACCCTGAGTTTGCGGCCTCAAGTGGAATGGCCACCGCGATGCCCTGACTCGAAATAAGGCCGGACATCCCTGCAGTAACTTGAATGCAGGCTCGTCTTGCATCTCCCAAGACGAAAGGATGTCTGAATCCCCTGTGGAGACCACAGAGAAAGACCTAGTTCCCCACCTCATCGCGACCGGAGGCCTCACATCCTTTGAAAACTCCAGAGGTACGCGGAGATCAGTGCCTCCAAAGGAGACGATGCCTGCCTCCTCGTGAATCTTGATAGGAGTCCCAGGATTCCTGTGGCACGTGGAAAGGGACACTTGGTCTCCCGCCTCAGCTGGAGAGGCGTCCCAATTGCCCTGCCAAGCCTCGAGGTGAATCCCGAGTTGTCCCTCGCAACTAGGCAGGAGTCCTGACGTCGCTGAACAAACACGTGTGTGGAAGGGCCATCCCCGCCGTAACTCGAGAATTTACCCCAGGTTCCCGCCGCAAATCGAGAAAAACCATGAGACTTCCCCCTCGTCGCGAGAAGAGGCCCGATTCCCCTGCACTGCGTGCAGAGCAATTCCGTGTTGCACATCACACAGGAAAGGAGCCTTTATTTCCTTGATGGCACTCCAGAGAAACCCCAAGAACACTGTTTCAAGGCTAGAGGGATACTGAGGTCACTGTAGCAACACGAAAGGGCTCCGTGGACCAAGAATCAACTCGAGATGAGAGGTTAGTCCCTGGCTTCGACTCCAGAGGAATACCACCTTACCACAAGCACCTCAAGAGGAGGCTTCTCTCAGCTCTAGGTATGTGAGAGGGACCCTGAGTTTGCGGCCTCAAGTGGAATGGACACCCCGATGCCCTGACTCTAAATAAGGCTGGATATCCCTGCAGTGACTTGAATGCAGGCTCGTCTTGCATCTCCCAAGACGAAAGGATGTCTGAATCCCCTGTGGAGACCAGAGAGAAAGACCTAGTTCCCCACCTCATCGCGACCGGAGGCCTCACATCCTTTGAAAACTCCAGAGGTACGCAGAGATCAGTGCCTCCAAAGGAGACGATGCCTGCCTCCTCGTGAAACTTGATAGGAGTCCCAGGATTCCTGTGGCACGTGGAAAGGGACCCTTGGTCTCCCGCCTCAGCTGGAGAGGCGTTCCAATTGCCCTGCCAAGCCTCGAGGAGAATCCCGAGTTGACCCTCGCAACTAGGCAGGAGTCCTGACGTCGCTGAACAAACACGTGTGTGGAAGGGCCATCCCCGACGTAACTCGAGAATATACCCCAGGTTCCCGCCGCAACTCGAGAAAAACCATGAGACTTCCCCCTCGCCGCGAGATGAGGCCCGATTCCCCTGCACTGCGTGCAGAGCAATTCCGTGTTGCACATCACACATGAAAGGAGCCTTGATTTCCTTGATGGCACTCCAGAGAAACTCCAAGAACACTGTTTCAAGGCTAGAGGGATCCTGAGGTCATTGTAGCAACACGAAAAAGCTCCGTGGACCAAGAATCAACTCGAGATGAGAGGTTAGTCCCTGGCTTCCCCTCCAGAGGAATACCACCTTACCACAAGCTCCTCAAGAGGAGTCTTCTCTCAGCTCTAGGTATGTGAGAGGGACCCTGAGTTTGCGGCCTCAATTGGAATGGACTCCGCGATGCCCTGACTCAAAATAAGGCCGGATATCCCTGCAGTGACTTGAATGCAGGCTCGTCTTGCATCTCCCAAGACGAAAGGATGTCTGAATCCCCTGTGGAGACCACAGAGAAAGACCTAGTTCCTTGGTCTAGTTCTGTGAAAAATACCGTTGGTAGCTTGATAGGGATTGCATTGAATCTATAGATTGCTTTCGGTAGAATAGCCATTTTGACAATATTGATTCTTCCAATCCATGAACACGGTATGTTTCTCCATCTGTTTGTGTCCTCTTTGATTTCTTTCATCAGTGTTTTATAGTTTTCTATGTATAGGTCTTTTGTTTCTTTAGGTAGATATACTCCTAAGTATTTTATTCTTTTTGTTGCAATGGTGAATGGTATTGTTTCCTTAATTTCTCTTTCTGTTTTTTCATCATTAGTATATAGGAATGCAAGGGATTTCTGTGTGTTAATTTTATATCCTGCAACTTTACTATATTCATTGATTAGTTCTAGTAATTTTCTGGTAGAGTCTTTAGGGTTTTCTATATAGAGGATCATGTCATCACAGAACTAGACCAAAGAATTTCACAATTTGTATGGAAATACAAAAAACCTCGAATAGCCAAAGTAATCTTGAAAAAGAAGAATGGAACTGGAGGAATCAACCTGCCTGACTTCAGACTCTACTACAAAGCCACAGTCATCAAGACAGTGTGGTACTGGCACAAAGACAGAAATATAGACCAATGGAACAGAATAGAAAGCCCAGAGATAAATCCACGAACCTATGGACACCTTATCTTTGACAAAGGAGGCAAGGATATACAATGGAAAAAAAGACAACCTCTTTAACAAGTGGTGCTGGTAAAACTGGTCAACCACTTGCAAAAGAATGAAACTAGAACACTTTCTAACACCATACACAAAAATAAACTCAAAATGGATTAAAGATCTAAATGTAAGACCAGAAACTATAAAACTCCTAGAGGAGAACATAGGCAAAACACTCTCCGACATAAATCACAGCAAGATCCTCTATGACCCACCTCCCAGAATATTGGAAATAAAAGCAAAACTAAACAAATGGGATCTAATGAAACTTAAAAGCTTTTGCACTACAAAAGAAACTATAAGTAAGGTGAAAAGACAGCCGTCAGATTGGGAGAAAATAATAGCAAATGAAGAAACAGACAAAGGATTAATCTCAAAAATATACAAGCAACTCCTGCAGCTCAATTCCAGAAAAATAAATGACCCAATCCAAAAATGGGCCAGAGAACTAAACAGACATTTCTCCAAAGAAGACATACAGATGGCTAACAAACACATGAAAAGGTGCTCAACATCACTCATTATTAGAGAAATGCAAATCAAAACCACAATGAGGTACCATTACACACCAGTCAGGATGGCTGCTATCCAAAAGTCTACAAGCAATAAATGCTGGAGAGGCTGTGGAGAAAAGGGAACCCTCTTACACTGTTGGTGGGAATGCAAACTAGTACAGCCACTATGGAAAACAGTGTGGAGATTCCTTAAAAAACTGGAAATAGAACTGCCATATTACCCAGCAATACCACTTCTGGGCATACACACTGAGGAAACCAGATCTGAAAGAGACACATGCACCCCAATGTTCATCGCAGCACTGTTTATAATAGCCAGGACATGGAAGCAACCTAGATGCCCATCAGCAGATGAATGGATAAGGAAGCTGTGGTACATATACACCATGGAATTTTACTCAGCCATCAAAAAGAATTCATTTGCACCAGTCCTAATGAGATGGATGAAACTGGAGCCCCTTATACAGAGTGAAGTAAGCCAGAAAGATAAAGAACATTACAGCATACTAACACATATATATGGAATTTAGAAAGATGGTAACGAGAACCCTATATGCAAAACAGAAAAAGAGACACAGAAATACAGAACAGACTTTTGAACTCTGTGGGAGAAGGTGAGGGTGGGATGTTTCAAAAGAACAGCATGTATACTATCTATGGTGAAACAGATCACCAGCCCAGGTGGGATGCATGAGACAAGTGCTCCGGCCTGGTGCACTGGGAAGACCCAGAGGAATCGGGTGGAGAGGGAGATGGGAGGGGGGATCGGGATGGGGAATAAGTGTAAATCTATGGCTGATTCATATCAATGTATGACAAGACCCACTGAAATGTTGTGAAGTAATAAGCCTCCAACTAATAAAAAAAATTAAAAAAAAAGAAAAAAAAAAAAAAAAGAAAGACCTAGTTCCCCTCCTCATCGCGACCGGAGGCCTCACATCCTTTGAAAACTCCAGAGGTACGCGGAGATCAGTGCCTCCAAAGGAGACGATACCTGACTCCTCGTGAAACTTGATAGGAGTCCCAGGATTCCTGTGGCACGTGGAAAGGGACCCTTGGTCTCCCGCCTCAGCTGGAGAGGCGTCCCAATTGCCCTGCCAAGCCTCGAGGAGAATCCTGAGTTGTCCCTCGCAACTAGGCAGGAGTGCTGACGTCGCTGAACATACACGTGTGTGGAAGGGCCATCCCCGTCGTAACTCGAGAATATACCCCAGGTTCCGGCCGCAACTCGAGAAAAACCATGAGACTTCTCCCACGCCGCGAGATGAGGCCCGATTCCCCTGCACTGCGTGCAGAGCAATTCCGTGTTGCACATCACACATGAAAGGATCCTTGATTTCCTTCATGGCACTCCAGAGAAACCCCAAGAACACTCTTTCAAGGCTAGAGGGATCCTGAGGTCACTGTAGCAACACGAAAGAGCTCTGTGGACCAGAAATCAACTCGAGATGAGAGATTAGTCCCTGGCTTCGACTCCAGAGGAATACCACCTTACCACAAGCACCTCAAAGGAGGCTTCTCTCAGCTCTAAGTATGTGAGAGTGACCCTGAGTTTGCGGCCTCAAGTGGAATGGCCACCGCGATGCCCTGACTCGAAATAAGGCCGGACATCCCTGCAGTAACTTGAATGCAGGCTCGTCTTGCATCTCCCAAGACGAAAGGATGTCTGAATCCCCTGTGGAGACCACAGAGAAAGACCTAGTTCCCCACCTCATCGCGACCGGAGGCCTCACATCCTTTGAAAACTCCAGAGGTACGCGGAGATCAGTGCCTCCAAAGGAGACGATGCCTGCCTCCTCGTGAATCTTGATAGGAGTCCCAGGATTCCTGTGGCACGTGGAAAGGGACACTTGGTCTCCCGCCTCAGCTGGAGAGGCGTCCCAATTGCCCTGCCAAGCCTCAAGGAGAATCCCGAGTTGTCCCTCGCAACTAGGCAGGAGTCCTGATGTCGCTGAACAAATATGTGGGTGGAAGTGCCATCCCCGTCGTAACTCGAGAATATACCCCAGGTTCCCGCCGCAACTCGAGAAAAACCATGAGACTTCTCCCACGCCGCGAGATGAGGCCCGATTCCCCTGCACTGGGTGCAGAGCAATTCCGTGTTGCACATCACACATGAAAGGAGCCTTGATTTCCTTCATGGTACTCCAGAGAAACCCCAAGAACACTGTTTCAAGGCTAGAGGGATCCTGAGGTCACTGTAGCAACATGAAAGAGCTCCGTGGACCAAAAATCAATGCGAGATGAGAGGTTATTCCCTGGCTTCCCCTCCAGAGGAATACCACCTTACCAGAAGCACCTCAAAGGAGGCTTCTCTCAGCTCTAGGTATGTAGGAGGGACCCTGATTTTGCGGCCTGAAGTGGAATGGACACCACGAAGCCCTGACTCAAAATAAGGCCGGATATCCCTGCAGTGACTTGAATGCAGGCTCGTCTTGCATCTCCCAAGACGAAAGGATGTCTGAATCCCCTGCGGAGAACACAGAGAAAGACCAAGTTCCCCACCTCATCGCGACCAGAGGCCTCGCATCCTTTGAAAACTGCAGAGGTACGCGGAGATCAGTGCCTCCAAAGGAGACGATGCCTGCCTCCTCGTGAAACTTGATAGAAGTCCCAGGATTTCTGTGGCACGTGGAAAGGGACCCTTGGTCTCCCGCCTCAGCTGGAGAGGCGTCCCAATTGCCCTGCCAAGCCTCAAGGAGAATCCCGAGTTGTCCCTCGCAACTAAGCAGGAGTCCTGACGTCGCTGAACAAACACGTGTGTGGAAGGGCCATCCCAGCCGTAACTCGAGAATTTACCCCAGGTTCCCGCCGCAAATCGAGAAAAACCATGAGACTTCCCCCTCGTCGCGAGAAGAGGCCCGATTCCCCTGCACTGCGTGCAGAGCAATTCCGTGTTGCACATCACACAGGAAAGGAGCCTTTATTTCCTTGATGGCACTCCAGAGAAACCCCAAGAACACTGTTTCAAGGCTAGAGGGATACTGAGGTCACTGTAGCAACACGAAAGGGCTCCGTGGACCAAGAATCAACTCGAGATGAGAGGTTAGTCCCTGGCTTCGACTCCAGAGGAATACCACCTTACCACAAGCACCTCAAGAGGAGGCTTCTCTCAGCTCTAGGTATGTGAGAGGGACCCTGAGTTTGCGGCCTCAAGTGGAATGGACACCCCGATGCCCTGACTCAAAATAAGGCCGGATATCCCTGCAGTGACTTGAATGGAGGCTCGTCTTGCATCTCCCAAGACGAAAGGATGTCTGAATCCCCTGTGGAGACCAGAGAGAAAGACCTAGTTCCCCACCTCATCGCGACCGGAGGCCTCACATCCTTTGAAAACTCCAGAGGTACGCAGAGATCAGTGCCTCCAAAGGAGACGATGCCTGCCTCCTCGTGAAACTTGATAGGAGTCCCAGGATTCCTGTGGCACGTGGAAAGGGACCCTTGGTCTCCCGCCTCAGCTGGAGAGGCGTTCCAATTGCCCTGCCAAGCCTCGAGGAGAATCCCGAGTTGTCCCTCGCAACTAGGCAGGAGTCCTGACGTCGCTGAACAAACACGTGTGTGGAAGGGCCATCCCCGACGTAACTCGAGAATATACCCCAGGTTCCCGCCGCAACTCGAGAAAAACCATGAGACTTCCCCCTCGCCGCGAGATGAGGCCCGATTCCCCTGCACTGCGTGCAGAGCAATTCCGTGTTGCACATCACACATGAAAGGAGCCTTGATTTCCTTGATGGCACTCCAGAGAAACTCCAAGAACACTGTTTCAAGGCTAGAGGGATCCTGAGGTCATTGTAGCAACACGAAAAAGCTCCGTGGACCAAGAATCAACTCGAGATGAGAGGTTAGTCCCTGGCTTCCCCTCCAGAGGAATACCACCTTACCACAAGCTCCTCAAGAGGAGTCTTCTCTCAGCTCTAGGTATGTGAGAGGGACCCTGAGTTTGCGGCCTCAATTGGAATGGACTCCGCGATGCCCTGACTCAAAATAAGGCCGGATATCCCTGCAGTGACTTGAATGCAGGCTCGTCTTGCATCTCCCAAGACGAAAGGATGTCTGAATCCCCTGTGGAGACCACAGAGAAAGACCTAGTTCCTTGGTCTAGTTCTGTGAAAAATACCGTTGGTAGCTTGATAGGGATTGCATTGAATCTATAGATTGCTTTCGGTAGAATAGCCATTTTGACAATATTGATTCTTCCAATCCATGAACACGGTATGTTTCTCCATCTGTTTGTGTCCTCTTTGATTTCTTTCATCAGTGTTTTATAGTTTTCTATGTATAGGTCTTTTGTTTCTTTAGGTAGATATACTCCTAAGTATTTTATTCTTTTTGTTGCAATGGTGAATGGTATTGTTTCCTTAATTTCTCTTTCTGTTTTTTCATCGTTAGTATATAGGAATGCAAGGGATTTCTGTGTGTTAATTTTATATCCTGCAACTTTACTATATTCATTGATTAGTTCTAGTAATTTTCTGGTAGAGTCTTTAGGGTTTTCTATATAGAGGATCATGTCATCACAGAACTAGACCAAAGAATTTCACAATTTGTATGGAAATACAAAAAACCTCGAATAGCCAAAGTAATCTTGAAAAAGAAGAATGGAACTGGAGGAATCAACCTGCCTGACTTCAGACTCTACTACAAAGCCACAGTCATCAAGACAGTGTGGTACTGGCACAAAGACAGAAATATAGACCAATGGAACAGAATAGAAAGCCCAGAGATAAATCCACGAACCTATGGACACCTTATCTTTGACAAAGGAGGCAAGGATATACAATGGAAAAAAAGACAACCTCTTTAACAAGTGGTGCTGGGAAAACTGGTCAACCACTTGCAAAAGAATGAAACTAGAACACTTTCTAACACCATACACAAAAATAAACTCAAAATGGATTAAAGATCTAAATGTAAGACCAGAAACTATAAAACTCCTAGAGGAGAACATAGGCAAAACACTCTCCGACATAAATCACAGCAAGATCCTCTATGACCCACCTCCCAGAATATTGGAAATAAAAGCAAAAATAAACAAATGGGATCTAATGAAACTTAAAAGCTTTTGCACTACAAAAGAAACTATAAGTAAGGTGAAAAGACAGCCGTCAGATTGGGAGAAAATAATAGCAAATGAAGAAACAGACAAAGGATTAATCTCAAAAATATACAAGCAACTCCTGCAGCTCAATTCCAGAAAAATAAATGACCCAATCCAAAAATGGGCCAGAGAACTAAACAGACATTTCTCCAAAGAAGACATACAGATGGCTAACAAACACATGAAAAGGTGCTCAACATCACTCATTATTAGAGAAATGCAAATCAAAACCACAATGAGGTACCATTACACACCAGTCAGGATGGCTGCTATCCAAAAGTCTACAAGCAATAAATGCTGGAGAGGCTGTGGAGAAAAGGGAACCCTCTTACACTGTTGGTGGGAATGCAAACTAGTACAGCCACTATGGAAAACAGTGTGGAGATTCCTTAAAAAACTGGAAATAGAACTGCCATATTACCCAGCAATACCACTTCTGGGCATACACACTGAGGAAACCAGATCTGAAAGAGACACATGCACCCCAATGTTCATCGCAGCACTGTTTATAATAGCCAGGACATGGAAGCAACCTAGATGCCCATCAGCAGATGAATGGATAAGGAAGCTGTGGTACATATACACCATGGAATTTTACTCAGCCATCAAAAAGAATTCATTTGCACCAGTCCTAATGAGATGGATGAAACTGGAGCCCCTTATACAGAGTGAAGTAAGCCAGAAAGATAAAGAACATTACAGCATACTAACACATATATATGGAATTTAGAAAGATGGTAACGATAACCCTATATGCAAAACAGAAAAAGAGACACAGAAATACAGAACAGACTTTTGAACTCTGTGGGAGAAGGTGAGGGTGGGATGTTTCAAAAGAACAGCATGTATACTATCTATGGTGAAACAGATCACCAGCCCAGGTGGGATGCATGAGACAAGTGCTCCGGCCTGGTGCACTGGGAAGACCCAGAGGAATCGGGTGGAGAGGGAGATGGGAGGGGGGATCGGGATGGGGAATAAGTGTAAATCTATGGCTGATTCATATCAATGTATGACAAGACCCACTGAAATGTTGTGAAGTAATAAGCCTCCAACTCATAAAAAAAATTAAAAAAAAAGAAAAAAAAAAAAAAAGAAAGACCTAGTTCCCCTCCTCATCGCGACCGGAGGCCTCACATCCTTTGAAAACTCCAGAGGTACGCGGAGATCAGTGCCTCCAAAGGAGACGATACCTGACTCCTCGTGAAACTTGATAGGAGTCCCAGGATTCCTGTGGCACGTGGAAAGGGACCCTTGGTCTCCCGCCTCAGCTGGAGAGGCGTCCCAATTGCCCTGCCAAGCCTCGAGGAGAATCCTGAGTTGTCCCTCGCAACTAGGCAGGAGTGCTGACGTCGCTGAACATACACGTGTGTGGAAGGGCCATCCCCGTCGTAACTCGAGAATATACCCCAGGTTCCCGCCGCAACTCGAGAAAAACCATGAGACTTCTCCCACGCCGCGAGATGAGGCCCGATTCCCCTGCACTGCGTGCAGAGCAATTCCGTGTTGCACATCACACATGAAAGGATCCTTGATTTCCTTCATGGCACTCCAGAGAAACCCCAAGAACACTCTTTCAAGGCTAGAGGGATCCTGAGGTCACTGTAGCAACACGAAAGAGCTCTGTGGACCAGAAATCAACTCGAGATGAGAGATTAGTCCCTGGCTTCGACTCCAGAGGAATACCACCTTACCACAAGCACCTCAAAGGAGGCTTCTCTCAGCTCTAAGTATGTGAGAGTGACCCTGAGTTTGCGGCCTCAAGTGGAATGGCCACCGCGATGCCCTGACTCGAAATAAGGCCGGACATCCCTGCAGTAACTTGAATGCAGGCTCGTCTTGCATCTCCCAAGACGAAAGGATGTCTGAATCCCCTGTGGAGACCACAGAGAAAGACCTAGTTCCCCACCTCATCGCGACCGGAGGCCTCACATCCTTTGAAAACTCCAGAGGTACGCGGAGATCAGTGCCTCCAAAGGAGACGATGCCTGCCTCCTCGTGAATCTTGATAGGAGTCCCAGGATTCCTGTGGCACGTGGAAAGGGACACTTGGTCTCCCGCCTCAGCTGGAGAGGCGTCCCAATTGCCCTGCCAAGCCTCAAGGAGAATCCCGAGTTGTCCCTCGCAACTAGGCAGGAGTCCTGACGTCGCTGAACAAATATGTGGGTGGAAGTGCCATCCCCGTCGTAACTCGAGAATATACCCCAGGTTCCCGCCGCAACTCGAGAAAAACCATGAGACTTCTCCCACGCCGCGAGATGAGGCCCGATTCCCCTGCACTGGGTGCAGAGCAATTCCGTGTTGCACATCACACATGAAAGGAGCCTTGATTTCCTTCATGGTACTCCAGAGAAACCCCAAGAACACTGTTTCAAGGCTAGAGGGATCCTGAGGTCACTGTAGCAACATGAAAGAGCTCCGTGGACCAAAAATCAATGCGAGATGAGAGGTTATTCCCTGGCTTCCCCTCCAGAGGAATACCACCTTACCAGAAGCACCTCAAAGGAGGCTTCTCTCAGCTCTAGGTATGTAGGAGGGACCCTGATTTTGCGGCCTGAAGTGGAATGGACACCACGAAGCCCTGACTCAAAATAAGGCCGGATATCCCTGCAGTGACTTGAATGCAGGCTCGTCTTGCATCTCCCAAGACGAAAGGATGTCTGAATCCCCTGCGGAGAACACAGAGAAAGACCAAGTTCCCCACCTCATCGCGACCAGAGGCCTCGCATCCTTTGAAAACTGCAGAGGTACGCGGAGATCAGTGCCTCCAAAGGAGACGATGCCTGCCTCCTCGTGAAACTTGATAGAAGTCCCAGGATTTCTGTGGCACGTGGAAAGGGACCCTTGGTCTCCCGCCTCAGCTGGAGAGGCGTCCCAATTGCCCTGCCAAGCCTCAAGGAGAATCCCGAGTTGTCCCTCGCAACTAAGCAGGAGTCCTGACGTCGCTGAACAAACACGTGTGTGGAAGGGCCATCCCAGCCGTAACTCGAGAATTTACCCCAGGTTCCCGCCGCAAATCGAGAAAAACCATGAGACTTCCCCCTCGTCGCGAGAAGAGGCCCGATTCCCCTGCACTGCGTGCAGAGCAATTCCGTGTTGCACATCACACAGGAAAGGAGCCTTTATTTCCTTGATGGCACTCCAGAGAAACCCCAAGAACACTGTTTCAAGGCTAGAGGGATACTGAGGTCACTGTAGCAACACGAAAGGGCTCCGTGGACCAAGAATCAACTCGAGATGAGAGGTTAGTCCCTGGCTTCGACTCCAGAGGAATACCACCTTACCACAAGCACCTCAAGAGGAGGCTTCTCTCAGCTCTAGGTATGTGAGAGGGACCCTGAGTTTGCGGCCTCAAGTGGAATGGACACCCCGATGCCCTGACTCAAAATAAGGCCGGATATCCCTGCAGTGACTTGAATGGAGGCTCGTCTTGCATCTCCCAAGACGAAAGGATGTCTGAATCCCCTGTGGAGACCAGAGAGAAAGACCTAGTTCCCCACCTCATCGCGACCGGAGGCCTCACATCCTTTGAAAACTCCAGAGGTACGCAGAGATCAGTGCCTCCAAAGGAGACGATGCCTGCCTCCTCGTGAAACTTGATAGGAGTCCCAGGATTCCTGTGGCACGTGGAAAGGGACCCTTGGTCTCCCGCCTCAGCTGGAGAGGCGTTCCAATTGCCCTGCCAAGCCTCGAGGAGAATCCCGAGTTGTCCCTCGCAACTAGGCAGGAGTCCTGACGTCGCTGAACAAACACGTGTGTGGAAGGGCCATCCCCGACGTAACTCGAGAATATACCCCAGGTTCCCGCCGCAACTCGAGAAAAACCATGAGACTTCCCCCTCGCCGCGAGATGAGGCCCGATTCCCCTGCACTGCGTGCAGAGCAATTCCGTGTTGCACATCACACATGAAAGGAGCCTTGATTTCCTTGATGGCACTCCAGAGAAACTCCAAGAACACTGTTTCAAGGCTAGAGGGATCCTGAGGTCATTGTAGCAACACGAAAAAGCTCCGTGGACCAAGAATCAACTCGAGATGAGAGGTTAGTCCCTGGCTTCCCCTCCAGAGGAATACCACCTTACCACAAGCTCCTCAAGAGGAGTCTTCTCTCAGCTCTAGGTATGTGAGAGGGACCCTGAGTTTGCGGCCTCAATTGGAATGGACTCCGCGATGCCCTGACTCAAAATAAGGCCGGATATCCCTGCAGTGACTTGAATGCAGGCTCGTCTTGCATCTCCCAAGACGAAAGGATGTCTGAATCCCCTGTGGAGACCACAGAGAAAGACCTAGTTCCTTGGTCTAGTTCTGTGAAAAATACCGTTGGTAGCTTGATAGGGATTGCATTGAATCTATAGATTGCTTTCGGTAGAATAGCCATTTTGACAATATTGATTCTTCCAATCCATGAACACGGTATGTTTCTCCATCTGTTTGTGTCCTCTTTGATTTCTTTCATCAGTGTTTTATAGTTTTCTATGTATAGGTCTTTTGTTTCTTTAGGTAGATATACTCCTAAGTATTTTATTCTTTTTGTTGCAATGGTGAATGGTATTGTTTCCTTAATTTCTCTTTCTGTTTTTTCATCGTTAGTATATAGGAAATCAAGGGATTTCTGTGTGTTAATTTTATATCCTGCAACTTTACTATATTCATTGATTAGTTCTAGTAATTTTCTGGTAGAGTCTTTAGGGTTTTCTATATAGAGGATCATGTCATCACAGAACTAGACCAAAGAATTTCACAATTTGTATGGAAATACAAAAAACCTCGAATAGCCAAAGTAATCTTGAAAAAGAAGAATGGAACTGGAGGAATCAACCTGCCTGACTTCAGACTCTACTACAAAGCCACAGTCATCAAGACAGTGTGGTACTGGCACAAAGACAGAAATATAGACCAATGGAACAGAATAGAAAGCCCAGAGATAAATCCACGAACCTATGGACACCTTATCTTTGACAAAGGAGGCAAGGATATACAATGGAAAAAAAGACAACCTCTTTAACAAGTGGTGCTGGGAAAACTGGTCAACCACTTGCAAAAGAATGAAACTAGAACACTTTCTAACACCATACACAAAAATAAACTCAAAATGGATTAAAGATCTAAATGTAAGACCAGAAACTATAAAACTCCTAGAGGAGAACATAGGCAAAACACTCTCCGACATAAATCACAGCAAGATCCTCTATGACCCACCTCCCAGAATATTGGAAATAAAAGCAAAACTAAACAAATGGGATCTAATGAAACTTAAAAGCTTTTGCACTACAAAAGAAACTATAAGTAAGGTGAAAAGACAGCCGTCAGATTGGGAGAAAATAATAGCAAATGAAGAAACAGACAAAGGATTAATCTCAAAAATATACAAGCAACTCCTGCAGCTCAATTCCAGAAAAATAAATGACCCAATCCAAAAATGGGCCAGAGAACTAAACAGACATTTCTCCAAAGAAGACATACAGATGGCTAACAAACACATGAAAAGGTGCTCAACATCACTCATTATTAGAGAAATGCAAATCAAAACCACAATGAGGTACCATTACACACCAGTCAGGATGGCTGCTATCCAAAAGTCTACAAGCAATAAATGCTGGAGAGGCTGTGGAGAAAAGGGAACCCTCTTACACTGTTGGTGGGAATGCAAACTAGTACAGCCACTATGGAAAACAGTGTGGAGATTCCTTAAAAAACTGGAAATAGAACTGCCATATTACCCAGCAATACCACTTCTGGGCATACACACTGAGGAAACCAGATCTGAAAGAGACACATGCACCCCAATGTTCATCGCAGCACTGTTTATAATAGCCAGGACATGGAAGCAACCTAGATGCCCATCAGCAGATGAATGGATAAGGAAGCTGTGGGACATATACACCATGGAATTTTACTCAGCCATCAAAAAGAATTCATTTGCACCAGTCCTAATGAGATGGATGAAACTGGAGCCCCTTATACAGAGTGAAGTAAGCCAGAAAGATAAAGAACATTACAGCATACTAACACATATATATGGAATTTAGAAAGATGGTAACGATAACCCTATATGCAAAACAGAAAAAGAGACACAGAAATACAGAACAGACTTTTGAACTCTGTGGGAGAAGGTGAGGGTGGGATGTTTCAAAAGAACAGCATGTATACTATCTATGGTGAAACAGATCACCAGCCCAGGTGGGATGCATGAGACAAGTGCTCCGGCCTGGTGCACTGGGAAGACCCAGAGGAATCGGGTGGAGAGGGAGATGGGAGGGGGGATCGGGATGGGGAATAAGTGTAAATCTATGGCTGATTCATATCAATGTATGACAAGACCCACTGAAATGTTGTGAAGTAATAAGCCTCCAACTAATAAAAAAAATTAAAAAAAAAGAAAAAAAAAAAAAAAGAAAGACCTAGTTCCCCTCCTCATCGCGACCGGAGGCCTCACATCCTTTGAAAACTCCAGAGGTACGCGGAGATCAGTGCCTCCAAAGGAGACGATGCCTGCCTCCTCGTGAATCTTGATAGGAGTCCCAGGATTCCTGTGGCACGTGGAAAGGGACACTTGGTCTCCCGCCTCAGCTGGAGAGGCGTCCCAATTGCCCTGCCAAGCCTCAAGGAGAATCCCGAGTTGTCCCTCGCAACTAGGCAGGAGTCCTGACGTCGCTGAACAAATATGTGGGTGGAAGTGCCATCCCCGTCGTAACTCGAGAATATACCCCAGGTTCCCGCCGCAACTCGAGAAAAACCATGAGACTTCTCCCACGCCGCGAGATGAGGCCCGATTCCCCTGCACTGGGTGCAGAGCAATTCCGTGTTGCACATCACACATGAAAGGAGCCTTGATTTCCTTCATGGTACTCCAGAGAAACCCCAAGAACACTGTTTCAAGGCTAGAGGGATCCTGAGGTCACTGTAGCAACATGAAAGAGCTCCGTGGACCAAAAATCAATGCGAGATGAGAGGTTATTCCCTGGCTTCCCCTCCAGAGGAATACCACCTTACCAGAAGCACCTCAAAGGAGGCTTCTCTCAGCTCTAGGTATGTAGGAGGGACCCTGATTTTGCGGCCTGAAGTGGAATGGACACCACGAAGCCCTGACTCAAAATAAGGCCGGATATCCCTGCAGTGACTTGAATGCAGGCTCGTCTTGCATCTCCCAAGACGAAAGGATGTCTGAATCCCCTGCGGAGAACACAGAGAAAGACCAAGTTCCCCACCTCATCGCGACCAGAGGCCTCACATCCTTTGAAAACTGCAGAGGTACGCGGAGATCAGTGCCTCCAAAGGAGACGATGCCTGCCTCCTCGTGAAACTTGATAGGAGTCCCAGGATTCCTGTGGCACGTGGAAAGGGACCCTTGGTCTCCCGCCTCAGCTGGAGAGGCGTCCCAATTTCCCTGCCAAGCCTCGAGGTGAATCCCGAGTTGTCCCTCGCAACTAGGCAGGAGTCCTGACGTCGCTGAACAAACACGTGTGTGGAAGGGCCATCCCAGCCGTAACTCGAGAATTTACCCCAGGTTCCCGCCGCAAATCGAGAAAAACCATGAGACTTCCCCCTCGTCGCGAGAAGAGGCCCGATTCCCCTGCACTGCGTGCAGAGCAATTCCGTGTTGCACATCACACAGGAAAGGAGCCTTTATTTCCTTGATGGCACTCCAGAGAAACCCCAAGAACACTGTTTCAAGGCTAGAGGGATCCTGAGGTCACTGTAGCAACACGAAAGGGCTCCGTGGACCAAGAATCAACTCGAGATGAGAGGTTAGTCCCTGGCTTCGACTCCAGAGGAATACCACCTTACCACAAGCACCTCAAGAGGAGTCTTCTCTCAGCTCTAGGTATGTGAGAGGGACCCTGAGTTTGCGGCCTCAATTGGAATGGACTCCGCGATGCCCTGACTCAAAATAAGGCCGGATATCCCTGCAGTGACTTGAATGCAGGCTCGTCTTGCATCTCCCAAGACGAAAGGATGTCTGAATCCCCTGTGGAGACCACAGAGAAAGACCTAGTTCCTTGGTCTACTTCTGTGAAAAATACCGTTGGTAGCTTGATAGGGATTGCATTGAATCTATAGATTGCTTTCGGTAGAATAGCCATTTTGACAATATTGATTCTTCCAATCCATGAACACGGTATGTTTCTCCATCTGTTTGTGTCCTCTTTGATTTCTTTCATCAGTGTTTTATAGTTTTCTATGTATAGGTCTTTTGTTTCTTTAGGTAGATATACTCCTAAGTATTTTATTCTTTTTGTTGCAATGGTGAATGGTATTGTTTCCTTAATTTCTCTTTCTGTTTTTTCATCGTTAGTATATAGGAATGCAAGGGATTTCTGTGTGTTAATTTTATATCCTGCAACTTTACTATATTCATTGATTAGTTCTAGTAATTTTCTGGTAGAGTCTTTAGGGTTTTCTATATAGAGGATCATGTCATCACAGAACTAGACCAAAGAATTTCACAATTTGTATGGAAATACAAAAAACCTCGAATAGCCAAAGTAATCTTGAAAAAGAAGAATGGAACTGGAGGAATCAACCTGCCTGACTTCAGACTCTACTACAAAGCCACAGTCATCAAGACAGTGTGGTACTGGCACAAAGACAGAAATATAGACCAATGGAACAGAATAGAAAGCCCAGAGATAAATCCACGAACCTATGGACACCTTATCTTTGACAAAGGAGGCAAGGATATACAATGGAAAAAAGACAACCTCTTTAACAAGTGGTGCTGGGAAAACTGGTCAACCACTTGCAAAAGAATGAAACTAGAACACTTTCTAACACCATACACAAAAATAAACTCAAAATGGATTAAAGATCTAAATGTAAGACCAGAAACTATAAAACTCCTAGAGGAGAACATAGGCAAAACACTCTCCGACATAAATCACAGCAAGATCCTCTATGACCCACCTCCCAGAATATTGGAAATAAAAGCAAAACTAAACAAATGGGATCTAATGAAACTTAAAAGCTTTTGCACTACAAAAGAAACTATAAGTAAGGTGAAAAGACAGCCGTCAGATTGGGAGAAAATAATAGCAAATGAAGAAACAGACAAAGGATTAATCTCAAAAATATACAAGCAACTCCTGCAGCTCAATTCCAGAAAAATAAATGACCCAATCCAAAAATGGGCCAGAGAACTAAACAGACATTTCTCCAAAGAAGACATACAGATGGCTAACAAACACATGAAAAGGTGCTCAACATCACTCATTATTAGAGAAATGCAAATCAAAACCACAATGAGGTACCATTACACACCAGTCAGGATGGCTGCTATCCAAAAGTCTACAAGCAATAAATGCTGGAGAGGCTGTGGAGAAAAGGGAACCCTCTTACACTGTTGGTGGGAATGCAAACTAGTACAGCCACTATGGAAAACAGTGTGGAGATTCCTTAAAAAACTGGAAATAGAACTGCCATATTACCCAGCAATACCACTTCTGGGCATACACACTGAGGAAACCAGATCTGAAAGAGACACATGCACCCCAATGTTCATCGCAGCACTGTTTATAATAGCCAGGACATGGAAGCAACCTAGATGCCCATCAGCAGATGAATGGATAAGGAAGCTGTGGGACATATACACCATGGAATTTTACTCAGCCGTCAAAAAGAATTCATTTGAACCAGTCCTAATGAGATGGATGAAACTGGAGCCCCTTATACAGAGCGAAGTAAGCCAGAAAGATAAAGAACATTACAGCATACTAACACATATATATGGAATTTAGAAAGATGGTAACGAGAACCCTATATGCAAAACAGAAAAAGAGACACAGAAATACAGAACAGACTTTTGAACTCTGTGGGAGAAGGTGAGGGTGGGATGTTTCAAAAGAACAGCATGTATACTATCTATGGTGAAACAGATCACCAGCCCAGGTGGGATGCATGAGACAAGTGCTCCGGCCTGGTGCACTGGGAAGACCCAGAGGAATCGGGTGGAGAGGGAGATGGGAGGGGGGATCGGGATGGGGAATAAGTGTAAATCTATGGCTGATTCATATCAATGTATGACAAGACCCACTGAAATGTTGTGAAGTAATTAGCCTCCAACTAATAAAAAAAATTAAAAAAAAAAAAAAAGAAAGAACTAGTTCCCCTCCTCATCGCCACCGGAGGCCTCACATCCTTTGAAAACTCCAGAGGTACGCGGAGATCAGTGCCTCCAAAGGAGACGATGCCTGGCTCTTCGTGAAACTTGATAGGAGTCCCAGGATTCCTGTGGCACGTGGAAAGGGACCCTTGGTCTCGCGCCTCAGCTGGAGAGGCGTCCCAATTGCCCTGGCAAGCCTCGAGGAGAATCCCGAGTTGTCCCTCGCAACTAGGCAGGAGTCCTGACTTGGCTGAACAAACACGTGTGTGGAAGGGCCATCGCCGCCGTAACTCGAGAATTTACCCCAGGTTCCCGCCGCAACTCGAGAAAAACTATGAGCCTTCCCCCTCGCCGCGAGATGAGGCCCGATTCCCCTGCACTGCGTGCAGAGCAATTTCGTGTTGCACATCACACAGGAAAGGAGCCTTGATTTCCTTCATGGTACTCCAGAGAAACCCCAAGAACACTGTTTCAAGGCTAGAGGGATACTGAGGTCACTGTAGCAACACAAAAGAGCTCCGAGGACCAAGAATCAACTCGAGATGAGAGGTTAGTTCCTGGCTTCGACTCCAGAGGAATAGCACCTTACCACAAGCACCTCAAGAGGAGGCTTCTCTCAGCTCTAGGTATGTGAGAGGGATCCTGAGTTTGCGGCCTCAAGTGGGATGGACACCCCGATGCCCTGACTCGAAATAAGGCCGGATATCCCTGCAGTGACTTGAATGCAGGCTCGTCTTGCATCTCCCAAGACGAAAGGATGTCTGAATCCCCTGTGGAGACCACAGAGAAAGACCTAGTTCCCCACCTCATCGCGACCGGAGGCCTCACATCCTTGGAAAACTCTAGAGGTACGCGGAGATCAGCCTCCAAAGGAAACGATGCCTGCCTCCTCGTGAATCTTGATAGGAGTCCCAGGATTCCTGTGGCACGTGGAAAGGGACACTTGGTCTCCCGCCTCAGCTGGAGAGGCGTCCCAATTGCCCTGCCAAGCCTCAAGGAGAATCCCGAGTTGTCCCTCGCAACTAGGCAGGAGTCCTGACGTCGCTGAACAAACACGTGGGTGGAAGTGCCATCCCCGTCGTAACTCGAGAATATACCCCAGGTTCCCGCCGCAACTCGAGAAAAACCATGAGACTTCTCCCACGCCGCGAGATGAGGCCCGATTCCCCTGCACTGCGTGCAGAGCAATTCCGTGTTGCACATCACACATGAAAGGAGCCTTGATTTCCTTCATGGTACTCCAGAGAAACCCCAAGAACACTGTTTCAAGGCTGAGGGATCCTGAGGTCACTGTAGCAACATGAAAGAGCTCCGTGGACCAAAAATCAACTCGAGATGAGAGGTTAGTCCCTGGCTTCAACTCCAGGGGAATACCAACTTACCAGAAGCACCTCAAATGAGGCTTCTCTCAGCTCTAGGTATGTTAGAGGGACCCTGAGTTTGCAGCCTCAAGTGGAATGGACACCACGATGCCCTGACTCAACATAAGGCCGGATATCCCTGCAGTGACTTGAATGCAGGCTCGTCTTGCATCTCCCAAGACGAAAGGATGTCTGAATCCCCTGCGGAGAACACAGAGAAAGATCAAATTCTCCACCTCATCGCGACCAGAGTCCTCACATCCTTTGAAAACTCCAGAGGTACGCAGAGATCAGTGCCTCCAAAGGAGACGATGCCTGCCTCCTCGTGAAAATTGTTAGGATTCCCAGGATTCCTGTGGCACGTGGAAAGGGACCCTTGGTCTCGCGCCTCAGCTGGAGAGGCGTCCCAATTGCCCTGCCAAGCCTCGAGGTGAATCCCGAGTTGTCCCTCGCAACTAGGCAGGAGTCCTGACGTCGCTGAACAAACACGTGTGTGGAAGGGCCATCCCAGCCGTAACTCGAGAATTTACCCCAGGTTCCCGCCACAACTCGAGAAAAACCATGAGACTTCCCCCTCGTCGCGAGAAGAGGCCCGATTCCCCTGCGCTGCGTGCAGAGCAATTCCGTGTTGCACATCACACAGGAAAGGAGCCTTTATTTCCTTGATGGCACTCCAGAGAAACCCCAAGAACACTGTTTCAAGGCTAGAGGGATACTGAGGTCACTGTAGCAACACGAAAGGGCTCCGTGGACCAAGAATCAACTCGAGATGAGAGGTTAGTCCCTGGCTTCGACTCCAGAGGAATAGCACCTTACCACAAGCACCTCAAGAGGAGGCTTCTCACAGCTCTAGGTATGTGAGAGGGACCCTGAGTTTGCGGCCTCAAGTGGAATGGACACCCCGATGCCCTGACTCGACATAAGGCCGGATATCCCTGCAGTGACTTGAATGCAGGCTCGTATTGCATCTCCCAAGACGAAAGGATGTCTGAATCCCCTGTGGAGACCACAGAGGAAGACCTAGTTCCCCACCTCTATGCGACCGGAGGCCTCACATCCTTTGAAAATTCCAGAGGTACGCAGAGATCAGTGCCTCCAAAGGAGACGATGCCTGACTCCTCGTGAAACTTGATAGGAGTCCCAGGATTCCTGTGGCACGTGGAAAGGGACACTTGGTCTCCCGCCTCAGCTGGAGAGGCGTTCCAATTGCCCTGCCAAGCCTCGAGGAGAATCCCGAGTTGTCCTTCGCAACTAGGCAGGAGTCCTGACGTCGCTGAACAAACACGAGTGTGGAAGGGTCATCCCCGACGTAACTCGAGAATATACCCCAGGTTCCCGCCGCAACTCGAGAAAAACCATGAGCCTTCCCCCTCGCCGCGAGATGAGGCCCGATTCCCCTGCACTGCGTGCAGAGCAATTCCGTGTTGCACATCACACATGAAAGGAGCCTTGATTTCCTTGATGGCACTCCAGAGAAAACCCAAGAACACTGTTTCAAGGCTAGAGGGATCCTGAGGTCATTGTAGCAACACGAAAGAGCTCCGTGGACCAAGAATCACCTCGAGATGAGAGGTTAGTCCCTGGCTTCGCCTCCAGAGGAATACCACCTTACCACAAGCACCTCAAGAGGAGGCTTCTCTCAGCTCTAGGTATGTGAGAGGGACCCTGAGTTTGCGGCCTCAAGTGGAATGGACTCCGCGATGCCCTGACTCGCAATAAGGCCGGATATCCCTGCAGTGACTTGAATGCAGGCTTGTCTTGCATCTCCCAAGACGAAAGAATGTCTGAATCCCCTGTGGAGACCACAGAGAAAGACCTAGTTCCTTGGTCTAGTTCTGTGAAAAATACCGTTGGTAGCTTGATAGGGATTGCATTGAATCTATAGATTGCTTTCGGTAGAATAGCTATTTTGACAATATTGATTCTTCCAATCCATGAACACGGTATGTTTCTCCATCTGTTTGTGTCCTCTTTGATTTCTTTCATCAGTGTTTTATAGTTTTCTATGTATAGGTCTTTTGTTTCTTTAGGTAGATATACTCCCAAGTATTTTATTCTTTTTGTTGCAATGGTGAATGGTATTGTTTCCTTAATTTCTCTTTCTGTTTTTTCATCGTTAGTATATAGGAATGCAAGGGATTTCTGTGTGATAATTTTATATCCTGCAACTTTACTATATTCATTGATTAGTTCTAGTAATTTTCTGGTAGAGTCTTTAGGGTTTTCTATATAGAGGATCATGTCATCACAGAACTAGACCAAAGAATTTCACAATTTGTATGGAAATACAAAAAACCTCGAATAGCCAAAGTAATCTTGAAAAAGAAGAATGGAACTGGAGGAATCAACCTGCCTGACTTCAGACTCTACTACAAAGCCACAGTCATCAAGACAGTGTGGTACTGGCACAAAGACAGAAATATAGACCAATGGAACAGAATAGAAAGCCCAGAGATAAATCCACGAACCTATGGACACCTTATCTTTGACAAAGGAGGCAAGGATATACAATGGAAAAAAGACAACCTCTTTAACAAGTGGTGCTGGGAAAACTGGTCAACCACTTGCAAAAGAATGATACTAGAACACTTTCTAACACCATACACAAAAATAAACTCAAAATGGATTAAAGATCTAAATGTAAGACCAGAAACTATAAAACTCCTAGAGGAGAACATAGGCAAAACACTCTCCGACATAAATCACAGCAAGATCCTCTATGACCCACCTCCCAGAATATTGGAAATAAAAGCAAAACTAAACAAATGGGATCTAATGAAACTTAAAAGCTTTTGCACTACAAAAGAAACTATAAGTAAGGTGAAAAGACAGCCGTCAGATTGGGAGAAAATAATAGCAAATGAAGAAACAGACAAAGGATTAATCTCAAAAATATACAAGCAACTCCTGCAGCTCAATTCCAGAAAAATAAATGACCCAATCCAAAAATGGGCCAGAGAACTACACAGACATTTCTCCAAAGAAGACATACAGATGGCTAACAAACACATGAAAAGGTGCTCAACATCACTCATTATTAGAGAAATGCAAATCAAAACCACAATGAGGTACCATTACACACCAGTCAGGATGGCTGCTATCCAAAAGTCTACAAGCAATAAATGCTGGAGAGGCTGTGGAGAAAAGGGAACCCTCTTACACTGTTGGTGGGAATGCAAACTAGTACAGCCACTATGGAAAACAGTGTGGAGATTCCTTAAAAAACTGGAAATAGAACTGCCATATTACCCAGCAATACCACTTCTGGGCATACACACTGAGGAAACCAGATCTGAAAGAGACACATGCACCCCAATGTTCATCGCAGCACTGTTTATAATAGCCAGGACATGGAAGCAACCTAGATGCCCATCAGCAGATGAATGGATAAGGAAGCTGTGGGACATATACACCATGGAATTTTACTCAGCCGTCAAAAAGAATTCATTTGAACCAGTCCTAATGAGATGGATGAAACTGGAGCCCCTTATACAGAGCGAAGTAAGCCAGAAAGATAAAGAACATTACAGCATACTAACACATATATATGGAATTTAGAAAGATGGTAACGAGAACCCTATATGCAAAACAGAAAAAGAGACACAGAAATACAGAACAGACTTTTGAACTCTGTGGGAGAAGGTGAGGGTGGGATGTTTCAAAAGAACAGCATGTATACTATCTATGGTGAAACAGATCACCAGCCCAGGTGGGATGCATGAGACAAGTGCTCCGGCCTGGTGCACTGGGAAGACCCAGAGGAATCGGGTGGAGAGGGAGATGGGAGGGGGGATCGGGATGGGGAATAAGTGTAAATCTATGGCTGATTCATATCAATGTATGACAAGACCCACTGAAATGTTGTGAAGTAATTAGCCTCCAACTAATAAAAAAAAATTAAAAAAAAAAAAAAAGAAAGACCTAGTTCCACTCCTCATCGCGACCGGAGGCCTCACATCCTTTGAAAACTCCAGAGGTACGCGGAGATCAGTGCCTCCAAAGGAGACGATGCCTGACTCCTCGTGAAACTTGATAGGAGTCCCAGGATTCCTGTGGCACGTGGAAAGGGACTCTTGGTCTCGCGCCTCATCTGGAGAGGCGTCCCAATTGCCCTGCCAAGCCTCGAGGAGAATCCCGAGTTGTCCCTCGCAACTAGGCAGGAGTGCTGACGTCGCTGAACATACACGTGTGTGGAAGGGCCATCCCCGTCGTAACTCGAGAATATATCCCAGGTTCCCGCCGCAACTCGAGAAAAACCATGAGACTTCTCCCACGTCGCGAGATGAGGCCCGATTACCCTGCACTGCGTGCAGAGCAATTCCGTGTTGCACATCACACATGAAAGGATCCTTGATTTCCTTCATGGCACTCCAGAGAATCCCCAAGAACACTGTTTCAAGGCTAGAGGGATCCTGAGGTCACTGTAGCAACACGAAAGAGCTCTGTGGACCAGAAATCAACTCGAGATGAGAGATTAGTCCCTGGCTTCGACTCCAGAGGAATACCACCTTACCACAAGCACCTCAAAGGAGGCTTCTCTCAGCTCTAGGTATGTGAGAGGGACCCTGAGTTTGCGGCCTCAAGTGGAATGGACACCGAGATGCCCTGACTCGAAATAAGGCCGGATATCCCTGCAGTGACTTGAATGCAGGCTCGTCTTGCATCTCCCAAGACGAAAGGATGTCTGAATCCCCTGTGGAGACCACAGAGAAAGACCCAGTTCCTTGGTCTACTTCTGTGAAAAATACCGTTGGTAGCTTGATAGGGATTGCATTGAATCTTTAGATTGCTTTCGGTAGAATAGCCATTTCGACAATATTGATTCTCCAATCCATGAACACGGTATGTTTCTCCATCTGTTTGTGTCCTCTTTGATTTCTTTCATCAGTGTTTTATAGTTTTCTATGTATAGGTCTTTTGTTTCTTTAGGTAGATATACTCCTAAGTATTTTATTCTTTTTGTTGCAATGGTGAATGGTATTGTTTCCTTAATTCCTCTTTCTGTTTTTTCATTGTTAGTATATAGGAATGCAAGGGATTTCTGTGTGTTAATGTTATATCCTGCAACTTTACTATATTCATTGATTAGTTCTAGTAATTTTCTGGTAGAGTCTTTAGGGTTTTCTATATAGAGGATCATGTCATCACAGAACTAGACCAAAGAATTTCACAATTTGTATGGAAATACAAAAAACCTCGAATAGCCAAAGTAATCTTGAAAAAGAAGAATGGAACTGGAGGAATCAACCTGCCTGACTTCAGACTCTACTACAAAGCCACAGTCATCAAGACAGTGTGGTACTGGCACAAAGACAGAAATATAGACCAATGGAACAGAATAGAAAGCCCAGAGATAAATCCACGAACCTATGGACACCTTATCTTTGACAAAGGAGGCAAGGATATACAATGGAAAAAAGACAACCTCTTTAACAAGTGGTGCTGGGAAAACTGGTCAACCACTTGCAAAAGAATGAAACTAGAACACTTTCTAACACCATACACAAAAATAAACTCAAAATGGATTAAAGATCTAAATGTAAGACCAGAAACTATAAAACTCCTAGAGGAGAACATAGGCAAAACACTCTCCGACATAAATCACAGCAAGATCCTCTATGACCCACCTCCCAGAATATTGGAAATAAAAGCAAAACTAAACAAATGGGATCTAATGAAACTTAAAAGCTTTTGCACTACAAAAGAAACTATAAGTAAGGTGAAAAGACAGCCGTCAGATTGGGAGAAAATAATAGCAAATGAAGAAACAGACAAAGGATTAATCTCAAAAATATACAAGCAACTCCTGCAGCTCAATTCCAGAAAAATAAATGACCCAATCCAAAAATGGGCCAGAGAACTAAACAGACATTTCTCCAAAGAAGACATACAGATGGCTAACAAACACATGAAAAGGTGCTCAACATTACTCATTATTAGAGAAATGCAAATCAAAACCACAATGAGGTACCATTACACACCAGTCAGGATGGCTGCTATCCAAAAGTCTACAAGCAATAAATGCTGGAGAGGCTGTGGAGAAAAGGGAACCCTCTTACACTGTTGGTGGGAATGCAAACTAGTACAGCCGCTATGGAAAACAGTGTGGAGATTCCTTAAAAAACTGGAAATAGAACTGCCATATTACCCAGCAATACCACTTCTGGGCATACACACTGAGGAAACCAGATCTGAAAGAGACACATGCACCCCAATGTTCATCGCAGCACTGTTTATAATAGCCAGGACATGGAAGCAACCTAGATGCCCATCAGCAGATGAATGGATAAGGAAGCTGTGGGACATATACACCATGGAATTTTACTCAGCCGTCAAAAAGAATTCATTTGAACCAGTCCTAATGAGATGGATGAAACTGGAGCCCCTTATACAGAGTGAAGTAAGCCAGAAAGATAAAGAACATTACAGCATACTAACACATATATATGGAATTTAGAAAGATGGTAACGAGAACCCTATATGCAAAACAGAAAAAGAGACACAGAAATACAGAACAGACTTTTGAACTCTGTGGGAGAAGGTGAGGGTGGGATGTTTCAAAAGAACAGCATGTATACTATCTATGGTGAAACAGATCACCAGCCCAGGTGGGATGCATGAGACAAGTGCTCCGGCCTGGTGCACTGGGAAGACCCAGAGGAATCGGGTGGAGAGGGAGATGGGAGGGGGGATCGGGATGGGGAATAAGTGTAAATCTATGGCTGATTCATATCAATGTATGACAAGACCCACTGAAATGTTGTGAAGTAATTAGCCTCCAACTAATAAAAAAAATTAAAAAAAAAAAAAAAAAGAAAGACCTAGTTCCCCTCCTCATCGCGACCGGAGGCCTCACATCCTTTGAAAACTCCAGAGGTACGCGGAGATCAGTGCCTCCAAAGGAGACGATGACTGCCTCCTCGTGAAACTTGATAGGAGTCCCAGGATTCCTGTGGCATGTGGAAAGGGACCCTTGGTGTCCCGACTCAGCTGGAGAGGCGTCCCATTGCCCTGCCAAGCCTCGAGGAGAGTCCCGAGTTGTCCCTCGCAACTAGGCAGGAGTCCTGACGTCGCGGAACAAAGATGTATGTGGAAGTGCCATCCCCGTCGTAACTCGAGAATATACCCCAGGTTCCCGCCGCAACTCGAGAAAAACCATGAGACTTCTCCCACGCCGTGAGATGAGGCCCGATTCCCCTGCATTGCGTGCAGAGCAATTCCGTGTTGCACATCACACATGAAAGGAGTCTTGATTTCCTTCATGGTACTCCAGAGAAACCCCAAGAACACTGTTTCAAGGCTAGAGGGATCCTGAGGTCACTGTAGCAACATGAAAGAGCTTCGTGGACCAAAAATCAAATCGAGATGAGAGGTCAGTCCCTGGCTTCAACTCCAGGGGAATACCACCTTACCAGAAGCACCTCAAAGGAGGCTTCTCTCAGCTCTAGGTATGTGAGAGGGACCCTGAGTTTGCGGCCTCAAGTGGAATGGACACCACGATGCCCTGACTCAAAAGAAGGCCGTATATCCCTGCAGTGACTTGAATGCAGGATCGTCTTGCATCTCCCAAGAGGAAAGGATGTCTGAATCCCCTGCGGAGAACACAGAGAAAGACCTAGTTCCCCAGCTCTTCGCGACCAGAGGCCTCACATCCTTTGAAAACTCCAGAGGTACGCGGAGATCAGTGCCTCCAAAGGAGACGATGCCTGACTCCTCGTGAAACTTGATAGGAGTCCCAGGATTTCTGTGGCACGTGGAAAGGGACCCTAGGTCTCCCGCCTCAGCTGGAGAGGCATCCCAATTGCCCTGCCAGCCTCAAGGAGAATCCCGAGTTGTCCCTCGCAACTAGGCAGGAGTCCTGACGTCGCTGAACAAACACGTGTGTGGAAGGGCCATCCCCGTCGTAACTCGAGAATATACCCCAGGTTCCCGCCGCAACTCGAGAAAAACCATGAGACTTCCCCCTCGTCGCGAGAAGAGGCCCGATTCCCCTGCACTGCGTGCAGAGCAATTCCGTGTTGCACATCAAACAGGAAAGGAGCCTTGATTTCCATAATGTCACTCCAGAGAAACCCCAAGAACACTGTTTCAAGGCTAGAGGGATCCTGAGGTCACTGTAGCAACAGGAAAGAGCTCCATGGACCAAAAGTCAACTCGAGATGAGAGGTTAGTTCCTGGCTTCAACTCCAGAGGAATACCACCTTACCACAAGCACCTCAAGAGGAGGCTTCTCTCAGCTCTAGGTATGTGAGAGGGACCCTGAGTTTGCAGCCTCAAGTGGAATGGACACCGCGATGCCCTGACTCGAAATAAGGCCGGATATCCCTGCAGTGACTTGAATGCAGGCTCGTCTTGCATCTCCCAAGACGAAAGGATGTCTGAATCCCCTGTGGAGACCACAGAGAAAGACCTAGTTCCCCACTTCATCGCAACCGGAGGCCTCACATCCTTTGAAAATTCCAGAGGTACGCGGAGATCAGTGCCTCCAAAGGAGACGATGCCTGCCTCCTCGTGAATCTTGATAGGAGTCCCAGGATTCCTGTGGCACGAGGAGAGGGACACTTGGTCTCCCGCCTCAGCTGGAGAGGCGTCCCAATTGCCCTGCCAAGCCTCAAGGAGAATCCCGAGTTGTCCCTCGCAACTAGGCAGGAGTCCTGATGTCGCTGAACAAACACGTGGGTGGAAGTGCCATCCCCGTCGTAACTCGAGAATATACCCCAGGGTCCCGCCGCAACTCGAGAAAAACCATGAGACTTCTCACACGCCGCGAGATGAGGCCCGATTCCCCTGCACTGCGTGCAGAGCAATTCCGTGTTGCACATCACACATTAAAGGAGCCTTGATTTCTTTCATGGTACTCCAGAGAAACCCCAAGAACACTGTTTCAAGGCTAGAGGGATCCTGAGGTCACTGTAGCAACATGAAAGAGCTTCGTGGACCCAAAATCAACTCGAGATGAGAGGTTAGTCCCTGGCGACAACTCCAGGGGAATACCACCTTACCAGAAGCACCTCAAGAGGAGGCTTCTCTCAGCTCTAGGTATGTGAGAGGGACCCTGAGTTTGCGACCTCAAGTGGAATGGACACCACGATGCCCTGACTCAACATAAGGCCGGATATCCCTGCAGTGACTTGAATGCAGGCTCGTCTTGCATCTCCCAAGACGAAAGGATGTCTGAATCCCCTGCGGAGAACACAGAGAAAGACCTAGTTCCCCACCTCATCGCGACCAGAGGCCTCACATCCTTTGAAAACTCCAGAGGTATGCGGAGATCAGTGCCTCCAAAGGAGACGATGCCTGACTCCTCGTGAAACTTGATAGGAGTCCCAGGATTTCTGTGGCACGTGGAAAGGGACCCTTGGTCTCCCGCCTCAGCTGCAGAGGCGTCCCAATTGCCCTGCCAAGCCTCGAGGAGAATCCCGAGTTGTCCCTCGCCACTAGGCAGGAGTCCTGACGTCGCTGAACAAAAACGTGTGTGGAAGAGCCATCCCCGCCGTAACTCGAGAATTTACCCCAGGTTCCCGCCGCAACTCGAGAAAAGCCATGAGACTTCCCCCTCGTCGCGAGAAGAGGCCTGATTCCCCTGCACTGCGTGCAGATCAATTCCGTGTTGCGCATCACACAGGAAAGGAGCCTTGATTTCCTTGATGGCACTCCAGAGAAAACCCAAGAACACTGTTTCAAGGCTAGAGGCATACTGAGGTCACTGTAGCAACACGAAAGGGCTCCGTGGACCAAGAATCAACTCGAGATGAGAGGTTAGTACCTGGCTTCGACTCCAGAGGAATACCACCTTACCACAAGCACCTCAAGAGGAGTCTTCTCTCAGCTCTAGGTATGTGAGAGGGACCCTGAGTTTGCGGCCTCAAGTGGAATGGACTCCGCGATGCCCTGACTCGAAATAAGGCCGGATATCCCTGCAGTGACTTGAATGCAGGCTCGTCTTGCATCTCCCAAGACGAAAGAATGTCTGAATCCCCTGTGGAGACCACAGAGAAAGACCTAGTTCCTTGGTCTACTTCTGTGAAAAATACCGTTGGTAGCTTGATAGGGATTGCATTGAATCTATAGATTGCTTTCGGTAGAATAGCCATTTTGACAATATTGATTCTTCCTATCCATGAACACGGTATGTTTCTCCATCTGTTTGTGTCCTCTTTGATTTCTTTCATCAGTGTTTTATAGTTTTCTATGTATAGGTCTTTTGTTTCTTTAGGTAGATATACTCCTAAATATTTTATTCTTTTTGTTGCAATGGTGAATAGTATTGTTTCCTTAATTTCTCTTTCTGTTTTTTCATTGTTAGTATATAGGAATGCAAGGGGTTTCTGTGTGTTAATTTTATATCCTGCAACTTTACTATATTCATTGATTAGTTCTAGTAATTTTCTGGTAGAGTCTTTAGGGTTTTCTATATAGAGGATCATGTCATCACAGAACTAGACCAAAGAATTTCACAATTTGTATGGAAATACAAAAAACCTCGAATAGCCAAAGTAATCTTGAAAAAGAAGAATGGAACTGGAGGAATCAACCTGCCTGACTTCAGACTCTACTACAAAGCCACAGTCATCAAGACAGTGTGGTACTGGCACAAAGACAGAAATATAGACCAATGGAACAGAATAGAAAGCCCAGAGATAAATCCACGAACCTATGGACACCTTATCTTTGACAAAGGAGGCAAGGATATACAATGGAAAAAAGACAACCTCTTTAACAAGTGGTGCTGGGAAAACTGGTCAACCACTTGCAAAAGAATGAAACTAGAACACTTTCTAACACCATACACAAAAATAAACTCAAAATGGATTAAAGATCTAAATGTAAGACCAGAAACTATAAAACTCCTAGAGGAGAACATAGGCAAAACACTCTCCGACATAAATCACAGCAAGATCCTCTATGACCCACCTCCCAGAATATTGGAAATAAAAGCAAAACTAAACAAATGGGATCTAATGAAACTTAAAAGCTTTTGCACTACAAAAGAAACTATAAGTAAGGTGAAAAGACAGCCGTCAGATTGGGAGAAAATAATAGCAAATGAAGAAACAGACAAAGGATTAATCTCAAAAATATACAAGCAACTCCTGCAGCTCAATTCCAGAAAAATAAATGACCCAATCCAAAAATGGGCCAGAGAACTAAACAGACATTTCTCCAAAGAAGACATACAGATGGCTAACAAACACATGAAAAGGTGCTCAACATCACTCATTATTAGAGAAATGCAAATCAAAACCACAATGAGGTACCATTACACACCAGTCAGGATGGCTGCTATCCAAAAGTCTACAAGCAATAAATGCTGGAGAGGCTGTGGAGAAAAGGGAACCCTCTTACACTGTTGGTGGGAATGCAAACTAGTACAGCCACTATGGAAAACAGTGTGGAGATTCCTTAAAAAACTGGAAATAGAACTGCCATATTACCCAGCAATACCACTTCTGGGCATACACACTGAGGAAACCAGATCTGAAAGAGACACATGCACCCCAATGTTCATCGCAGCACTGTTTATAATAGCCAGGACATGGAAGCAACCTAGATGCCCATCAGCAGATGAATGGATAAGGAAGCTGTGGTACATATACACCATGGAATTTTACTCAGCCGTCAAAAAGAATTCATTTGAACCAGTCCTAATGAGATGGATGAAACTGGAGCCCCTTATACAGAGCGAAGTAAGCCAGAAAGATAAAGAACATTACAGCATACTAACACATATATATGGAATTTAGAAAGATGGTAACGAGAACCCTACATGCAAAACAGAAAAAGAGACACAGAAATACAGAACAGACTTTTGAACTCTGTGGGAGAAGGTGAGGGTGGGATGTTTCAAAAGAACAGCATGTATACTATCTATGGTGAAACAGATCACCAGCCCAGGTGGGATGCATGAGACAAGTGCTCCGGCCTGGTGCACTGGGAAGACCCAGAGGAATCGGGTGGAGAGGGAGATGGGAGGGGGGATCGGGATGGGGAATAAGTGTAAATCTATGGCTGATTCATATCAATGTATGACAAGACCCACTGAAATGTTGTGAAGTAATTAGCCTCCAACTAATAAAAAAAATTAAAAAAAAAAAAAAAAGAAAGAACTAGTTCCCCTCCTCATCGCCACCGGAGGCCTCACATCCTTTGAAAACTCCAGAGGTACGCGGAGATCAGTGCCTCCAAAGGAGACGATGCCTGGCTCTTCGTGAAACTTGATAGGAGTCCCAGGATTCCTGTGGCACGTGGAAAGGGACCCTTGGTCTCGCGCCTCAGCTGGAGAGGCGTCCCAATTGCCCTGGCAAGCCTCGAGGAGAATCCCGAGTTGTCCCTCGCAACTAGGCAGGAGTCCTGACTTGGCTGAACAAACACGTGTGTGGAAGGGCCATCGCCGCCGTAACTCGAGAATTTACCCCAGGTTCCCGCCGCAACTCGAGAAAAACCATGAGCCTTCCCCCTCGCCGCGAGATGAGGCCCGATTCCCCTGCACTGCGTGCAGAGCAATTTCGTGTTGCACATCACACAGGAAAGGAGCCTTGATTTCCTTCATGGTACTCCAGAGAAACCCCAAGAACACTGTTTCAAGGCTAGAGGGATCCTGAGGTCACTGTAGCAACACAAAAGAGCTCCGAGGACCAAGAATCAACTCGAGATGAGAGGTTAGTTCCTGGCTTCGACTCCAGAGGAATAGCACCTTACCACAAGCACCTCAAGAGGAGGCTTCTCTCAGCTCTAGGTATGTGAGAGGGATCCTGAGTTTGCGGCCTCAAGTGGGATGGACACCCCGATGCCCTGACTCGAAATAAGGCCGGATATCCCTGCAGTGACTTGAATGCAGGCTCGTCTTGCATCTCCCAAGACGAAAGGATGTCTGAATCCCCTGTGGAGACCACAGAGAAAGACCTAGTTCCCCACCTCATCGCGACCGGAGGCCTCACATCCTTGGAAAACTCTAGAGGTACGCGGAGATCAGCCTCCAAAGGAAACGATGCCTGCCTCCTCGTGAATCTTGATAGGAGTCCCAGGATTCCTGTGGCACGTGGAAAGGGACACTTGGTCTCCCGCCTCAGCTGGAGAGGCGTCCCAATTGCCCTGCCAAGCCTCAAGGAGAATCCCGAGTTGTCCCTCGCAACTAGGCAGGAGTCCTGACGTCGCTGAACAAACACGTGGGTGGAAGTGCCATCCCCGTCGTAACTCGAGAATATACCCCAGGTTCCCGCCGCAACTCGAGAAAAACCATGAGACTTCTCCCACGCCGCGAGATGAGGCCCGATTCCCCTGCACTGCGTGCAGAGCAATTCCGTGTTGCACATCACACATGAAAGGAGCCTTGATTTCCTTCATGGTACTCCAGAGAAACCCCAAGGACACTGTTTCAAGGCTGAGGGATCCTGAGGTCACTGTAGCAACATGAAAGAGCTCCGTGGACCAAAAATCAACTCGAGATGAGAGGTTAGTCCCTGGCTTCAACTCCAGGGGAATACCAACTTACCAGAAGCACCTCAAATGAGGCTTCTCTCAGCTCTAGGTATGTGAGAGGGACCCTGAGTTTGCAGCCTCAAGTGGAATGGACACCACGATGCCCTGACTCAACATAAGGCCGGATATCCCTGCAGTGACTTGAATGCAGGCTCGTCTTGCATCTCCCAAGACGAAAGGATGTCTGAATCCCCTGCGGAGAACACAGAGAAAGATCAAATTCTCCACCTCATCGCGACCAGAGTCCTCACATCCTTTGAAAACTCCAGAGGTACGCAGAGATCAGTGCCTCCAAAGGAGACGATGCCTGCCTCCTCGTGAAAATTGATAGGAGTCCCAGGATTCCTGTGGCACGTGGAAAGGGACCCTTGGTCTCGCGCCTCAGCTGGAGAGGCGTCCCAATTGCCCTGCCAAGCCTCGAGGTGAATCCCGAGTTGTCCCTCGCAACTAGGCAGGAGTCCTGACGTCGCTGAACAAACACGTGTGTGGAAGGGCCATCCCAGCCGTAACTCGAGAATTTACCCCAGGTTCCCGCCACAACTCGAGAAAAACCATGAGACTTCCCCCTCGTCGCGAGAAGAGGCCCGATTCCCCTGCGCTGCGTGCAGAGCAATTCCGTGTTCCACATCACACAGGAAAGGAGCCTTTATTTCCTTGATGGCACTCCAGAGAAACCCCAAGAACACTGTTTCAAGGCTAGAGGGATACTGAGGTCACTGTAGCAACACGAAAGGGCTCCGTGGACCAAGAATCAACTCGAGATGAGAGGTTAGTCCCTGGCTTCGACTCCAGAGGAATAGCACCTTACCACAAGCACCTCAAGAGGAGGCTTCTCACAGCTCTAGGTATGTGAGAGGGACCCTGAGTTTGCGGCCTCAAGTGGAATGGACACCCCGATGCCCTGACTCAACATAAGGCCGGATATCCCTGCAGTGACTTGAATGCAGGCTCGTCTTGCATCTCCCAAGACGAAAGGATGTCTGAATCCCCTGTGGAGACCACAGAGGAAGACCTAGTTCCCCACCTCTATGCGACCGGAGGCCTCACATCCTTTGAAAATTCCAGAGGTAGGCAGAGATCAGTGCCTCCAAAGGAGACGATGCCTGACTCCTCGTGAAACTTGATAGGAGTCCCAGGATTCCTGTGGCACGTGGAAAGGGACACTTGGTCTCCCGCCTCAGCTGGAGAGGCGTTCCAATTGCCCTGCCAAGCCTCGAGGAGAATCCCGAGTTGTCCTTCGCAACTAGGCAGGAGTCCTGACGTCGCTGAACAAACACGAGTGTGGAAGGGCCATCCCCGACGTAACTCGAGAATATACCCCAGGTTCCCGCCGCAACTCGAGAAAAACCATGAGCCTTCCCCCTCGCCGCGAGATGAGGCCCGATTCCCCTGCACTGCGTGCAGAGCAATTCCGTGTTGCACATCACACATGAAAGGAGCCTTGATTTCCTTGATGGCACTCCAGAGAAAACCCAAGAACACTGTTTCAAGGCTAGAGGGATCCTGAGGTCATTGTAGCAACACGAAAGAGCTCCGTGGACCAAGAATCACCTCGAGATGAGAGGTTAGTCCCTGGCTTCGCCTCCAGAGGAATACCACCTTACCACAAGCACCTCAAGAGTAGGCTTCTCTCAGCTCTAGGTATGTGAGAGGGACCCTGAGTTTGCGGCCTCAAGTGGAATGGACTCCGCGATGCCCTGACTCGCAATAAGGCCGGATATCCCTGCAGTGACTTGAATGCAGGCTTGTCTTGCATCTCCCAAGACGAAAGAATGTCTGAATCCCCTGTGGAGACCACAGAGAAAGACCTAGTTCCTTGGTCTAGTTCTGTGAAAAATACCGTTGGTAGCTTGATAGGGATTGCATTGAATCTATAGATTGCTTTCGGTAGAATAGCTATTTTGACAATATTGATTCTTCCAATCCATGAACACGGTATGTTTCTCCATCTGTTTGTGTCCTCTTTGATTTCTTTCATCAGTGTTTTATAGTTTTCTATGTATAGGTCTTTTGTTTCTTTAGGTAGATATACTCCCAAGTATTTTATTCTTTTTGTTGCAATGGTGAATGGTATTGTTTCCTTAATTTCTCTTTCTGTTTTTTCATCGTTAGTATATAGGAATGCAAGGGATTTCTGTGTGTTAATTTTATATCCTGCAACTTTACTATATTCATTGATTAGTTCTAGTAATTTTCTGGTAGAGTCTTTAGGGTTTTCTATATAGAGGATCATGTCATCACAGAACTAGACCAAAGAATTTCACAATTTGTATGGAAATACAAAAAACCTCGAATAGCCAAAGTAATCTTGAAAAAGAAGAATGGAACTGAAGGAATCAACCTGCCTGACTTCAGACTCTACTACAAAGCCACAGTCATCAAGACAGTGTGGTACTGGCACAAAGACAGAAATATAGACCAATGGAACAGAATAGAAAGCCCAGAGATAAATCCACGAACCTATGGACACCTTATCTTTGACAAAGGAGGCAAGGATATACAATGGAAAAAAGACAACCTCTTTAACAAGTGGTGCTGGGAAAACTGGTCAACCACTTGCAAAAGAATGAAACTAGAACACTTTCTAACACCATACACAAAAATAAACTCAAAATGGATTAAAGATCTAAATGTAAGACCAGAAACTATAAAACTCCTAGAGGAGAACATAGGCAAAACACTCTCCGACATAAATCACAGCAAGATCCTCTATGACCCACCTCCCAGAATATTGGAAATAAAAGCAAAACTAAACAAATGGGATCTAATGAAACTTAAACGCTTTTGCACTACAAAAGAAACTATAAGTAAGGTGAAAAGACAGCCGTCAGATTGGGAGAAAATAATAGCAAATGAAGAAACAGACAAAGGATTAATCTCAAAAATATACAAGCAACTCCTGCAGCTCAATTCCAGAAAAATAAATGACCCAATCCAAAAATGGGCCAGAGAACTAAACAGACATTTCTCCAAAGAAGACATACAGATGGCTAACAAACACATGAAAAGGTGCTCAACATCACTCATTATTAGAGAAATGCAAATCAAAACCACAATGAGGTACCATTACACACCAGTCAGGATGGCTGCTATCCAAAAGTCTACAAGCAATAAATGCTGGAGAGGCTGTGGAGAAAAGGGAACCCTCTTACACTGTTGGTGGGAATGCAAACTAGTACAGCCACTATGGAAAACAGTGTGGAGATTCCTTAAAAAACTGGAAATAGAACTGCCATATTACCCAGCAATACCACTTCTGGGCATACACACTGAGGAAACCAGATCTGAAAGAGACACATGCACCCCAATGTTCATCGCAGCACTGTTTATAATAGCCAGGACATGGAAGCAACCTAGATGCCCATCAGCAGATGAATGGATAAGGAAGCTGTGGGACATATACACCATGGAATTTTACTCAGCCGTCAAAAAGAATTCATTTGAACCAGTCCTAATGAGATGGATGAAACTGGAGCCCCTTATACAGAGCGAAGTAAGCCAGAAAGATAAAGAACATTACAGCATACTAACACATATATATGGAATTTAGAAAGATGGTAACGATAACCCTATATGCAAAACAGAAAAAGAGACACAGAAATACAGAACAGACTTTTGAACTCTGTGGGAGAAGGTGAGGGTGGGATGTTTCAAAAGAACAGCATGTATACTATCTATGGTGAAACAGATCACCAGCCCAGGTGGGATGCATGAGACAAGTGCTCCGGCCTGGTGCACTGGGAAGACCCAGAGGAATCGGGTGGAGAGGGAGATGGGAGGGGGGATCGGGATGGGGAATAAGTGTAAATCTATGGCTGATTCATATCAATGTATGACAAGACCCACTGAAATGTTGTGAAGTAATTAGCCTCCAACTAATAAAAAAAAATTAAAAAAAAAAAAAAAGAAAGACCTAGTTCCACTCCTCATCGCGACCGGAGGCCTCACATCCTTTGAAAACTCCAGAGGTACGCGGAGATCAGTGCCTCCAAAGGAGACGATGCCTGACTCCTCGTGAAACTTGATAGGAGTCCCAGGATTCCTGTGGCACGTGGAAAGGGACTCTTGGTCTCGCGCCTCATCTGGAGAGGCGTCCCAATTGCCCTGCCAAGCCTCGAGGAGAATCCCGAGTTGTCCCTCGCAACTAGGCAGGAGTGCTGACGTCGCTGAACATACACGTGTGTGGAAGGGCCATCCCCGTCGTAACTCGAGAATATATCCCAGGTTCCCGCCGCAACTCGAGAAAAACCATGAGACTTCTCCCACGTCGCGAGATGAGGCCCGATTACCCTGCACTGCGTGCAGAGCAATTCCGTGTTGCACATCACACATGAAAGGATCCTTGATTTCCTTCATGGCACTCCAGAGAATCCCCAAGAACACTGTTTCAAGGCTAGAGGGATCCTGAGGTCACTGTAGCAACACGAAAGAGCTCTGTGGACCAGAAATCAACTCGAGATGAGAGATTAGTCCCTGGCTTCGACTCCAGAGGAATACCACCTTACCACAAGCACCTCAAAGGAGGCTTCTCTCAGCTCTAGGTATGTGAGAGGGACCCTGAGTTTGCGGCCTCAAGTGGAATGGACACCGAGATGCCCTGACTCGAAATAAGGCCGGATATCCCTGCAGTGACTTGAATGCAGGCTCGTCTTGCATCTCCCAAGACGAAAGGATGTCTGAATCCCCTGTGGAGACCACAGAGAAAGACCTAGTTCCTTGGTCTACTTCTGTGAAAAATACCGTTGGTAGCTTGATAGGGATTGCATTGAATCTTTAGATTGCTTTCGGTAGAATAGCCATTTCGACAATATTGATTCTTCCAATCCATGAACACGGTATGTTTCTCCATCTGTTTGTGTCCTCTTTGATTTCTTTCATCAGTGTTTTATAGTTTTCTATGTATAGGTCTTTTGTTTCTTTAGGTAGATATACTCCTAAGTATTTTATTCTTTTTGTTGCAATGGTGAATGGTATTGTTTCCTTAATTCCTCTTTCTGTTTTTTCATTGTTAGTATATAGGAATGCAAGGGATTTCTGTGTGTTAATTTTATATCCTGCAACTTTACTATATTCATTGATTAGTTCTAGTAATTTTCTGGTAGAGTCTTTAGGGTTTTCTATATAGAGGATCATGTCATCACAGAACTAGACCAAAGAATTTCACAATTTGTATGGAAATACAAAAAACCTCGAATAGCCAAAGTAATCTTGAAAAAGAAGAATGGAACTGGAGGAATCAACCTGCCTGACTTCAGACTCTACTACAAAGCCACAGTCATCAAGACAGTGTGGTACTGGCACAAAGACAGAAATATAGACCAATGGAACAGAATAGAAAGCCCAGAGATAAATCCACGAACCTATGGACACCTTATCTTTGACAAAGGAGGCAAGGATATACAATGGAAAAAAGACAACCTCTTTAACAAGTGGTGCTGGGAAAACTGGTCAACCACTTGCAAAAGAATGAAACTAGAACACTTTCTAACACCATACACAAAAATAAACTCAAAATGGATTAAAGATCTAAATGTAAGACCAGAAACTATAAAACTCCTAGAGGAGAACATAGGCAAAACACTCTCCGACATAAATCACAGCAAGATCCTCTATGACCCACCTCCCAGAATATTGGAAATAAGAGCAAAACTAAACAAATGGGATCTAATGAAACTTAAAAGCTTTTGCACTACAAAAGAAACTATAAGTAAGGTGAAAAGACAGCCGTCAGATTGGGAGAAAATAATAGCAAATGAAGAAACAGACAAAGGATTAATCTCAAAAATATACAAGCAACTCCTGCAGCTCAATTCCAGAAAAATAAATGACCCAATCCAAAAATGGGCCAGAGAACTAAACAGACATTTCTCCAAAGAAGACATACAGATGGCTAACAAACACATGAAAAGGTGCTCAACATTACTCATTATTAGAGAAATGCAAATCAAAACCACAATGAGGTACCATTACACACCAGTCAGGATGGCTGCTATCCAAAAGTCTACAAGCAATAAATGCTGGAGAGGCTGTGGAGAAAAGGGAACCCTCTTACACTGTTGGTGGGAATGCAAACTAGTACAGCCGCTATGGAAAACAGTGTGGAGATTCCTTAAAAAACTGGAAATAGAACTGCCATATTACCCAGCAATACCACTTCTGGGCATACACACTGAGGAAACCAGATCTGAAAGAGACACATGCACCCCAATGTTCATCGCAGCACTGTTTATAATAGCCAGGACATGGAAGCAACCTAGATGCCCATCAGCAGATGAATGGATAAGGAAGCTGTGGGACATATACACCATGGAATTTTACTCAGCCGTCAAAAAGAATTCATTTGAACCAGTCCTAATGAGATGGATGAAACTGGAGCCCCTTATACAGAGTGAAGTAAGCCAGAAAGATAAAGAACATTACAGCATACTAACACATATATATGGAATTTAGAAAGATGGTAACGAGAACCCTATATGCAAAACAGAAAAAGAGACACAGAAATACAGAACAGACTTTTGAACTCTGTGGGAGAAGGTGAGGGTGGGATGTTTCAAAAGAACAGCATGTATACTATCTATGGTGAAACAGATCACCAGCCCAGGTGGGATGCATGAGACAAGTGCTCCGGCCTGGTGCACTGGGAAGACCCAGAGGAATCGGGTGGAGAGGGAGATGGGAGGGGGGATCGGGATGGGGAATAAGTGTAAATCTATGGCTGATTCATATCAATGTATGACAAGACCCACTGAAATGTTGTGAAGTAATTAGCCTCCAACTAATAAAAAAAATTAAAAAAAAAAAAAAAAAGACAGACCTAGTTCCCCTCCTCATCGCGACCGGAGGCCTCACATCCTTTGAAAACTCCAGAGGTACGCGGAGATCAGTGCCTCCAAAGGAGACGATGACTGCCTCCTCGTGAAACTTGATAGGAGTCCCAGGATTCCTGTGGCATGTGGAAAGGGACCCTTGGTGTCCCGACTCAGCTGGAGAGGCGTCCCATTGCCCTGCCAAGCCTCGAGGAGAGTCCCGAGTTGTCCCTCGCAACTAGGCAGGAGTCCTGATGTCGCGGAACAAAGATGTATGTGGAAGTGCCATCCCCGTCGTAACTCGAGAATATACCCCAGGTTCCCGCCGCAACTCGAGAAAAACCATGAGACTTCTCCCACGCCGTGAGATGAGGCCCGATTCCCCTGCACTGCGTGCAGAGCAATTCCGTGTTGCACATCACACATGAAAGGAGCCTTGATTTCCTTCATGGTACTCCAGAGAAACCCCAAGAACACTGTTTCAAGGCTAGAGGGATCCTGAGGTCACTGTAGCAACATGAAAGAGCTTCGTGGACCAAAAATCAAATCGAGATGAGAGGTTAGTCCCTGGCTTCAACTCCAGGGGAATACCACCTTACCAGAAGCACCTCAAAGGAGGCTTCTCTCAGCTCTAGGTATGTGAGAGGGACCCTGAGTTTGCGGCCTCAAGTGGAATGGACACCACGATGCCCTGACTCAAAAGAAGGCCGTATATCCCTGCAGTGACTTGAATGCAGGATCGTCTTGCATCTCCCAAGAGGAAAGGATGTCTGAATCCCCTGCGGAGAACACAGAGAAAGACCTAGTTCCCCAGCTCTTCGCGACCAGAGGCCTCACATCCTTTGAAAACTCCAGAGGTACGCGGAGATCAGTGCCTCCAAAGGAGACGATGCCTGACTCCTCGTGAAACTTGATAGGAGTCCCAGGATTTCTGTGGCACGTGGAAAGGGACCCTAGGTCTCCCGCCTCAGCTGGAGAGGCATCCCAATTGCCCTGCCAGCCTCAAGGAGAATCCCGAGTTGTCCCTCGCAACTGGGCAGGAGTCCTGACGTCGCTGAACAAACACGTGTGTGGAAGGGCCATCCCCGTCGTAACTCGAGAATATACCCCAGGTTCCCGCCGCAACTCGAGAAAAACCATGAGACTTCCCCCTCGTCGCGAGAAGAGGCCCGATTCCCCTGCACTGCGTGCAGAGCAATTCCGTGTTGCACATCAAACAGGAAAGGAGCCTTGATTTCCATAATGTCACTCCAGAGAAACCCCAAGAACACTGTTTCAAGGCTAGAGGGATCCTGAGGTCACTGTAGCAACAGGAAAGAGCTCCATGGACCAAAAGTCAACTCGAGATGAGAGGTTAGTTCCTGGCTTCAACTCCAGAGGAATACCACCTTACCACAAGCACCTCAAGAGGAGGCTTCTCTCAGCTCTAGGTATGTGAGAGGGACCCTGAGTTTGCAGCCTCAAGTGGAATGGACACCGCGATGCCCTGACTCGAAATAAGGCCGGATATCCCTGCAGTGACTTGAATGCAGGCTCGTCTTGCATCTCCCAAGACGAAAGGATGTCTGAATCCCCTGTGGAGACCACAGAGAAAGACCTAGTTCCCCACTTCATCGCAACCGGAGGCCTCACATCCTTTGAAAATTCCAGAGGTACGCGGAGATCAGTGCCTCCACAGGAGACGATGCCTGACTCCTCGTGAATCTTGATAGGAGTCCCAGGATTCCTGTGGCACGAGGAAAGGGACACTTGGTCTCCCGCCTCAGCTGGAGAGGCGTCCCAATTGCCCTGCCAAGCCTCAAGGAGAATCCCGAGTTGTCCCTCGCAACTAGGCAGGAGTCCTGATGTCGCTGAACAAACACGTGGGTGGAAGTGCCATCCCCGTCGTAACTCGAGAATATACCCCAGGGTCCCGCCGCAACTCGAGAAAAACCATGAGACTTCTCACACGCCGCGAGATGAGGCCCGATTCCCCTGCACTGCGTGCAGAGCAATTCCGTGTTGCACATCACACATTAAAGGAGCCTTGATTTCTTTCATGGTACTCCAGAGAAACCCCAAGAACACTGTTTCAAGGCTAGAGGGATCCTGAGGTCACTGTAGCAACATGAAAGAGCTTCGTGGACCCAAAATCAACTCGAGATGAGAGGTTAGTCCCTGGCGACAACTCCAGGGGAATACCACCTTACCAGAAGCACCTCAAGAGGAGGCTTCTCTCAGCTCTAGGTATGTGAGAGGGACCCTGAGTTTGCGACCTCAAGTGGAATGGACACCACGATGCCCTGACTCAACATAAGGCCGGATATCCCTGCAGTGACTTGAATGCAGGCTCGTCTTGCATCTCCCAAGACGAAAGGATGTCTGAATCCCCTGCGGAGAACACAGAGAAAGACCTAGTTCCCCACCTCATCGCGACCAGAGGCCTCACATCCTTTGAAAACTCCAGAGGTATGCGGAGATCAGTGCCTCCAAAGGAGACGATGCCTGACTCCTCGTGAAACTTGATAGGAGTCCCAGGATTTCTGTGGCACGTGGAAAGGGACCCTTGGTCTCCCGCCTCAGCTGGAGAGGCGTCCCAATTGCCCTTCCCAGCCTCGAGGAGAATCCCGAGTTGTCCCTCGCCACTAGGCAGGAGTCCTGACGTCGCTGAACAAAAACGTGTGTGGAAGAGCCATCCCCGCCGTAACTCGAGAATTTACCCCAGGTTCCCGCCGCAACTCGAGAAAAGCCATGAGACTTCCCCCTCGTCGCGAGAAGAGGCCTGATTCCCCTGCACTGCGTGCAGATCAATTCCGTGTTGCGCATCACACAGGAAAGGAGCCTTGATTTCCTTGATGGCACTCCAGAGAAAACCCAAGAACACTGTTTCAAGGCTAGAGGCATACTGAGGTCACTGTAGCAACACGAAAGGGCTCCGTGGACCAAGAATCAACTCGAGATGAGAGGTTAGTACCTGGCTTCGACTCCAGAGGAATACCACCTTACCACAAGCACCTCAAGAGGAGTCTTCTCTCAGCTCTAGGTATGTGAGAGGGACCCTGAGTTTGCGGCCTCAAGTGGAATGGACTCCGCGATGCCCTGACTCGAAATAAGGCCGGATATCCCTGCAGTGACTTGAATGCAGGCTCGTCTTGCATCTCCCAAGACGAAAGAATGTCTGAATCCCCTGTGGAGACCACAGAGAAAGACCTAGTTCCTTTGTCTAGTTCTGTGAAAAATACCGTTGGTAGCTTGATAGGGATTGCATTGAATCTATAGATTGCTTTCGGTAGAATAGCCATTTTGACAATATTGATTCTTCCTATCCATGAACACGGTATGTTTCTCCATCTGTTTGTGTCCTCTTTGATTTCTTTCATCAGTGTTTTATAGTTTTCTATGTATAGGTCTTTTGTTTCTTTAGGTAGATATACTCCTAAATATTTTATTCTTTTTGTTGCAATGGTGAATAGTATTGTTTCCTTAATTTCTCTTTCTGTTTTTTCATTGTTAGTATATAGGAATGCAAGGGGTTTCTGTGTGTTAATTTTATATCCTGCAACTTTACTATATTCATTGATTAGTTCTAGTAATTTTCTGGTAGAGTCTTTAGGGTTTTCTATATAGAGGATCATGTCATCACAGAACTAGACCAAAGAATTTCACAATTTGTATGGAAATACAAAAAACCTCGAATAGCCAAAGTAATCTTGAAAAAGAAGAATGGAACTGGAGGAATCAACCTGCCTGACTTCAGACTCTACTACAAAGCCACAGTCATCAAGACAGTGTGGTACTGGCACAAAGACAGAAATATAGACCAATGGAACAGAATAGAAAGCCCAGAGATAAATCCACGAACCTATGGACACCTTATCTTTGACAAAGGAGGCAAGGATATACAATGGAAAAAAGACAACCTCTTTAACAAGTGGTGCTGGGAAAACTGGTCAACCACTTGCAAAAGAATGATACTAGAACACTTTCTAACACCATACACAAAAATAAACTCAAAATGGATTAAAGATCTAAATGTAAGACCAGAAACTATAAAACTCCTAGAGGAGAACATAGGCAAAACACTCTCCGACATAAATCACAGCAAGATCCTCTATGACCCACCTCCCAGAATATTGGAAATAAAAGCAAAACTAAACAAATGGGATCTAATGAAACTTAAAAGCTTTTGCACTACAAAAGAAACTATAAGTAAGGTGAAAAGACAGCCGTCAGATTGGGAGAAAATAATAGCAAATGAAGAAACAGACAAAGGATTAATCTCAAAAATATACAAGCAACTCCTGCAGCTCAATTCCAGAAAAATAAATGACCCAATCCAAAAATGGGCCAGAGAACTAAACAGACATTTCTCCAAAGAAGACATACAGATGGCTAACAAACACATGAAAAGGTGCTCAACATCACTCATTATTAGAGAAATGCAAATCAAAACCACAATGAGGTACCATTACACACCAGTCAGGATGGCTGCTATCCAAAAGTCTACAAGCAATAAATGCTGGAGAGGCTGTGGAGAAAAGGGAACCCTCTTACACTGTTGGTGGGAATGCAAACTAGTACAGCCACTATGGAAAACAGTGTGGAGATTCCTTAAAAAACTGGAAATAGAACTGCCATATTACCCAGCAATACCACTTCTGGGCATACACACTGAGGAAACCAGATCTGAAAGAGACACATGCACCCCAATGTTCATCGCAGCACTGTTTATAATAGCCAGGACATGGAAGCAACCTAGATGCCCATCAGCAGATGAATGGATAAGGAAGCTGTGGTACATATACACCATGGAATTTTACTCAGCCGTCAAAAAGAATTCATTTGAACCAGTCCTAATGAGATGGATGAAACTGGAGCCCCTTATACAGAGCGAAGTAAGCCAGAAAGATAAAGAACATTACAGCATACTAACACATATATATGGAATTTAGAAAGATGGTAACGAGAACCCTATATGCAAAACAGAAAAAGAGACACAGAAATACAGAACAGACTTTTGAACTCTGTGGGAGAAGGTGAGGGTGGGATGTTTCAAAAGAACAGCATGTATACTATCTATGGTGAAACAGATCACCAGCCCAGGTGGGATGCATGAGACAAGTGCTCCGGCCTGGTGCACTGGGAAGACCCAGAGGAATCGGGTGGAGAGGGAGATGGGAGGGGGGATCGGGATGGGGAATAAGTGTAAATCTATGGCTGATTCATATCAATGTATGACAAGACCCACTGAAATGTTGTGAAGTAATTAGCCTCCAACTAATAAAAAAAATTAAAAAAAAAAAAAAAGAAAGAACTAGTTCCCCTCCTCGTCGCCACCGGAGGCCTCACATCCTTTGAAAACTCCACAGGTACGCGGAGATCAGTGCCTCCAAAGGAGACGATGCCTGGCTCTTCGTGAAACTTGATAGGAGTCCCAGGATTCCTGTGGCACGTGGAAAGGGACCCTTGGTCTCGCGCCTCAGCTGGAGAGGCGTCCCAATTGCCCTGGCAAGCCTCGAGGAGAATCCCGAGTTGTCCCTCGCAACTAGGCAGGAGTCCTGACTTGGCTGAACAAACACGTGTGTGGAAGGGCCATCGCCGCCGTAACTCGAGAATATACCCCAGGTTCCCGCCGCAACTCGAGAAAAACCATGAGCCTTCCCCCTCGCCGCGAGATGAGGCCCGATTCCCCTGCACTGCGTGCAGAGCAATTTCGTGTTGCACATCACACAGGAAAGGAGCCTTGATTTCCTTCATGGTACTCCAGAGAAACCCCAAGAACACTGTTTCAAGGCTAGAGGGATCCTGAGGTCACTGTAGCAACACAAAAGAGCTCCGAGGACCAAGAATCAACTCGAGATGAGAGGTTAGTTCCTGGCTTCGACTCCAGAGGAATAGCACCTTACCACAAGCACCTCAAGAGGAGGCTTCTCTCAGCTCTAGGTATGTGAGAGGGATCCTGAGTTTGCGGCCTCAAGTGGGATGGACACCCCGATGCCCTGACTCGAAATAAGGCCGATATCCCTGCAGTGACTTGAATGCAGGCTCGTCTTGCATCTCCCAAGACGAAAGGATGTCTGAATCCCCTGTGGAGACCACAGAGAAAGACCTAGTTCCCCACCTCATCGCGACCGGAGGCCTCACATCCTTGGAAAACTCTAGAGGTACGCGGAGATCAGCCTCCAAAGGAAACGATGCCTGCCTCCTCGTGAATCTTGATAGGAGTCCCAGGATTCCTGTGGCACGTGGAAAGGGACACTTGGTCTCCCGCCTCAGCTGGAGAGGCGTCCCAATTGCCCTGCCAAGCCTCAAGGAGAATCCCGAGTTGTCCCTCGCAACTAGGCAGGAGTCCTGACGTCGCTGAACAAACACGTGGGTGGAAGTGCCATCCCCGTCATAACTCGAGAATATACCCCAGGTTCCCGCCACAACTCGAGAAAAACCATGAGACTTCTCCCACGCCGCGAGATGAGGCCCGATTCCCCTGCACTGCGTGCAGAGCAATTCCGTGTTGCACATCACACATGAAAGGAGCCTTGATTTCCTTCATGGTACTCCAGAGAAACTCCAAGAACACTGTTTCAAGGCTGAGGGATCCTGAGGTCACTGTAGCAACATGAAAGAGCTCCGTGGACCAAAAATCAACTCGAGATGAGAGGTTAGTCCCTGGCTTCAACTCCAGGGGAATACCAACTTACCAGAAGCACCTTAAATGAGGCTTCTCTCAGCTCTAGGTATGTGAGAGGGACCCTGAGTTTGCAGCCTCAAGTGGAATGGACACCACGATGCCCTGACTCAACATAAGTCCGGATATCCCTGCAGTGACTTGAATGCAGGCTCGTCTTGCATCTCCCAAGACGAAAGGATGTCTGAATCCCCTGCGGAGAACACAGAGAAAGATCAAATTCTCCACCTCATCGCGACCAGAGTCCTCACATCCTTTGAAAACTCCAGAGGTACGCAGAGATCAGTGCCTCCAAAGGAGACGATGCCTGCCTCCTCGTGAAAATTGATAGGAGTCCCAGGATTCCTGTGGCACGTGGAAAGGACCCTTGGTCTCGCGCCTCAGCTGGAGAGGCGTCCCAATTGCCCTGCCAAGCCTCGAGGTGAATCCCGAGTTGTCCCTCGCAACTAGGCAGGAGTCCTGACGTCGCTGAACAAACACGTGTGTGGAAGGGCCATCCCCGCCGTAACTCGAGAATTTACCCCAGGTTCCCGCCACAACTCGAGAAAAACCATGAGACTTCCCCCTCGTCGCGAGAAGAGGCCCGATTCCCCTGCACTGCGTGCAGAGCAATTCCGTGTTGCACATCACACAGGAAAGGAGCCTTTATTTCCTTGATGGCACTCCAGAGAAACCCCAAGAACACTGTTTCAAGGCTAGAGGGATACTGAGGTCACTGTAGCAACACGAAAGGGCTCCGTGGACCAAGAATCAACTCGAGATGAGAGGTTAGTCCCTGGCTTCGACTCCAGAGGAATAGCACCTTACCACAAGCACCTCAAGAGGAGGCTTCTCACAGCTCTAGGTATGTGAGAGGGACCCTGAGTTTGCGGCCTCAAGTGGAATGGACACCCCGATGCCCTGACTCGACATAAGGCCGGATATCCCTGCAGTGACTTGAATGCAGGCTCGTCTTGCATCTCCCAAGACGAAAGGATGTCTGAATCCCCTGTGGAGACCACAGAGGAAGACCTAGTTCCCCACCTCATTGCGACCGGAGGCCTCACATCCTTTGAAAATTCCAGAGGTACGCAGAGATCAGTGCCTCCAAAGGAGACGATGCCTGACTCCTCGTGAAACTTGATAGGAGTCCAAGGATTCCTGTGGCACGTGGAAAGGGACACTTGGTCTCCCGCCTCAGCTGGAGAGGCGTTCCAATTGCCCTGCCAAGCCTCGAGGAGAATCCCGAGTTGTCCGTCGCAACTAGGCAGGAGTCCTGACGTCGCTGAACAAACACGAGTGTGGAATGGCCATCCCCGACGTAACTCGAGAATATACCCCAGGTTCCCGCCGCAACTCGAGAAAAACCATAAGCCTTCCCCCTCGCCGCGAAATGAGGCCCGATTCCCCTGCACTGCGTGCAGAGCAATTCCGTGTTGCACATCACACATGAAAGGAGCCTTGATTTCCTTGATGGCACTCCAGAGAAAACCCAAGAACACTGTTTCAAGGCTAGAGGGATCCTGAGGTCATTGTAGCAACACGAAAGAGCTCCGTGGACCAAGAATCACCTCGAGATGAGAGGTTAGTCCCTGGCTTCGCCTCCAGAGGAATACCACCTTACTGCAAGCACCTCAAAGGAGGCTTCTCTCAGCTCTAGGTATGTGAGAGGAACCCTGAGTTTGCGGCCTCAAGTGGAATGGACTCCGCGATGCCCTGACTCGCAATAAGGCCGGATATCCCTGCAGTGACTTGAATGCAGGCTTGTCTTGCATCTCCCAAGACGAAAGAATGTCTGAATCCCCTGTGGAGACCACAGAGAAAGACCTAGTTCCTTGGTCTAGTTCTGTGAAAAATACCGTTGGTAGCTTGATAGGGATTGCATTGAATCTATAGATTGCTTTCGGTAGAATAACCATTTTGACAATATTGATTCTTCCAATCCATGAACACGGTATGTTTCTCCATCTGTTTGTGTCCTCTTTGATTTCTTTCATCAGTGTTTTATAGTTTTCTATGTATAGGTCTTTTGTTTCTTTAGGTAGATATACTCCTAAGTATTTTATTCTTTTTGTTGCAATGGTGAATGGTATTGTTTCCTTAATTTCTCTTTCTGTTTTTTCATCGTTAGTATATAGGAATGCAAGGGATTTCTGTGTGTTAATTTTATATCCTGCAACTTTACTATATTCATTGATTAGTTCTAGTAATTTTCTGGTAGAGTCTTTAGGGTTTTCTATATAGAGGATCATGTCATCACAGAACTAGACCAAAGAATTTCACAATTTGTATGGAAATACAAAAAACCTCGAATAGCCAAAGTAATCTTGAAAAAGAAGAATGGAACTGGAGGAATCAACCTGCCTGACTTCAGACTCTACTACAAAGCCACAGTCATCAAGACAGTGTGGTACTGGCACAAAGACAGAAATATAGACCAATGGAACAGAATAGAAAGCCCAGAGATAAATCCACGAACCTATGGACACCTTATCTTTGACAAAGGAGGCAAGGATATACAATGGAAAAAAGACAACCTCTTTAACAAGTGGTGCTGGGAAAACTGGTCAACCACTTGCAAAAGAATGATACTAGAACACTTTCTAACACCATACACAAAAATAAACTCAAAATGGATTAAAGATCTAAATGTAAGACCAGAAACTATAAAACTCCTAGAGGAGAACATAGGCAAAACACTCTCCGACATAAATCACAGCAAGATCCTCTATGACCCACCTCCCAGAATATTGGAAATAAAAGCAAAACTAAACAAATGGGATCTAATGAAACTTAAAAGCTTTTGCACTACAAAAGAAACTATAAGTAAGGTGAAAAGACAGCCGTCAGATTGGGAGAAAATAATAGCAAATGAAGAAACAGACAAAGGATTAATCTCAAAAATATACAAGCAACTCCTGCAGCTCAATTCCAGAAAAATAAATGACCCAATCCAAAAATGGGCCAGAGAACTAAACAGACATTTCTCCAAAGAAGACATACAGATGGCTAACAAACACATGAAAAGGTGCTCAACATCACTCATTATTAGAGAAATGCAAATCAAAACCACAATGAGGTACCATTACACACCAGTCAGGATGGCTGCTATCCAAAAGTCTACAAGCAATAAATGCTGGAGAGGCTGTGGAGAAAAGGGAACCCTCTTACACTGTTGGTGGGAATGCAAACTAGTACAGCCACTATGGAAAACAGTGTGGAGATTCCTTAAAAAACTGGAAATAGAACTGCCATATTACCCAGCAATACCACTTCTGGGCATACACACTGAGGAAACCAGATCTGAAAGAGACACATGCACCCCAATGTTCATCGCAGCACTGTTTATAATAGCCAGGACATGGAAGCAACCTAGATGCCCATCAGCAGATGAATGGATAAGGAAGCTGTGGGACATATACACCATGGAATTTTACTCAGCCGTCAAAAAGAATTCATTTGAACCAGTCCTAATGAGATGGATGAAACTGGAGCCCCTTATACAGAGTGAAGTAAGCCAGAAAGATAAAGAACATTACAGCATACTAACACATATATATGGAATTTAGAAAGATGGTAACGAGAACCCTATATGCAAAACAGAAAAAGAGACACAGAAATACAGAACAGACTTTTGAACTCTGTGGGAGAAGGTGAGGGTGGGATGTTTCAAAAGAACAGCATGTATACTATCTATGGTGAAACAGATCACCAGCCCAGGTGGGATGCATGAGACAAGTGCTCCGGCCTGGTGCACTGGGAAGACCCAGAGGAATCGGGTGGAGAGGGAGATGGGAGGGGGGATCGGGATGGGGAATAAGTGTAAATCTATGGCTGATTCATATCAATGTATGACAAGACCCACTGAAATGTTGTGAAGTAATTAGCCTCCAACTAATAAAAAAAATTAAAAAAAAAAAAAAAGAAAGAACTAGTTCCCCTCCTCATCGCCACCGGAGGCCTCACATCCTTTGAAAACTCCACAGGTACGCGGAGATCAGTGCCTCCAAAGGAGATGATGCCTGGCTCTTCGTGAAACTTGATAGGAGTCCCAGGATTCCTGTGGCACGTGGAAAGGGACCCTTGGTCTCGCGCCTCAGCTGGAGAGGCGTCCCAATTGCCCTGGCAAGCCTCGAGGAGAATCCCGAGTTGTCCCTCGCAACTAGGCAGGAGTCCTGACTTGGCTGAACAAACACGTGTGTGGAAGGGCCATCGCCGCCGTAACTCGAGAATATACCCCAGGTTCCCGCCGCAACTCGAGAAAAACCATGAGACTTCCCCCTCGCCGCGAGATGAGGCCCGATTCCCCTGCACTGCGTGCAGAGCAATTTCGTGTTGCACATCACACAGGAAAGGAGCCTTGATTTCCTTCATGGTACTCCAGAGAAACCCCAAGAACACTGTTTCAAGGCTAGAGGGATCCTGAGGTCACTGTAGCAACACAAAAGAGCTCCGAGGACCAAGAATCAACTCGAGATGAGAGGTTAGTTCCTGGCTTCGACTCCAGAGGAATAGCACCTTACCACAAGCACCTCAAGAGGAGGCTTCTCTCAGCTCTAGGTATGTGAGAGGGATCCTGAGTTTGCGGCCTCAAGTGGGATGGACACCCCGATGCCCTGACTCGAAATAAGGCCGGATATCCCTGCAGTGACTTGAATGCAGGCTCGTCTTGCATCTCCCAAGACGAAAGAATGTCTGAATCCCCTGTGGAGACCACAGAGAAAGACCTAGTTCCCCACCTCATCGCGACCGGAGGCCTCACATCCTTGGAAAACTCTAGAGGTACGCGGAGATCAGCCTCCAAAGGAAACGATGCCTGCCTCCTCGTGAATCTTGATAGGAGTCCCAGGATTCCTGTGGCACGTGGAAAGGGACACTTGGTCTCCCGCCTCAGCTGGAGAGGCGTCCCAATTGCCCTGCCAAGCCTCAAGGAGAATCCCGAGTTGTCCCTCGCAACTAGGCAGGAGTCCTGACGTCGCTGAACAAACACGTGGGTGGAAGTGCCATCCCCGTCGTAACTCGAGAATATACCCCAGGTTCCCGCCGCAACTCGAGAAAAACCATGAGACTTCTCCCACGCCGCGAGATGAGGCCCGATTCCCCTGCACTGTGTGCAGAGCAATTCCGTGTTGCACATCACACATGAAAGGAGCCTTGATTTCCTTCATGGTACTCCAGAGAAACCCCAAGAACACTGTTTCAAGGCTGAGGGATCCTGAGGTCACTGTAGCAACATGAAAGAGCTCCGTGGACCAAAAATCAACTCGAGGTGAGAGGTTAGTCCCTGCCTTCAACTCCAGGGGAATACCAACTTACCAGAAGCACCTCAAATGAGGCTTCTCTCAGCTCTAGGTATGTGAGAGGGACACTGAGTTTGCAGCCTCAAGTGGAATGGACACCACGATGCCCTGACTCAACATAAGGCCGGATATCCCTGCAGTGACTTGAATGCAGGCTCGTCTTGCATCTCCCAAGACGAAAGGATGTCTGAATCCCCTGCGGAGAACACAGAGAAAGATCAAATTCTCCACCTCATCGCGACCAGAGTCCTCACATCCTTTGAAAACTCCAGAGGTACGCAGAGATCAGTGCCTCCAAAGGAGACGATGCCTGCCTCCTCGTGAAACTTGATAGGAGTCCCAGGATTCCTGTGGCACGTGGAAAGGGACCCTTGGTCTCGCGCCTCAGCTGGAGAGGCGTCCCAATTGCCCTGCCAAGCCTCGAGGTGAATCCCGAGTTGTCCCTCGCAACTAGGCAGGAGTCCTGACGTCGCTGAACAAACACGTGTGTGGAAGGGCCATCCCCGCCGTAACTCAAGAATTTACCCCAGGTTCCCGCCACAACTCGAGAAAAACCATGAGACTTCCCCCTCGTCGCGAGAAGAGGCCCGATTCCCCTGCACTGCGTGCAGAGCAATTCCGTGTTGCACATCACACAGGAAAGGAGCCTTTATTTCCTTGATGGCACTCCAGAGAATCCCCAGGAACACTGTTTCAAGGCTAGAGGGATCCTGACTTCACTGTAGCAACACGAAAGGGCTCCGTGGACCAACAATCAACTCGAGATGAGAGGTTAGTCCCTGGCTTCGACTCCAGAGGGATAGCACCTTACCACAAGCACCTCAAGAGGAGGCTTCTCACAGCTCTAGGTATGTGAGAGGGACCCTGAGTTTGCGGCCTCAAGTGGAATGGACACCCCGATGCCCTGACTCGACATAAGGCCGGATATCCCTGCAGTGACTTGAATGCAGGCTCGTCTTGCATCTCCCAAGACGAAAGGATGTCTGAATCCCCTGGGGAGACCACAGAGGAAGACCTAGTTCCCCACCTCATTGCGACCGGAGGCCTCACATCCTTTGAAAATTCCAGAGGTACGCAGAGATCAGTGCCTCCAAAGGAGACGATGCCTGACTCCTCGTGAAACTTGATAGGAGTCCAAGGATTCCTGTGGCACGTGGAAAGGGACACTTGGTCTCCCGCCTCAGCTGGAGAGGCGTTCCAATTGCCCTGCCAAGCCTCGAGGAGAATCCCGAGTTGTCCCTCGCAACTAGGCAGGCGTCCTGACGTCGCTGAACAAACACGAGTGTGGAAGGGCCATCCCCGACGTAACTCGAGAATATACCCCAGGTTCCCGCCGCAACTCGAGAAAAACCATGAGCCTTCCCCCTCGCCGCGAGATGAGGCCTGATTCCCCTGCACTGCGTGCAGAGCAATTCCGTGTTGCACATCACACATGAAAGGAGCCTTGATTTCCTTGATGGCACTCCAGAGAAAACCCAAGAACACTGTTTCAAGGCTAGAGGGATCCTGAGGTCATTGTAGCAACACGAAAGAGCTCCGTGGACCAAGAATCACCTCGAGATGAGAGGTTAGTCCCTGGCTTCGCCTCCAGAGGAATACCACCTTACTGCAAGCACCTCAAAGGAGGCTTCTCTCAGCTCTAGGTATGTGAGAGGAACCCTGAGTTTGCGGCCTCAAGTGGAATGGACTCCGCGATGACCTGACTCGCAATAAGGCCGGATATCCCTGCAGTGACTTGAATGCAGGCTTGTCTTGCATCTCCCAAGACGAAAGAATGTCTGAATCCCCTGTGGAGACCACAGAGAAAGACCTAGTTCCTTGGTCTAGTTCTGTGAAAAATACCGTTGGTAGCTTGATAGGGATTGCATTGAATCTATAGATTGCTTTCGGTAGAATAACCATTTTGACAATATTGATTCTTCCAATCCATGAACACGGTATGTTTCTCCATCTGTTTGTGTCCTCTTTGATTTCTTTCATCAGTGTTTTATAGTTTTCTATGTATAGGTCTTTTGTTTCTTTAGGTAGATATACTCCTAAGTATTTTATTCTTTTTGTTGCAATGGTGAATGGTATTGTTTCCTTAATTTCTCTTTCTGTTTTTACATCGTTAGTATATAGGAATGCAAGGGATTTCTGTGTGTTAATTTTATATCCTGCAACTTTACTATATTCATTGATTAGTTCTAGTAATTTTCTGGTAGAGTCTTTAGGGTTTTCTATATAGAGGATCATGTCATCACAGAACTAGACCAAAGAATTTCACAATTTGTATGGAAATACAAAAAACCTCGAATAGCCAAAGTAATCTTGAAAAAGAAGAATGGAACTGGAGGAATCAACCTGCCTGACTTCAGACTCTACTACAAAGCCACAGTCATCAAGACAGTGTGGTACTGGCACAAAGACAGAAATATAGACCAATGGAACAGAATAGAAAGCCCAGAGATAAATCCACGAACCTATGGACACCTTATCTTTGACAAAGGAGGCAAGGATATACAATGGAAAAAAGACAACCTCTTTAACAAGTGGTGCTGGGAAAACTGGTCAACCACTTGCAAAAGAATGAAACTAGAACACTTTCTAACACCATACACAAAAATAAACTCAAAATGGATTAAAGATCTAAATGTAAGACCAGAAACTATAAAACTCCTAGAGGAGAACATAGGCAAAACACTCTCCGACATAAATCACAGCAAGATCCTCTATGACCCACCTCCCAGAATATTGGAAATAAAAGCAAAACTAAACAAATGGGATCTAATGAAACTTAAAAGCTTTTGCACTACAAAAGAAACTATAAGTAAGGTGAAAAGACAGCCGTCAGATTGGGAGAAAATAATAGCAAATGAAGAAACAGACAAAGGATTAATCTCAAAAATATACAAGCAACTCCTGCAGCTCAATTCCAGAAAAATAAATGACCCAATCCAAAAATGGGCCAGAGAACTAAACAGACATTTCTCCAAAGAAGACATACAGATGGCTAACAAACACATGAAAAGGTGCTCAACATCACTCATTATTAGAGAAATGCAAATCAAAACCACAATGAGGTACCATTACACACCAGTCAGGATGGCTGCTATCCAAAAGTCTACAAGCAATAAATGCTGGAGAGGCTGTGGAGAAAAGGGAACCCTCTTACACTGTTGGTGGGAATGCAAACTAGTACAGCCACTATGGAAAACAGTGTGGAGATTCCTTAAAAAACTGGAAATAGAACTGCCATATTACCCAGCAATACCACTTCTGGGCATACACACTGAGGAAACCAGATCTGAAAGAGACACATGCACCCCAATGTTCATCGCAGCACTGTTTATAATAGCCAGGACATGGAAGCAACCTAGATGCCCATCAGCAGATGAATGGATAAGGAAGCTGTGGGACATATACACCATGGAATTTTACTCAGCCGTCAAAAAGAATTCATTTGAACCAGTCCTAATGAGATGGATGAAACTGGAGCCCCTTATACAGAGCGAAGTAAGCCAGAAAGATAAAGAACATTACAGCATACTAACACATATATATGGAATTTAGAAAGATGGTAACGAGAACCCTATATGCAAAACAGAAAAAGAGACACAGAAATACAGAACAGACTTTTGAACTCTGTGGGAGAAGGTGAGGGTGGGATGTTTCAAAAGAACAGCATGTATACTATCTATGGTGAAACAGATCACCAGCCCAGGTGGGATGCATGAGACAAGTGCTCCGGCCTGGTGCACTGGGAAGACCCAGAGGAATCGGGTGGAGAGGGAGATGGGAGGGGGGATCGGGATGGGGAATAAGTGTAAATCTATGGCTGATTCATATCAATGTATGACAAGACCCACTGAAATGTTGTGAAGTAATTAGCCTCCAACTAATAAAAAAAATTAAAAAAAAAAAAAAAGAAAGAACTAGTTCCCCTTCTCGTCGCCACCGGAGGCCTCACATCCTTTGAAAACTCCACAGGTACGCGGAGATCAGTGCCTCCAAAGGAGACGATGCCTGGCTCTTCGTGAAACTTGATAGGAGTCCCAGGATTCCTGTGGCACGTGGAAAGGGACCCTTGGTCTCGCGCCTCAGCTGGAGAGGCGTCCCAATTGCCCTGGCAAGCCTCGAGGAGAATCCCGAGTTGTCCCTCGCAACTAGGCAGGAGTCCTGACTTGGCTGAACAAACACGTGTGTGGAAGGGCCATCGCCGCCGTAACTCGAGAATATACCCCAGGTTCCCGCCGCAACTCGAGAAAAACCATGAGCCTTCCCCCTCGCCGCGAGATGAGGCCCGATTCCCCTGCACTGCGTGCAGAGCAATTTCGTGTTGCACATCACACAGGAAAGGAGCCTTGATTTCCTTCATGGTACTCCAGAGAAACCCCAAGAACACTGTTTCAAGGCTAGAGGGATCCTGAGGTCACTGTAGCAACACAAAAGAGCTCCGAGGACCAAGAATCAACTCGAGATGAGAGGTTAGTTCCTGGCTTCGACTCCAGAGGAATAGCACCATACCACAAGCACCTCAAGAGGAGGCTTCTCTCAGCTCTAGGTATGTGAGAGGGATCCTGAGTTTGCGGCCTCAAGTGGGATGGACACCCCGATGCCCTGACTCGAAATAAGGCCGATATCCCTGCAGTGACTTGAATGCAGGCTCGTCTTGCATCTCCCAAGACGAAAGGATGTCTGAATCCCCTGTGGAGACCACAGAGAAAGACCTAGTTCCCCACCTCATCGCGACCGGAGGCCTCACATCCTTGGAAAACTCTAGAGGTACGCGGAGATCAGCCTCCAAAGGAAACGATGCCTGCCTCCTCGTGAATCTTGATAGGAGTCCCAGGATTCCTGTGGCACGTGGAAAGGGACACTTGGTCTCCCGCCTCAGCTGGAGAGGCGTCCCAATTGCCCTGCCAAGCCTCAAGGAGAATCCCGAGTTGTCCCTCGCAACTAGGCAGGAGTCCTGACGTCGCTGAACAAACACGTGGGTGGAAGTGCCATCCCCGTCGTAACTCGAGAATATACCCCAGGTTCCCGCCGCAACTCGAGAAAAACCATGAGACTTCTCCCACGCCGCGAGATGAGGCCCGATTCCCCTGCACTGCGTGCAGAGCAATTCCGTGTTGCACATCACACATGAAAGGAGCCTTGATTTCCTTCATGGTACTCCAGAGAAACTCCAAGAACACTGTTTCAAGGCTGAGGGATCCTGAGGTCACTGTAGCAACATGAAAGAGCTCCGTGGACCAAAAATCAACTCGAGATGAGAGGTTAGTCCCTGGCTTCAACTCCAGGGGAATACCAACTTACCAGAAGCACCTCAAATGAGGCTTCTCTCAGCTCTAGGTATGTGAGAGGGACCCTGAGTTTGCAGCCTCAAGTGGAATGGACACCACGATGCCCTGACTCAACATAAGGCCGAATATCCCTGCAGTGACTTGAATGCAGGCTCGTCTTGCATCTCCCAAGACGAAAGGATGTCTGAATCCCCTGCAGAGAACACAGAGAAAGATCAAATTCTCCACCTCATCGCGACCACAGTCCTCACATCCTTTGAAAACTCCAGAGGTACGCAGAGATCAGTGCCTCCAAAGGAGACGATGCCTGCCTCCTCGTGAAAATTGATAGGAGTCCCAGGATTCCTGTGGCACGTGGAAAGGGACCCTTGGTCTCGCGCCTCAGCTGGAGAGGCGTCCCAATTGCCCTGCCAAGCCTCGAGGTGAATCCCGAGTTGTCCCTCGCAACTAGGCAGGAGTCCTGACGTCGCTGAACAAACACGTGTGTGGAAGGGCCATCCCCGCCGTAACTCGAGAATTTACCCCAGGTTCCCGCCACAACTCGAGAAAAACCATGAGACTTCCCCCTCGTCGCGAGAAGAGGCCCGATTCCCCTGCACTGCGTGCAGAGCAATTCCGTGTTGCACATCACACAGGAAAGGAGCCTTTATTTCCTTGATGGCACTCCAGAGAAACCCCAAGAACACTGTTTCAAGGCTAGAGGGATACTGAGGTCACTGTAGCAACACGAAAGGGCTCCGTGGACCAAGAATCAACTCGAGATGAGAGGTTAGTCCCTGGCTTCGACTCCAGAGGAATAGCACCTTACCACAAGCACCTCAAGAGGAGGCTTCTCACAGCTCTAGGTATGTGAGAGGGACCCTGAGTTTGCGGCCTCAAGTGGAATGGACACCCCGATGCCCTGACTCGACATAAGGCCGTATATCCCTGCAGTGACTTGAATGCTGGCTCGTCTTGCATCTCCCAAGACGAAAGGATGTCTGAATCCCCTGTGGAGACCACAGAGGAAGACCTAGTTCCCCACCTCATTGCGACCGGAGGCCTCACATTCTTTGAAAATTCCAGAGGTACGCAGAGATCAGTGCCTCCAAAGGAGACGATGCCTGACTCCTCGTGAAACTTGATAGGAGTCCAAGGATTCCTGTGGCACGTGGAAAGGGACACTTGGTCTCCCGCCTCAGCTGGAGAGGCGTTCCAATTGCCCTGCCAAGCCTCGAGGAGAATCCCGAGTTGTCCGTCGCAACTAGGCAGGAGTCCTGACGTCGCTGAACAAACACGAGTGTGGAAGGGCCATCCCCGACGTAACTCGAGAATATACCCCAGGTTCCCGCCGCAACTCGAGAAAAACCATGAGCCTTCCCCCTCGCCGCGAAATGAGGCCCGATTCCCCTGCACTGCGTGCAGAGCAATTCCGTGTTGCACATCACACATGAAAGGAGCCTTGATTTCCTTGATGGCACTCCAGAGAAAACCCAAGAACACTGTTTCAAGGCTAGAGGGATCCTGAGGTCATTGTAGCAACACGAAAGAGCTCCGTGGACCAAGAATCACCTCGAGATGAGAGGTTAGTCCCTGGCTTCGCCTCCAGAGGAATACCACCTTACTGCAAGCACCTCAAAGGAGGCTTCTCTCAGCTCTAGGTATGTGAGAGGAACCCTGAGTTTGCGGCCTCAAGTGGAATGGACTCCGCGATGCCCTGACTCGCAATAAGGCCGGATATCCCTGCAGTGACTTGAATGCAGGCTTGTCTTGCATCTCCCAAGACGAAAGAATGTCTGAATCCCCTGTGGAGACCACAGAGAAAGACCTAGTTCCTTGGTCTAGTTCTGTGAAAAATACCGTTGGTAGCTTGATAGGGATTGCATTGAATCTATAGATTGCTTTCGGTAGAATAACCATTTTGACAATATTGATTCTTCCAATCCATGAACACGGTATGTTTCTCCATCTGTTTGTGTCCTCTTTGATTTCTTTCATCAGTGTTTTATAGTTTTCTATGTATAGGTCTTTTGTTTCTTTAGGTAGATATACTCCCAAGTATTTTATTCTTTTTGTTGCAATGGTGAATGGTATTGTTTCCTTAATTTCTCTTTCTGTTTTTTCATCGTTAGTATATAGGAATGCAAGGGATTTCTGTGTGTTAATTTTATATCCTGCAACTTTACTATATTCATTGATTAGTTCTAGTAATTTTCTGGTAGAGTCTTTAGGGTTTTCTATATAGAGGATCATGTCATCACAGAACTAGACCAAAGAATTTCACAATTTGTATGGAAATACAAAAAACCTCGAATAGCCAAAGTAATCTTGAAAAAGAAGAATGGAACTGGAGGAATCAACCTGCCTGACTTCAGACTCTACTACAAAGCCACAGTCATCAAGACAGTGTGGTACTGGCACAAAGACAGAAATATAGACCAATGGAACAGAATAGAAAGCCCAGAGATAAATCCACGAACCTATGGACACCTTATCTTTGACAAAGGAGGCAAGGATATACAATGGAAAAAAGACAACCTCTTTAACAAGTGGTGCTGGGAAAACTGGTCAACCACTTGCAAAAGAATGATACTAGAACACTTTCTAACACCATACACAAAAATAAACTCAAAATGGATTAAAGATCTAAATGTAAGACCAGAAACTATAAAACTCCTAGAGGAGAACATAGGCAAAACACTCTCCGACATAAATCACAGCAAGATCCTCTATGACCCACCTCCCAGAATATTGGAAATAAAAGCAAAACTAAACAAATGGGATCTAATGAAACTTAAAAGCTTTTGCACTACAAAAGAAACTATAAGTAAGGTGAAAAGACAGCCGTCAGATTGGGAGAAAATAATAGCAAATGAAGAAACAGACAAAGGATTAATCTCAAAAATATACAAGCAACTCCTGCAGCTCAATTCCAGAAAAATAAATGACCCAATCCAAAAATGGGCCAGAGAACTAAACAGACATTTCTCCAAAGAAGACCTACAGATGGCTAACAAACACATGAAAAGGTGCTCAACATCACTCATTATTAGAGAAATGCAAATCAAAACCACAATGAGGTACCATTACACACCAGTCAGGATGGCTGCTATCCAAAAGTCTACAAGCAATAAATGCTGGAGAGGCTGTGGAGAAAAGGGAACCCTCTTACACTGTTGGTGGGAATGCAAACTAGTACAGCCACTATGGAAAACAGTGTGGAGATTCCTTAAAAAACTGGAAATAGAACTGCCATATTACCCAGCAATACCACTTCTGGGCATACACACTGAGGAAACCAGATCTGAAAGAGACACATGCACCCCAATGTTCATCGCAGCACTGTTTATAATAGCCAGGACATGGAAGCAACCTAGATGCCCATCAGCAGATGAATGGATAAGGAAGCTGTGGGACATATACACCATGGAATTTTACTCAGCCGTCAAAAAGAATTCATTTGAACCAGTCCTAATGAGATGGATGAAACTGGAGCCCCTTATACAGAGTGAAGTAAGCCAGAAAGATAAAGAACATTACAGCATACTAACACATATATATGGAATTTAGAAAGATGGTAACGAGAACCCTATATGCAAAACAGAAAAAGAGACACAGAAATACAGAACAGACTTTTGAACTCTGTGGGAGGAGGTGAGGGTGGGATGTTTCAAAAGAACAGCATGTATACTATCTATGGTGAAACAGATCACCAGCCCAGGTGGGATGCATGAGACAAGTGCTCCGGCCTGGTGCACTGGGAAGACCCAGAGGAATCGGGTGGAGAGGGAGATGGGAGGGGGGATCGGGATGGGGAATAAGTGTAAATCTATGGCTGATTCATATCAATGTATGACAAGACCCACTGAAATGTTGTGAAGTAATTAGCCTCCAACTAATAAAAAAAATTAAAAAAAAAAAAAAAGAAAGAACTAGTTCCCCTCCTCATCGCCACCGGAGGCCTCACATCCTTTGAAAACTCCACAGGTACGCGGAGATCAGTGCCTCCAAAGGAGACGATGCCTGGCTCTTCGTGAAACTTGATAGGAGTCCCAGGATTCCTGTGGCACGTGGAAAGGGACCCTTGGTCTCGCGCCTCAGCTGGAGAGGCGTCCCAATTGCCCTGCCAAGCCTCGAGGAGAATCCCGAGTTGTCCCTCGCAACTAGGCAGGAGTCCTGACTTGGCTGAACAAACACGTGTGTGGAAGGGCCATCGCCGCCGTAACTCGAGAATATACCCCAGGTTCCCGCCGCAACTCGAGAAAAACCATGAGACTTCCCCCTCGCCGCGAGATGAGGCCCGATTCCCCTGCACTGCGTGCAGAGCAATTTCGTGTTGCACATCACACAGGAAAGGAGCCTTGATTTCCTTCATGGTACTCCAGAGAAACCCCAAGAACACTGTTTCAAGGCTAGAGGGATCCTGAGGTCACTGTAGCAACACAAAAGAGCTCCGAGGACCAAGAATCAACTCGAGATGAGAGGTTAGTTCCTGGCTTCGACTCCAGAGGAATAGCACCTTACCACAAGCACCTCAAGAGGAGGCTTCTCTCAGCTCTAGGTATGTGAGAGGGATCCTGAGTTTGCGGCCTCAAGTGGGATGGACACCCCGATGCCCTGACTCGAAATAAGGCCGGATATCCCTGCAGTGACTTGAATGCAGGCTCGTCTTGCATCTCCCAAGACGAAAGGATGTCTGAATCCCCTGTGGAGACCACAGAGAAAGACCTAGTTCCCCACCTCATCGCGACCGGAGGCCTCACATCCTTGGAAAACTCTAGAGGTACGCGGAGATCAGCCTCCAAAGGAAACGATGCCTGCCTCCTCGTGAATCTTGATAGGAGTCCCAGGATTCCTGTGGCACGTGGAAAGGGACACTTGGTCTCCCGCCTCAGCTGGAGAGGCGTCCCAATTGCCCTGCCAAGCCTCAAGGAGAATCCCGAGTTGTCCCTCGCAACTAGGCAGGAGTCCTGACGTCGCTGAACAAACACGTGGGTGGAAGTGCCATCCCCGTCGTAACTCGAGAATATACCCCAGGTTCCCGCCGCAACTCGAGAAAAACCATGAGACTTCTCCCACGCCGCGAGATGAGGCCCGATTCCCCTGCACTGCGTGCAGAGCAATTCCGTGTTGCACATCACACATGAAAGGAGCCTTGATTTCCTTCATGGTACTCCAGAGAAACCCCAAGAACACTGTTTCAAGGCTGAGGGATCCTGAGGTCACTGTAGCAACATGAAAGAGCTCCGTGGACCAAAAATCAACTCGAGATGAGAGGTTAGTCCCTGTCTTCAACTCCAGGGGAATACCAACTTACCAGAAGCACCTCAAATGAGGCTTCTCTCAGCTCTAGGTATGTGAGAGGGACACTGAGTTTGCAGCCTCAAGTGGAATGGACACCACGATGCCCTGACTCAACATAAGGCCGGATATCCCTGCAGTGACTTGAATGCAGGCTCGTCTTGCATCTCCCAAGACGAAAGGATGTCTGAATCCCCTGCGGAGAACACAGAGAAAGATCAAATTCTCCACCTCATCGCGACCAGAGTCCTCACATCCTTTGAAAACTCCAGAGGTACGCAGAGATCAGTGCCTCCAAAGGAGACGATGCCTGCCTCCTCGTGAAACTTGATAGGAGTCCCAGGATTCCTGTGGCACGTGGAAAGGGACCCTTGGTCTCCCGCCTCAGCTGGAGAGGCGTCCCAATTGCCCTGCCAAGCCTCGAGGTGAATCCCGAGTTGTCCCTCGCAACTAGGCAGGAGTCCTGACGTCGCTGAACAAACACGTGTGTGGAAGGGCCATCCCCGCCGTAACTCGAGAATTTACCCCAGGTTCCCGCCACAACTCGAGAAAAACCATGAGACTTCCCCCTCGTCGCGAGAAGAGGCCCGATTCCCCTGCACTGCGTGCAGAGCAATTCCGTGTTGCACATCCCACAGGAAAGGAGGCTTTATTTCCTTGATGGCACTCCAGAGAAACCCCAAGAACACTGTTTCAAGGCTAGAGGCATACTGAGGTCACTGTAGCAACACGAAAGGGCTCCGTGGACCAAGAATCAACTCGAGATGAGAGGTTAGTCCCTGGCTTCGACTCCAGAGGAATAGCACCTTACCACAAGCACCTCAAGAGGAGGCTTCTCACAGCTCTAGGTATGTGAGAGGGACCCTGAGTTTGCGGCCTCAAGTGGAATGGACACCCCGATGCCCTGACTCGACATAAGGCCGGATATCCCTGCAGTGACTTGAATGCAGGCTCGTCTTGCATCTCCCAAGACGAAAGGATGTCTGAATCCCCTGTGGAGACCACAGAGGAAGACCTAGTTCCCCACCTCATTGCGACCGGAGGCCTCACATCCTTTGAAAATTCCAGAGGTACGCAGAGATCAGTGCCTCCAAAGGAGACGATGCCTGACTCCTCGTGAAACTTGATAGGAGTCCAAGGATTCCTGTGGCATGTGGAAAGGGACACTTGGTCTCCCGCCTCAGCTGGAGAGGCGTTCCAATTGCCCTGCCAAGCCTCGAGGAGAATCCCGAGTTGTCCCTCGCAACTAGGCAGGCGTCCTGACGTCGCTGAACAAACACGAGTGTGGAAGGGCCATCCCTGACGTAACTCGAGAATATACCCCAGGTTCCCGCCGCAACTCGAGAAAAACCATGAGCCTTCCCCCTCGCCGCGAGATGAGGCCCGATTCCCCTGCACTGCGTGCAGAGCAATTCCGTGTTGCACATCACACATGAAAGGAGCCTTGATTTCCTTGATGGCACTCCAGAGAAAACCCAAGAACACTGTTTCAAGGCTAGAGGGATCCTGAGGTCATTGTAGCAACACGAAAGAGCTCCGTGGACCAAGAATCACCTCGAGATGAGAGGTTAGTCCCTGGCTTCGCCTCCAGAGGAATACCACCTTACTGCAAGCACCTCAAAGGAGGCTTCTCTCAGCTCTAGGTATGTGAGAGGAACCCTGAGTTTGCGGCCTCAAGTGGAATGGACTCCGCGATGCCCTGACTCGCAATAAGGCCGGATATCCCTGCAGTGACTTGAATGCAGGCTTGTCTTGCATCTCCCAAGACGAAAGAATGTCTGAATCCCCTGTGGAGACCACAGAGAAAGACCTAGTTCCTTGGTCTAGTTCTGTGAAAAATACCGTTGGTAGCTTGATAGGGATTGCATTGAATCTATAGATTGCTTTCGGTAGAATAACCATTTTGACAATATTGATTCTTCCAATCCATGAACACGGTATGTTTCTCCATCTGTTTGTGTCCTCTTTGATTTCTTTCATCAGTGTTTTATAGTTTTCTATGTATAGGTCTTTTGTTTCTTTAGGTAGATATACTCCTAAGTATTTTATTCTTTTTGTTGCAATGGTGAATGGTATTGTTTCCTTAATTTCTCTTTCTGTTTTTTCATCGTTAGTATATAGGAATGCAAGGGATTTCTGTGTGTTAATTTTATATCCTGCAACTTTACTATATTCATTGATTAGTTCTAGTAATTTTCTGGTAGAGTCTTTAGGGTTTTCTATATAGAGGATCATGTCATCACAGAACTAGACCAAAGAATTTCACAATTTGTATGGAAATACAAAAAACCTCGAATAGCCAAAGTAATCTTGAAAAAGAAGAATGGAACTGGAGGAATCAACCTGCCTGACTTCAGACTCTACTACAAAGCCACAGTCATCAAGACAGTGTGGTACTGGCACAAAGACAGAAATATAGACCAATGGAACAGAATAGAAAGCCCAGAGATAAATCCACGAACCTATGGACACCTTATCTTTGACAAAGGAGGCAAGGATATACAATGGAAAAAAGACAACCTCTTTAACAAGTGGTGCTGGGAAAACTGGTCAACCACTTGCAAAAGAATGAAACTAGAACACTTTCTAACACCATACACAAAAATAAACTCAAAATGGATTAAAGATCTAAATGTAAGACCAGAAACTATAAAACTCCTAGAGGAGAACATAGGCAAAACACTCTCCGACATAAATCACAGCAAGATCCTCTATGACCCACCTCCCAGAATATTGGAAATAAAAGCAAAACTAAACAAATGGGATCTAATGAAACTTAAAAGCTTTTGCACTACAAAAGAAACTATAAGTAAGGTGAAAAGACAGCCGTCAGATTGGGAGAAAATAATAGCAAATGAAGAAACAGACAAAGGATTAATCTCAAAAATATACAAGCAACTCCTGCAGCTCAATTCCAGAAAAATAAATGACCCAATCCAAAAATGGGCCAGAGAACTAAACAGACATTTCTCCAAAGAAGACATACAGATGGCTAACAAACACATGAAAAGGTGCTCAACATCACTCATTATTAGAGAAATGCAAATCAAAACCACAATGAGGTACCATTACACACCAGTCAGGATGGCTGCTATCCAAAAGTCTACAAGCAATAAATGCTGGAGAGGCTGTGGAGAAAAGGGAACCCTCTTACACTGTTGGTGGGAATGCAAACTAGTACAGCCACTATGGAAAACAGTGTGGAGATTCCTTAAAAAACTGGAAATAGAACTGCCATATTACCCAGCAATACCACTTCTGGGCATACACACTGAGGAAACCAGATCTGAAAGAGACACATGCACCCCAATGTTCATCGCAGCACTGTTTATAATAGCCAGGACATGGAAGCAACCTAGATGCCCATCAGCAGATGAATGGATAAGGAAGCTGTGGGACATATACACCATGGAATTTTACTCAGCCGTCAAAAAGAATTCATTTGCACCAGTCCTAATGAGATGGATGAAACTGGAGCCCCTTATACAGAGTGAAGTAAGCCAGAAAGATAAAGAACATTACAGCATACTAACACATATATATGGAATTTAGAAAGATGGTAACGAGAACCCTATATGCAAAACAGAAAAAGAGACACAGAAATACAGAACAGACTTTTGAACTCTGTGGGAGAAGGTGAGGGTGGGATGTTTCAAAAGAACAGCATGTATACTATCTATGGTGAAACAGATCACCAGCCCAGGTGGGATGCATGAGACAAGTGCTCCGGCCTGGTGCACTGGGAAGACCCAGAGGAATCGGGTGGAGAGGGAGATGGGAGGGGGGATCGGGATGGGGAATAAGTGTAAATCTATGGCTGATTCATATCAATGTATGACAAGACCCACTGAAATGTTGTGAAGTAATTAGCCTCCAACTAATAAAAAAAAATTAAAAAAAAAAAAAAAAAAGAAAAAGAAAAAAAAAAAAGAAAAACCTAGTTCCACTCCTCATCGCGACCGGAGGCCTCACATCCTTTGAAAACTCCAGAGGTACGCGGAGATCAGTGCCTCCAAAGGAGACGATGCCTGACTCCTCGTGAAACTTGATAGGAGTCCCAGGATTCCTGTGGCACGTGGAAAGGGACCCCTGGTCTCGCGCCTCAGCTGGAGAGGCGTCCCAATTGCCCTGCCAAGCCTCGAGGAGAATCCCGAGTTGTCCTTCGCAAGTAGGCAGGAGTCCTGACGTCGCTGAACAAACACGTGTGTGGAAGGGCCATCCCCGTCGTAACTCGAGAATATACCCCTGGTACCCGCCGCAACTCGAGAAAAACCATGAGACTTCTCCCACGCCGCGAGATGAGGCCCGATTCCCCTGCACTGCGTGCAGAGCAATTCCGTGTTGCACATCACACATGAAAGGATCCTATATTTCCTTCATGGCACTCCAGAGAAACCCCAAGAACACTGTTTCAAGGCTAGAGGGATCCTGAGGTCACTGTAGCAACACGAAAGAGCTCCGTGGACCAGAAATCAACTTGAGATGAGAGATTAGTCCCTGGCTTCGACTCCAGAGGAATACCACCTTACCACAAGCACCTCAAAGGAGGCTTCTCTCAGCTCTAGGTATGTGAGAGGGACCCTGAGTTTGCGGCCTCAAGTGGAATGGACACCGAGATGCCCTTTCTCGAAATAAGGCCGGATATCCCTGCAGTGACTTGAATGCAGGCTCATCTTGCATCTCCCAAGACGAAAGGATGTCTGAATCCCCTGTGGAGACCACAGAGAAAGACCTCATTCCCCACCTCATCGCGACCGGAGGCCTCACATCCTTTGAAAACTCCAGAGGTACGCGGAGATCAGTGCCTCCAAAGGAGACGATGCCTGACTCCTCTTGAAACTTGATAGGAGTCCCAGGATTCCTGTGGCACGTGGAAAGGGACCCTTGGTCTTCCGCCTCAGCTGGAGAGGCGTCCCAATTGCCCTGCCAAGCCTCAAGGAGAATCCCGAGTTGTCCCTCGCAAGTAGGCAGGAGTCCTGTCATCGCTGAAGAAACATGTGTGTGGAATAGCCCTTCCCGTGGTAACTCGAGAATATACCCCAGGTTCCCGCCGCAACTCGAGAAAAACCATGAGACTTCCCCCTCGCCGCGAGATGAGGCCTGATTCCCCTGCACTGCGTGCAGAGCAATTCCGTGTTGCACATCACACATGAAAGGAGCCTTGATTTCCTTCATGGTACTCCAGAGAAACCCCAAGAACACTGTTTCAAGGCTAGAGGGATCCTGAGGTCACTGTAGCAACATGAAAGAGCTTCGTGGACCCAAAATCAACTCGAGATGAGAGGTTAGTCCCTGGATTCAACTCCAGGGGAATACCACCTTACCAGAAGCACCTCAAAGGAGGCTTCTCTCAGCTCTAGGTATGTGAGAGGGACCCTGAGTTTGCGGCCTCAAGTGGAATGGACACCGAGATGCCCTGACTCAACATAAGGCCGGATATCCCTGCAGTGACTTGAATGCAGGCTCGTCTTGCATCTCCCAAGACGAAAGGATGTCTGAATCCCCTGCGGAGAACACAGAGAAAGACCTAGTTCCCCACCTCATCGCGACCAGAGGCCTGACATCCTTTGAAAACTCCAGAGGTACGCGGAGATCAGTGCCTCCAAAGGAGACGATGCCTGACTTCTCGTGAAACTTGATAGGAGTCCCAGGATTTCTGTGGCACGTGGAAAGGGACCCTTGGTCTCCCGCCTCAGCTGGAGAGGCGTCCCAATTGCCCTGAAAAGCCTCGAGGTGAATCCCGAGTTGTCCCTCGCAACTAGGCAGGAGTCCTGACGTCGCTGAACAAAAACGTGTGTGGAAGAGCCATCCCAGACGTAACTCGAGAATACACCCCAGGTTCCCGCCACAACTCGAGAAAAACCATGAGACTTCCCCCTCGTCGCGAGAAGAGGCCTGATTCCCCTGCACTGCGTGCAGAGCAATTCCGTGTTGCACATCACACATGAAAGGAGCCTTGATTTCCTTGATGGCACTCCAGAGAAACCCCAAGAACACTGTTTCAAGGCTAGAGGGATACTGAGGTCACTGTAGAAACACGAAATGGCTCCGTGGACCAAGAATCAACTCGAGATGAGAGGTTAGTTCCTGGCTTTGACTCCAGAGGAATAACACCTTACCACAAGCACCTCAAGAGGAGGCTTCTCTCAGCTCTAGGTATGCGAGAGGGACCCTGAGTTTGCGGCCTCAAGTGGAATGTACTCCGCGATGCCCTGACTCGAAATAAGGCCGGATATCCCGGCAGTGACTTGAATGCAGGCTCGTCTTGCATCACCCAAGACGAAAGAATGTCTGAATCACCTGTGGAGACCACAGAGAAAGACCTAGTTCCTTGGTCTAGTTCTGTGAAAAATACCATTGGTAGCTTGATAGGGATTGCATTGAATCTATAGATTGCTTTCGGTAGAATAGCCATTTCGACAATATTGATTCTTCCAATCCATGAACACGGTATGTTTCTCCATCTGTTTGTGTCCTCTTTGATTTCTTTCATCAGTGTTTTATAGTTTTCTATGTATAGGTCTTTTGTTTCTTTAGGTAGATATACTCCTAAGTATTTTATTCTTTTTGTTGCAATGGTGAATGGTATTGTTTCCTTAATTTCTCTTTCTGTTTTTTCATTGTTAGTATATAGGAATGCAAGGGATTTCTGTGTGTTAATTTTATATCCTGCAACTTTACTATATTCATTGATTAGTTCTAGTAATTTTCTGGTAGAGTCTTTAGGGTTTTCTATATAGAGGATCATGTCATCACAGAACTAGACCAAAGAATTTCACAATTTGTATGGAAATACAAAAAACCTCGAATAGCCAAAGTAATCTTGAAAAAGAAGAATGGAACTGGAGGAATCAACCTGCCTGACTTCAGACTCTACTACAAAGCCACAGTCATCAAGACAGTGTGGTACTGGCACAAAGACAGAAATATAGACCAATGGAACAGAATAGAAAGCCCAGAGATAAATCCACGAACCTATGGACACCTTATCTTTGACAAAGGAGGCAAGGATATACAATGGAAAAAAGACAACCTCTTTAACAAGTGGTGCTGGGAAAACTGGTCAACCACTTGCAAAAGAATGAAACTAGAACACTTTCTAACACCATACACAAAAATAAACTCAAAATGGATTAAAGATCTAAATGTAAGACCAGAAACTATAAAACTCCTAGAGGAGAACATAGGCAAAACACTCTCCGACATAAATCACAGCAAGATCCTCTATGACCCACCTCCCAGAATATTGGAAATAAAAGCAAAACTAAACAAATGGGATCTAATGAAACTTAAAAGCTTTTGCACTACAAAAGAAACTATAAGTAAGGTGAAAAGACAGCCGTCAGATTGGGAGAAAATAATAGCAAATGAAGAAACAGACAAAGGATTAATCTCAAAAATATACAAGCAACTCCTGCAGCTCAATTCCAGAAAAATAAATGACCCAATCCAAAAATGGGCCAGAGAACTAAACAGACATTTCTCCAAAGAAGACATACAGATGGCTAACAAACACATGAAAAGGTGCTCAACATTACTCATTATTAGAGAAATGCAAATCAAAACCACAATGAGGTACCATTACACACCAGTCAGGATGGCTGCTATCCAAAAGTCTACAAGCAATAAATGCTGGAGAGGCTGTGGAGAAAAGGGAACCCTCTTACACTGTTGGTGGGAATGCAAACTAGTACAGCCGCTATGGAAAACAGTGTGGAGATTCCTTAAAAAACTGGAAATAGAACTGCCATATTACCCAGCAATACCACTTCTGGGCATACACACTGAGGAAACCAGATCTGAAAGAGACACATGCACCCCAATGTTCATCGCAGCACTGTTTATAATAGCCAGGACATGGAAGCAACCTAGATGCCCATCAGCAGATGAATGGATAAGGAAGCTGTGGGACATATACACCATGGAATTTTACTCAGCCGTCAAAAAGAATTCATTTGAACCAGTCCTAATGAGATGGATGAAACTGGAGCCCCTTATACAGAGTGAAGTAAGCCAGAAAGATAAAGAACATTACAGCATACTAACACATATATATGGAATTTAGAAAGATGGTAACGAGAACCCTATATGCAAAACAGAAAAAGAGACACAGAAATACAGAACAGACTTTTGAACTCTGTGGGAGAAGGTGAGGGTGGGATGTTTCAAAAGAACAGCATGTATACTATCTATGGTGAAACAGATCACCAGCCCAGGTGGGATGCATGAGACAAGTGCTCTGGCCTGGTGCACTGGGAAGACCCAGAGGAATCGGGTGGAGAGGGAGATGGGAGGGGGGATCGGGATGGGGAATAAGTGTAAATCTATGGCTGATTCATATCAATGTATGACAAGACCCACTGAAATGTTGTGAAGTAATTAGCCTCCAACTAATAAAAAAAATTAAAAAAAAAAAAAAAAAAGAAAGACCTAGTTCCCCTCCTCATCGCGACCGGAGGCCTCACATCCTTTGAAAACTCCAGAGGTACGCGGAGATCAGTGCCTCCAAAGGAGACGATGCCTGCCTCCTCGTGAAACTTGATAGGAGTCCCAGGATTCCTGTGGCATGTGGAAAGGGACCCTTGGTGTCCCGACTCAGCTGGAGAGGCGTCCCATTGCCCTGCCAAGCCTCGAGGAGAGTCCCGAGTTGTCCCTCGCAACTAGGCAGGAGTCCTGACGTCGCGGAACAAAGATGTATGTGGAAGTGCCATCCCCGTCGTAACTCGAGAATATACCCCAGGTTCCCGCCGCAACTCGAGAAAAACCATGAGACTTCTCCCACGCCGTGAGATGAGGCCCGATTCCCCTGCATTGCGTGCAGAGCAATTCCGTGTTGCACATCACACATGAAAGGAGCCTTGATTTCCTTCATGGTACTCCAGAGAAACCCCAAGAACACTGTTTCAAGGCTAGAGGGATCCTGAGGTCACTGTAGCAACATGAAAGAGCTTCGTGGACCAAAAATCAAATCGAGATGAGAGGTTAGTCCCTGGCTTCAACTCCAGGGGAATACCACCTTACCAGAAGCACCTCAAAGGAGGCTTCTCTCAGCTCTAGGTATGTGAGAGGGACCCTGAGTTTGCGGCCTCAAGTGGAATGGACACCACGATGCCCTGACTCAAAAGAAGGCCGTATATCCCTGCAGTGACTTGAATGCAGGATCGTCTTGCATCTCCCAAGAGGAAAGGATGTCTGAATCCTCTGCGGAGAACACAGAGAAAGACCTAGTTCCCCAGCTCTTCGCGACCAGAGGCCTCACATCCTTTGAAAACTCCAGAGGTACGCGGAGATCAGTGCCTCCAAAGGAGACGATGCCTGACTCCTCGTGAAACTTGATAGGAGTCCCAGGATTTCTGTGGCACGTGGAAAGGGACCCTAGGTCTCCCGCCTCAGCTGGAGAGGCATCCCAATTGCCCTGCCAGCCTCAAGGAGAATCCCGAGTTGTCCCTCGCAACTAGGCAGGAGTCCTGACGTCGCTGAACAAACACGTGTGTGGAAGGGCCATCCCCGTCGTAACTCGAGAATATACCCCAGGTTCCCGCCGCAACTCGAGAAAAACCATGAGACTTCCCCCTCGTCGCGAGAAGAGGCCCGATTCCCCTGCACTGCGTGCAGAGCAATTCCGTGTTGCACATCACACAGGAAAGGAGCCTTGATTTCCTTGATGGCACTCCAGAGAAACCCCAAGAACATTGTTTCAAGGCTAGAGGGATCCTGAGGTCACTGTAGCAACACGAAAGAGCTCCATGGACCAAAAGTCAACTCGAGATGAGAGGTTAGTTCCTGGCTTCAACTCCAGAGGAATACCACCTTACCACAAGCACCTCAAGAGGAGGCTTCTCTCAGCTCTAGGTATGTGAGAGGGACCCTGAGTTTGCGGCCTCAAGTGGAATGGACACCGCGATGCCCTGACTCGAAATAAGGCCGGATATCCCTGCAGTGACTTGAATGCAGGCTCGTCTTGCATCTCCCAAGACGAAAGGATGTCTGAATCCCCTGTGGAGACCACAGAGAAAGACCTAGTTCCCCACTTCATCGCAACCGGAGGCCTCACATCCTTTGAAAATTCCAGAGGTATGCGGAGATCAGTGCCTCCAAAGGAGACGATGCCTGCCTCCTCGTGAATCTTGATAGGAGTCCCAGGATTCCTGTGGCACGTGGAAAGGGACACTTGGTCTCCCGCCTCAGCTGGAGAGGCGTCCCAATTGCCCTGCCAAGCCTCAAGGAGAATCCCGAGTTGTCCCTCGCAACTAGGCAGGAGTCCTGACGTCGCTGAACAAACACGTGGGTGGAAGTGCCATCCCCGTCGTAACTCGAGAATATACCCCAGGGTCCCGCCGCAACTCGAGAAAAACCATGAGACTTCTCACACGCTGCGAGATGAGGCCCGATTCCCCTGCACTGCGTGCAGAGCAATTCCGTGTTGCACATCACACATGAAAGGAGCCTTGATTTCTTTCATGGTACTCCAGAGAAACCCCAAGAACACTGTTTCAAGGCTAGAGGGATCCTGAGGTCACTGTAGCAACATGAAAGAGCTTCGTGGACCCAAAATCAACTCGAGATGAGAGGTTAGTCCCTGGATTCAACTCCAGGGGAATACCACCTTACCAGAAGCACCTCAAGAGGAGGCTTCTCTCAGCTCTAGGTATGTGAGAGGGACCCTGAGTTTGCGACCTCAAGTGGAATGGACACCACGATGCCCTGACTCAACATAAGGCCGGATATTCCTGCAGTGACTTGAATGCAGGCTCGTCTTGCATCTCCCAAGACGAAAGGATGTCTGAATCCCCTGCGGAGAACACAGAGAAAGACCTAGTTCCCCACCTCATCGCGACCAGAGGCCTCACATCCTTTGAAAACTCCAGAGGTATGCGGAGATCAGTGCCTCCAAAGGAGACGATGCCTGACTCCTCTTGAAACTTGATAGGAGTCCCAGGATTTCTGTGGCACGTGGAAAGGGACCCTTGGTCTCCCGCCTCAGCTGCAGAGGCGTCCCAATTGCCCTGCCAAGCCTCGAGGTGAATCCCGAGTTGTCCCTCGCCACTAGGCAGGAGTCCTGACGTCGCTGAACAAAAACGTGTGTGGAAGAGCCATCCCCGCCGTAACTCGAGAATTTACCCCAGGTTCCCGCCGCAACTCGAGAAAAGCCATGAGACTTCCCCCTCGTGGCGAGAAGAGGCCTGATTCCCCTGCACTGCGTGCAGATCAATTCCGTGTTGCACATCACACAGGAAAGGAGCCTTGATTTCCTTGATGGCACTCCAGAGAAACCCCAAGAACACTGTTTCAAGGCTAGAGGCATACTGAGGTCACTGTAGCAACACGAAAGGGCTCCGTGGACCAAGAATCAACTCGAGATGAGAGGTTAGTACCTGGCTTCGACTCCAGAGGAATACCACCTTACCACAAGCACCTCAAGAGGAGTCTTCTCTCAGCTCTAGGTATGTGAGAGGGACCCTGAGTTTGCGGCCTCAAGTGGAATGGACTCCGCGATGCCCTGACTCGAAATAAGGCCGGATATCCCTGCAGTGACTTGAATGCAGGCTCGTCTTGCATCTCCCAAGACGAAAGAATGTCTGAATCCCCTGTGGAGACCACAGAGAAAGACCTAGTTCCTTGGTCTAGTTCTGTGAAAAATACCGTTGGTAGCTTGATAGGGATTGCATTGAATCTATAGATTGCTTTCGGTAGAATAGCCATTTTGACAATATTGATTCTTCCAATCCATGAACACGGTATGTTTCTCCATCTGTTTGTGTCCTCTTTGATTTCTTTCATCAGTGTTTTATAGTTTTCTATGTATAGGTCTTTTGTTTCTTTAGGTAGATATACTCCTAAGTATTTTATTCTTTTTGTTGCAATGGTGAATGGTATTGTTTCCTTAATTTCTCTTTCTGTTTTTTCATCGTTAGTATATAGGAATGCAAGGGATTTCTGTGTGTTAATTTTATATCCTGCAACTTTACTATATTCATTGATTAGTTCTAGTAATTTTCTGGTAGAGTCTTTAGGGTTTTCTATATAGAGGATCATGTCATCACAGAACTAGACCAAAGAATTTCACAATTTGTATGGAAATACAAAAAACCTCGAATAGCCAAAGTAATCTTGAAAAAGAAGAATGGAACTGGAGGAATCAACCTGCCTGACTTCAGACTCTACTACAAAGCCACAGTCATCAAGACAGTGTGGTACTGGCACAAAGACAGAAATATAGACCAATGGAACAGAATAGAAAGCCCAGAGATAAATCCACGAACCTATGGACACCTTATCTTTGACAAAGGAGGCAAGGATATACAATGGAAAAAAGACAACCTCTTTAACAAGTGGTGCTGGGAAAACTGGTCAACCACTTGCAAAAGAATGAAACTAGAACACTTTCTAACACCATACACAAAAATAAACTCAAAATGGATTAAAGATCTAAATGTAAGACCAGAAACTATAAAACTCCTAGAGGAGAACATAGGCAAAACACTCTCCGACATAAATCACAGCAAGATCCTCTATGACCCACCTCCCAGAATATTGGAAATAAAAGCAAAACTAAACAAATGGGATCTAATGAAACTTAAAAGCTTTTGCACTACAAAAGAAACTATAAGTAAGGTGAAAAGACAGCCGTCAGATTGGGAGAAAATAATAGCAAATGAAGAAACAGACAAAGGATTAATCTCAAAAATATACAAGCAACTCCTGCAGCTCAATTCCAGAAAAATAAATGACCCAATCCAAAAATGGGCCAGAGAACTAAACAGACATTTCTCCAAAGAAGACATACAGATGGCTAACAAACACATGAAAAGGTGCTCAACATCACTCATTATTAGAGAAATGCAAATCAAAACCACAATGAGGTACCATTACACACCAGTCAGGATGGCTGCTATCCAAAAGTCTACAAGCAATAAATGCTGGAGAGGCTGTGGAGAAAAGGGAACCCTCTTACACTGTTGGTGGGAATGCAAACTAGTACAGCCACTATGGAAAACAGTGTGGAGATTCCTTAAAAAACTGGAAATAGAACTGCCATATTACCCAGCAATACCACTTCTGGGCATACACACTGAGGAAACCAGATCTGAAAGAGACACATGCACCCCAATGTTCATCGCAGCACTGTTTATAATAGCCAGGACATGGAAGCAACCTAGATGCCCATCAGCAGATGAATGGATAAGGAAGCTGTGGGACATATACACCATGGAATTTTACTCAGCCGTCAAAAAGAATTCATTTGCACCAGTCCTAATGAGATGGATGAAACTGGAGCCCCTTATACAGAGTGAAGTAAGCCAGAAAGATAAAGAACATTACAGCATACTAACACATATATATGGAATTTAGAAAGATGGTAACGAGAACCCTATATGCAAAACAGAAAAAGAGACACAGAAATACAGAACAGACTTTTGAACTCTGTGGGAGAAGGTGAGGGTGGGATGTTTCAAAAGAACAGCATGTATACTATCTATGGTGAAACAGATCACCAGCCCAGGTGGGATGCATGAGACAAGTGCTCCGGCCTGGTGCACTGGGAAGACCCAGAGGAATCGGGTGGAGAGGGAGATGGGAGGGGGGATCGGGATGGGGAATAAGTGTAAATCTATGGCTGATTCATATCAATGTATGACAAGACCCACTGAAATGTTGTGAAGTAATTAGCCTCCAACTAATAAAAAAAAATTAAAAAAAAAAAAGAAAAAGAAAAAAAAAAAAGAAAGACCTAGTTCCACTCCTCATCGCGACCGGAGGCCTCACATCCTTTGAAAACTCCAGAGGTACGCGGAGATCAGTGCCTCCAAAGGAGACGATGCCTGACTCCTCGTGAAACTTGATAGGAGTCCCAGGATTCCTGTGGCACGTGGAAAGGGACCCTTGGTCTCGCGCCTCAGCTGGAGAGGCGTCCCAATTGCCCTGCCAAGCCTCGAGGAGAATCCCGAGTTGTCCTTCGCAAGTAGGCAGGAGTCCTGACGTCGCTGAACAAACACGTGTGTGGAAGGGCCATCCCCGTCGTAACTCGAGAATATACCCCTGGTTCCCGCCGCAACTCGAGAAAAACCATGAGACTTCTCCCACGCCGCGAGATGAGGCCCGATTCCCCTGCACTGCGTGCAGAGCAATTCCGTGTTGCACATCACACATGAAAGGATCCTATATTTCCTTCATGGCACTCCAGAGAAACCCCAAGAACACTGTTTCAAGGCTAGAGGGATCCTGAGGTCACTGTAGCAACACGAAAGAGCTCCGTGGACCAGAAATCAACTTGAGATGAGAGATTAGTCCCTGGCTTCGACTCCAGAGGAATACCACCTTACCACAAGCACCTCAAAGGAGGCTTCTCTCAGCTCTAGGTATGTGAGAGGGACCCTGAGTTTGCGGCTCAAGTGGAATGGACACCGAGATGCCCTGACTCGAAATAAGGCCGGATATCCCTGCAGTGACTTGAATGCAGGCTCATCTTGCATCTCCCAAGACGAAAGGATGTCTGAATCCCCTGTGGAGACCACAGAGAAAGACCTCGTTCCCCACCTCATCGCAACCGGAGGCCTCACATCCTTTGAAAATTCCAGAGGTATGCGGAGATCAGTGCCTCCAAAGGAGACGATGCCTGCCTCCTCGTGAATCTTGATAGGAGTCCCAGGATTCCTGTGGCACGTGGAAAGGGACACTTGGTCTCCCGCCTCAGCTGGAGAGGCGTCCCAATTGCCCTGCCAAGCCTCAAGGAGAATCCCGAGTTGTCCCTCGCAACTAGGCAGGAGTCCTGACGTCGCTGAACAAACACGTGGGTGGAAGTGCCATCCCCGTCGTAACTCGAGAATATACCCCAGGTTCCCGCCGCAACTCGAGAAAAACCATGAGACTTCTCACACGCCGCGAGATGAGGCCCGATTCCCCTGCACTGCGTGCAGAGCAATTCCGTGTTGCACATCACACATGAAAGGAGCCTTGATTTCTTTCATGGTACTCCAGAGAAACCCCAAGAACACTGTTTCAAGGCTAGAGGGATCCTGAGGTCACTGTAGCAACATGAAAGAGCTTCGTGGACCCAAAATCAACTCGAGATGAGAGGTTAGTCCCTGGATTCAACTCCAGGGGAATACCACCTTACCAGAAGCACCTCAAGAGGAGGCTTCTCTCAGCTCTAGGTATGTGAGAGGGACCCTGAGTTTGCAACCTCAAGTGGAATGGACACCACGATGCCCTGACTCAACATAAGGCCGGATATTCCTGCAGTGACTTGAATGCAGGCTCGTCTTGCATCTCCCAAGACGAAAGGATGTCTGAATCCCCTGCGGAGAACACAGAGAAAGACCTAGTTCCCCACCTCATCGCGACCAGAGGCCTCACATCCTTTGAAAACTCCAGAGGTATGCGGAGATCAGTGCCTCCAAAGGAGACGATGCCTGACTCCTCTTGAAACTTGATAGGAGTCCCAGGATTTCTGTGGCACGTGGAAAGGGACCCTTGGTCTCCCGCCTCAGCTGCAGAGGCGTCCCAATTGCCCTGCCAAGCCTCGAGGTGAATCCCGAGTTGTCCCTCGCCACTAGGCAGGAGTCCTGACGTCGCTGAACAAAAACGTGTGTGGAAGAGCCATCCCCGCCGTAACTCGAGAATTTACCCCAGGTTCCCGCCGCAACTCGAGAAAAGCCATGAGACTTCCCCCTCGTCGCGAGAAGAGGCCTGATTCCCCTGCACTGCGTGCAGATCAATTCCGTGTTGCACATCACACAGGAAAGGAGCCTTGATTTCCTTGATGGCACTCCAGAGAAACCCCAAGAACACTGTTTCAAGGCTAGAGGCATACTGAGGTCACTGTAGCAACACGAAAGGGCTCCGTGGACCAAGAATCAACTCGAGATGAGAGGTTAGTACCTGGCTTCGACTCCAGAGGAATACCACCTTACCACAAGCACCTCAAGAGGAGTCTTCTCTCAGCTCTAGGTATGTGAGAGGGACCCTGAGTTTGCGGCCTCAAGTGGAATGGACTCCGCGATGCCCTGACTCGAAATAAGGCCGGATATCCCTGCAGTGACTTGAATGCAGGCTCGTCTTGCATCTCCCAAGACGAAAGAATGTCTGAATCCCCTGTGGAGACCACAGAGAAAGACCTAGTTCCTTGGTCTAGTTCTGTGAAAAATACCGTTGGTAGCTTGATAGGGATTGCATTGAATCTATAGATTGCTTTCGGTAGAATAGCCATTTTGACAATATTGATTCTTCCAATCCATGAACACGGTATGTTTCTCCATCTGTTTGTGTCCTCTTTGATTTCTTTCATCAGTGTTTTATAGTTTTCTATGTATAGGTCTTTTGTTTCTTTAGGTAGATATACTCCTAAGTATTTTATTCTTTTTGTTGCAATGGTGAATGGTATTGTTTCCTTAATTTCTCTTTCTGTTTTTTCATCGTTAGTATATAGGAATGCAAGGGATTTCTGTGTGTTAATTTTATATCCTGCAACTTTACTATATTCATTGATTAGTTCTAGTAATTTTCTGGTAGAGTCTTTAGGGTTTTCTATATAGAGGATCATGTCATCACAGAACTAGACCAAAGAATTTCACAATTTGTATGGAAATACAAAAAACCTCGAATAGCCAAAGTAATCTTGAAAAAGAAGAATGGAACTGGAGGAATCAACCTGCCTGACTTCAGACTCTACTACAAAGCCACAGTCATCAAGACAGTGTGGTACTGGCACAAAGACAGAAATATAGACCAATGGAACAGAATAGAAAGCCCAGAGATAAATCCACGAACCTATGGACACCTTATCTTTGACAAAGGAGGCAAGGATATACAATGGAAAAAAGACAACCTCTTTAACAAGTGGTGCTGGGAAAACTGGTCAACCACTTGCAAAAGAATGAAACTAGAACACTTTCTAACACCATACACAAAAATAAACTCAAAATGGATTAAAGATCTAAATGTAAGACCAGAAACTATAAAACTCCTAGAGGAGAACATAGGCAAAACACTCTCCGACATAAATCACAGCAAGATCCTCTATGACCCACCTCCCAGAATATTGGAAATAAAAGCAAAACTAAACAAATGGGATCTAATGAAACTTAAAAGCTTTTGCACTACAAAAGAAACTATAAGTAAGGTGAAAAGACAGCCGTCAGATTGGGAGAAAATAATAGCAAATGAAGAAACAGACAAAGGATTAATCTCAAAAATATACAAGCAACTCCTGCAGCTCAATTCCAGAAAAATAAATGACCCAATCCAAAAATGGGCCAGAGAACTAAACAGACATTTCTCCAAAGAAGACATACAGATGGCTAACAAACACATGAAAAGGTGCTCAACATCACTCATTATTAGAGAAATGCAAATCAAAACCACAATGAGGTACCATTACACACCAGTCAGGATGGCTGCTATCCAAAAGTCTACAAGCAATAAATGCTGGAGAGGCTGTGGAGAAAAGGGAACCCTCTTACACTGTTGGTGGGAATGCAAACTAGTACAGCCACTATGGAAAACAGTGTGGAGATTCCTTAAAAAACTGGAAATAGAACTGCCATATTACCCAGCAATACCACTTCTGGGCATACACACTGAGGAAACCAGATCTGAAAGAGACACATGCACCCCAATGTTCATCGCAGCACTGTTTATAATAGCCAGGACATGGAAGCAACCTAGATGCCCATCAGCAGATGAATGGATAAGGAAGCTGTGGGACATATACACCATGGAATTTTACTCAGCCGTCAAAAAGAATTCATTTGCACCAGTCCTAATGAGATGGATGAAACTGGAGCCCCTTATACAGAGTGAAGTAAGCCAGAAAGATAAAGAACATTACAGCATACTAACACATATATATGGAATTTAGAAAGATGGTAACGAGAACCCTATATGCAAAACAGAAAAAGAGACACAGAAATACAGAACAGACTTTTGAACTCTGTGGGAGAAGGTGAGGGTGGGATGTTTCAAAAGAACAGCACGTATACTATCTATGGTGAAACAGATCACCAGCCCAGGTGGGATGCATGAGACAAGTGCTCCGGCCTGGTGCACTGGGAAGACCCAGAGGAATCGGGTGGAGAGGGAGATGGGAGGGGGGATCGGGATGGGGAATAAGTGTAAATCTATGGCTGATTCATATCAATGTATGACAAGACCCACTGAAATGTTGTGAAGTAATTAGCCTCCAACTAATAAAAAAAAATTAAAAAAAAAAAAAAAAAAAAGAAAAAGAAAAAAAAAAAAGAAAGACCTAGTTCCACTCCTCATCGCGACCGGAGGCCTCACATCCTTTGAAAACTCCAGAGGTACGCGGAGATCAGTGCCTCCAAAGGAGACGATGCCTGACTCCTCGTGAAACTTGATAGGAGTCCCAGGATTCCTGTGGCACGTGGAAAGGGACCCCTGGTCTCGCGCCTCAGCTGGAGAGGCGTCCCAATTGCCCTGCCAAGCCTCGAGGAGAATCCCGAGTTGTCCTTCGCAAGTAGGCAGGAGTCCTGACGTCGCTGAACAAACACGTGTGTGGAAGGGCCATCCCCGTCGTAACTCGAGAATATACCCCTGGTTCCCGCCGCAACTCGAGAAAAACCATGAGACTTCTCCCACGCCGCGAGATGAGGCCCGATTCCCCTGCACTGCGTGCAGAGCAATTCCGTGTTGCACATCACACATGAAAGGATCCTATATTTCCTTCATGGCACTCCAGAGAAACCCCAAGAACACTGTTTCAAGGCTAGAGGGATCCTGAGGTCACTGTAGCAACACGAAAGAACTCCGTGGACCAGAAATCAACTTGAGATGAGAGATTAGTCCCTGGCTTCGACTCCAGAGGAATACCACCTTACCACAAGCACCTCAAAGAGGCTTCTCTCAGCTCTAGGTATGTGAGAGGGACCCTGAGTTTGCGGCCTCAAGTGGAATGGACACCGAGATGCCCTGACTCGAAATAAGGCCGGATATCCCTGCAGTGACTTGAATGCAGGCTCATCTTGCATCTCCCAAGACGAAAGGATGTCTGAATCCCCTGTGGAGACCACAGAGAAAGACCTCGTTCCCCACCTCATCGCGACCGGAGGCCTCACATCCTTTGAAAACTCCAGAGGTACGCGGAGATCAGTGCCTCCAAAGGAGACGATGCCTGACTCCTCGTGAATCTTGATAGGAGTCCCAGGATTCCTGTGGCACGTGGAAAGGGACACTTGGTCTCCCGCCTCAGCTGGAGAGGCGTCCCAATTGCCCTGCCAAGCCTCAAGGAGAATCCCGAGTTGTCCCTCGCAAGTAGGCAGGAGTCCTGTCATCGCTGAAGAAACATGTGTGTGGAATAGCCCTTCCCGTGGTAACTCGAGAATATACCCCAGGTTCCCGCCGCAACTCGAGAAAAACCATGAGACTTCCCCCTCGCCGCGAGATGAGGCCTGATTCCCCTGCACTGCGTGCAGAGCAATTCCGTGTTGCACATCACACATGAAAGGAGCCTTGATTTCCTTCATGGTACTCCAGAGAAACCCCAAGAACACTGTTTCAAGGCTAGAGGGATCCTGAGGTCACTGTAGCAACATGAAAGAGCTTCGTGGACCCAAAATCAACTCGAGATGAGAGGTTAGTCCCTGGATTCAACTCCAGGGGAATACCACCTTACCAGAAGCACCTCAAGAGGAGGCTTCTCTCAGCTCTAGGTATGTGAGAGGGACCCTGAGTTTGCGGCCTCAAGTGGAATGGACACCAAGATGCCCTGACTCAACATAAGGCCGGATATCCCTGCAGTGACTTGAATGCAGGCTCGTCTTGCATCTCCCAAGACGAAAGGATGTCTGAATCCCCTGCGGAGAACACAGAGAAAGACCTAGTTCCCCACCTCATCGCGACCAGAGGCCTGACATCCTTTGAAAACTCCAGAGGTACGCGGAGATCAGTGCCTCCAAAGGAGACGATGCCTGACTTCTCGTGAAACTTGATAGGAGTCCCAGGATTTCTGTGGCACGTGGAAAGGGACCCTTGGTCTCCCGCCTCAGCTGGAGAGGCGTCCCAATTGCCCTGCCAAGCCTCGAGGTGAATCCCGAGTTGTCCCTCGCAACTAGGCAGGAGTCCTGACGTCGCTGAACAAAAACGTGTGTGGAAGAGCCATCCCAGACGTAACTCGAGAATACACCCCAGGTTCCCGCCACAACTCGAGAAAAACCATGAGACTTCCCCCTCGTCGCGAGAAGAGGCCTGATTCCCCTGCACTGCGTGCAGAGCAATTCCGTGTTGCACATCACACATGAAAGGAGCCTTGATTTCCTTGATGGCACTCCAGAGAAACCCCAAGAACACTGTTTCAAGGCTAGAGGGATACTGAGGTCACTGTAGCAACACGAAATGGCTCCGTGGACCAAGAATCAACTCGAGATGAGAGGTTAGTTCCTGGCTTTGACTCCAGAGGAATACCACCTTACCACAAGCACCTCAAGAGGAGGCTTCTCTCAGCTCTAGGTATGCGAGAGGGACCCTGAGTTTGCGGCCTCAAGTGGAATGTACTCCGCGATGCCCTGACTCGAAATAAGGCCGGATATCCCGGCAGTGACTTGAATGCAGGCTCGTCTTGCATCACCCAAGACGAAAGAATGTCTGAATCACCTGTGGAGACCACAGAGAAAGACCTAGTTCCTTGGTCTAGTTCTGTGAAAAATACCGTTGGTAGCTTGATAGGGATTGCATTGAATCTATAGATTGCTTTCGGTAGAATAGCCATTTTGACAATATTGATTCTTCCAATCCATGAACACGGTATGTTTCTCCATCTGTTTGTGTCCTCTTTGATTTCTTTCATCAGTGTTTTATAGTTTTCTTTGTATAGTTCTTTTGTTTCTTTAGGTAGATATACTCCTAAGTATTTTATTCTTTTTGTTGCAATGGTGAATGGTATTGTTTCCTTAATTTCTCTTTCTGTTTTTTCATCGTTAGTATATAGGAATGCAAGGGATTTCTGTGTGTTAATTTTATATCCTGCAACTTTACTATATTCATTGATTAGTTCTAGTAATTTTCTGGTAGAGTCTTTAGGGTTTTCTATATAGAGGATCATGTCATCACAGAACTAGACCAAAGAATTTCACAATTTGTATGGAAATACAAAAAACCTCGAATAGCCAAAGTAATCTTGAAAAAGAAGAATGGAACTGGAGGAATCAACCTGCCTGACTTCAGACTCTACTACAAAGCCACAGTCATCAAGACAGTGTGGTACTGGCACAAAGACAGAAATATAGACCAATGGAACAGAATAGAAAGCCCAGAGATAAATCCACGAACCTATGGACACCTTATCTTTGACAAAGGAGGCAAGGATATACAATGGAAAAAAGACAACCTCTTTAACAAGTGGTGCTGGGAAAACTGGTCAACCACTTGCAAAAGAATGATACTAGAACACTTTCTAACACCATACACAAAAATAAACTCAAAATGGATTAAAGATCTAAATGTAAGACCAGAAACTATAAAACTCCTAGAGGAGAACATAGGCAAAACACTCTCCGACATAAATCACAGCAAGATCCTCTATGACCCACCTCCCAGAATATTGGAAATAAAAGCAAAACTAAACAAATGGGATCTAATGAAACTTAAAAGCTTTTGCACTACAAAAGAAACTATAAGTAAGGTGAAAAGACAGCCGTCAGATTGGGAGAAAATAATAGCAAATGAAGAAACAGACAAAGGATTAATCTCAAAAATATACAAGCAACTCCTGCAGCTCAATTCCAGAAAAATAAATGACCCAATCCAAAAATGGGCCAGAGAACTAAACAGACATTTCTCCAAAGAAGACCTACAGATGGCTAACAAACACATGAAAAGGTGCTCAACATCACTCATTATTAGAGAAATGCAAATCAAAACCACAATGAGGTACCATTACACACCAGTCAGGATGGCTGCTATCCAAAAGTCTACAAGCAATAAATGCTGGAGAGGCTGTGGAGAAAAGGGAACCCTCTTACACTGTTGGTGGGAATGCAAACTAGTACAGCCACTATGGAAAACAGTGTGGAGATTCCTTAAAAAACTGGAAATAGAACTGCCATATTACCCAGCAATACCACTTCTGGGCATACACACTGAGGAAACCAGATCTGAAAGAGACACATGCACCCCAATGTTCATCGCAGCACTGTTTATAATAGCCAGGACATGGAAGCAACCTAGATGCCCATCAGCAGATGAATGGATAAGGAAGCTGTGGGACATATACACCATGGAATTTTACTCAGCCGTCAAAAAGAATTCATTTGAACCAGTCCTAATGAGATGGATGAAACTGGAGCCCCTTATACAGGGTGAAGTAAGCCAGAAAGATAAAGAACATTACAGCATACTAACACATATATATGGAATTTAGAAAGATGGTAACGAGAACCCTATATGCAAAACAGAAAAAGAGACACAGAAATACAGAACAGACTTTTGAACTCTGTGGGAGAAGGTGAGGGTGGGATGTTTCAAAAGAACAGCATGTATACTATCTATGGTGAAACAGATCACCAGCCCAGGTGGGATGCATGAGACAAGTGCTCCGGCCTGGTGCACTGGGAAGACCCAGAGGAATCGGGTGGAGAGGGAGATGGGAGGGGGGATCGGGATGGGGAATAAGTGTAAATCTATGGCTGATTCATATCAATGTATGACAAGACCCACTGAAATGTTGTGAAGTAATTAGCCTCCAACTAATAAAAAAAATTTAAAAAAAAAAAAAGAAAAAAAAAAAAAAAAAGAAAGAAAGACCTAGTTCCCCTCCTCATCGCGACCGGAGGCCTCACATCCTTTCAAAACTCCAGAGGTACGCGGAGATGAGTGCCTCCAAAGGAGACGATGCCTGACTCCTCGTGAAACTTGATAGGAGTCCCAGGATTCCTGTGGCACGTGGAAAGGGACCCTTGGTCTCGCGCCTCAGCTGGAGAGGCGTCCCAATTGCCCTGCCAAGCCTCGAGGAGAATCCCGAGTTGTCCTTCGCAAGTAGGCAGGAGTCCTGATGGCGCTGAACAAACACGTGTGTGGAAGGGCCATCCCCGTCGTAACTCGAGAATATACCCCAGGTTCCCGCCGCAACTCGAGAAAAATCATGAGACTTCCCCCTCTTCGCGAGAAGAGGCCCGATTCCCCTGCACTGCGTGCAAAGCAATTCCGTGTTGCACATCACACAGGAAAGGAGCCTTGATTTCCTTGATGGCGCTCCAGAGAAACTCCAAGAACACTGTTTCAAGGCTAGAGGGATCCTGAGGTCACTGTAGCAACAAGAAAGGGCTCCGTGGACGTTGAATCAACTCGAGATGAGAGGTTAGTCCCTGGCTTCGACTCCAGGGGAATAGCACCTTATGACAAGCACCTCAAGAGGAGACTTCTCTCAGCTCTAGGTTTGTGAGAGGGACCCTGAGTTTGCAGCCTCAAGTGGAATGGACACCCCGATGCCCTGACTCGAAATAAGGCCGGATATCCCTGCAGTGACTTGAATGCAGGCTCGTCTTGCATCTCCCAAGACGAAAGGATGTCTGAATCCCCTGTGGAGACCACAGAGAAAGACCTCGTTCCCCACCTCATCGCGATCGGAGGCCTCACATCCTTTGAAAACTCCAGAGGTACGCGGAGATCAGTGCCTCCAAAGGAGACGATGCCTGCCTCCTCGTGAATCTTGATAGGAGTCCCAGGATTCCTGTGGCACGTGGAAAGGGACACTTGGTCTCCCGCCTCAGCTGGAGAGGCGTCCCAATTGCCCTGCCAAGCCTCAAGGAGAATCCCGAGTTGTCCCTCGCAACTAGGCAGGAGTCCTGACGTCGCTGAACAAACACATGGGTGGAAGTGCCATCCCCGTCGTAACTCGAGAATATACCCCAGGTTCCCGCCGCAACTCGAGAAAAACCATGAGACTTCTCCCACGCCGCGAGATGAGGCCCGATTCCCCTGCACTGCGTGCAGAGCAATTCCGTGTTGCACATCACACAGGAAAGGAGCCTTTATTTCCTTGATGGCACTCCAGAGAAACCCCAAGAACACTGTTTCAAGGCTAGAGGGATACTGAGGTCACTGTAGCAACATGAAAGAGCTCCGTGGACCAAGAATCAACTCGAGATGAGAGGTTAGTCCCTGAGTTCGACTCCAGAGGAATACCACCTTACCTCACGCACCTCAAGAGGCGGCTTCTTTCAGCTCTAGGTATGTGAGAGGGACCCTGAGTTTGTGGCCTCAAGTGGAATGGACACCGCGATGCCCTGGCTCGAAATAAGGCCGGATATCCCTGCAGTGACTTGAATGCAGGCTCGTCTTGCATCTCCCAAGACGAAAGGATGTCTGAATCCCCTGTGGAGACCACAGAGAAAGACCTAGTTCCCCACCTCATCGCGACCAGAGGCCTCACATCCTTTGAAAACTCCAGAGGTACGCGGAGATCAGTGCCTCCAAAGGAGACGATGCCTGACTCCTCGTGAAACTTGATAGGAGTCCCAGGATTCCTGTGGCACGTGGAAAGGGACCCTTGTTCTCCCGGCTCAGCTGGAGAGGCGTCCCAATTGCCCTGCCAAGCCTCAAGGAGAATCCCGAGTTGTCCCTCGCAACTAGGCAGGAGTCCTGCTGTCGCTGAACAAAAACGTGTGTGGAAGGGCCATCCCCGTCGTAACTCGAGAATATACCCCAGGTTCCCGCCGCAACTCGAGAAAGATCATGAGACTTCCCCCTCACCGAAAGATGAGGCCCGATTCCCATGCACTGCGTGCAGAGCAATTCCGTGTTGCACATCACACAGGAAAGGAGCCTTGATTTCCTTCATGGCACTCCAGAAAAACCCCAGGAACACTGTTTCAAGGCTAGAGGGATACTGAGGTCACTGTAGCAACACGAAAGGGCTCCGTGGACCAAAAATCAACTCGAGATGAGAGGTTAGTCCCTGGCTTCGACTCCAGAGGAATAGCACCTTACCACAAGCACCTCAAGAGTAGGCTTCTCTCAGCTCTAGGTATGTGAGAGGGACCCTGAGTTTGCGGCCTCAAGTGGAATGGACACCCCGATGCCCTGACTCGAAATAAGGCCAGATATCCCTGCAGTGACTTGAATGCAGGCTGGTCTTGCATCTCCCAAGACGAAAGGATGTCTGAATCCCCTGTGGAGAACACAGAGAAAGACCTAGTTCCCCACCTCATGGCGACCGCAGGCCTCACATCCTTTGACAACTCCAGAGGTACGCGGAGATCAGTGCCTCCAAAGGAGACGACGCCTGCCTCCTCGTGAAACTTGATAGGAGTCCCAGGATTCCTGTGGCATGTGGAAAGGGACCCTTGGTGTCCCGACTCAGCTGGAGAGGCGTCCCATTGCCCTGCCAAGCCTCGAGGAGAGTCCCAAGCTGTCCCTCACAACTAGGCAGGAGTCCTGACGTCGCTGAACAAACACGTGTGTGGAAGGGCCATCCCCGCCGTAACTCGAGAATATAACCCAGGTTCCCGCCGCAACTCGAGAAAAATCATGAGACTTCCCCCTCGTCGCGAGAAGAGGCCCGATTCCCCTGCACTGCGCGCAGAGCAATTCCGTGTTGCACATCACACAGGAAAGGAGACTTGATTTCCTTGATGGCACTCCAGAGAAACTCCAAGAACACTGTTTCAAGGCTAAAGGGATCCTGAGGTCACTGTAGCAACACGAAAGGGCTCCATGGACCAAGAATCAACTCGAGATGAGAGGTTAGTCCCTGGCTTCGACTCCAGAGGAATAGCATCTTACGACAAGCACCTCAAGAGGAGGCTTCTCTCAGCTCTAGGTTTGTGAGAGGGACCCTGAGTTTGCAGCCTCAAGTGGAATGGACACCACGATGCCCTGACTCGACATAAGGCCGGATATCCCTGCAGTGACTTGAATGCAGGCTCGTCTTGCATCTCCCAAGACGAAAGGATGTCTGAATCCCCTGTGGAGACCACAGAGAAAGACCTCGTTCCCCACCTCATCGCGACCGGAGGCCTCACATCCTTTGAAAACTCCAGAGGTACGCGGAGATCAGTGCCTCCAAAGGAGACGATGCCTGCCTCCTCGTGAATCTTGATAGGAGTCCCAGGATTCCTGTGGCACGTGGAAAGGGACACTTGGTCTCCCACCTCAGCTGGAGTGGCGTCCCAATTGCCATGCCAAGCCTCAAGGAGAATTCCGAGTTGTCCCTCGCAACTAGGCAGGAGTCCTGACGTCGCTGAACAAACACATGGGTGGAAGTGCCATCCCCGTCGTAACTCGAGAATATACCCCAGGTTCCCACCGCAACTCGAGAAAAACCATGAGACTTCTCCCACGCCGCGAGATGAGGCCCGATTCCCCTGCACTGCGTGCAGAGCAATTCCGTGTTGCACATCACACATGAAAGGAGCCTTGATTTCCTTCATGGTACTCCAGAGAAACTCCACTAACACTGTTTCAAGGATAGAGGGATCCTGAGGTCACTGTAGCAACATGAAAGAGTTCCGTGGACCAAAAACCAACTCGAGATGAGAGGTTAGTCCCTGGCTTCAACTCCAGGAGAATACCACCTTACCAGAAGCACCTCAAAGGAGGCTTCTCTCAGCTCTAGGTATGTGAGAGGGACCCTGAGTTTGCGGCCTCAAGTGGAATGAACACCAAGATGCCCTGAATCAACATAAGGCCGGATATCCCTGCAGTGACTTGAATGCAGGCTCGTCTTGCATCTCCCAAGACGAAAGGATGTCTGAATCCCCTGTGGAGACCACAGAGAAAGACCTAGTTCCCCACCTCATCGCGACCAGAGGCCTGACATCCTTTGAAAACTCCAGAGGTACGCGGAGATCAGTGCCTCCAAAGGAGACGATGCCTGACTCCTCGTGAAACTTGATAGGAGTCCCAGGATTTCTGTGGCACGTGGAAAGGGACCCTTGGTCTCCCGCCTCAGCTGGAGAGGCGTCCCAATTGCCCTGCCAAGCCTCGAGTTGAATCCCGAGTTGTCCCTCGCAACTAGGCAGGAGTCCTGATGTCGCTGAACAAACACGTGTGTGGAAGGGCCATCCCCGCCGTAACTCGAAAATATACCCCAGGTTCCCGCCGCAACTCGAGAAAGATCATGAGACTTCCCCCTCACCGCAAGATGAGGCCCGATTCCCCTGCACTGCGTGCAGAGCAATTCCGTGTTGCACATCAAACAGGAAAGGAGCCTTGATTTCCGTCATGGCACTCCAGAGAAACCCCAGGAACACTGTTTCAAGGCTAGAGGGATACTGAGGTCACTGTAGCAACACGAAAGGGCTCCGTGGACCAAAAATCAACTCGAGATGAGAGGTTAGTCCCTGGCTTCGACTCCAGAGGAATACCACCTTACCACAAGCACCTCAAGAGTAGGCTTCTCTCAGCTCTAAGTATGTGAGAGGGATCCTGAGTTTGCGGCCTCAAGTGGAATGGACACCCCGATGCCCTGACTCGCAATAAGGCCAGATATCCCTGCAGTGACTTGAATGCAGGCTCGTCTTGCATCTCCCAAGACGAAAGGATGTCTGAATCCCCTGTGGAGAACACAGAGAAAGACCTAGTTCCCCACCTCATGGCGACCGGAGGCCTCACATCCTTTGACAACTCCAGAGGTACGCGGAGATCAGTTCCTCCAAAGCAGATGATGCCTGACTCCTCGTGAAACTTGACAGGAGTCCCAGGATTCCTGTGGCACTTGGAAAGGGACCATTGGTCTCCCGCCTCATCTGGAGAGGCGTTCCAATTGCCCCTGCCAAGCCTCGAGGAGAATCCCGAGTTGTCCCTTGCAACTAGGCAGGAGTCCTGATGTCGCTGAACAAATACGTGTGTGGAAGGGCCATCCCCGCCGTAACTCGAGAATTTACCCCAGGTTCCCGCCGCAACTCGAGAAAAACCATGAGACTACCCCCTCGTCGGGAGAAGAGGCCCGATTCCCCTGCACTGCGTGCAGAGCAATTCCGTGTTGCACATCACACATGAAAGGATCCTTGATTTCCTTCATGGCACTCCAGAGAAACCCCAAGAACACTGTTTCAAGGCTGGAGGGATCCTGAGGTCACTGTAGCAACACGAAAGAGCTCCGTGGACCAAGAATCAACTCGAGATGAGAGGTTAGTTCCTGGCTTCGCCTTCAGAGGAATACCACCTTACCACAAGCACCTCAAGTGGAGTCTTCTCTCAGCTCTAGGTATGTGAGAGGGACCCTGAGTTTGCGGCCTCAAGTGGAATGGACTCCGCGATGCCCTGACTCGAAATAAGGCCGGATATCCCTGCAGTGACTTGAATGCAGGCTCGTCTTGCATCTCCCAAGACAAAAGAATGTCTGAATCCCCTGTGGAGACCACAGAGAAAGACCTAGTTCCTTGGTCTAGTTCTGTGAAAAATACCGTTGGTAGCTTGATAGGGATTGCATTGAATCTATAGATTGCTTTGGGTAGAATAGCCATTTTGACAATATTGATTCTTCCAATCCATGAACACGGTATGATTCTCCATCTGTTTGTGTCCTCTTTGATTTCTTTCATCAGTGTTTTATAGTTTTCTATGTATAGGTCTTTTGTTTCTTTAGGTAGATATACTCCTAAGTATTTTATTCTTTTTGTTGCAATGGTGAATGGTATTGTTTCCTTAATTTCTCTTTCTGTTTTTTCATCGTTAGTATATAGGAATGCAAGGGATTTCTGTGTGTTAATTTTATATCCTGCAACTTTACTATATTCATTGATTAGTTCTAGTAATTTTCTGGTAGAGTCTTTAGGGTTTTCTATATAGAGGATCATGTCATCACAGAACTAGACCAAAGAATTTCACAATTTGTATGGAAATACAAAAAACCTCGAATAGCCAAAGTAATCTTGAAAAAGAAGAATGGAACTGGAGGAATCAACCTGCCTGACTTCAGACTCTACTACAAAGCCACAGTCATCAGGACAGTGTGGTACTGGCACAAAGACAGAAATATAGACCAATGGAACAGAATAGAAAGGCCAGAGATAAATCCACGAACCTATGGACACCTTATCTTTGACAAAGGAGGCAAGGATATACAATGGAAAAAAGACAACCTCTTTAACAAGTGGTGCTGGGAAAACTGGTCAACCACTTGCAAAAGAATGAAACTAGAACACTTTCTAACACCATACACAAAAATAAACTCAAAATGGATTAAAGATCTAAATGTAAGACCAGAAACTATAAAACTCCTAGAGGAGAACATAGGCAAAACACTCTCCGACATAAATCACAGCAAGATCCTCTATGACCCACCTCCCAGAATATTGGAAATAAAAGCAAAACTAAACAAATGGGATCTAATGAAACTTAAAAGCTTTTGCACTACAAAAGAAACTATAAGTAAGGTGAAAAGACAGCCGTCAGATTGGGAGAAAATAATAGCAAATGAAGAAACAGACAAAGGATTAATCTCAAAAATATACAAGCAACTCCTGCAGCTCAATTCCAGAAAAATAAATGACCCAATCCAAAAATGGGCCAGAGAACTAAACAGACATTTCTCCAAAGAAGACATACAGATGGCTAACAAACACATGAAAAGGTGCTCAACATCACTCATTATTAGAGAAATGCAAATCAAAACCACAATGAGGTACCATTACACACCAGTCAGGATGGCTGCTATCCAAAAGTCTACAAGCAATAAATGCTGGAGAGGCTGTGGAGAAAAGGGAACCCTCTTACACTGTTGGTGGGAATGCAAACTAGTACAGCCACTATGGAAAACAGTGTGGAGATTCCTTAAAAATCTGGAAATAGAACTGCCATATTACCCAGCAATACCACTTCTGGGCATACACACTGAGGAAACCAGATCTGAAAGAGACACATGCACCCCAATGTTCATCGCAGCACTGTTTATAATAGCCAGGACATGGAAGCAACCTAGATGCCCATCAGCAGATGAATGGATAAGGAAGCTGTGGGACATATACACCATGGAATTTTACTCAGCCATCAAAAAGAATTCATTTGAACCAGTCCTAAAGAGATGGATGAAACTGGAGCCCCTTATACAGAGTGAAGTAAGCCAGAAAGATAAAGAACATTACAGCATACTAACACATATATATGGAATTTAGAAAGATGGTAACGAGAACCCTATATGCAAAACAGAAAAAGAGACACAGAAATACAGAACAGACTTTTGAACTCTGTGGGAGAAGGTGAGGGTGGGATGTTTCAAAAGAACAGCATGTATACTATCTATGGTGAAACAGATCACCAGCCCAGGTGGGATGCATGAGACAAGTGCTCCGGCCTGGTGCACTGGGAAGACCCAGAGGAATCGGGTGGAGAGGGAGATGGGAGGGGGGATCGGGATGGGGAATAAGTGTAAATCTATGGCTGATTCATATCAATGTATGACAAGACCCACTGAAATGTTGTGAAGTAATTAGCCTCCAACTAATAAAAAAAAATTAAAAAAAAAAAAAAAGAAAAAAAAAAAAAAAAAAAAAGAAAGACCTAGTTCCCCTCCTCATCGCCACCGGAGGCCTCACATCCTTTGAAAACTCCAGAGGTACGCGGAGATCAGTGCCTCCAAAGGAGACGATGCCTGACTCCTCGTGGAAATTGATAGGAGTCCCAGGATTCCTGTGGCACGTGGAAAGGGACCCTTGGTCTCGCGCCTCAGCTGGAGAGGCGTCCCAATTGCCCTGCCAAGCCTCGAGGAGAATCCCGAGTTGTCCTTCGCAAGTAGGCAGGAGTCCTGACGTCGCTGAACAAACACGTGTGTGGAAGGGCCATCCCCGTCGTAACTCGAGAATATACCCCAGGTTCCCGCCGCAACTCGAGAAAAACCATGAGACTTCTCCCACGCCGCGAGATGAGGCCCGATTCCCCTCCACTGCGTGCAGAACAATTCCGTGTTGCACATCACACATGAAAGGATCCTTGATTTCCTTCATGGCACTCCAAAGAAACCCCAAGAACACTCTTTCAAGGCTAGAGGGATCCTGAGGTCACTGTAGCAACACGAAAGAGCTCCATGGACCAGAAATCAACTCGAGTTGAGAGATTAGTCCCTGACTTCGACTCCAGAGGAATACCAACTTACCACAAGCACCTCAAGAGGAGGCTTCTCTCAGCTCTAGGTATGTGAGAGGGACCCTGAGTTTGCGGCCTCAAGTGGAATGGACACCGAGATGCCCTGACTCGAAATAAGGCCGGATATCCCTGCAGTGACTTGAATGCAGGCTCGTCTTGCATCTCCGAAGACGAAAGGATGTCTGAATCCCCTGTGGAGACCACAGAGAAAGACCTAGTTCCCCACCTCATCGCGACAGGAGGCCTCACATCCTTTGAAAATTCCAGCGATACGCGGAGATCAGTGCCTCCAAAGGAGACGATGCCTGACTCCTCGTGAAACTTGATAGGAGTCCCAGGATTCCTGTGGCAGGTGGAAAGGGACCCTTGGTCTCCCGCCTCAGCTGGAGAGGCGTCCCAATTGCCCTGCCAAGCCTCAAGGAGAATCCCGAGTTGTCCCTCACAACTAGGCAGGAGTCCTGACATTGCTGAACAAACACGTGTGTGGAACGTCCTCCCAGTGGTAACTCGAGAATATACTCCAGGTTCCCGCCGCAACTCGAGAAAAACCATGAGACTTCTCCCACGCCGCGAGATGAGGCCCAATTCCCCTGCACTGCGTGCAGAGCAATACCATGTTGCACATCACACATGAAAGGATCCTTGATTTCCTTCATGGCACTCCAGAGAAACCCCAAGAACACTGTTTCAAGGCTAGAGGGATACTGAGGTCACCGTAGCAACACGAAAGAGCTCCGTGGACCAGAAATCAACTCGAGATGAGAGATTAGTCCCTGGCTTCGACTCCAGAGGAATACCACCTTACCACAAGCACCTCAAAGGAGGCTTCTCTCAGCTCTAGGTATGTGAGAGGGACCCTGAGTATGCGGCCTCAAGTGGAATGGACACCGCGATGCCCTGACTCGAAATAAGGCCGGATATCCCTGCAGTGACTTGAATGCAGGCTCGTCTTGCATCTCCCAAGACAAAAGGATGTCTGAATCCCCTGTGGAGACCACAGAGAAAGACCTAGTTCCCCACCTCATCGCGACCGGAGGCCTCACATTCTTTGAAAACTCCAGAGGTACGCGGAGATCAGTGCCTCCAAAGGAGACGATGCCTGCCTCCTCGTGAATCTTGATAGGAGTCCCAGGATTCCTGTGGCACGAGGAAAGGGACCCTTGGTCTCCCGCCTCAGCTGGAGAGGCGTCCCAATTGCCCTGCCAAGCCTCAAGGAGAATCCCGAGTTGTCCCTCGCAACTAGGCAGGAGTCCTGACGTCGCTGAACAACCAGTGTGTGGAATGGCCCTCCCAGTGGTAACTCGAGAATATACCCCAGGTTCCCGCCGCAACTCGAGAAAAACCATGAGATTTCTCCCACGCCGCGAGATGAGGCCCGATTCCCCTGCACTGCGTGCAGAGCAATTCCGTGTTGCACATCACACATGAAAGGAGCCTTCATTAACTTCATGGTACTCCAGAGAAACCCCAAGAACACTGTTTCAAGGCTAGAGGGATCCTGAGGTCACTGTAGCAACAGGAAAGAGCTCCATGGACAAAGAATCAACTCAAGATGAGAGGTTAGTTCCTGGCTTCGACTCCAGAGGAATACCACCTTACCACGGGCACCTCAAGAGGAGGCTTCTCTCAGCTCTAGGTATGTGAGAGGGACCCTGAGTTTGCAGCCTCAAGTGGAACGGACACCGCGATGCCCTGACTCGAAATTAGGCCGGATATCCCTGCAGTGACTTGAATGCAGGCTCGTCTTGCATCTCCCAAGACGAAAGGATGCCTGAATCCCCTGTGGAAACCACAGAGAAAGACCTAGTTAAAAACCTCATCGCGACCAGAGGCCTCACATCCTTTGAAAACTCCAGAGGTACGCAGAGATCAGTGCCTCCAAAGGAGACGATTCCTGCCTCCTCGTGAAACTTGATAGGAGACGCAGGATTCCTGTGGCATGTGGAAAGTGACCCTTGGTGTCCCGACTCAGCTGGAGAGGCGTCCCATTGCCCTGCCAAGCCTCGAAGAGAGTCCCAAGTTGTCCCTCGCAACTAGGCAGGAGTCCTGACGTCGCTGAACAAACACGTGTGTGGAAGGGCCATCCCCGACGTAACTCGAGAATATACCCCAGGTTCCCGCCGCAACTCGAGAAAAACCATGAGCCTTCCCCCTCGCCGCGAGATGAGGCCCGATTCCCCTGCACTGCGTGCAGAGCAATTCCGTGTTGCACATCACACAGGAAAGGAGCCTTGATTTCCTTCATGGCACTCCAGAGAAACCCCAAGAACACTGTTTCAAGGCTAGAGGGATCCTGAGGTCATTGTAGAAACACGAAAGAGCTCCGTGGACCAAGAATCAACTCGAGATGAGAGGTTAGTCCCTGGCTTCGCCTCCAGAAGAATGCCACCTTACCACAAGCACCTCAAGAGGAGTCTTCTCTCAGCTCTAGGTATGTGAGAGGGACCCTGAGTTTGCGGCCTCAAGTGGAATGGACTCCGCGATGACCTGACTCGAAATAAGGCCGGATATCCCTGCAGTGACTTGAATGCAGGCTCGTCTTGCATCTCCCAAGACGAAAGGATGTCTGAATCCCCTGTGGAGACCACAGAGAAAGACCTAGTTCCTTGGTCTAGTTCTGTGAAAAATACCGTTGGTAGCTTGATAGGGATTGCATTGAATCTATAGATTGCTTTCGGTAGAATAGCTATTTTGACAATATTGATTCTTCCAATCCATGAACACGGTATGATTCCCCATCTGTTTGTGTCCTCTTTGATTTCTTTCATCAGTGTTTTATAGTTTTCTATGTATAGGTCTTTTGTTTCTTTAGGTATATATACTCCTAAGTATTTTATTCTTTTTGTTGCAATGGTGAATGGTATTGATTCCTTAATTTCTCTTTCTGTTTTTTCATCGTTAGTATATAGGAATGCAAGGGATTTCTGTGTGTTAATTTTATATCCTGCAACTTTACTATATTCATTGATTAGTTCTAGTAATTTTCTGGTAGAGTCTTTAGGGTTTTCTACATAGAGGATCATGTCATCACAGAACTAGACCAAAGAATTTCACAATTTGTATGGAAATACAAAAAACCTCGAATAGCCAAAGTAATCTTGAAAAAGAAGAATGGAACTGGAGGAATCAACCTGCCTGACTTCAGACTCTACTACAAAGCCACAGTCATCAAGACAGTGTGGTACTGGCACAAAGACAGAAATATAGACCAATGGAACAGAATAGAAAGCCCAGAGATAAATCCACGAACCTATGGACACCTTATCTTTGACAAAGGAGGCAAGGATATACAATGGAAAAAAGACAACCTCTTTAACAAGTGGTGCTGGGAAAACTGGTCAACCACTTGCAAAAGAATGAAACTAGAACACTTTCTAACACCATACACAAAAATAAACTCAAAATGGATTAAAGATCTAAATGTAAGACCAGAAACTATAAAACTCCTAGAGGAGAACATAGGCAAAACACTCTCCGACATAAATCACAGCAAGATCCTCTATGACCCACCTCCCAGAATATTGGAAATAAAAGCAAAACTAAACAAATGGGATCTAATGAAACTTAAAAGCTTTTGCACTACAAAAGAAACTATAAGTAAGGTGAAAAGACAGCCGTCAGATTGGGAGAAAATAATAGCAAATGAAGAAACAGACAAAGGATTAATCTCAAAAATATACAAGCAACTCCTGCAGCTCAATTCCAGAAAAATAAATGACCCAATCCAAAAATGGGCCAGAGAACTAAACAGACATTTCTCCAAAGAAGACATACAGATGGCTAACAAACACATGAAAAGGTGCTCAACATCACTCATTATTAGAGAAATGCAAATCAAAACCACAATGAGGTACCATTACACACCAGTCAGGATGGCTGCTATCCAAAAGTCTACAAGCAATAAATGCTGGAGAGGCTGTGGAGAAAAGGGAACCCTCTTACACTGTTGGTGGGAATGCAAACTAGTACAGCCACTATGGAAAACAGTGTGGAGATTCCTTAAAAAACTGGAAATAGAACTGCCATATTACCCAGCAATACCACTTCTGGGCATACACACTGAGGAAACCAGATCTGAAAGAGACACATGCACCCCAATGTTCATCGCAGCACTGTTTATAATAGCCAGGACATGGAAGCAACCTAGATGCCCATCAGCAGATGAATGGATAAGGAAGCTGTGGGACATATACACCATGGAATTTTACTCAGCCGTCAAAAAGAATTCATTTGAACCAGTCCTAATGAGATGGATGAAACTGGAGCCCCTTATACAGAGTGAAGTAAGCCAGAAAGATAAAGAACATTACAGCATACTAACACATATATATGGAATTTAGAAAGATGGTAACGAGAACCCTATATGCAAAACAGAAAAAGAGACACAGAAATACAGAACAGACTTTTGAACTCTGTGGGAGAAGGTGAGGGTGGGATGTTTCAAAAGAACAGCATGTATACTATCTATGGTGAAACAGATCACCAGCCCAGGTGGGATGCATGAGACAAGTGCTCCGGCCTGGTGCACTGGGAAGACCCAGAGGAATCGGGTGGAGAGGGAGATGGGAGGGGGGATCGGGATGGGGAATAAGTGTAAATCTATGGCTGATTCATATCTATGTATGACAAGACCCACTGAAATGTTGTGAAGTAATTAGCCTCCAACTAATAAAAAAAATTTAAAAAAAAAAAAAAGAAAGAAAGACCTAGTTCCCCTCCTCATCGCGACCGGAGGCCTCACATCCTTTGAAAACTCCAGCGGTAAGCGGAGATCAGTGCCTCCAAAGGAGACGATGCCTGACTCCTCTTGAAACTTGATAGGAGTCCCAGGATTCCTGTGGCACGTGGAAAGGGACCCTTCGTCTCCCGCCTCAGCTGGAGAGGCGTCCCAATTGCCCTGCCAAGCCTCGAGGAGAATCCCGAGTTGTCCCTCACAACTAGGCAGGGGTCCTGACGTTGCTGAACAAACACGTGTGTGGAACGGCCCTCCCAGTGGTAACTCGAGAATATACCCCAGGTTCCCGCCGCAACTCGAGAAAAACCATGAGACTTCTCCCACGCCGCGAGATGAGGCCCGATTCCCCTGCACTGCGTGCAGAGCAATTCCGTGTTGTACATCACACATGAAAGGATCCTTGATTTCCTTCATGGCACTCCAGAGACACCCCAAGAACACTGTTTCAAGGCTAGAGGGATCCTGAGGTCACTGTAGCAACACGAAAGGGCTCCGTGGACCAGAAATCAACTCGAGATGAGAGATTAGTCCCTGGCTTCGACTCCAGAGGAATGCCACCTTACCACAAGCACCTCAAAGGAGGCTTCTCTCAGCTCTAGGTATGTGAGAGGGACCCTGAGTTTCCGTCCTCAAGTGGAATGGACACCGCGATGCCCTGGCTCGAAATAAGGCCTGATATCCCTGCAGTGACTTGAATGCAGGCTCGTCTTGCATCACACAAGACGAAAGGATGTCTGAATCTCCTGCGGAGAACACAGAGAAAGACCAAGTTCCCCACCTCATCGCGACCAGAGGCCTCACATCCTTTGAAAACTCCAGAGGTACGCGGAGATCAGTGCCTCCAAAGGAGACGATGCCTGACTCCTCGTGAAACTTGATAGGAGTCCCAGGATTTCTGTGGCATGTGGAAAGGGACCCTTGGTCTCCCGCCTCAGCTGGAGAGGCGTCCCAATTGCCCTGCCAAGCCTCGAGGTGAATCTCGATTTGTCCCTCGCAACTTGGCAGGAGTCCTTACTTGGCTGAACAAACACGTGTGTGGAAGGGCCATTCCCGCCGTAACTCGAGAATTTACCCCAGGTTCCCGGCGCAACTCTAGAAAAACCATGAGACTTCCCCCTCGCCGCGAGATGAGGCCCGATTCCCCTGCACTGCGTGCAGAGCAATTTCGTGTTGCACATCACACAGGAAAGGAGCCTTGATTTCCTTCATGGTACTCCAGAGAAACCCCAAGAACACTGTTTCAAGGCTAGAGGGATCCTGAGGTCACTGTAGCAACACGAAAGAGATCCATGGACCAAGAATCAACTCGAGATGAGAGGTTAGTCCCTGGCTTCGCCTCCAGAAGAATGCCACTTTACCACAAGCACCTCAAGAGGAGTCTTCTCTCAGCTCTAGGTATGTGAGAGGGACCCTGAGTTTGCGGCCTCAAGTGGAATGGACTCCGCGATGCCCTGACTCGAAATAAGGCCGGATATCCCTGCAGTGACTTGAATGCAGGCTCGTCTTGCATCTCCCAAGACGAAAGGATGTCTGAATCCCCTGTGGAGACCACAGAGAAAGACCTAGTTCCTTGGTCTAGTTCTGTGAAAAATACCGTTGGTAGCTTGATAGGGATTGCATTGAATCTATAGATTGCTTTGGGTAGAATAGCTATTTTGACAATATTGATTCTTCCAATCCATGAACACGGTATGATTCTCCATCTGTTTGTGTCCTCTTTGATTTCTTTCAGCAGTGTTTTATAGTTTTCTATGTATAGGTCTTTTGTTTCTTTAGGTAGATATACTCCTAAGTATTTTATTCTTCTTGTTGCAATGGTGAATGGTATTGTTTCCTTAATTTCTCTTTCTGTTTTTTCATCGTTAGTATATAGGAATGCAAGGGATTTCTGTGTGTTAATTTTATATCCTGCAACTTTACTATATTCATTGATTAGTTCTAGTAATTTTCTGGTATAGTCTTTAGGGTTTTCTATATAGAGGATCATGTCATCACAGAACTAGACCAAAGAATTTCACAATTTGTATGGAAATACAAAAAACCTCGAATAGCCAAAGTAATCTTGAAAAAGAAGAATGGAACTGGAGGAATCAACCTGCCTGACTTCAGACTCTACTACAAAGCCACAGTCATCAAGACAGTGTGGTACTGGCACAAAGACAGAAATATAGACCAATGGAACAGAATAGAAAGGCCAGAGATAAATCCACGAACCTATGGACACCTTATCTTTGACAAAGGAGGCAAGGATATACAATGGAAAAAAGACAACCTCTTTAACAAGTGGTGCTGGGAAAACTGGTCAACCACTTGCAAAAGAATGATACTAGAACACTTTCTAACACCATACACAAAAATAAACTCAAAATGGATTAAAGATCTAAATGTAAGACCAGAAACTATAAAACTCCTAGAGGAGAACATAGGCAAAACACTCTCCGACATAAATCACAGCAAGATCCTCTATGACCCACCTCCCAGAATATTGGAAATAAAAGCAAAACTAAACAAATGGGATCTAATGAAACTTAAAAGCTTTTGCACTACAAAAGAAACTATAAGTAAGGTGAAAAGACAGCCGTCAGATTGGGAGAAAATAATAGCAAATGAAGAAACAGACAAAGGATTAATCTCAAAAATATACAAGCAACTCCTGCAGCTCAATTCCAGAAAAATAAATGACCCAATCAAAAAATGGGCCAGAGAACTAAACAGACATTTCTCCAAAGAAGACATACAGATGGCTAACAAACACATGAAAAGGTGCTCAGCATCACTCATTATTAGAGAAATGCAAATCAAAACCACAATGAGGTACCATTACACACCAGTCAGGATGGCTGCTATCCAAAAGTCTACAAGCAATAAATGCTGGAGAGGCTGTGGAGAAAAGGGAACCCTCTTACACTGTTGGTGGGAATGCAAACTAGTACAGCCACTATGGAAAACAGTGTGGAGATTCCTTAAAAAACTGGAAATAGAACTGCCATATTACCCAGCAATACCACTTCTGGGCATACACACTGAGGAAACCAGATCTGAAAGAGACACATGCACCCCAATGTTCATCGCAGCACTGTTTATAATAGCCAGGACATGGAAGCAACCTAGATGCCCATCAGCAGATGAATGGATAAGGAAGCTGTGGGACATATACACCATGGAATTTTACTCAGCCGTCAAAAAGAATTCATTTGAACCAGTCCTAATGAGATGGATGAAACTGGAGCCCCTTATACAGAGTGAAGTAAGCCAGAAAGATAAAGAACATTACAGCATACTAACACATATATATGGAATTTAGAAAGATGGTAACGAGAACCCTATATGCAAAACAGAAAAAGAGACACAGAAATACAGAACAGACTTTTGAACTCTGTGGGAGAAGGTGAGGGTGGGATGTTTCAAAAGAACAGCATGTATACTATCTATGGTGAAACAGATCACCAGCCCAGGTGGGATGCATGAGACAAGTGCTCCGGCCTGGTGCACTGGGAAGACCCAGAGGAATCGGGTGGAGAGGGAGATGGGAGGGGGGATCGGGATGGGGAATAAGTGTAAATCTATGGCTGATTCATATCAATGTATGACAAGACCCACTGAAATGTTGTGAAGTAATTAGCCTCCAACTAATAAAAAAAATTAAAAAAAAGAAAAAAAAAAAAATAAAGAAAGACCTAGTTCCCCTCCTCATCGCGACCGGAGGCCTCACATCCTTTGAAAACTCCAGAGGTACGCGGAGATCAGTGCCTCCAAAGGAGACGATGCCTGGCTCTTCGTGAAACTTGATAGGAGTCCCAGGATTCCTGTGGCACGTGGAAAGGGACCCTTGGTCTCGCGCCTCAGCTGGAGAGGCGTCCCAATTGCCCTGCCAAGCCTCGAGGAGAATCCCGAATTGTCCCTCGCAAGTAGGCAGGAATCCTGATGTCGCTGAACAAACACGTGTGTGGAAGGGCCATCCCCGTCATAACTCGAAAATATACACCAGGTTCCCGCCGCAACTCGAGAAAAACCATGAGACTTCTCCCACGCCGCGAGATGAGGCCCGATTCCCCTGCACTGCGTGCAGAGCAATTCCGTGTTGCACATCACACAGGAAAGGAGCCTTGATTTCCTTGATGGCACTCCAGAGAAAACCCAAGAACACTGTTTCAAGGCTAGAGGGATCCTGAGGTCACTGTAGCAACATGAAAGAGCTCCATGGACCAAGAATCAACTCGAGATGAGAGGTTAGTCCCTGGCTTCGACTCCAGAGGAATACCACCTTACCACAAGCACCTCAAAGGAGGCTTCTCTCAGCTCTAGGTATGTGAGAGGGACCCTGAGTTTGCGGCCTCATGTGGAATGGACACCGAGATGCCCTGACTCGAAATAAGGCCGGATATCCCTGCAGTGACTTGAATGGAGGCTCGTCTTGCATCTCCCAAGACGAAAGGATGTCTGAATCCCCTGTGGAGACCACAGAGAAAGACCTAGTTCCCCACCTCATCGCGACCGGAGGCCTCACATCCTTTGAAAACTCCAGCGGTACGCGGAGATCAGTGCCTCCAAAGGAGACGATGCCTGCCCCATCTTGAAACTTGATAGGAGTCCCAGGATTCCTGTGGCACGTGGAAAGGGACACTTGGTCTCCCGCCTCAGCTGGAGAGGCGTACCAATTGCCCTGCCAAGCCTCAAGGAGAATCCCGAGTTGTCCCTCGCAACTAGGCAGGAGTCCTGACGTTGCTGAACAAACACGTGTGTGGAAGGGCCATCCCCGCCGTAACTCGAGAATTTACCCCAGGTTCCCGCCGCAACTCGAGAAAAACCATGAGACTTCCCCATTGCCGCGAGATGAGGCCCGATTCCCCTGTACTGCGTGCAGAGCAATGTCGTGTTGCACATCACACAGGAAAGGAGCCTTGATTTCCTTGATGGCACTCCAGAGAAACCCCAAGAACACTGTTTCAAGGCTAGAGGGATCCTGAGGTCACTGTAGCAACACGAAAGAGCTCCATGGACCAAGAATCAACTCGAGATGAGAGGTTAGTTCCTGGCTTCGACTCCAGAGGAATACCACCTTACCACAAGCACCTCAAGAGGAGGCTTCTCTCAGCTCTAGGTATGTGAGAGGGACCCTGAGTTTGCAGCCTCAAGTGGAATGGACACCGCGATGCCCTGACTCGAAATAAGGCCGGATATCCCTGCAGTGACTTGAATGCAGGCTCGTCTTGCATCTCTCAAAACGAAAGGATGTCTGAATCCCCTGTGGAAACAACAGAGAAAGACCTAGTTAACCACCTCATCGCGACCAGAGGCCTCACATCCTTTGAAAACTCCAGAGGTACGCAGAGATCAGTGCCTCCAAAGGAGACGATGCCTGCCTCCTCGTGAAACTTGATAGGAGTCCCAGGATTCCTGTGGCATGTGGAAAGGGACCCTTGGTGTCCCGACTCAGCTGGAGAGGCGTCCCATTGCCCTGCCAAGCCTCGAGGAGAGTCCCGAGTTGTCCCTCGCAACTAGGCAGGAGTCCTGACGTCGCTGAACAAACACGTGTGTGGAAGGGCCATCCCCGCCGTAACTCGAGAATATACCCCATGTTCCCGCCGCAACTCGAGAAAAATCATGAGACTTCCCCCTCGTCGCGAGAAGAGGCCCGATTCCCCTGCACTGAGAGCAGAGCAATTCCGTGTTGCACATCACACAGGAAAGGAGCCTTGATTTCTTTGATGGCACTCCAGAGAAACCCCAGGAACACTGTTTCAAGGCTAGAGGGATCCTGACATCACTGTAGCAACACGAAAGGGCTCCGTGGACCAAGAATCAACTCGAGATGAGAGGTTAGTCCCTGGCTTCGACTCCAGAGGAATAGCACCTTACCACAAGCACCTCAAGAGGAGGCTTCTCTCAGCTCTAGGTATGTGAGAGGGACCCTGAGTTTGCGGCCTCAAGTGGAATGGACACCCCGATGCCCTGACTCGAAATAAGGCCGGATATCCCGGCAGTGACTTGAATGCAGGCTCGTCTTGCATCTCCCAAGACGAAAGGATGTCTGAATCCCCTGTGGAGACCACAGAGAAAGACCTAGTTGCCCACCTCATCGCGACCGGAGGCCTCACATCCTTGGAAAACTCTAGAGGTACGCGGAGATCAGTGCCTCCAAAGGAGACGATGCCTGCCTCCTCGTGAATCTCGATAGGAGTCCCAGGATTCCTGTGGCACGTGGAAAGGGACACTTGGTCTCCCGCCTCAGCTGGAGAGGCGTCCCAATTGCCCTGCCAAGCCTCAAGGAGAATCCCGAGTTGTCCCTCGCAACTAGGCAGGAGTCCTGACGTCGCTGAACAAACACGTGGGTGGAAGTGCCATCCCCGTCGTAACTCGAGAATATACCCCAGGTTCCCGCCGCAACTCGAGAAAAACCATGAGACTTCTCCCACGCCGCGAGATGAGGCCCGATTCCCCTGCACTGCGTGCAGAGCAATTCCGTGTTGCACATCACACATGAAAGGATCCTTGATTTCCTTCATGGCACTCCAGAGAAACCCCAAGAACACTGTTTCAAGGCTAGAGGGATCCTGAGGTCACTGTAGCAACATGAAAGAGCTCCGTGGACCAAAAATCAACTCGAGATGAGAGGTTAGTCCCTGTCTTCAACTCCAGGGGAATAACACCTTACCATAAGCACCTCAAAGGAGGCTTCTCTCAGCTCTAGGTATGTGAGAAGGACCCTGAGTTTGCGGCCTCAAGTGGAATGGACACCCCGATGCCCTGACTCGAAATAAGGCCGGATATCCCTGCAGTGACTTGAATGCAGGCTCGTCTAGCATCTCCCAAGACGAAAGGATTTCTGAATCCCCTGCGGAGAACACAGAGAAAGACCAAGTTCCCCACCTCATCGCGACCAGAGGCCTCACAACCTTTGAAAACTCCAGAGGTACGCGGAGATCAGTGCCTCCAAAGGAGACGATGCCTGACTCCTCGTGAAAGTTGATAGGAGTCCCAGGATTCCTGTGGCACGTGGAAAGGGACCCTTGGTCTCACGTCTCAGCTGGAGAGGCTTCCCAATTGCCCTGCCAAGCCTCAAGGAGAATCCCGAGTTGTCCCTCACAACGAGGCAGGAGTCCTGACGTTGCTGAACAAACACGTGTGTGGAATGTCCTCCCAGTGGTAACTCGAGAATATACCCCAGGTTCCCGCCGCAACTCGAGAAAAACCATGAGACTTCTCACACGCCGCGAGATGAGGCCCGATTCCCCTGCACTGCGTGCAGAGCAATTTCGTGTGGCACATCACACATGAAAGGATCCTTGATTTCCTTCATGGCACTCCAGAGAAACCCCAAGAACACTGTTTCAAGGCTAGAGGGATCCTGACGTCACTGTAGCAACACGAAAGAGCTCCGTGGACCAGAAATCACCTCGAGATGAGAGATTAGTCCCTGGCTACGACTCCAGAGGAATACCACCTTACCACAAGCACCTCAAAGGAGGCTTCTCTCAGCTCTAGGTATGTGAGAGGGACCCTGAGTTTGCGGCCTCAAGTGGAATGGACACCGAGATGCCCTGGCTCGAAATAAGGCCGGTTATCCCGGCAGTGACTTGAATGCAGGCTCGTCTTGCATCTCCCAAGACAAAAGGATGTCTGAATCCCCTGTGGAGACCACAGAGAAAGACCTAGTTCCCCACCTCATCGCGACCGGAGGCCTCACATCCTTTGAAAACTCCAGAGGTACGCGGAGATCAGTGCCTCCAAAGGAGTCGATGCCTGCCTCCTCGTGAAACTTGATAGGAGTCCCAGGATTCCTGTGGCACGAGGAAAGGGACCCTTGGTCTCCCGCCTCAGCTGGAGAGGCGTCCCAATTGCCCTGCGAAGCCTCGAGGTGAATCTCGATTTGTCCCCCGCAACTAGGCAGGAGTCCTGACTTCGCTGAACAAACACGTGTGTGGAAGGGCCATCCCCGCCGAAACTCGTGAATTTACTCCAGGTTCCCGCCGCAACTCGAGAAAAACCATGAGACTTCCCCCTCGCCCCGAGATGAGGCCTGATTCCCCTGCACTGCGTGCAGAGCAATTTCGTGTTGCACATCACACAGGAAAGGAGCCTTGATTTCCTTCATGGTACTCCAGAGAAACCCCAAGAACACTGTTTCAAGGCTAGAGGGATCCTGAGGTCACTGTAGCAACACGAAAGAGCTCCATGGACCAAGAATCAACTCGAGATGAGAGGTTAGTTCCTGGCTTCGACTCCAGAGGAATACCACCTTACCACAAGCACCTCAAGAGGAGGCTTCTCTCAGCTCTAGGTATGTGAGAGGGACCTTGAGTTTGCAGCCTCAAGTGGAATGGACACCGCGATGCCCTGACTCGAAATAAGGCCGGATATCCCTGCAGTGACTTGAATGCAGGCTCGTCTTGCATCTCCCAAGACGAAAGGATGTCTGAATCCCCTGTGTAAACCACAGAGAAAGACCTAGTTAACCACCTCATCGCGACCAGAGGCCTCACATCCTTTGAAAACTCCAGAGGTACGCAGAGATCAGTGCCTCCAAAGGAGACGATGCCTGCCTCCTCGTGAAACTTGATAGGAGTCCCAGGATTCCTGTGGCACGTGGAAAGGGACACTTGGTCTCCCGCCTCAGCTGGAGAGGCGTCCCAATTGCCCTGTCAAGCCTCAAGGAGAATCCCGAGTTGTCCCTCGCAACTAGGCAGGAGTCCTGCCGTCGCTGAACAAACACGTGTGTGGAAGTGCCATCCCCGTCGTAACTCGAGAATATACCCCAGGTTCCCGCCGCAACTCGAGAAAAACCATGAGACTTCTCCCACGCCGCGAGATGAGGCCCGATTCCCCTGCACTGCGTGCAGAGCAATTCCGTGTTGCACATCACACATGAAAGGAGCCTTGATTTCCTTCATGGTACTCCAGAGAAACCCCAAGAACACTGTTTCAAGGCTAGAGGGATCCTGAGGTCACTGAAGCAACAAGAAAGAGCTCCGTGGACCAAAAATCAACTCGAGATGAGAGGTTAGTCCCTGGCTTCAACTCCAGGGGAATACCACCTTACCAGAAGCACCTCAAAGGAGGCTTCTCTCAGCTCTAGGTATGTGAGAAGGACCCTGAGTTTGCGGCCTCAAGTGGAATGGACACCGCGATGCCCTGACTCGAAATAAGGCCGGATATCCCTGCAGTGACTTGAATGCAGGCTCGTCTTGCATCTCTCAAGACGAAAGGATGTCTGAATCCCCTGTGGAACCACAGAGAAAGACCTAGTTAACCACCTCATCGCGACCAGAGGCCTCACATCCTTTGAAAACTCCAGAGGTACGCAGAGATCAGTGCCTCCAAAGGAGACGATGCCTGCCTCCTCGTGAAACTTGATAGGAGTCCCAGGATTCCTCTGGCATGTGGAAAAGGACCCTTGGTGTCCCGACTCAGCTGGAGAGGCGTCCCATTGCCCTGCCAAGCCTCGAGGAGAGTCCCGAGTTGTCCCTCGCAACTAGGCAGGAGTCCTGACGTCGCTGAACAAACACGTGTGTGGAAGGGCCATCCCCGCCGTAACTCGAGAATATACCCCAGGTTCCCGCTGCAACTCGAGAAAAATCATGAGACTTCCCCCTCGTCGCGAGAATTGGCCCGATTCCCCTGCACTGCGTGCAGAGCAATTCCGTGTTGCACATCACACAGGAAAGGAGCCTTTATTTCCTTGATGGCACTCCAGAGAAACCCCAAGAACACTGTTTCAAGGCTAGAGGGATACTGAGGTCACTGTAGCAACACGAAAGGGCTCCGTGGACCAAGAATCAATTCGAGATGAGAGGTTAGTCCCTGGCTTCGACTCCAGAGGAATAGCACCTTACCACAAGCACCTCTAGAGGAGGCTTCTCTCAGCTCTATGTATGTGAGAGGGACCCTGAGTTTGCGGCCTCAAGTGGAATGGACACCCCGATGCCCTGACTCGAAATAAGGCCGGATATCCCTGCAGTGACTTGAATGCAGGCTCGTCTTGCATCTCCCAAGACGAAAGGATGTCTGAATCCCCTGTGGAGACCGCAGAGAAAGACCTAGTTCCCCACCTCATCGCGACCGGAGGCCTCACATCCTTTGAAAACTCCAGAGGTACGCAGAGATCAGTGCCTCCAAAGGAGACGATGCCTGACTCCTCGTGAAACTTGATAGGAGTCCCAGGATTCCTGTGACACGTGGAAAGGGACCCTTGGTGTCCCGCCTCAGCTGGAGAGGCGTCCCAATTGCCCTGCCAAGCCTCAAGGAGAATCCCGAGTTGTCCCTCGCAACTAGGCAGGAGTCCTGACGTCGCTGAACAAACACGTGTGTGGAAGGGCCATCCCCGACGTAACTCGAGAATATACCTCAGGTTCCCGCCGCATCTCGAGAAAAACCATGAGCCTCCCCCCTCGCCGCGAGATGAGGCCCGATTCTCCTGCACTGCGTGCAGAGCACTTCCGTGTTGCACATCACACAGGAAAGGAGCCTTGATTTCCTTGATGGCACTCCAGAGAAACCCCAAGAACACTGTTTCAAGGCTAGAGGGATTCTGAGGTCATTGTAGCAACACGAAAGAGCTCCGTGGACCAAGAATCAACTCGAGATGAGAGGTTAGTCCCTGGCTTCGCCTCCAGAGGAATACCACCTTACCACAAGCACCTCAAGAGGAGGCTTCTCTCAGCTCTAGGTATGTGAGAGGGACCCTGAGTTTGCGGCCTCAAGTTGAATGGACTCCGCGATGCCCTGACTCGAAATAAGGCCGGATATCCCTGCAGTAACTTGAATGCAGGCTCGTCTTGCATCTCCCAAGACGAAAGAATGTCTGAATCCCCTGTGGAGACCACAGAGAAAGACCAAGTTCCCCACCTCATCGCGACCGGAGGCCTCACATCCTTTGAAAACTCCAGAGGTAGCGGAGATCAGTGCATCCAAAGGAGACGATGCCTGACTCCTCGTGAAACTTGATAGGAGTCCCAGGATTCCTGTGGCACGTGGAAAGGGACCCTTGGTCTCCCGCCTCAGCTGGAGAGGCTTCCCAATTGCCCTGCCAAGCCTCAAGGAGAATCCCGAGTTGTCCCTCACAACTAGGCAGGAGTCCTGACGTTGCTGAACAAACACGTGTGTGGAATGTCCTCCCAGTGGTAACTCGAGAATATACCCCAGGTTCCCGCCGCAACTCGAGAAAAACCATGAGACTTCTCCCACGCCGCGAGATGAGGCCCGATTCCCCTGCACTGCGTGCAGAGCAATTTCGTGTTGCACATCACACATGAAAGGAGCCTTGATTTCCTTCATGGCACACCAGAGAAACCCCAAGAACACTGTTTCAAGGCTAGAGGGATCCTGAGGTCACTGTAGCAACACGAAAGAGCTCCGTGGACCAGAAATCAACTCGAGATGAGAGATTAGTCCCTGGCTTCGACTCCAGAGGAATACCACCTTACCACAAGCACCTCAAAGGAGGCTTCTCTCAGCTCTAGGTATGTGAGAGGGACCCTGAGTTTGCGGCCTCAAGTGGAATGGACACCGCGATGCCCTGGCTCGAAATAAGGCCGGATATCCCGGCAGTGACTTGAATGCAGGCTCGTCTTGCATCTCCCAAGACAAAAGGATGTCTGAATCCCCTGTGTAAACCACAGAGAAAGACCTAGTTAACCACCTCATCGCGACCAGAGGCCTCACATCCTTTGAAAACTCCAGAGGTACGCGGAGATCAGTGCCTCCAAAGGAGACGATGCCTGCCTCCTCGTGAAACTTGATAGGAGTCCCAGGATTCCTGTGGCACGTGGAAAGGGACCCTTGGTCTCCCGCCTCAGCTGGAGAGGCGTCCCAATTGCCCTGCGAAGCCTCGAGGTGAATCTCGATTTGTCCCCCGCAACTAGGCAGGAGTCCTGACTTCGTTGAACAAACACGTGTGTGGAAGGGCCATCCCCGCCGAAACTCGAGAATTTACTCCAGGTTCCCGCCGCAACTCGAGAAAAACCATGAGACTTCCTCCTCGCCCCGAGATGAGGCCCGATTCCCCTGCACTGCGTGCAGAGCAATTTCGTGTTGCACATCACACAGGAAAGGAGCCTTGATTTCCTTCATGGTACTCCAGAGAAACCCCAAGAACACTGTTTCAAGGCTAGAGGGATCCTGAGGTCACTGTAGCAACACGAAAGAGCTCCATGGACCAAGAATCAACTTGAGATGAGAGGTTAGTTCCTGGCTTCGACTCCAGAGGAATACCACTTTACCACAAGCACCTCAAGAGGAGGCTTCTCTCAGCTCTAGGTATGTGAGAGGGACCCTGAGTTTGCAGCCTCAAGTGGAATGGACACCGCGATGCCCTGACTCGAAATAAGGCCGGATATCCCTGCAGTGACTTGAATGCAGGCTCGTCTTGCATCTCCCAAGACGAAAGGATGTCTGAATCCCCTGTGTAAACCACAGAGAAAGACCTAGTTAACCACCTCATCGCGACCAGAGGCCTCACATCCTTTGAAAACTCCAGAGGTACGCAGAGATCAGTGCCTCCAAAGGAGACGATGCCTGCCTCCTCGTGAAACTTGATAGGAGTCCCAGGATTCCTGTGGCATGTGGAAAGGGACCCTTGGTCTCCCGCCTCAGCTGGAGAGGCGTCCCAATTGCCCTGTCAAGCCTCAAGGAGAATCCCGAGTTGTCCCTCGCAACTAGGCAGGAGTCCTGCCGTCGCTGAACAAACACGTGTGTGGAAGTGCCATCCCCGTCGTAACTCGAGAATATACCCCAGGTTCCCGCCGCAACTCGAGAAAAACCATGAGACTTCTCCCACGCCGCGAGATGAGGCCCGATTCCCCTGCACTGCGTGCAGAGCAATTCCGTGTTGCACATCACACATGAAAGGAGCCTTGATTTCCTTCATGGTACTCCAGAGAAACCCCAAGAACACTGTTTCAAGGCTAGAGGGATCCTGAGGTCACTGTAGCAACAAGAAAGAGCTCCGTGGACCAAAAATCAACTCGAGATGAGAGGTTAGTCCCTGGCTTCAACTCCAGGGGAATACCACCTTACCAGAAGCACCTCAAAGGAGGCTTCTCTCACTCTAGGTATGTGAGAGGGACCCTGAGTTTGCGGCCTCAAGTGGAATGGACACCACGATGCCGTGACTCAAAATAAGGCCGGATATCCCTGCAGTGACTTGAATGCAGGCTCGTCTTGCATCTCCCAAGACGAAAGGATGTCTGAATACCATGCGGAGAACACAGAGAAAGACCAAGTTCCCCACCTCATCGCGACCAGAGGCCTCACATCCTTTGAAAACTCCAGAGGTACGCGGAGATCAGTGCCTCCAAAGGAGACGATGCCTGACTCCTCGTGAAACTTGATAGGAGTACCAGGATTTCTGTGGCACGTGGAAAGGGACCCTTGGTCTCCGCCTCAGCTGGAGAGGCGTCCCAATTGCCCTGCCAAGCCTCGAGGTGAATCCCGAGTTGTCCCTCGCAACTAGGCAGGAGTCCTGATGTCGCTGAACAAACACGTGTATCGAAGCGCCATCCCCGCCGTAACTCGAGAATTTTCCCCAGGTTCCCGCCGCAAATCGAGAAAAACCATGAGACTTCCCCCTCTTCGCGAGAAGAGGCCCGATTCCCCTGCACTGCGTGCAGAGCAATTCCGTGTTGCACATCACACAGGAAAGGAGCCTTGATTTCCTTGATGGCACTCCAGAGAAACCCCAAGAACACTGTTTCAAGGCTAGAGGGGTACTGAGGTCACTGTAGCAACACGAAAGGGCTCCGTGGACCAAGAATCAACTCGAGATGAGAGGTTAGTCCCTGGCTTCGACTCCAGAGGAATACCACCTTAACACAAGCCCCTAAGAAGAGGCTTTTCTCAGCTCTAGGTATGTTAGAGGGACCCTGAGTTTGCGGCCTCAAGTGGAATGGACACCCCGATGCCCTGACTCGAAATAAGGCCGGATATCCCTGCAGTGACATGAATGGAGGCTCGTCTTGCATCTCCCAAGACGAAAGGATGTCTGAATCCCCTGTGGAGACCACAGAGAAAGACCTAGTTCCCCACCTCATCGCGACCGGAGGCCTCACATCCTTTGAAAACTCCAGAGGTACGCAGAGATCAGTGCCTCCAAAGGAGACGATGCCTGCCTCCTCGTGAAACTTGATAGGAGTCCCAGGATTCCTGTGGCACGTGGAAAGGGACCCTTGGTCTCCCGCCTCAGCTGGAGAGGCGTTCCAATTGCCCTGCCAAGCCTCAAGGAGAATCCCGAGTTCTCCCTCGCAACTAGGCAGGAGTCCTGACGTCGCTGAACAAACACGTGTGTGGAAGGGCCATCCCCGACGTAACTCGAGAATATACCCCAGGTTCCCGCCGCAACTCGAGAAAAACCATGAGCCTTCCCCCTCGCCGCGAGATGAGGCCCGATTCCCCTGCACTGCGTGCAGAGCAATTCCGTGTTGCACATCACACATGAAAGGAGCCTTGATTTCCTTGATGGCACTCCAGAGAAACCCCAAGAACACTGTTTCAAGGCTAGAGGGATCCTGAGGTCATTGTAGCAACACGAAAGAGCTCCGTGGACCAAGAATCAACTCGAGATGAGAGGTTAGTCCCTGGCTTCGACTCCAGAGGAATACCACCTTACCACAAGCACCTCAAGAGGAGTCTTCTCTCAGCTCTAGGTATGTGAGAGGGACCCTGAGTTTGCGGCCTCAAGAGGAATGGACTCCGCGATGCCCTAACTCGTAATAAGGCCGGATATCCCTGCAGTGACTTGAATGCAGGCTCGTCTTGCATCTCCCAAGACGAAAGAATGTCTGAATCCCCTGTGGAGACCACAGAGAAAGACCTAGTTCCTTGGTCTAGTTCTGTGAAAAATACCGTTGGTAGCTTGATAGGGATTGCATTGAATCTATAGATTGCTTTGGGTAGAATAGCCATTTTGACAATATTCATTCTTCCAATCCATGAACACGGTATGTTTCTCCATCTGTTTGTGTCCTCTTTGATTTCTTTCATCAGTGTTTTATAGTTTTCTATGTATAGGTCTTTTGTTTCTTTAGGTAGATATACTCCTAAGTATTTTATTCTTTTTGTTGCAATGGTGAATGGTATTGTTTCCTTAATTTCTCTTTCTGTTTCTTCATCGTTAGTATATAGGAATGCAAGGGATTTCTGTGTGTTAATTTTATATCCTGCAACTTTACTATATTCATTGATTAGTTCTAGTAATTTTCTGGTAGAGTCTTTAGGGTTTTCTATATAGAGGATCATGTCATCACAGAACTAGACCAAAGAATTTCACAATTTGTATGGAAATACAAAAAACCTCGAATAGCCAAAGTAATCTTGAAAAAGAAGAATGGAACTGGAGGAATCAACCTGCCTGACTTCAGACTCTACTACAAAGCCACAGTCATCAAGACAGTGTGGTACTGGCACAAAGACAGAAATATAGACCAATGGAACAGAATAGAAAGCCCAGAGATAAATCCACGAACCTATGGACACCTTATCTTTGACAAAGGAGGCAAGGATATACAATGGAAAAAAGACAACCTCTTTAACAAGTGGTGCTGGGAAAACTGGTCAACCACTTGCAAAAGAATGAAACTAGAACACTTTCTAACACCATACACAAAAATAAACTCAAAATGGATTAAAGATCTAAATGTAAGACCAGAAACTATAAAACTCCTAGAGGAGAACATAGGCAAAACACTCTCCGACATAAATCACAGCAAGATCCTCTATGACCCACCTCCCAGAATATTGGAAATAAAAGCAAAACTAAACAAATGGGATCTAATGAAACTTAAAAGCTTTTGCACTACAAAAGAAACTATAAGTAAGGTGAAAAGACAGCCGTCAGATTGGGAGAAAATAATAGCAAATGAAGAAACAGACAAAGGATTAATCTCAAAAATATACAAGCAACTCCTGCAGCTCAATTCCAGAAAAATAAATGACCCAATCCAAAAATGGGCCAGAGAACTAAACAGACATTTCTCCAAAGAAGACCTACAGATGGCTAACAAACACATGAAAAGGTGCTCAACATCACTCATTATTAGAGAAATGCAAATCAAAACCACAATGAGGTACCATTACACACCAGTCAGGATGGCTGCTATCCAAAAGTCTACAAGCAATAAATGCTGGAGAGGCTGTGGAGAAAAGGGAACCCTCTTACACTGTTGGTGGGAATGCAAACTAGTACAGCCACTATGGAAAACAGTGTGGAGATTCCTTAAAAAACTGGAAATAGAACTGCCATATTACCCAGCAATACCACTTCTGGGCATACACACTGAGGAAACCAGATCTGAAAGAGACACATGCACCCCAATGTTCATCGCAGCACTGTTTATAATAGCCAGGACATGGAAGCAACCTAGATGCCCATCAGCAGATGAATGGATAAGGAAGCTGTGGGACATATACACCATGGAATTTTACTCAGCCGTCAAAAAGAATTCATTTGAACCAGTCCTAATGAGATGGATGAAACTGGAGCCCCTTATACAGAGTGAAGTAAGCCAGAAAGATAAAGAACATTACAGCATACTAACACATATATATGGAATTTAGAAAGATGGTAACGAGAACCCTATATGCAAAACAGAAAAAGAGACACAGAAATACAGAACAGACTTTTGAACTCTGTGGGAGAAGGTGAGGGTGGGATGTTTCAAAAGAACAGCATGTATACTATCTATGGTGAAACAGATCACCAGCCCAGGTGGGATGCATGAGACAAGTGCTCCGGCCTGGTGCACTGGGAAGACCCAGACGAATCGGGTGGAGAGGGAGATGGGAGGGGGGATCGGGATGGGGAATAAGTGTAAATCTATGGCTGATTCATATCAATGTATGACAAGACCCACTGAAATGTTGTGAAGTAATTAGCCTCCAACTAATAAAAAAAAAAGAAAAAAAAAAAAAAAAAAAAGAAAGACCTAGTTCCCCTCCTCATCGCGACCGGAGGCCTCACATCCTTTGAAAACTCCAGAGGTACGCGGAGATCAGTGCCTCCAAAGGAGACGATGCCTGACTCCTCGTGAAACTTGATAGGAGTCCCAGGATTCCTGTGGCACGTGGAAAGGGACCCTTGGTCTCGCGCCTCAGCTGGAGAGGCGTCCCAATTGCCCTGCCAAGCCTCGAGGAGAATCCTGAGTTGTCCTTCGCAAGTAGGCAGGAGTCCTGACGTCGCTGAACAAACACGTGTGTGGAAGGGCCCTCCCAGTGGTAACTCGAAAATATACCGCAGGTTCCCGCCGCAACTCGAGAAAAACCATGAGACTTCTCCCACACCGCGAGATGAGGCCCGATTCCCCTGCACTGCGTGCAGAGCAATTCCGTGTTGCACATCACACATGAAAGGATCCTTGATTTCCTTCATGGCACTCCAGAGAAACCCCAGGAACACTGTTTCAAGGCTAGAGGGATCCTGAGGTCACTGTAGCAACACGAAAGAGCTCCGTGGACCAGAAATCAACTCGAGATGAGAGATTAGTCCCTGGCTTCGACTCCAGAGGAATAACACCTTACCACAAGAACCTCAAAGGAGGCTTCTCTCAGCTCTAGGTATGTGAGAGGGACCCTGAGTTTGCGGCCTCAAGTGGAATGGACACCGAGATGCCCTGACTCGAAATAAGGCCGGATATCCCTGCAGTGACTTGAATGCAGGCTCGTCTTGCATCTCCCAAGACGAAAGGATGTCTGAATCCCCTGTGGAGACCACAGAGAAAGACCTAGTTACCCACCTCATCGCGACCGGAGGCCTCACATCCTTTGAAAACTCCAGCGGTATGCGGAGATCAGTGCCTCCAAAGGAGACGATGCCTGACTCCTCGTGAAACTTGATAGGAGTCCCAGGATTCCTGTGGCACGTGGAAAGGGACCCTTGGTCTCCCGCCTCAGCTGGAGAGGCGTCCCATTTGCCCTGCCAAGCCTCAAGGAGAATCCCGAATTGTCCCTCGAAACTAGGCAGGAGTCCTGACGTCGCTGAAGAAACACGTGTGTGGAATGGCCCTCCCCGTGGTAACACGAGAATATACCCCAGGTTCCCGCCGCAACTCGAGAAAAACCATGAGATTTTCCCCTCACTGCGAGATGAGGCCCAATTCCCCTGGACGGCGTTGAGAGCAATTCCGTGTTTCACATTACACATGAAACGAGCCTTGATTTCCTTGATGGCACTCCAGAGAAACCCCAAGAACACTGTTTCAAGGCTAGAGGGATCCTGAGGTGACTGTAGCAACACGAAAGAGCTCCATGGACCAGAAATCAACTCGAGATGAGAGGTTAGTCCCTGGCTTCGACTCCAGAGGAATACCACCTTACCACAAGCACCTCAAAGGAGGCTTCTCTCAGCTCTAGGTATGTGAGAGGGACCCTGAGTTTGCGGCCTCAAGTGGAATGGACACCCCGATGCCCTGACTCGAAATAAGGCCGGATATCCCTGCAGTGACTTGAATGCAGGCTCGTCTTGCATCTCCCAAGACGAAAGGATGTCTGAATCCCCTGTGGAGACCACAGAGAAAGACCTAGTTCCCCACCTCATCGCGACCGGAGGCCTCACATCCTTTGAAAACTCCAGAGGTACGCAGAGATCAGTGCCTCAAAAGGAGACGATGCCTGACTCCTCGTGAAACTTGATAGGAGTTCCAGGATTCCTGTGGCACGTGGAAAGGGACACTTGGTCTCCCGCCTCAGCTGGAGAGGCGTTCCAATTGCCCTGCCAAGCCTCGAGGAGAATCCCGAGTTGTCCCTCGCAACTAGGCAGGAGTCCTGACGTCGCTGAACAAACACGTGTGTGGAAGGGCCATCCCCGCCGTAACTCGAGAATATACCCCAGGTTCCCGCTGCAACTCGAGAAAAACCATGAGCCTTCCCCCTCGCCGCGAGATGAGGCCCGATTCCCCTGCACTGCGTGCAGAGCAATTCCGTGTTACACATCACACATGAAAGGAGCCTTGATTTCCTTGATGGCACTCCAGAGAAACCCCAAGAACACTGTTTCAAGGCTAGAGGGATCCTGAGTTCATTGTAGCAACACGAAAGAGCTCAGTGGACCAAGAATCAACTCGAGATGAGAGGTTAGTCCCTGGCTTCGCCTCCAGAGGAATACCACCTTACCACAAGCACCTCAAGAGGAGTCTTCTCCCAGCTCTAGGTATGTGTGAGGGACCCTGAGTTTGCGGCCTCAAGTGGAATTGACTCCGCGATGCCCTGACTCGAAATAAAGCCGGATATCCCTGCAGTGACTTGAATGCAGGCTCGTCTTGCATCTCCCATGATGAAAGAATGTCTGAATCCCCTGTGGAGACCACAGAGAAAGACCTAGTTCCTTGGTCTAGTTCTGTGAAAAATACCGTTGGTAGCTTGATAGGGATTGCATTGAATCTATAGATTGCTTTGGGTAGAATAGCCATTTTGACAATATTGATTCTTCCAATCCATGAACACGGTATGTTTCTCCATCTGTTTGTGTCCTCTTTGATTTCTTTCATCAGTGTTTTATAGTTTTCTATGTATAGGTCTTTTGTTTCTTTAGGTAGATATACTCCTAAGTATTTTATTCTTTTTGTTGCAATGGTGAATGGTATTGTTTCCTTAATTTCTCTTTCTGTTTTTTCATTGTTAGTATATAGGAATGCAAGGGATTTCTGTGTGTTAATTTTATATCCTGCAACTTTACTATATTCATTGATTAGTTCTAGTAATTTTCTGGTAGAGTCTTTAGGGTTTTCTATATAGAGGATCATGTCATCACAGAACTAGACCAAAGAATTTCACAATTTGTATGGAAATACAAAAAACCTCGAATAGCCAAAGTAATCTTGAAAAAGAAGAATGGAACTGGAGGAATCAACCTGCCTGACTTCAGACTCTACTACAAAGCCACAGTCATCAAGACAGTGTGGTACTGGCACAAAGACAGAAATATAGACCAATGGAACAGAATAGAAAGGCCAGAGATAAATCCACGAACCTATGGACACCTTATCTTTGACAAAGGAGGCAAGGATATACAATGGAAAAAAGACAACCTCTTTAACAAGTGGTGCTGGGAAAACTGGTCAACCACTTGCAAAAGAATGAAACTAGAACACTTTCTAACACCATACACAAAAATAAACTCAAAATGGATTAAAGATCTAAATGTAAGACCAGAAACTATAAAACTCCTAGAGGAGAACATAGGCAAAACACTCTCCGACATAAATCACAGCAAGATCCTCTATGACCCACCTCCCAGAATATTGGAAATAAAAGCAAAACTAAACAAATGGGATCTAATGAAACTTAAAAGCTTTTGCACTACAAAAGAAACTATAAGTAAGGTGAAAAGACAGCCGTCAGATTGGGAGAAAATAATAGCAAATGAAGAAACAGACAAAGGATTAATCTCAAAAATATACAAGCAACTCCTGCAGCTCAATTCCAGAAAAATAAATGACCCAATCCAAAAATGGGCCAGAGAACTAAACAGACATTTCTCCAAAGAAGACATACAGATGGCTAACAAACACATGAAAAGGTGCTCAACATCACTCATTATTAGAGAAATGCAAATCAAAACCACAATGAGGTACCATTACACACCAGTCAGGATGGCTGCTATCCAAAAGTCTACAAGCAATAAATGCTGGAGAGGCTGTGGAGAAAAGGGAACCCTCTTACACTGTTGGTGGGAATGCAAACTAGTACAGCCACTATGGAAAACAGTGTGGAGATTCCTTAAAAAACTGGAAATAGAACTGCCATATTACCCAGCAATACCACTTCTGGGCATACACACTGAGGAAACCAGATCTGAAAGAGACACATGCACCCCAATGTTCATCGCAGCACTGTTTATAATAGCCAGGACATGGAAGCAACCTAGATGCCCATCAGCAGATGAATGGATAAGGAAGCTGTGGGACATATACACCATGGAATTTTACTCAGCCGTCAAAAAGAATTCATTTGAACCAGTCCTAATGAGATGGATGAAACTGGAGCCCCTTATACAGAGTGAAGTAAGCCAGAAAGATAAAGAACATTACAGCATACTAACACATATATATGGAATTTAGAAAGATGGTAACGAGAACCCTATATGCAAAACAGAAAAAGAGACACAGAAATACAGAACAGACTTTTGAACTCTGTGGGAGAAGGTGAGGGTGGGATGTTTCAAAAGAACAGCATGTATACTATCTATGGTGAAACAGATCACCAGCCCAGGTGGGATGCATGAGACAAGTGCTCCGGCCTGGTGCACTGGGAAGACCCAGAGGAATCGGGTGGAGAGGGAGATGGGAGGGGGGATCGGGATGGGGAATAAGTGTAAATCTATGGCTGATTCATATCAATGTATGACAAGACCCACTGAAATGTTGTGAAGTAATTAGCCTCCAACTAATAAAAAAAAATTAAAAAAAAAAAAAAGAAAAAAAAAAAAAAAAAAAAGAAAGACCTAGTTCCCCTCCTCATCGCGACCGGAGGCCTCACATCCTTTGAAAACTCCAGAGGTACGCGGAGATCAGTGCCTCCAAGGGAGACGATGCCTGACTCCTAATGAATCTTGATAGGAGTCCCAGGATTCCTGTGGCATGTGGAAAGGGACCCTTGGTCTTGCGCCTCAGCTGGAGAGGCGTCCCAATTGCCCTGCCAAGCCTCGAGGAGAATCCCGAATTGTCCTTCGCAAGTAGGCAGGAGTCCTGACGTCGCTGAACAAACACGTGTGTGGAAGGGCCATCCCCGTCGTAACTCGAGAATATACCCCAGGTTCCCGCCGCAACTCGAGAAAAACCATGAGACTTCTCCCAAGCTGCGAGATGAGGCCCGATTCCCCTGCACTGCGTGCAGAGCAATTCCGTGTTGCACATCACACACGAAAGGATCCTTGATTTCCTTCATGGCACTCCAGAGAAACCCCAAGAACACTGTTTCAAGGCTAGAGGGATCCTGAGGTCACTGTAGCAACACGAAAGAGCTCCGTGGACCAGAAATCAACTCGAGATGAGAGATTAGTCCCTGGCTTCGACTCCAGAGGAATACCACCTTACCAGAAGCACCTCAAAGGAGGCTTCTCTCAGCTCTAAGTATGAGAGAGGGACCCTGAATTTGCGGCCTCAAGTGGAATGGACACCGCGATTCCCTGACTCGAAATAAGGCCGGATATCCCGGCAGTGACTTGAATGCAGGCTCGTCTTGCATCTCCCAAGACGAAAGGATGTCTGAATCCCCTGTGGAGACCACAGAGAAAGACCTAGTTCCCCACCTCATCGCGACCGGAGGCCTCACATCCTTTGAAAACTCCAGAGGTACGCGGAGATCAGTGCCTCCAAAGGAGACGATGCCTGACTCCTTGTGAATCTTGATAGGAGTCCCAGGATTTCTGTGGCACGTGGAAAGGGACACTTGGTCTCCCGCCTCAGCTGGAGAGGCGTCCCAATTGCCCTGCCAAGCCTCGAGGAGAATCCCGAGTTGTCCCTCGCAGCTAGGCAGGAGTCCTGACGTCGCTGAACAAACATGTGTTTGGAAGGGCCATCCCCGTCGTAACTCGAGAATTTACCCCAGGTTCCCGCCGCAACTCGAGAAAAACCATGAGACTTCAAACTCGCCACGAGATGAGGCCCAATTCTCCTGCACTGCGTGCAGAGCAATTCCGTGTTGCACATCACACAGGAAAGGAGCCTTGATTTCCTTGATGGTACTCCAGAGAAACCCCAAGAACACTGTTTCAAGGCTTGAGGGATCCTGAGGTCACTGTAGCAACACGAAAGAGCTCCGTGGACCAAGAATCAACTCGAGATGAGAGGTTAGTCCCTGATTCGACTCCAGAGGAATAGCACCTTACCACAAGCACCTCAAGAGGAGGCTTCTCTCAGCTCTAGGTATGTGAGAGGGACCCTGAGTTTGCGGCCTCAAGTGGAATGGACACCGCGATGCCCTGACTCGAAATAAGGCCGTATATCACTGCAGTGACTTGAATGCAGGCTCGTCTTGCATCTCCCAAGATGAAAGGATGTCTGAATCCCCTGTGGAGACCACAGAGAAAGACCTAGTTCCCCACCTCATCGCGACCGGAGGCCTCACATCCTTTGAAAATTCCAGAGGTACGCGGAGATCAGTGCCTCCAAAGGAGACGATGCCTGCCTCCTCGTGAATCTTGATAGGAGTCCCAGGATTCCTGTGGCAAGTGGAAAGGGACCCTTGGTGTCCCGACTCAGCTGGAGAGGCGTCCCATTGCCCTGCCAAGCCTCGAGGAGAGTTCCGTGTTGTCCCTCGCAACTAGGCAGGAGTCCTGTCGTCGCTGAACAAACACGTGTGTGGAAGGGCCATCCCCGTCGTAACTCGAGAATATACCCCAGGTTCCCGCCGCAACTCGAGAAAAACCATGAGACTTCTCCCACGCCGCGAGATGAGGCCCGATTCCCCTGCACTGCGTGCAGAGCAATTCCGTGTTGCACATCACACATGAAAGGATCCTTGATTTCCTTCATGGCACTCCAGAGAAACCCCAAGAACACTGTTTCAAGGCTAGAGGGATCCTGAGGTCACTGTAGCAACACGAAAGAGCTCTGTGGACCAGAAATCAACTCGAGATGAGAGATTAGTCCCTTGCTTCGACTCCAGAGGAATACCACCTTACCACAAGCACCTCAAGGGGAGGCTTTTCTCAGCTCTAGGTATGTGAGAGGGACCCTGAGTTTGCCCCCTGAAGTGGAATGGACACGGGGATGCCCTGACTCGAAATAAGGCCGGATATCCCTGCAGTGTCTTGAATGCAAGCTCGTCTTGCATCTCCCAAGACGAAAGGATGTCTCAATCCCCTGTGGAGACCACAGAGAAAGACCTAGTTCCCCACCTCATCGCGACCGGAGGCCTCACATCCTTTGAAAACTCCAGAGGTACGCGGAGACCAGTGCCTCCAAAGGAGACGATGCCTGACTCCTCTTGAAACTTGAGAGGAGTCCCAGGATTCCTGTGGCACTTGGAAACGGACCCCTGGTCTCCCGCCTCAGCTGGAGAGGCATCCCAATAGCCCTGGCAAGCCTCGAGGAGAATCCCGAGTTGTACCTCACAACTAGACAGGAATCCTGACGTCGCTGAACAAACACGTGTGTGGAAGAGCCATCCCCGACGTAACTCGAGAATATACCCCAGGTTCCCGCCGCAACTCGAGAAAAATCATGAGACTTCCCCCTCGCCGCGAGATGAGGCCTGATTCCCCTGCACTGCGTGCAGAGCAATTCCGTGTTGCACATCACACAGGAAAGGAGCCTTGATTTCCTTGATGGCACTCCAGAGAAACCCCAAGAACATTGTTTCAAGGCTAGAGGGATCCTGAGGTCACTGTAGCAACAAGAAAGAGCTCCGTGGACTAAGAATCAACTCGAGATGCGAGGTTAGTCCCTGAGTTCGACTCCAGAGGAATACCACCTTACCACAAGCACCTCAAGAGGAGGCTTCTTTCATCTCTAGGTATGTGAGAGGGACCCTGAAATTGTGGCCTCAAGTGGAATGGACACCGCGATGCCCTGACTCGAAATAAGGCCGGATATCCCTGCAGTGATTGAATGCAGGCTCGTCTTGCATCTCCCAAGACGAAAGGATGTCTGAATCCCCTGTGGAGACCACAGAGAAAGATCTAGTTCCCCACCTCATCGCGACCGGAGGCCTCACATCCTTTGAAAACTCCAGAGGTACGCGGAGATCAGTGCCTCCAAAGGAGACGATGCCTGACTCCTCGTGAAACTTGATAGGAGTCCCAGGATTCCTGTTGCACGTGGAAAGGAGCCTTGGTCTCCCGGCTCAGCTGGAGAGGCGTCCCAATTGCCCTGCCAAGCCTCGAGGAGAATCCCGAGTTGTCCCTCGCAACTAGGCAGGAGTCCTGCCGTCGCTGAACAAACACGTGTGTGGAAGGGCCATCCCCGACGTAACTCGAGAATTTTCCCCAGGTTCCCGCCGCAACTCGAGAAAGATCATGAGACTTCCCCCTCACCGCAAGATGAGGCCCGATTCCCCTGCACTGCGTGCAGAGCAATTCCGTGATGCACATCACACAGGAAAGGAGCCTTGATTTCCTTCATGGCACTCCAGAGAAACCCCAGGAAAAATGTTTCAAGGCTAGAGTGATACTGAGGTCACTGTAGCAACAAGAAAGGGCTCCATGGACCAAGAATCAACTCGAAATGAGAGGTTAGTCCCTTGCTTCGACTCCAGAGGAATACCACCTTACCACAAGCACCTCAAGAGGAGGCTTCTCTCAGCTCTAGGTATGTGAGAGGGACCCTGAGTTTGCGGCCTCAAGTGGAATGGACACCCCGATGCCCTGACTCGAAATAAGGCCGGATATCCCTGCAGTGACTTGAATGCAGGCTCGTCTTGCATCTCCCAAGACGAAAGGATGTCTGAATCCCCTGTGGAGAACACAGAGAAAGACCTAGTTCCCCACCTCATGGCGATCGGAGGCCTCACATCCTTTGAAAACTCCAGAGGTACGCGGAGATCAGTGCCTCCAAAGCAGATGATGCCTGACTTCTCGTGAAACTTGATAGGAGTCCCAGGATTCCTGTGGCACGTGGAAAGGGACCCTTGGTCTCCCGCCTCAGCTGGAAAGGCGTCCCAATTGCCCCTGCCAAGCATCGTGGAGAATCCCGAGTTGTCCCTCGCAACTAGGCAGGAGTACTGACGTCGCTGAACAAACACGTGTGTGGAAGGGCCATCCCCGCCGTAACTCGAGAATATACCCCAGGTTCCCGCCGCAACTCGAGAAAAACCATGAGCCTTCCCCCTCGCCTCGAGTTGCGGCCCGATTCCCCTGCACTGCGTGCAGAGCAATTCCGTGTTGCACATCACACATGAAAGGAGCCTTGATTTCCTTGATGGCACTCCAGAGAAACCCCAAGAACACTGTTTCAAGGCTAGAGGGATCCTGAGGTCACTGTAGCAACATGAAAGAGCTCCGTGGACCAAAAACCAAGTCGAGATTAGAGGTTAGTCCCTGGCTTCGACTCCAGAGGAATACCACCTTACCACAAACACCTCAAGGGGAGGCTTTTCTCAGCTCTAGGTATGTGAAAGTGACCCTGAGTTTTCCCCCTGAAGTGAAATGGACACGGGGATGCCCTGACTCGAAATAAGGCCGGATATCCCTGCAGTGTCTTGAATGCAAGCTCGTCTTGCATCTCCCAAGATGAAAGGATGTCTCAATCCCCTGTGGAGACCACAGAGAAAGACCTAGTTAACCACCTCATCGCGACCGGAGGCCTCACATCCTTTGAAAACTCCAGAGGTTCGCGGAGATCAGTGCCTCCAAAGGAGACGATGCCTGCCTCCTCGTGAAACTTGAGAGGAGTCCCAGGATTCCTGTGGCACGTGGAAAGGGACCCTTGGTCTCCCGCCTCAGCTGGAGAGGCATCCCAATTGCCCTGACAAGCCTCGAGGAGAATCCCGAGCTGTACCTCACAACTAGGCAGGAATCCTGACGTCGCTGAACAAACACGTGTGTGGAAGAGCCATCCCCTTCGTAACTCGAGCATATATCCCAGGTTCCCGCCGGACTGGAGAAAACCGATGAGACTTCCCCCTCGCCGCGAGATGAGGCCCGATTCCCCTGCACTGCGTGCAGAGCAATTCCGTGTTGCACATCACACAGGAAAGGAGCCTTGATTTCCTTCATGGCACTCCAGAGAAACCCCAAGAACACTGTTTCAAGGCTAGAGGGATACTGAGGTCATTGTAGCAACACGAAAGAGCTCCGTGGACCAAGAATCAATTCGAGATGAGAGGTTAGTCCCTGGCTTCGACTCCAGAGGAATAGCACCTTACCACAAGCACCTCAAGAGGAGGCTTCTCTCAGCTCTAGGTATGTGAGAGGGACCCTGAGTTTGCGGCCTTAAGTGGAATGGACACCGCGATGCCCTGACTCGACATAAGGCCGGATATCCCTGCAGTGACTTGAATGCAGGCTCGTCTTGCATCTCCCAAGACGAAAGGATGTCTGAATCCCCTGTGGAGACCACAGAGAAAGACGTAGTTCCCCACCTCATCGCGACCGGAGGCCTCACATCCTTTGAAAACTCCAGAGGTACGCGGAGATCAGTGCCTCCAAAGGAGACGATGCCTGCCTCCTCGTGAATCTTGATAGGAGTCCCAGGATTCCTGTGGCAAGTGGAAAGGGACGCTTGGTGTCCCGACTCAGCTGGAGAGGCGTCCCATTGCCCTGCCAAGCCTCGAGGAGAGTCCCGAGTTGTCCCTCGCAACTAGGCAGGAGTCCTGTCGTCGCTGAACAAACACGTGTGTGGAAGGGCCATCCCCGTCGTAACTCGAGAATATACCCCAGGTTCCCGCCGCAACTCGAGAAAAACCATGAGACTTCTCCCACGCCGCGAGATGAGGCCCGATTCCCCTGCACTGCGTGCAGAGCAATTCCGTGTTGCACATCACACATGAAAGGATCCTTGATTTCCTTCATGGCACTCCAGAGAAACCCCAAGAACACTGTTTCAAGGCTAGAGGGATCCTGAGGTCACTGTAGCAACATGAAAGAGCTCCGTGGACCAAAAACCAAGTCGAGATTAGAGGTTAGTCCCTGGCTTCGACTCCAGAGGAATACCACCTTACCACAAACACCTCAAGGGGAGGCTTTTCTCAGCTCTAGGTATGTGAGAGTGACCCTGAGTTTGCCCCCTGAAGTGAAATGGACACGGGGATGCCCTGACTCGAAATAAGGCCGGATATCCCTGCAGTGTCTTGAATGCAAGCTCGTCTTGCATCTCCCAAGATGAAAGGATGTCTCAATCCCCTGTGGAGACCACAGAGAAAGACATAGTTAACCACCTCATCGCGACCGGAGGCCTCACATCCTTTGAAAACTCCAGAGGTTCGCGGAGATCAGTGCCTCCAAAGGAGACGATGCCTGCCTCCTCGTGAAACTTGAGAGGAGTCCCAGGATTCCTGTGGCACGTGGAAAGGGACCCTTGGTCTCCCGCCTCAGCTGGAGAGGCATCCCAACTGCCCTGCCAAGCCTCGAGGAGAATCCCGAGCTGTACCTCACAACTAGGCAGGAATCCTGACGTCGCTGAACAAACACGTGTGTGGAAGAGCCATCCCCTTCGTAACTCGAGCATATATCTCAGGTTCCCGCCGGACTGGAGAAAACCGATGAGACTTCCCCCTCGCCGCGAGATGAGGCCCGATTCCCCTGCACTGCGTGCAGAGCAATTCCGTGTTGCACATCACACAGGAAAGGAGCCTTGATTTCCTTGATGGCACTCCAGAGAAACCCCAAGAACACTGTTTCAAGGCTAGAGGGATCCTGAGGTCACTGTAGCAACACGAAAGAGTTCCGTGGACCAAGAATCAATTCGAGATGAGAGGTTAGTCCCTGAGTTCGACTCCAGAGGAATACCACCTTACCACAAGAGGAGGCTTCTGTCAGCTCTAGGTATGTGAGAGGGACCCTGAGTTTGCGGCCTCAAGTGGAATGGACACCGCGATGCCCTGACTCGAAATAAGGCCGGATATCCCTGCAGTGACTTGAATGCAGGCTCGTCTTGCATCTCCCAAGACGAAAGAATGTCTGAATCCCCTGTGGAGACCACAGAGAAAGATCTCGTTCCCCACCTCATCGCGACCGGAGGCCTCACATCCTTTGAAAATTCCAGAGGTACGCGGAGATCAGTGCCTCCAAAGGAGACGATGCCTGACTCCTCGTGAAACTTGATAGGAGTCCCAGGATTCCTGTGGCACGTGGAAAGGGACCCTTGGTCTCCCGCCTCAGCTGGAGAGGCGTCCCAATTGCCCTGCCAAGCCTCGAGGAGAATCCCGAGTTGTCCCTCGCAACTAGGCAGGAGTCCTGACGTCGCTGAACAAACACGTGTGTGGAAGGGCCATCCCCGACGTAACTCGAGAATATACCCCAGGTTCCCGCCGCAACTCGAGAAAAATCATGAGACTTCCCCCTCGTCGCGAGAAGAGGCCCGATTCCCCTGCACTGAGTGCAGAGCAATTCCGTGTTGCACATCACACATGAAAGGAGCCTTGATTTCCTTGATGGCACTCCAGAGAAACCCCAAGAACACTGTTTCAAGGCTAGAGGGATACTGAGGTCACTGTAGCAACACGAAAGGGCTCCGTGGACCAAGAATCAACTCGAGATGAGAGGTTAGTCTCTGGCTTCGACTCCAGAGGAATACCACCTTACCACAAGCACCTCAAGAGGAGGCTTCTCTCAGCTCTAGGTATGTGAGAGGGACCCTGAGTTTGCGGCCTCAAGTAGGATGGACACCCCGATGCCCTGACTCGAAATAAGGCCGGATATCCCTGCAGTGACTTGAATGCAGGCTCGTCTTGCATCTCCCAAGATGAAAGGATGTCTGAATCCCCTTTGGAGACCACAGAGAAAGACCTAGTTCCTTGGTCTAGTTCTGTGAAAAATACCGTTGGTAGCTTGATAGGGATTGCATTGAATCTATAGATTGCTTTCAGTAGAATAGCGATTTTGACAATATTGATTCTTCCAATCCATGAACACGGTATGTTTCTCCATCTGTTTGTGTCCTCTTTGATTTCTTTCATCAGTGTTTTATAGTTTTCTATGTATAGGTCTTTTGTTTCTTTAGGTAGATATACTCCTAAGTATTTTATTCTTTTTGTTGCAATGGTGAATGATATTGTTTCCTTAATTTCTCTTTCTGTTTTTTCATCGTTAGTATATAGGAATGCAAGGGATTTCTGTGTGTTAATTTTATATCCTGCAACTTTACTATATTCATTGATTAGTTCTAGTAATTTTCTGGTAGAGTCTTTAGGGTTTTCTATATAGAGGATCATGTCATCACAGAACTAGACCAAAGAATTTCACAATTTGTATGGAAATACAAAAAACCTCGAATAGCCAAAGTAATCTTGAAAAAGAAGAATGGAACTGGAGGAATCAACCTGCCTGACTTCAGACTCTACTACAAAGCCACAGTCATCAAGACAGTGTGGTACTGGCACAAAGACAGAAATATAGACCAATGGAACAGAATAGAAAGCCCAGAGATAAATCCACGAACCTATGGACACCTTATCTTTGACAAAGGAGGCAAGGATATACAATGGAAAAAAGACAACCTCTTTAACAAGTGGTGCTGGGAAAACTGGTCAACCACTTGCAAAAGAATGAAACTAGAACACTTTCTAACACCATACACAAAAATAAACTCAAAATGGATTAAAGATCTAAATGTAAGACCAGAAACTATAAAACTCCTAGAGGAGAACATAGGCAAAACACTCTCCGACATAAATCACAGCAAGATCCTCTATGACCCACCTCCCAGAATATTGGAAATAAAAGCAAAACTAAACAAATGGGATCTAATGAAACTTAAAAGCTTTTGCACTACAAAAGAAACTATAAGTAAGGTGAAAAGACAGCCGTCAGATTGGGAGAAAATAATAGCAAATGAAGAAACAGACAAAGGATTAATCTCAAAAATATACAAGCAACTCCTGCAGCTCAATTCCAGAAAAATAAATGACCCAATCCAAAAATGGGCCAGAGAACTAAACAGACATTTCTCCAAAGAAGACATACAGATGGCTAACAAACACATGAAAAGGTGCTCAACATCACTCATTATTAGAGAAATGCAAATCAAAACCACAATGAGGTACCATTACACACCAGTCAGGATGGCTGCTATCCAAAAGTCTACAAGCAATAAATGCTGGAGAGGCTGTGGAGAAAAGGGAACCCTCTTACACTGTTGGTGGGAATGCAAACTAGTACAGCCACTATGGAAAACAGTGTGGAGATTCCTTAAAAAACTGGAAATAGAACTGCCATATTACCCAGCAATACCACTTCTGGGCATACACACTGAGGAAACCAGATCTGAAAGAGACACATGTACCCCAATGTTCATCGCAGCACTGTTTATAATAGCCAGGACATGGAAGCAACCTAGATGCCCATCAGCAGATGAATGGATAAGGAAGCTGTGGGACATATACACCATGGAATTTTACTCAGCCGTCAAAAAGAATTCATTTGAACCAGTCCTAATGAGATGGATGAAACTGGAGCCCATTATACAGAGTGAAGTAAGCCAGAAAGATAAAGAACATTACAGCATACTAACACATATATATGGAATTTAGAAAGATGGTAACGAGAACCCTATATGCAAAACAGAAAAAGAGACACAGAAATACAGAACAGACTTTTGAACTCTGTGGGAGAAGGTGAGGGTGGGATGTTTCAAAAGAACAGCATGTATACTATCTATGGTGAAACAGATCACCAGCCCAGGTGGGATGCATGAGACAAGTGCTCCGGCCTGGTGCACTGGGAAGACCCAGAGGAATCGGGTGGAGAGGGAGATGGGAGGGGGGATCGGGATGGGGAATAAGTGTAAATCTATGGCTGATTCATATCAATGTATGACAAGACCCACTGAAATGTTGTGAAGTAATTAGCCTCCAACTAATAAAAAAAATTAAAAAAAAAAAAAAAAAAAAAAAAAAAAAAAAGAAAGAAAGACCTAGTTCCCCTCCTCATCGCGACCGGAGGCCTCACATCCTTTGAAAACTCCAGAGGTACGCGGAGATCAGTGCCTCCAAAGGAGACGATGCCTGGCTCCTCGTGAAACTTGATAGGAGTCCCAGGATTCCTGTGGCACGTGGAAAGGGACCCTTGGTCTCGCGCCTCAGCTGGAGAGGCGTCCCAATTGCCCTGCCAAGCCTCGAGGAGAATCCCGAGTTGTCCCTCGCAAGTAGGCAGGAGTCCTGACGTCGCTGAACAAACACGTGTGTGGAAGGGCCATCCCCGTCGTAACTCGAGAATATACCCCAGGTTCCCACCGCAACTCGAGAAAAACCATGAGACTTCTCCCACGCCGCGAGATGAGGCCCGATTCCCCTCCACTGCGTGCAGAGCAATTCCGTGTTGCACATCACACAGGAAAGGAGCCCTGATTTCCTTGATGGCACTCCAGAGAAACCCCAAGAACACTGTTTCAAGGCTAGAGGGATCCTGAGGTCACTGTAGCAACACGAAAGAGCTCCATGGACCAAGGATCAACTCGAGATGAGAGGTTAGTCCCTGAGTTCGACTCCAGAGGAATACCACCTTACCACAAGCACCTCAAGAGGAGGCTTCTCTCAGCTCTAGGTATGTGAGAGGGACCCTGAGTTTGCAGCCTCAAGTGGAATGGACACCGAGATGCCCTGACTCGACATAAGGCCGGATATCCCTGCAGTGACTTGAATGCAGGCTCGTCTTGCATCTCCCAAGACGAAAGGATGTCTGAATCCCCTGCGGAGAACACAGAGAAAGACCTAGTTCCCCACCTCATCGCGACCAGAGGCCTCACATCCTTTGAAAACTCCAGAGGTACGCGGAGATCAGTGCCTCCAAAGGAGACGATGCCTGACTCCTCGTGAAACATGATAGGATTCCCAGGCTTTCTGTGGCACGTGGAAAGGGACCCTTGGTCTCCCGCCTCAGCTGGAGAGGCGTCCCAATTGCCCTGCCAAGCCTCGAGGTGAATCCCGAGTTGTCCCTCGCAACTAGGCAGGAGTTTTGACGTCGCTGAACAAACACGTGTGTGGAAGGGCCATCCCCGCCGTAACTCGAGAATTTACCCCAGGTTCCCGCCGCAACTCGAGAAAAACCATGAGACTTCCCCCTCGCCGCGAGATGAGGCCTTATTCCCCTGCACTGCGTGCAGAGCAATGCCGTGTTGCACATCACACAGGAAAGGAGCCTTGATTTCCTTGATGGCACTCCAGAGAAACCCCAAGAACACTGTTTCAAGGCTAGAGGGATACTGAGGTCACTGTAGCAACACGAAAGGGCTCCGTGGACCAAGAATCAACTCGAGATGAGAGGTTAGTCCCTGGCTTCGACTCCAGAGGAATACCACCTTACCACAAGCACCTCAAGGGGAGGCTTCTCTCAGCTCTAGGTATGTGAGAGGGACCCTGAGTTTGCGGCCTCAAGTGGAATGGACACCGCGATGCCCTGACTCGAAATAAGGCCGGATATCCCTGCAGTGACTTGAATGCAGGCTCGTCTTGCATCTCCAAAGACGAAAGGATGTCTGAATCCCCTGTGGAGACCACAGAGAAAGACCTAGTTCCTTGGTCTAGTTCTGTGAAAAATACCGTTGGTAGCTTGATAGGGATTGCATTGAATCTATAGATTGCTTTGGGTAGAATAGCCATTTTGACAATATTGATTCTTCCAATCCATGAACACGGTATGTTTCTACATCTGTTTGTGTCCTCTTTGATTTCTTTCATCAGTGTTTTATAGTTTTTTATGTATAAGTCTTTTGTTTCTTTAGGTAGATATACTCCTAAGTATTTTATTCTTTTTGTTGCAATGGTGAATGGTATTGTTTCCTTAATTTCTCTTTCTGTTTTTTCATCGTTAGTATATAGGAATGCAAGGGATTTCTGTGTGTTAATTTTATATCCTGCAACTTTACTATATTCATTGATTAGTTCTAGTAATTTTCTGGTAGAGTCTTTAGGGTTTTCTATATAGAGGATCATGTCATCACAGAACTAGACCAAAGAATTTCACAATTTGTATGGAAATACAAAAAACCTCGAATAGCCAAAGTAATCTTGAAAAAGAAGAATGGAACTGGAGGAATCAACCTGCCTGACTTCAGACTCTACTACAAAGCCACAGTCATCAAGACAATGTGGTACTGGCACAAAGACAGAAATATAGACCAATGGAACAGAATAGAAAGCCCAGAGATAAATCCACGAACCTATGGACACCTTATCTTTGACAAAGGAGGCAAGGATATACAATGGAAAAAAGACAACCTCTTTAACAAGTGGTGCTGGGAAAACTGGTCAACCACTTGCAAAAGAATGAAACTAGAACACTTTCTAACACCATACACAAAAATAAACTCAAAATGGATTAAAGATCTAAATGTAAGACCAGAAACTATAAAACTCCTAGAGGAGAACATAGGCAAAACACTCTCCGACATAAATCACAGCAAGATCCTCTATGACCCACCTCCCAGAATATTGGAAATAAAAGCAAAACTAAACAAATGGGATCTAATGAAACTTAAAAGCTTTTGCACTACAAAAGAAACTATAAGTAAGGTGAAAAGACAGCCGTCAGATTGGGAGAAAATAATAGCAAATGAAGAAACAGACAAAGGATTAATCTCAAAAATATACAAGCAACTCCTGCAGCTCAATTCCAGAAAAATAAATGACCCAATCCAAAAATGGGCCAGAGAACTAAACAGACATTTCTCCAAAGAAGACATACAGATGGCTAACAAACACATGAAAAGGTGCTCAACATCACTCATTATTAGAGAAATGCAAATCAAAACCACAATGAGGTACCATTACACACCAGTCAGGATGGCTGCTATCCAAAAGTCTACAAGCAATAAATGCTGGAGAGGCTGTGGAGAAAAGGGAACCCTCTTACACTGTTGGTGGGAATGCAAACTAGTACAGCCACTATGGAAAACAGTGTGGAGATTCCTTAAAAAACTGGAAATAGAACTGCCATATTACCCAGCAATACCACTTCTGGGCATACACACTGAGGAAACCAGATCTGAAAGAGACACATGCACCCCAATGTTCATCGCAGCACTGTTTATAATAGCCAGGACATGGAAGCAACCTAGATGACCATCAGCAGATGAATGGATAAGGAAGCTGTGGGACATATACACCATGGAATTTTACTCAGCCGTCAAAAAGAATTCATTTGAACCAGTCCTAATGAGATGGATGAAACTGGAGCCCCTTATACAGAGTGAAGTAAGCCAGAAAGATAAAGAACATTACAGCATACTAACACATATATATGGAATTTAGAAAGATGGTAACGAGAACCCTATATGCAAAACAGAAAAAGAGACACAGAAATACAGAACAGACTTTTGAACTCTGTGGGAGAAGGTGAGGGTGGGATGTTTCAAAAGAACAGCATGTATACTATCTATGGTGAAACAGATCACCAGCTCAGGTGGGATGCATGAGACAAGTGCTCCGGCCTGGTGCACTGGGAAGACCCAGAGGAATCGGGTGGAGAGGGAGATGGGAGGGGGGATCGGGATGGGGAATAAGTGTAAATCTATGGCTGATTCATATCAATGTATGACAAGACCCACTGAAATGTTGTGAAGTAATTAGCCTCCAACTAATAAAAAAAATTAAAAAAAAAAAAAAAAAAAAAAAAAAAAAGAAAGACCTAGTTCCCCTCCTCATCGCGACCGGAGGCCTCACATCCTTTGAAAATTCCAGAGGTACGCGGAGATCAGTGCCTCCAAAGGAGACGATGCCTGACTCCTCGTGAAAATTGATAGGAGTCCCAGGATTCCTGTGGCACGTGGAAAGGACCCTTGGTCTCGCGCCTCAGCTGGAGAGGCGTCCCAATTGCCCTGCCAAGCCTCGAGGAGAATCCCGAGTTGTCCTTCGCAAGTAGGCAGGAGTCCTGACGTCGCTGAACAAACACGTGGGTGGAAGGGCCATCCCCGTCGTAACTCGAGAATATACCCCAGGTTCCCGCCGCAACTCGAGAAAAACCATGAGACTTCTCCCACGCCGCGAGATGAGGCCTGATTCCCCTCCACTGCGTGCAGAGCAATTCCGTGTTGCACATCACACATGAAAGGATCCTTGATTTCCTTCATGGCACTCCAGAGAAACCCCAAGAACACTGTTTCAAGGCTAGAGGGATCCTGAGGTCACTGTAGCAACACGAAAGAGCTCCGTGGACCAGAAATCAACTCGAGATGAGAGATTAGTCCCTGGGTTCGACTCCAGAGGAATACCACCTAACCACAAGCACCTCAAAGGAGGCTTCTCTCAGCTCTAGGTATGTGAGAGGGACCCTGAGTTTGCGGCCTCAAGTGGAATGGACACCGAGATGCCCTGACTCGAAATAAGGCCGGATATCCCTGCAGTGACTTGAATGCAGGCTCATCTTGCATCTCCCAAGACGAAAGGATGTCTGAATCCCCTGTGGAGACCACAGAGAAAGACCTAGTTCCCCACCTCATCGCGACCGGAGGCCTCACATCCTTTGAAAACTCCAGCGGTACGCGGAGATCAGTGCCTCCAAAGGAGACGATGCCTGACTCCTCTTGAAACTTGATAGGAGTCCCAGGATTCCTGTGGCACGTGGAAAGGGACCCTTGGTCTCCCGCCTCAGCTGGAGAGGCGTCGCAATTGCCCTGCCAAGCCTCAAGGATAATCCCGAGTTGTCCCTCACAACTAGGCAGGAGTCCTGACGTTGCTGAACAAACACGTGGGTGGAATGGCCCTCCCAGTGGTAACTCGAGAATATACCCCAGGTTCCCGCCGCAACTCGAGAAAAACCATGAGACTTCTTCCACGCCACGAGATGAGGCCCGATTCCCCTGCACTGCGTGCAGAGCAATTCCGTGTTGCACATCACACATGAAAGGATCCTTGATTTCCTTCATGGCTCTCCAGAGAAACCCCAAGAACACTGTTTCAAGGCTAGAGGGATCCTGAGATCACTGTAGCAACACGAAAGAGCTCCATGGACCAGAAATCAACTCGAGATGAGAGATTAGTCCCTGGCTTCGACTCCAGAGGAATACCACCTTACCACAAGCACCTCAAATGAGGCTTCTCTCAGCTCTAGGTATGTGAGAGGGACCCTGAGTTTGCGGCCTCAAGTGGAATGGACACCGCGATGCCCTGGCTCGAAATAAGGCCGGATATCCCGGCAGTGACTTGAATGCAGGCTCGTCTTGCATCTCCCAAGACAAAAGGATGTCTGAATCCCCTGTGGAGACCACAGAGAAAGACCTAGTTCCCCACCTCATCGCGACCGGAGGCCTCACATCCTTTGAAAACTCCAGAGGTATTCGGAGATCAGTGCCTCCAAAGGAGACGATGCCTACCTCCTCGTGAATCTTGATAAGAGTCCCAGGATTCCTGTGGCACGTGGAAAGGGACCCTTGGTCTCCCGCCTCAGCTGGAGAGGCGTCCCAATTGCCCTGCCAAGCCTCGAGGAGAATCCCGAGTTGTCCCTCCCAGCTAAGCAGGAGTCCTGACGTGGCTGAACAAACACGTGTGTGGAAGGGCCCTCCCCGTCGTAACTCGAGAATATACCCCAGGTTCCCGCCGCAACTCGAGAAAAACCATGAGACTTCCCCCTCGCCGCGAGATGAGGACCGATTCCCCTGCACTGCGTGCAGAGCAATTCCGTGTTGCACATCACACAGGAAAGGAGCCTTGATTTCCTTGATGTCACTCCAGAGAAACCCCAAGAACACTGTTTCAAGGCTAGAGGGATACTGAGGTCACTGTAGCAACACGAAAGGGCTCCGTGAACCAAGAATCAACTCGAGATGAGAGGTTAGTCCCTGGCTTCGACTCCAGAGGAATAGCACCTTACCACAAGCACCTCAAGAGGAGGCTTCTCTCAGCTCTAGGTATGTGAGAGGGACCCTGAGTTTGCGGCCTCAAGTGGAATGGCCACCGCGATGCCCTGACTCGAAATAAGGCTGGATATCCCTGCAGTGACTTGAATGCAGGTTCTTCTTGCATCTCCCAAGACGAAAGGATGTCTGAATCCCCTGTGGAGACCACAGAGAAAGACCTAGTTCCCCACCTCATCGCGACCGGAGGCCTCACATCCTTTGAAAACTCCAGAGGTACGCGGAGATCAGTGCCTCCAAAGGAGACGATGCCTGCCTCCTCGTGAATCTTGATAGGAGTCCCAGGATTCCTGTGGCACGTGGAAAGGGACACTTGGTCTCCCGACTCAGCTGGAGAGGCGTCCCAATTGCCCTGCCAAGCCTCAAGGAGAATCCCGAGTTGTCCCTCGCAACTAGGCAGGCGTCCTGACGTCGCTGAACAAACACGTGTGTGGAAGGGCCATCCCCGACGTAACTCGAGAATACACCCCAGGTTCCCGCCGCAACTCGAGAAAAACCATGAGCCTTCCCCCTCGCTGCGAGATGAGGCCCGATTCCCCTGCACTGCGTGCAGAGCAATTCCGTGTTGCACATCACACATGAAAGGAGCCTTGATTTCCTTCATGGTACTCCAGAGAAACCCCAAGAACACTGTTTCAAGGCTAGAGGGATCCTGAGGTCACTGTAGCAACATGAAAGAGCTCCGTGGACCAAAAATCAACTCGAGATGAGAGGTTAGTCCCTGGCTTCAACTCCAGGGGAATACCACCTTACCAGAAGTACCTCAAAGGAGGCTTCTCTCAGCTCCAGGTATGTGAGAGGGACCCTGAGTTTGCGGCCTCAAGTGCAATGGACACCACGATGCCCTGACTCAAAATAAGGCCGGATATCCCTGCAGTGACTTGAATGCAGGCTCGTCTTGCATCTCCCAAGAAGAAAGGATGTCTGAATCCCCTGCGGAGAACACAGAGAAAGACCTAGTTCCCCACCTCATCGCGACCAGAGGCCTCATATCCTTTGAAAACTCCAGAGGTACGCGGAGATCAGTGCCTCCAAAGGAGACGATGCCTGACTCCTCGTGAAACATGATAGGATTCCCAGGATTCCTGTGGCACGTGGAAAGGGACCCTTGGTTTCCCTCCTCAGCTGGAGAGGCGTCCCAATTGCCCTGCCAAGCCTCGAGGTGAATCCCAAGTTGTCCCTCGCAACTAGGCAGGCGTCCTGACGTCGCTGAACAAACACGTGTGTGGAAGGGCCATCCCCGCCGTAACTCGAGAATTTACCCCAGGTTCCCGCCGCAACTCGAGAAAAACCATGAGACTTCCCCCTCGCCGCGAGATGAGGCCTGATTCCCCTGCACTGCGTGCAGAGCAATGCCGTGTTGCACATCACACAGGAAAGGAGCCTTGATTTCCTTGATGTCACTCCAGAGAAACCCCAAGAACACTATTTCAAGGCTAGAGGGATCCTGAGGTCAGTGTAGCAACACGAAAGAGCTCCATGGACCAAGAATCAACTCGAGATGAGAGTTTAGTTCCTGGCTTCGACTCCAGAGGAATACCACCTTACCACAAGCACCTCCAGAGAAGACTTCTCTCAGCTTTAGGTATGTGAGAGGGACCCTGAGTTTGCAGCCTCAAGTGGAATGGACACCGCGATGCCCTGACTCGACATAAGGCCGGATATCCCTGCAGTGACTTGAATGCAGGCTCGTCTTGCATCTCCCAAGACGAAAGGATGTCTGAATCCCCTGTGGAAACCACAGAGAAAGACCTAGTTCCCCACCTCATCGCGACCGGAAGCCTCACATCCTTTGAAAACTCCAGAGGTACGCGGAGATCAGTGCCTCCAAAGGAGACGATGCCTGCCTTCTCGTGAAACTTGATAGGAGTCCCAGGATTCCTGTGGCATGTGGAAAGGGACCCTTGGTGTCCCGACTCAGCTGGAGAGGTGTCCCATTGCCCTGCCAAGCCTCGAGGAGAGTCCCGAGTTGTCCCTCGCAACTAGGCAGGAGTCCTGATGTCGCTGAACAAACACGTGTGTGGAAGGGCCATCCCCGCCGTAACTCGAGAACATACCCCAGGTTCCCGCCGCAACTCGAGAAAAATCATGAGACTTCCCCCTCGTCGCGAGAAGAGGCCCGATTCCCCTGCACTGCGTGCAGAGCAATTCCGTGTTGCACATCACACAGGAAAGGATCCTTGATTTCCTTCATGGCACTCCAGAGAAACTCCAAGAACACTGTTTCAAGGCTAGAGGGATCCTGAGGTCACTGTAGCAACACGAAAGGGCTCCGTGGACCAAGATTCAAATCGAGATGAGAGGTTAGTCCCTGGCTTCGACTCCAGAGGAATAGCACCTTACCACAAGCACCTCAAGAGGAGTCTTCTCTCAGCTCTAGGTATGTGAGAGGGACCCTGAGTTTGCAGCCTCAAGTGGAATGGACACCCCGATGCCATGACTCGAAATAAGGCCGGATATCCCTGCAGTGACTTGAATGCAGGCTCGTCTTGCATCTCCCAAGACGAAAGAATGTCTGAATCCCCTGTGGAGACCACAGAGAAAGACCTAGTTCCCCACCTCATCGCGACCGGAGGCCTCACATCCTTTGAAAACTCCAGACGTACGCGGAGATCAGGGCTTCCAAAGGAGACGATGCCTGACTCCTCGTGAAACTTGATAGGAGTCCCAGGATTCCTGTCGCACGTGGAAAGGGACACTTGGTCTCCCGCCTCAGCTGGAGAGGCGTCCCAATTGCCCTGCCAAGCCTCAAGGAGAATCCCGAGTTGTCCCTCGCAACTAGGCAGGAGTCCTGACGTCGCTGAACAAACATGTGCGTGGAAGTGCCATCCCCGTCGTAACTCGAGAATATACCCCAGGTTCCCGCCGCAACTCGAGAAAAACCATGAGACTTCTCCCACGCCGCGAGATGAGGCCCGATTCCCCTGCACTGCGTGCAGAGCAATTCCGTGTTGCACATCACACATGAAAGGAGCCTTGATTTCCTGCATGGTACTCCAGAGAAACCCCAAGAACACTGTTTCAAGGCTAGAGGGATCCTGAGGTCACTGTAGCAACATGAAAGAGCTCCGTGGACCAAAAATCAACTCGAGATGAGAGGTTAGTCCCTGGCTTCAACTCCAGGGGAATACCACCTTACCAGAAGCACCTCAAAGGAGGCTTCTCTCAGCTCCAGGTATGTGAGAGGGACCCTGAGTTTGCGGCCTCAAGTGCAATGGACACCACGATGCCCTGACTCAAAATAAGGCCGGATATCCCTGCAGTGACTTGAATGCAGGCTCGTCTTGCATCTCCAAAGAAGAAAGGATGTCTGAATTCCCTGCGGAGAACACAGAGAAAGACCTAGTTCCCCACCTCATCGCGACCAGAGGCCTCATATCCTTTGAAAACTCCAGAGGTACGCGGAGATCAGTGCCTCCAAAGGAGACGATGCCTGACTCCTCGTGAAACATGATAGGATTCCCAGGCTTTCTGTGGCACGTGGAAAGGGACCCTTGGTTTCCCGCCTCAGCTGGAGAGGCGTCCCAATTGCCCTGCCAAGCCTCGAGGTGAATCCCGAGTTGTCCCTCGCAACTAGGAAGGAGTCCTGACGTCGCAGAACAAACACGTGTGTGGAAGGGCCATCCCCGCCGTAACTCGAGAATTTACCCCAGGTTCCCGCCGCAACTCGAGAAAAACCATGAGACTTCCCCCTCGCCGCGAGATGAGGCCTGATTCCCCTGCACTGCGTGCAGAGCAATGCCGTGTTGCACATCACACAGGAAAGGATCCTTGATTTCCTTGATGTCACTCCAGAGAAACCCCAAGAACACTGTTTCAAGGCTAGAGGGATCCTGAGGTCAGTGTAGCAACACGAAAGAGCTCCATGGACCAAGAATCTACTCGAGATGAGAGGTTAGTTCCTGGCTTCGACTCCAGAGGAATACCACCTTACCACAAGCACCTCCAGAGGAGACTTCTCTCAGCATTAGGTATGTGAGAGGGACCCTGAGTTTGCAGCCTCAAGTGGAATGGACACCGCGATGCCCTGACTCGACATAAGGCCGGATATCCCTGCAGTGACTTGAATGCAGGCTCGTCTTGCATCTCCCAAGACGAAAGGATGTCTGAATTCCCTGTGGAAACCACAGAGAAAGACCTAGTTCCCCACCTCATCGCGACCGGAAGCCTCACATCCTTGGAAAACTCCAGAGGTACGCGGAGATCAGTGCCTCCAAAGGAGACGATGCCTGCCTTCTCGTGAAACTTGATAGGAGTCCCAGGATTCCTGTGGCATGTGGAAAGGGACCCTTGGTGTCCCGACTCAGCTGGAGAGGCGTCCCATTGCCCTGGCAAGCCTCGAGGAGAATCCCGAGTTTACCTCACAACTAGGCACGAATCCTGACGTCGCTGAACAAACACGTGTGTGGAAGAGCCATCCAAGTCGTAACTCGAGCATATACCCCAGGTTCCGGCCGCAACTCGAGAAAAACCATGAGACTTCCCCCTCGCCGCGAGATGAGGCCTTATTCCCCTGCACTGCGTGCAGAGCAATTCCGTGTTGCACATCACACATGAAAGGAGCCTTGATTTCCTTCATGGTACTCCAGAGAAACCCCAGGAACACTGTTTCAAGGCTAGAGGGATACTGAGGTCACTGTAGCAACACGAAAGGGCTCCGTGGACCAAAAATCAACTCGAGATGAGAGGTTAGTCCCTGGCTTCGACTCCAGAGGAATAGCACCTTACCACAAGCACCTCAAGAGTAGGCTTCTCTCAGCTGTAGGTATGTGAGAGGGATCCTGAGTTTGCGGCCTCAAGTGGAATGGACACCCCGATGCCCTGACTCGAAATAAGGCCAGATATCCCTGCAGTGACTTGAATGCAGGCTCGTCTTGCATCTCCCAAGACGAAAGGATGTCTGAATCCCCTGTGGAGACCACAGAGAAAGACCTAGTTCCTTGGTCTAGTTCTGTGAAAAATACCGTTGGTAGCTTGATAGGGATTGCATTGAATCTATAGATTGCTTTCAGTAGAATAGCCATTTTGACAATATTGATTCTTCCAATCCATGAACACGGTATGTTTCTCCATCTGTTTGTGTCCTCTTTGATTTCTTTCATCAGTGTTTTATAGTTTTCTATATAGGTCTTTTGTTTCTTTAGGTAGATATACTCCTAAGTATTTTATTCTTTTTGTTGCAATGGTGAATGGTATTGTTTCCTTAATTTCTCTTTCTGTTTTTTCATCGTTAGTATATAGGAATGCAAGGGATTTCTGTGTGTTAATTTTATATCCTGCAACTTTACTATATTCATTGATTAGTTCTAGTAATTTTCTGGTAGAGTCTTTAGGGTTTTCTATATAGAGGATCATGTCATCACAGAACTAGACCAAAGAATTTCACAATTTGTATGGAAATACAAAAAACCTCGAATAGCCAAAGTAATCTTGAAAAAGAAGAATGGAACTGGAGGAATCAACCTGCCTGACTTCAGACTCTACTACAAAGCCACAGTCATCAAGAGAGTGTGGTACTGGCACAAAGACAGAAATATAGACCAATGGAACAGAATAGAAAGCCCAGAGATAAATCCACGAACCTATGGACACCTTATCTTTGACAAAGGAGGCAAGGATATACAATGGAAAAAAGACAACCTCTTTAACAAGTGGTGCTGGGAAAACTGGTCAACCACTTGCAAAAGAATGAAACTAGAACACTTTCTAACACCATACACAAAAATAAACTCAAAATGGATTAAAGATCTAAATGTAAGACCAGAAACTATAAAACTCCTAGAGGAGAACATAGGCAAAACACTCTCCGACATAAATCACAGCAAGATCCTCTATGACCCACCTCCCAGAATATTGGAAATAAAAGCAAAACTAAACAAATGGGATCTAATGAAACTTAAACGCTTTTGCACTACAAAAGAAACTATAAGTAAGGTGAAAAGACAGCCGTCAGATTGGGAGAAAATAATAGCAAATGAAGAAACAGACAAAGAATTAATCTCAAAAATATACAAGCAACTCCTGCAGCTCAATTCCAGAAAAATAAATGACCCAATCCAAAAATGGGCCAGAGAACTAAACAGACATTTCTCCAAAGAAGACATACAGATGGCTAACAAACACATGAAAAGGTGCTCAACATCACTCATTATTAGAGAAATGCAAATCAAAACCACAATGAGGTACCATTACACACCAGTCAGGATGGCTGCTATCCAAAAGTCTACAAGCAATAAATGCTGGAGAGGCTGTGGAGAAAAGGGAACCCTCTTACACTGTTGGTGGGAATGCAAACTAGTACAGCCACTATGGAAAACAGTGTGGAGATTCCTTAAAAAACTGGAAATAGAACTGCCATATTACCCAGCAATACCACTTCTGGGCATACACACTGAGGAAACCAGATCTGAAAGAGACACATGCACCCCCATGTTCATCGCAGCACTGTTTATAATAGCCAGGACATGGAAGCAACCTAGATGCCCATCAGCAGATGAATGGATAAGGAAGCTGTGGGACATATACACCATGGAATTTTACTCAGCCGTCAAAAAGAATTCATTTGAACCAGTCCTAATGAGATGGATGAAACTGGAGCCCCTTATACAGAGTGAAGTAAGCCAGAAAGATAAAGAACATTACAGCATACTAACACATATATATGGAATTTAGAAAGATGGTAACGAGAACCCTATATGCAAAACAGAAAAAGAGACACAGAAATACAGAACAGACTTTTGAACTCTGTGGGAGAAGGTGAGGGTGGGATGTTTCAAAAGAACAGCATGTATACTATCTATGGTGAAACAGATCACCAGCCCAGGTGGGATGCATGAGACAAGTGCTCCGGCCTGGTGCACTGGGAAGACCCAGAGGAATCGGGTGGAGAGGGAGATGGGAGGGGGGATCGGGATGGGGAATAAGTGTAAATCTATGGCTGATTCATATCAATGTATGACAAGACCCACTGAAATGTTGTGAAGTAATTAGCCTCCAATTAATAAAAAAAATTAAAAAAAAAAAAAAGAAAAAAAAAAAAAAAAAAGAAAGACCTAGTTCCCCTCCTCATCGCGACTGGAGGCCTCACATCCTTTGAAAACTCCAGAGGTACGCGGAGATCAGTGCCTCCAAAGGAGACGATGCCTGCCTCCTCGTGAAACTTGATAGGAGTCCCAGGATTCCTGTGGCACGTGGAAAGGGACCCTTGGTCTCGCGCCTCAGCTGGAGAGGCGTCCCAATTGCCCTGCCAAGCCTCGAGGAGAGTCCCGAGTTGTCCCTCGCAAGTAGGCAGGAGTCCTGACGTCGCTGAAGAAACACGTGTGTGGAAGGGCCATCCCCGTCGTAACTCGAGAATATACCCCAGGTTCTCGCCGCAACCCGAGTAAAATCATGAGACTTCCCCCTCGTCGCGAGAAGAGGCCCGATTCCCCTGCACTGCGTGCAGAGCCATTCCGTGTTGCACATCACACATGAAAGGAGCCTTGATTTTCTTGATGGCACTCCAGAGAAACCCCAAGAACACTGTTTCAAGGCTAGAGGGATACTAAGGTCACTGTAGCAACACGAAAGGGCTCCGTGGACCAAGAATCAACTCGAGATGAGAGGTTAGTCCCTGGCTTCAACTCCAGAAGAATACCACCTTACCACAAGCACCTCAAAGGAGGCTTCTCTCAGCTCTAGGTATGTGAGAGGGACCCTGAAATTGCGGCCTCAAGTGGAATGGACACCCCGATACCCTGACTCGAAATAAGGCCGGATATCCCTGCAGTGACTTGAATGCAGGCTCGTCTTGCATCTCCCAAGACGACAGGATGTCTGAATCCCCTGTGGAGACCACAGAGAAAGACCTAGTTCCCCACCTCATCGCGACCGGAGGCCTCACATCCTTTGAAAACTCCAGAGGTACGCGGAGATCAGTGCCTCCAAAGGAGACGATGCCTGACTCCTCGTGAAACTTGATTGGAGTCCCAGGATTTCTGTGGCACGTGGAAAGGGAGCCTTGGTCTCCCGTCTCAGCTGGAGAGGCGTTCCAATTGCCCTGCCAAGCCTCGAGGAGAATCCCGAGTTGTCCCTCGCAACTAGGCAGGAGTCCTGACGTCGCTGAACAAACACGTGTGTGGAAGGGCCATCCCCGACGTAACTCGAGAATATACCCCAGGTTCCCGCCGCAACTCGAGAAAAACCATGAGCCTTCCCCCTCGCCGCGAGATGAGGCCCGATTCCCCTGCACTGCGTGCAGAGCAATTCCGTGTTGCACATCACACAGGAAAGGAGCCTTGATTTCCTTGATGGCACTCCAGAGAAACCCCAAGAACACTGTTTCAAGGCTAGAGGGATCCTGAGGTCATTGTAGAAACACGAAAGAGCTCCGTGGACCAAGAATCAACTCGAGATGAGAGGTTAATCCCTGGCTTCGCCTCCAGAAGAATGCCACCTTACCACAAGCACCTCAAGAGGAGTCTTCTCTCAGCTCTAGGTATGTGAGAGGGACCCTGAGTTTGCGGCCTCAAGTGGAATGGACTCCGCGATGACCTGACTCGAAATAAGGCCGGATATCCCTGCAGTGACTTGAATGCAGGCTCGTCTTGCATCTCCCAAGACGAAAGGATGTCTGAATCCCCTGTGGAGACCACAGAGAAAGACCTAGTTCCTTGGTCTAGTTCTGTGAAAAATACCGTTGGTAGCTTGATAGGGATTGCATTGAATCTATAGATTGCTTTCGGTAGAATAGCTATTTTGACAATATTGATTCTTCCAATCCATGAACACGGTATGTTTCTCCATCTGTTTGTGTCCTCTTTGATTTCTTTCATCAGTGTTTTATAGTTTTCTATGTATAGGTCTTTTGTTTCTTTAGGTAGATATACTCCTAAGTATTTTATTCTTTTTGTTGCAATGGTGAATGGTATTGTTTCCTTAATTTCTCTTTCTGTTTTTACATCGTTAGTATATAGGAATGCAAGGGATTTCTGTGTGTTAATTTTATATCCTGCAACTTTACTATATTCATTGATTAGTTCTAGTAATTTTCTGGTAGAGTCTTTAGGGTTTTCTATATAGAGGATCATGTCATCACAGAACTAGACCAAAGAATTTCACAATTTGTATGGAAATACAAAAAACCTCGAATAGCCAAAGTAATCTTGAAAAAGAAGAATGGAACTGGAGGAATCAACCTGCCTGACTTCAGACTCTACTACAAAGCCACAGTCATCAAGACAGTGTGGTACTGGCACAAAGACAGAAATATAGACCAATGGAACAGAATAGAAAGCCCAGAGATAAATCCACGAACCTATGGACACCTTATCTTTGACAAAGGAGGCAAGGATATACAATGGAAAAAAGACAACCTCTTTAACAAGTGGTGCTGGGAAAACTGGTCAACCACTTGCAAAAGAATGAAACTAGAACACTTTCTAACACCATACACAAAAATAAACTCAAAATGGATTAAAGATCTAAATGTAAGACCAGAAACTATAAAACTCCTAGAGGAGAACATAGGCAAAACACTCTCCGACATAAATCACAGCAAGATCCTCTATGACCCACCTCCCAGAATATTGGAAATAAAAGCAAAACTAAACAAATGGGATCTAATGAAACTTAAAAGCTTTTGCACTACAAAAGAAACTATAAGTAAGGTGAAAAGACAGCCGTCAGATTGGGAGAAAATAATAGCAAATGAAGAAACAGACAAAGGATTAATCTCAAAAATATACAAGCAACTCCTGCAGCTCAATTCCAGAAAAATAAATGACCCAATCCAAAAATGGGCCAGAGAACTAAACAGACATTTCTCCAAAGAAGACATACAGATGGCTAACAAACACATGAAAAGGTGCTCAACATCACTCATTATTAGAGAAATGCAAATCAAAACCACAATGAGGTACCATTACACACCAGTCAGGATGGCTGCTATCCAAAAGTCTACAAGCAATAAATGCTGGAGAGGCTGTGGAGAAAAGGGAACCCTCTTACACTGTTGGTGGGAATGCAAACTAGTACAGCCACTATGGAAAACAGTGTGGAGATTCCTTAAAAAACTGGAAATAGAACTGCCATATTACCCAGCAATACCACTTCTGGGCATACACACTGAGGAAACCAGATCTGAAAGAGACACATGCACCCCAATGTTCATCGCAGTACTGTTTATAATAGCCAGGACATGGAAGCAACCTAGATGCCCATCAGCAGATGAATGGATAAGGAAGCTGTGGGACATATACACCATGGAATTTTACTCAGCCGTCAAAAAGAATTCATTTGAACCAGTCCTAATGAGATGGATGAAACTGGAGCCCCTTATACAGAGTGAAGTAAGCCAGAAAGATAAAGAACATTACAGCATACTAACACATATATATGGAATTTAGAAAGATGGTAACGAGAACCCTATATGCAAAACAGAAAAAGAGACACAGAAATACAGAACAGACTTTTGAACTCTGTGGGAGAAGGTGAGGGTGGGATGTTTCAAAAGAACAGCATGTATACTATCTATGGTGAAACAGATCACCAGCCCAGGTGGGATGCATGAGACAAGTGCTCCGGCCTGGTGCACTGGGAAGACCCAGAGGAATCGGGTGGAGAGGGAGATGGGAGGGGGGATCGGGATGGGGAATAAGTGTAAATCTATGGCTGATTCATATCAATGTATGACAAGACCCACTGAAATGTTGTGAAGTAATTAGCCTCCAACTAATAAAAAAAAATTAAAAAAAAAAAAAAGAAAAAAAAAAAAAAAAAAAAAGAAAGACCTAGTTCCCCTCCTCATCGCGACCGGAGGCCTCACATCCTTTGAAAACTCCAGAGGTACGCGGAGATCAGTGCCTCCAAGGGAGACGATGCCTGACTCCTAATGAATCTTGATAGGAGTCCCAGGATTCCTGTGGCATGTGGAAAGGGACTCTTGGTCTTGCGCCTCAGCTGGAGAGGCGTCCCAATTGCCCTGCCAAGCCTCGAGGAGAATCCCGAATTGTCCTTCGCAAGTAGGCAGGAGTCCTGACGTCGCTGAACAAACACGTGTGTGGAAGGGCCATCCCCGTCGTAACTCGAGAATATACCCCAGGTTCCCGCCGCAACTCGAGAAAAACCATGAGACTTCTCCCAAGCTGCGAGATGAGGCCCGATTCCCCTGCACTGCGTGCAGAGCAATTCCGTGTTGCACATCACACACGAAAGGATCCTTGATTTCCTTCATGGCACTCCAGAGAAACCCCAAGAACACTGTTTCAAGGCTAGAGGGATCCTGAGGTCACTGTAGCAACACGAAAGAGCTCCGTGGACCAGAAATCAACTCGAGATGAGAGATTAGTCCCTGGCTTCGACTCCAGAGGAATACCACCTTACCAGAAGCACCTCAAAGGAGGCTTCTCTCAGCTCTAAGTATGAGAGAGGGACCCTGAATTTGCGGCCTCAAGTGGAATGGACACCGCGATTCCCTGACTCGAAATAAGGCCGGATATCCCGGCAGTGACTTGAATGCAGGCTCGTCTTGCATCTCCCAAGACGAAAGGATGTCTGAATCCCCTGTGGAGACCACAGAGAAAGACCTAGTTCCCCACCTCATCGCGACCGGAGGCCTCACATCCTTTGAAAACTCCAGAGGTACGCGGAGATCAGTGCCTCCAAAGGAGACGATGCCTGACTCCTTGTGAATCTTGATAGGAGTCCCAGGATTTCTGTGGCACGTGGAAAGGGACACTTGGTCTCCCGCCTCAGCTGGAGAGGCGTCCCAATTGCCCTGCCAAGCCTCGAGGAGAATCCCGAGTTGTCCCTCGCAGCTAGGCAGGAGTCCTGACGTCGCTGAACAAACATGTGTTTGGAAGGGCCATCCCCGTCGTAACTCGAGAATTTACCCCAGGTTCCCGCCGCAACTCGAGAAAAACCATGAGACTTCAAACTCGCCACGAGATGAGGCCCAATTCTCCTGCACTGCGTGCAGAGCAATTCCGTGTTGCACATCACACAGGAAAGGAGCCTTGATTTCCTTGATGGTACTCCAGAGAAACCCCAAGAACACTGTTTCAAGGCTTGAGGGATCCTGAGGTCACTGTAGCAACACGAAAGAGCTCCGTGGACCAAGAATCAACTCGAGATGAGAGGTTAGTCCCTGATTCGACTCCAGAGGAATAGCACCTTACCACAAGCACCTCAAGAGGAGGCTTCTCTCAGCTCTAGGTATGTGAGAGGGACCCTGAGTTTGCGGCCTCAAGTGGAATGGACACCGCGATGCCCTGACTCGAAATAAGGCCGTATATCACTGCAGTGACTTGAATGCAGGCTCGTCTTGCATCTCCCAAGATGAAAGGATGTCTGAATCCCCTGTGGAGACCACAGAGAAAGACCTAGTTCCCCACCTCATCGCGACCGGAGGCCTCACATCCTTTGAAAATTCCAGAGGTACGCGGAGATCAGTGCCTCCAAAGGAGACGATGCCTGCCTCCTCGTGAATCTTGATAGGAGTCCCAGGATTCCTGTGGCAAGTGGAAAGGGACCCTTGGTGTCCCGACTCAGCTGGAGAGGCGTCCCATTGCCCTGCCAAGCCTCGAGGAGAGTTCCGTGTTGTCCCTCGCAACTAGGCAGGAGTCCTGTCGTCGCTGAACAAACACGTGTGTGGAAGGGCCATCCCCGTCGTAACTCGAGAATATACCCCAGGTTCCCGCCGCAACTCGAGAAAAACCATGAGACTTCTCCCACGCCGCGAGATGAGGCCCGATTCCCCTGCACTGCGTGCAGAGCAATTCCGTGTTGCACATCACACATGAAAGGATCCTTGATTTCCTTCATGGCACTCCAGAGAAACCCCAAGAACACTGTTTCAAGGCTAGAGGGATCCTGAGGTCACTGTAGCAACACGAAAGAGCTCTGTGGACCAGAAATCAACTCGAGATGAGAGATTAGTCCCTTGCTTCGACTCCAGAGGAATACCACCTTACCACAAGCACCTCAAGGGGAGGCTTTTCTCAGCTCTAGGTATGTGAGAGGGACCCTGAGTTTGCCCCCTGAAGTGGAATGGACACGGGGATGCCCTGACTCGAAATAAGGCCGGATATCCCTGCAGTGTCTTGAATGCAAGCTCGTCTTGCATCTCCCAAGACGAAAGGATGTCTCAATCCCCTGTGGAGACCACAGAGAAAGACCTAGTTCCCCACCTCATCGCGACCGGAGGCCTCACATCCTTTGAAAACTCCAGAGGTACGCGGAGACCAGTGCCTCCAAAGGAGACGATGCCTGACTCCTCTTGAAACTTGAGAGGAGTCCCAGGATTCCTGTGGCACTTGGAAACGGACCCCTGGTCTCCCGCCTCAGCTGGAGAGGCATCCCAATAGCCCTGGCAAGCCTCGAGGAGAATCCCGAGTTGTACCTCACAACTAGACAGGAATCCTGACGTCGCTGAACAAACACGTGTGTGGAAGAGCCATCCCCGACGTAACTCGAGAATATACCCCAGGTTCCCGCCGCAACTCGAGAAAAATCATGAGACTTCCCCCTCGCCGCGAGATGAGGCCTGATTCCCCTGCACTGCGTGCAGAGCAATTCCGTGTTGCACATCACACAGGAAAGGAGCCTTGATTTCCTTGATGGCACTCCAGAGAAACCCCAAGAACATTGTTTCAAGGCTAGAGGGATCCTGAGGTCACTGTAGCAACAAGAAAGAGCTCCGTGGACTAAGAATCAACTCGAGATGCGAGGTTAGTCCCTGAGTTCGACTCCAGAGGAATACCACCTTACCACAAGCACCTCAAGAGGAGGCTTCTTTCATCTCTAGGTATGTGAGAGGGACCCTGAAATTGTGGCCTCAAGTGGAATGGACACCGCGATGCCCTGACTCGAAATAAGGCCGGATATCCCTGCAGTGATTGAATGCAGGCTCGTCTTGCATCTCCCAAGACGAAAGGATGTCTGAATCCCCTGTGGAGACCACAGAGAAAGATCTAGTTCCCCACCTCATCGCGACCGGAGGCCTCACATCCTTTGAAAACTCCAGAGGTACGCGGAGATCAGTGCCTCCAAAGGAGACGATGCCTGACTCCTCGTGAAACTTGATAGGAGTCCCAGGATTCCTGTTGCACGTGGAAAGGAGCCTTGGTCTCCCGGCTCAGCTGGAGAGGCGTCCCAATTGCCCTGCCAAGCCTCGAGGAGAATCCCGAGTTGTCCCTCGCAACTAGGCAGGAGTCCTGCCGTCGCTGAACAAACACGTGTGTGGAAGGGCCATCCCCGACGTAACTCGAGAATTTTCCCCAGGTTCCCGCCGCAACTCGAGAAAGATCATGAGACTTCCCCCTCACCGCAAGATGAGGCCCGATTCCCCTGCACTGCGTGCAGAGCAATTCCGTGATGCACATCACACAGGAAAGGAGCCTTGATTTCCTTCATGGCACTCCAGAGAAACCCCAGGAAAAATGTTTCAAGGCTAGAGTGATACTGAGGTCACTGTAGCAACAAGAAAGGGCTCCATGGACCAAGAATCAACTCGAAATGAGAGGTTAGTCCCTTGCTTCGACTCCAGAGGAATACCACCTTACCACAAGCACCTCAAGAGGAGGCTTCTCTCAGCTCTAGGTATGTGAGAGGGACCCTGAGTTTGCGGCCTCAAGTGGAATGGACACCCCGATGCCCTGACTCGAAATAAGGCCGGATATCCCTGCAGTGACTTGAATGCAGGCTCGTCTTGCATCTCCCAAGACGAAAGGATGTCTGAATCCCCTGTGGAGAACACAGAGAAAGACCTAGTTCCCCACCTCATGGCGATCGGAGGCCTCACATCCTTTGAAAACTCCAGAGGTACGCGGAGATCAGTGCCTCCAAAGCAGATGATGCCTGACTTCTCGTGAAACTTGATAGGAGTCCCAGGATTCCTGTGGCACGTGGAAAGGGACCCTTGGTCTCCCGCCTCAGCTGGAAAGGCGTCCCAATTGCCCCTGCCAAGCATCGTGGAGAATCCCGAGTTGTCCCTCGCAACTAGGCAGGAGTACTGACGTCGCTGAACAAACACGTGTGTGGAAGGGCCATCCCCGCCGTAACTCGAGAATATACCCCAGGTTCCCGCCGCAACTCGAGAAAAACCATGAGCCTTCCCCCTCGCCTCGAGATGCGGCCCGATTCCCCTGCACTGCGTGCAGAGCAATTCCGTGTTGCACATCACACATGAAAGGAGCCTTGATTTCCTTGATGGCACTCCAGAGAAACCCCAAGAACACTGTTTCAAGGCTAGAGGGATCCTGAGGTCACTGTAGCAACATGAAAGAGCTCCGTGGACCAAAAACCAAGTCGAGATTAGAGGTTAGTCCCTGGCTTCGACTCCAGAGGAATACCACCTTACCACAAACACCTCAAGGGGAGGCTTTTCTCAGCTCTAGGTATGTGAAAGTGACCCTGAGTTTTCCCCCTGAAGTGAAATGGACACGGGGATGCCCTGACTCGAAATAAGGCCGGATATCCCTGCAGTGTCTTGAATGCAAGCTCGTCTTGCATCTCCCAAGATGAAAGGATGTCTCAATCCCCTGTGGAGACCACAGAGAAAGACCTAGTTAACCACCTCATCGCGACCGGAGGCCTCACATCCTTTGAAAACTCCAGAGGTTCGCGGAGATCAGTGCCTCCAAAGGAGACGATGCCTGCCTCCTCGTGAAACTTGAGAGGAGTCCCAGGATTCCTGTGGCACGTGGAAAGGGACCCTTGGTCTCCCGCCTCAGCTGGAGAGGCATCCCAATTGCCCTGACAAGCCTCGAGGAGAATCCCGAGCTGTACCTCACAACTAGGCAGGAATCCTGACGTCGCTGAACAAACACGTGTGTGGAAGAGCCATCCCCTTCGTAACTCGAGCATATATCCCAGGTTCCCGCCGGACTGGAGAAAACCGATGAGACTTCCCCCTCGCCGCGAGATGAGGCCCGATTCCCCTGCACTGCGTGCAGAGCAATTCCGTGTTGCACATCACACAGGAAAGGAGCCTTGATTTCCTTCATGGCACTCCAGAGAAACCCCAAGAACACTGTTTCAAGGCTAGAGGGATACTGAGGTCATTGTAGCAACACGAAAGAGCTCCGTGGACCAAGAATCAATTCGAGATGAGAGGTTAGTCCCTGGCTTCGACTCCAGAGGAATAGCACCTTACCACAAGCACCTCAAGAGGAGGCTTCTCTCAGCTCTAGGTATGTGAGAGGGACCCTGAGTTTGCGGCCTTAAGTGGAATGGACACCGCGATGCCCTGACTCGACATAAGGCCGGATATCCCTGCAGTGACTTGAATGCAGGCTCGTCTTGCATCTCCCAAGACGAAAGGATGTCTGAATCCCCTGTGGAGACCACAGAGAAAGACGTAGTTCCCCACCTCATCGCGACCGGAGGCCTCACATCCTTTGAAAACTCCAGAGGTACGCGGAGATCAGTGCCTCCAAAGGAGACGATGCCTGCCTCCTCGTGAATCTTGATAGGAGTCCCAGGATTCCTGTGGCAAGTGGAAAGGGACGCTTGGTGTCCCGACTCAGCTGGAGAGGCGTCCCATTGCCCTGCCAAGCCTCGAGGAGAGTCCCGAGTTGTCCCTCGCAACTAGGCAGGAGTCCTGTCGTCGCTGAACAAACACGTGTGTGGAAGGGCCATCCCCGTCGTAACTCGAGAATATACCCCAGGTTCCCGCCGCAACTCGAGAAAAACCATGAGACTTCTCCCACGCCGCGAGATGAGGCCCGATTCCCCTGCACTGCGTGCAGAGCAATTCCGTGTTGCACATCACACATGAAAGGATCCTTGATTTCCTTCATGGCACTCCAGAGAAACCCCAAGAACACTGTTTCAAGGCTAGAGGGATCCTGAGGTCACTGTAGCAACATGAAAGAGCTCCGTGGACCAAAAACCAAGTCGAGATTAGAGGTTAGTCCCTGGCTTCGACTCCAGAGGAATACCACCTTACCACAAACACCTCAAGGGGAGGCTTTTCTCAGCTCTAGGTATGTGAGAGTGACCCTGAGTGTGCCCCCTGAAGTGAAATGGACACGGGGATGCCCTGACTCGAAATAAGGCCGGATATCCCTGCAGTGTCTTGAATGCAAGCTCGTCTTGCATATCCCAAGATGAAAGGATGTCTCAATCCCCTGTGGAGACCACAGAGAAAGACATAGTTAACCACCTCATCGCGACCGGAGGCCTCACATCCTTTGAAAACTCCAGAGGTTCGCGGAGATCAGTGCCTCCAAAGGAGACGATGCCTGCCTCCTCGTGAAACTTGAGAGGAGTCCCAGGATTCCTGTGGCACGTGGAAAGGGACCCTTGGTCTCCCGCCTCAGCTGGAGAGGCATCCCAACTGCCCTGCCAAGCCTCGAGGAGAATCCCGAGCTGTACCTCACAACTAGGCAGGAATCCTGACGTCGCTGAACAAACACGTGTGTGGAAGAGCCATCCCCTTCGTAACTCGAGCATATATCTCAGGTTCCCGCCGGACTGGAGAAAACCGATGAGACTTCCCCCTCGCCGCGAGATGAGGCCCGATTCCCCTGCACTGCGTGCATAGCAATTCCGTGTTGCACATCACACAGGAAAGGAGCCTTGATTTCCTTGATGGCACTCCAGAGAAACCCCAAGAACACTGTTTCAAGGCTAGAGGGATCCTGAGGTCACTGTAGCAACACGAAAGAGTTCCGTGGACCAAGAATCAATTCGAGATGAGAGGTTAGTCCCTGAGTTCGACTCCAGAGGAATACCACCTTACCACAAGAGGAGGCTTCTGTCAGCTCTAGGTATGTGAGAGGGACCCTGAGTTTGCGGCCTCAAGTGGAATGGACACCGCGATGCCCTGACTCGAAATAAGGCCGGATATCCCTGCAGTGACTTGAATGCAGGCTCGTCTTGCATCTCCCAAGACGAAAGAATGTCTGAATCCCCTGTGGAGACCACAGAGAAAGATCTCGTTCCCCACCTCATCGCGACCGGAGGCCTCACATCCTTTGAAAATTCCAGAGGTACGCGGAGATCAGTGCCTCCAAAGGAGACGATGCCTGACTCCTCGTGAAACTTGATAGGAGTCCCAGGATTCCTGTGGCACGTGGAAAGGGACCCTTGGTCTCCCGCCTCAGCTGGAGAGGCGTCCCAATTGCCCTGCCAAGCCTCGAGGAGAATCCCGAGTTGTCCCTCGCAACTAGGCAGGAGTCCTGACGTCGCTGAACAAACACGTGTGTGGAAGGGCCATCCCCGACGTAACTCGAGAATATACCCCAGGTTCCCGCCGCAACTCGAGAAAAATCATGAGACTTCCCCCTCGTCGCGAGAAGAGGCCCGATTCCCCTGCACTGAGTGCAGAGCAATTCCGTGTTGCACATCACACATGAAAGGAGCCTTGATTTCCTTGATGGCACTCCAGAGAAACCCCAAGAACACTGTTTCAAGGCTAGAGGGATACTGAGGTCACTGTAGCAACACGAAAGGGCTCCGTGGACCAAGAATCAACTCGAGATGAGAGGTTAGTCTCTGGCTTCGACTCCAGAGGAATACCACCTTACCACAAGCACCTCAAGAGGAGGCTTCTCTCAGCTCTAGGTATGTGAGAGGGACCCTGAGTTTGCGGCCTCAAGTAGGATGGACACCCCGATGCCCTGACTCGAAATAAGGCCGGATATCCCTGCAGTGACTTGAATGCAGGCTCGTCTTGCATCTCCCAAGATGAAAGGATGTCTGAATCCCCTTTGGAGACCACAGAGAAAGACCTAGTTCCTTGGTCTAGTTCTGTGAAAAATACCGTTGGTAGCTTGATAGGGATTGCATTGAATCTATAGATTGCTTTCAGTAGAATAGCGATTTTGACAATATTGATTCTTCCAATCCATGAACACGGTATGTTTCTCCATCTGTTTGTGTCCTCTTTGATTTCTTTCATCAGTGTTTTATAGTTTTCTATGTATAGGTCTTTTGTTTCTTTAGGTAGATATACTCCTAAGTATTTTATTCTTTTTGTTGCAATGGTGAATGATATTGTTTCCTTAATTTCTCTTTCTGTTTTTTCATCGTTAGTATATAGGAATGCAAGGGATTTCTGTGTGTTAATTTTATATCCTGCAACTTTACTATATTCATTGATTAGTTCTAGTAATTTTCTGGTAGAGTCTTTAGGGTTTTCTATATAGAGGATCATGTCATCACAGAACTAGACCAAAGAATTTCACAATTTGTATGGAAATACAAAAAACCTCGAATAGCCAAAGTAATCTTGAAAAAGAAGAATGGAACTGGAGGAATCAACCTGCCTGACTTCAGACTCTACTACAAAGCCACAGTCATCAAGACAGTGTGGTACTGGCACAAAGACAGAAATATAGACCAATGGAACAGAATAGAAAGCCCAGAGATAAATCCACGAACCTATGGACACCTTATCTTTGACAAAGGAGGCAAGGATATACAATGGAAAAAAGACAACCTCTTTAACAAGTGGTGCTGGGAAAACTGGTCAACCACTTGCAAAAGAATGAAACTAGAACACTTTCTAACACCATACACAAAAATAAACTCAAAATGGATTAAAGATCTAAATGTAAGACCAGAAACTATAAAACTCCTAGAGGAGAACATAGGCAAAACACTCTCCGACATAAATCACAGCAAGATCCTCTATGACCCACCTCCCAGAATATTGGAAATAAAAGCAAAACTAAACAAATGGGATCTAATGAAACTTAAAAGCTTTTGCACTACAAAAGAAACTATAAGTAAGGTGAAAAGACAGCCGTCAGATTGGGAGAAAATAATAGCAAATGAAGAAACAGACAAAGGATTAATCTCAAAAATATACAAGCAACTCCTGCAGCTCAATTCCAGAAAAATAAATGACCCAATCCAAAAATGGGCCAGAGAACTAAACAGACCTTTCTCCAAAGAAGACATACAGATGGCTAACAAACACATGAAAAGGTGCTCAACATCACTCATTATTAGAGAAATGCAAATCAAAACCACAATGAGGTACCATTACACACCAGTCAGGATGGCTGCTATCCAAAAGTCTACAAGCAATAAATGCTGGAGAGGCTGTGGAGAAAAGGGAACCCTCTTACACTGTTGGTGGGAATGCAAACTAGTACAGCCACTATGGAAAACAGTGTGGAGATTCCTTAAAAAACTGGAAATAGAACTGCCATATTACCCAGCAATACCACTTCTGGGCATACACACTGAGGAAACCAGATCTGAAAGAGACACATGTACCCCAATGTTCATCGCAGCACTGTTTATAATAGCCAGGACATGGAAGCAACCTAGATGCCCATCAGCAGATGAATGGATAAGGAAGCTGTGGGACATATACACCATGGAATTTTACTCAGCCGTCAAAAAGAATTCATTTGAACCAGTCCTAATGAGATGGATGAAACTGGAGCCCATTATACAGAGTGAAGTAAGCCAGAAAGATAAAGAACATTACAGCATACTAACACATATATATGGAATTTAGAAAGATGGTAACGAGAACCCTATATGCAAAACAGAAAAAGAGACACAGAAATACAGAACAGACTTTTGAACTCTGTGGGAGAAGGTGAGGGTGGGATGTTTCAAAAGAACAGCATGTATACTATCTATGGTGAAACAGATCACCAGCCCAGGTGGGATGCATGAGACAAGTGCTCCGGCCTGGTGCACTGGGAAGACCCAGAGGAATCGGGTGGAGAGGGAGATGGGAGGGGGGATCGGGATGGGGAATAAGTGTAAATCTATGGCTGATTCATATCAATGTATGACAAGACCCACTGAAATGTTGTGAAGTAATTAGCCTCCAACTAATAAAAAAAATTAAAAAAAAAAAAAGAAAAAAAAAAAAAAAAAGAAAGAAAGACCTAGTTCCCCTCCTCATCGCGACCGGAGGCCTCACATCCTTTGAAAACTCCAGAGGTACGCGGAGATCAGTGCCTCCAAAGGAGACGATGCCTGGCTCCTCGTGAAACTTGATAGGAGTCCCAGGATTCCTGTGGCACGTGGAAAGGGACCCTTGGTCTCGCGCCTCAGCTGGAGAGGCGTCCCAATTGCCCTGCCAAGCCTCGAGGAGAATCCCGAGTTGTCCCTCGCAAGTAGGCAGGAGTCCTGACGTCGCTGAACAAACACGTGTGTGGAAGGGCCATCCCCGTCGTAACTCGAGAATATACCCCAGGTTCCCGCCGCAACTCGAGAAAAACCATGAGACTTCTCCCACGCCGCGAGATGAGGCCCGATTCCCCTCCACTGCGTGCAGAGCAATTCCGTGTTGCACATCACACAGGAAAGGAGCCCTGATTTCCTTGATGGCACTCCAGAGAAACCCCAAGAACACTGTTTCAAGGCTAGAGGGATCCTGAGGTCACTGTAGCAACACGAAAGAGCTCCATGGACCAAGGATCAACTCGAGATGAGAGGTTAGTCCCTGAGTTCGACTCCAGAGGAATACCACCTTACCACAAGCACCTCAAGAGGAGGCTTCTCTCAGCTCTAGGTATGTGAGAGGGACCCTGAGTTTGCAGCCTCAAGTGGAATGGACACCGAGATGCCCTGACTCGACATAAGGCCGGATATCCCTGCAGTGACTTGAATGCAGGCTCGTCTTGCATCTCCCAAGACGAAAGGATGTCTGAATCCCCTGCGGAGAACACAGAGAAAGACCTAGTTCCCCACCTCATCGCGACCAGAGGCCTCACATCCTTTGAAAACTCCAGAGGTACGCGGAGATCAGTGCCTCCAAAGGAGACGATGCCTGACTCCTCGTGAAACATGATAGGATTCCCAGGCTTTCTGTGGCACGTGGAAAGGGACCCTTGGTCTCCCGCCTCAGCTGGAGAGGCGTCCCAATTGCCCTGCCAAGCCTCGAGGTGAATCCCGAGTTGTCCCTCGCAACTAGGCAGGAGTTTTGACGTCGCTGAACAAACACGTGTGTGGAAGGGCCATCCCCGCCGTAACTCGAGAATTTACCCCAGGTTCCCGCCGCAACTTGAGAAAAACCATGAGACTTCCCCCTCGCCGCGAGATGAGGCCTTATTCCCCTGCACTGCGTGCAGAGCAATGCCGTGTTGCACATCACACAGGAAAGGAGCCTTGATTTCCTTGATGGCACTCCAGAGAAACCCCAAGAACACTGTTTCAAGGCTAGAGGGATACTGAGGTCACTGTAGCAACACGAAAGGGCTCCGTGGACCAAGAATCAACTCGAGATGAGAGGTTAGTCCCTGGCTTCGACTCCAGAGGAATACCACCTTACCACAAGCACCTCAAGGGGAGGCTTCTCTCAGCTCTAGGTATGTGAGAGGGACCCTGAGTTTGCGGCCTCAAGTGGAATGGACACCGCGATGCCCTGACTCGAAATAAGGCCGGATATCCCTGCAGTGACTTGAATGCAGGCTCGTCTTGCATCTCCAAAGACGAAAGGATGTCTGAATCCCCTGTGGAGACCACAGAGAAAGACCTAGTTCCTTGGTCTAGTTCTGTGAAAAATACCGTTGGTAGCTTGATAGGGATTGCATTGAATCTATAGATTGCTTTGGGTAGAATAGCCATTTTGACAATAATGATTCTTCCAATCCATGAACACGGTATGTTTCTACATCTGTTTGTGTCCTCTTTGATTTCTTTCATCAGTGTTTTATAGTTTTTTATGTATAAGTCTTTTGTTTCTTTAGGTAGATATACTCCTAAGTATTTTATTCTTTTTGTTGCAATGGTGAATGGTATTGTTTCCTTAATTTCTCTTTCTGTTTTTTCATCGTTAGTATATAGGAATGCAAGGGATTTCTGTGTGTTAATTTTATATCCTGCAACTTTACTATATTCATTGATTAGTTCTAGTAATTTTCTGGTAGAGTCTTTAGGGTTTTCTATATAGAGGATCATGTCATCACAGAACTAGACCAAAGAATTTCACAATTTGTATGGAAATACAAAAAACCTCGAATAGCCAAAGTAATCTTGAAAAAGAAGAATGGAACTGGAGGAATCAACCTGCCTGACTTCAGACTCTACTACAAAGCCACAGTCATCAAGACAATGTGGTACTGGCACAAAGACAGAAATATAGACCAATGGAACAGAATAGAAAGCCCAGAGATAAATCCACGAACCTATGGACACCTTATCTTTGACAAAGGAGGCAAGGATATACAATGGAAAAAAGACAACCTCTTTAACAAGTGGTGCTGGGAAAACTGGTCAACCACTTGCAAAAGAATGAAACTAGAACACTTTCTAACACCATACACAAAAATAAACTCAAAATGGATTAAAGATCTAAATGTAAGACCAGAAACTATAAAACTCCTAGAGGAGAACATAGGCAAAACACTCTCCGACATAAATCACAGCAAGATCCTCTATGACCCACCTCCCAGAATATTGGAAATAAAAGCAAAACTAAACAAATGGGATCTAATGAAACTTAAAAGCTTTTGCACTACAAAAGAAACTATAAGTAAGGTGAAAAGACAGCCGTCAGATTGGGAGAAAATAATAGCAAATGAAGAAACAGACAAAGGATTAATCTCAAAAATATACAAGCAACTCCTGCAGCTCAATTCCAGAAAAATAAATGACCCAATCCAAAAATGGGCCAGAGAACTAAACAGACATTTCTCCAAAGAAGACATACAGATGGCTAACAAACACATGAAAAGGTGCTCAACATCACTCATTATTAGAGAAATGCAAATCAAAACCACAATGAGGTACCATTACACACCAGTCAGGATGGCTGCTATCCAAAAGTCTACAAGCAATAAATGCTGGAGAGGCTGTGGAGAAAAGGGAACCCTCTTACACTGTTGGTGGGAATGCAAACTAGTACAGCCACTATGGAAAACAGTGTGGAGATTCCTTAAAAAACTGGAAATAGAACTGCCATATTACCCAGCAATACCACTTCTGGGCATACACACTGAGGAAACCAGATCTGAAAGAGACACATGCACCCCAATGTTCATCGCAGCACTGTTTATAATAGCCAGGACATGGAAGCAACCTAGATGACCATCAGCAGATGAATGGATAAGGAAGCTGTGGGACATATACACCATGGAATTTTACTCAGCCGTCAAAAAGAATTCATTTGAACCAGTCCTAATGAGATGGATGAAACTGGAGCCCCTTATACAGAGTGAAGTAAGCCAGAAAGATAAAGAACATTACAGCATACTAACACATATATATGGAATTTAGAAAGATGGTAACGAGAACCCTATATGCAAAACAGAAAAAGAGACACAGAAATACAGAACAGACTTTTGAACTCTGTGGGAGAAGGTGAGGGTGGGATGTTTCAAAAGAACAGCATGTATACTATCTATGGTGAAACAGATCACCAGCTCAGGTGGGATGCATGAGACAAGTGCTCCGGCCTGGTGCACTGGGAAGACCCAGAGGAATCGGGTGGAGAGGGAGATGGGAGGGGGGATCGGGATGGGGAATAAGTGTAAATCTATGGCTGATTCATATCAATGTATGACAAGACCCACTGAAATGTTGTGAAGTAATTAGCCTCCAACTAATAAAAAAAATTAAAAAAAAAAAAAAGAAAAAAAAAAAAAAGAAAGACCTAGTTCCCCTCCTCATCGCGACCGGAGGCCTCACATCCTTTGAAAATTCCAGAGGTACGCGGAGATCAGTGCCTCCAAAGGAGACGATGCCTGACTCCTCGTGAAAATTGATAGGAGTCCCAGGATTCCTGTGGCACGTGGAAAGGACCCTTGGTCTCGCGCCTCAGCTGGAGAGGCGTCCCAATTGCCCTGCCAAGCCTCGAGGAGAATCCCGAGTTGTCCTTCGCAAGTAGGCAGGAGTCCTGACGTCGCTGAACAAACACGTGGGTGGAAGGGCCATCCCCGTCGTAACTCGAGAATATACCCCAGGTTCCCGCCGCAACTCGAGAAAAACCATGAGACTTCTCCCACGCCGCGAGATGAGGCCTGATTCCCCTCCACTGCGTGCAGAGCAATTCCGTGTTGCACATCACACATGAAAGGATCCTTGATTTCCTTCATGGCACTCCAGAGAAACCCCAAGAACACTGTTTCAAGGCTAGAGGGATCCTGAGGTCACTGTAGCAACACGAAAGAGCTCCGTGGACCAGAAATCAACTCGAGATGAGAGATTAGTCCCTGGGTTCGACTCCAGAGGAATACCACCTAACCACAAGCACCTCAAAGGAGGCTTCTCTCAGCTCTAGGTATGTGAGAGGGACCCTGAGTTTGCGGCCTCAAGTGGAATGGACACCGAGATGCCCTGACTCGAAATAAGGCCGGATATCCCTGCAGTGACTTGAATGCAGGCTCATCTTGCATCTCCCAAGACGAAAGGATGTCTGAATCCCCTGTGGAGACCACAGAGAAAGACCTAGTTCCCCACCTCATCGCGACCGGAGGCCTCACATCCTTTGAAAACTCCAGCGGTACGCGGAGATCAGTGCCTCCAAAGGAGACGATGCCTGACTCCTCTTGAAACTTGATAGGAGTCCCAGGATTCCTGTGGCACGTGGAAAGGGACCCTTGGTCTCCCGCCTCAGCTGGAGAGGCGTCGCAATTGCCCTGCCAAGCCTCAAGGATAATCCCGAGTTGTCCCTCACAACTAGGCAGGAGTCCTGACGTTGCTGAACAAACACGTGGGTGGAATGGCCCTCCCAGTGGTAACTCGAGAATATACCCCAGGTTCCCGCCGCAACTCGAGAAAAACCATGAGACTTCTTCCACGCCACGAGATGAGGCCCGATTCCCCTGCACTGCGTGCAGAGCAATTCCGTGTTGCACATCACACATGAAAGGATCCTTGATTTCCTTCATGGCTCTCCAGAGAAACCCCAAGAACACTGTTTCAAGGCTAGAGGGATCCTGAGATCACTGTAGCAACACGAAAGAGCTCCATGGACCAGAAATCAACTCGAGATGAGAGATTAGTCCCTGGCTTCGACTCCAGAGGAATACCACCTTACCACAAGCACCTCAAATGAGGCTTCTCTCAGCTCTAGGTATGTGAGAGGGACCCTGAGTTTGCGGCCTCAAGTGGAATGGACACCGCGATGCCCTGGCTCGAAATAAGGCCGGATATCCCGGCAGTGACTTGAATGCAGGCTCGTCTTGCATCTCCCAAGACAAAAGGATGTCTGAATCCCCTGTGGAGACCACAGAGAAAGACCTAGTTCCCCACCTCATCGCGACCGGAGGCCTCACATCCTTTGAAAACTCCAGAGGTATTCGGAGATCAGTGCCTCCAAAGGAGACGATGCCTACCTCCTCGTGAATCTTGATAAGAGTCCCAGGATTCCTGTGGCACGTGGAAAGGGACCCTTGGTCTCCCGCCTCAGCTGGAGAGGCGTCCCAATTGCCCTGCCAAGCCTCGAGGAGAATCCCGAGTTGTCCCTCCCAGCTAAGCAGGAGTCCTGACGTGGCTGAACAAACACGTGTGTGGAAGGGCCCTCCCCGTCGTAACTCGAGAATATACCCCAGGTTCCCGCCGCAACTCGAGAAAAACCATGAGACTTCCCCCTCGCCGCGAGATGAGGACCGATTCCCCTGCACTGCGTGCAGAGCAATTCCGTGTTGCACATCACACAGGAAAGGAGCCTTGATTTCCTTGATGTCACTCCAGAGAAACCCCAAGAACACTGTTTCAAGGCTAGAGGGATACTGAGGTCACTGTAGCAACACGAAAGGGCTCCGTGAACCAAGAATCAACTCGAGATGAGAGGTTAGTCCCTGGCTTCGACTCCAGAGGAATAGCACCTTACCACAAGCACCTCAAGAGGAGGCTTCTCTCAGCTCTAGGTATGTGAGAGGGACCCTGAGTTTGCGGCCTCAAGTGGAATGGCCACCGCGATGCCCTGACTCGAAATAAGGCTGGATATCCCTGCAGTGACTTGAATGCAGGTTCTTCTTGCATCTCCCAAGACGAAAGGATGTCTGAATCCCCTGTGGAGACCACAGAGAAAGACCTAGTTCCCCACCTCATCGCGACCGGAGGCCTCACATCCTTTGAAAACTCCAGAGGTACGCGGAGATCAGTGCCTCCAAAGGAGACGATGCCTGCCTCCTCGTGAATCTTGATAGGAGTCCCAGGATTCCTGTGGCACGTGGAAAGGGACACTTGGTCTCCCGACTCAGCTGGAGAGGCGTCCCAATTGCCCTGCCAAGCCTCAAGGAGAATCCCGAGTTGTCCCTCGCAACTAGGCAGGCGTCCTGACGTCGCTGAACAAACACGTGTGTGGAAGGGCCATCCCCGACGTAACTCGAGAATACACCCCAGGTTCCCGCCGCAACTCGAGAAAAACCATGAGCCTTCCCCCTCGCTGCGAGATGAGGCCCGATTCCCCTGCACTGCGTGCAGAGCAATTCCGTGTTGCACATCACACATGAAAGGAGCCTTGATTTCCTTCATGGTACTCCAGAGAAACCCCAAGAACACTGTTTCAAGGCTAGAGGGATCCTGAGGTCACTGTAGCAACATGAAAGAGCTCCGTGGACCAAAAATCAACTCGAGATGAGAGGTTAGTCCCTGGCTTCAACTCCAGGGGAATACCACCTTACCAGAAGTACCTCAAAGGAGGCTTCTCTCAGCTCCAGGTATGTGAGAGGGACCCTGAGTTTGCGGCCTCAAGTGCAATGGACACCACGATGCCCTGACTCAAAATAAGGCCGGATATCCCTGCAGTGACTTGAATGCAGGCTCGTCTTGCATCTCCCAAGAAGAAAGGATGTCTGAATCCCCTGCGGAGAACACAGAGAAAGACCTAGTTCCCCACCTCATCGCGACCAGAGGCCTCATATCCTTTGAAAACTCCAGAGGTACGCGGAGATCAGTGCCTCCAAAGGAGACGATGCCTGACTCCTCGTGAAACATGATAGGATTCCCAGGATTCCTGTGGCACGTGGAAAGGGACCCTTGGTTTCCCTCCTCAGCTGGAGAGGCGTCCCAATTGCCCCGCCAAGCCTCGAGGTGAATCCCAAGTTGTCCCTCGCAACTAGGCAGGCGTCCTGACGTCGCTGAACAAACACGTGTGTGGAAGGGCCATCCCCGCCGTAACTCGAGAATTTACCCCAGGTTCCCGCCGCAACTCGAGAAAAACCATGAGACTTCCCCCTCGCCGCGAGATGAGGCCTGATTCCCCTGCACTGCGTGCAGAGCAATGCCGTGTTGCACATCACACAGGAAAGGAGCCTTGATTTCCTTGATGTCACTCCAGAGAAACCCCAAGAACACTATTTCAAGGCTAGAGGGATCCTGAGGTCAGTGTAGCAACACGAAAGAGCTCCATGGACCAAGAATCAACTCGAGATGAGAGTTTAGTTCCTGGCTTCGACTCCAGAGGAATACCACCTTACCACAAGCACCTACAGAGAAGACTTCTCTCAGCTTTAGGTATGTGAGAGGGACCCTGAGTTTGCAGCCTCAAGTGGAATGGACACCGCGATGCCCTGACTCGACATAAGGCCGGATATCCCTGCAGTGACTTGAATGCAGGCTCGTCTTGCATCTCCCAAGACGAAAGGATGTCTGAATCCCCTGTGGAAACCACAGAGAAAGACCTAGTTCCCCACCTCATCGCGACCGGAAGCCTCACATCCTTTGAAAACTCCAGAGGTACGCGGAGATCAGTGCCTCCAAAGGAGACGATGCCTGCCTTCTCGTGAAACTTGATAGGAGTCCCAGGATTCCTGTGGCATGTGGAAAGGGACCCTTGGTGTCCCGACTCAGCTGGAGAGGTGTCCCATTGCCCTGCCAAGCCTCGAGGAGAGTCCCGAGTTGTCCCTCGCAACTAGGCAGGAGTCCTGATGTCGCTGAACAAACACGTGTGTGGAAGGGCCATCCCCGCCGTAACTCGAGAACATACCCCAGGTTCCCGCCGCAACTCGAGAAAAATCATGAGACTTCCCCCTCGTCGCGAGAAGAGGCCTGATTCCCCTGCACTGCGTGCAGAGCAATTCCGTGTTGCACATCACACAGGAAAGGATCCTTGATTTCCTTCATGGCACTCCAGAGAAACTCCAAGAACACTGTTTCAAGGCTAGAGGGATCCTGAGGTCACTGTAGCAACACGAAAGGGCTCCGTGGACCAAGATTCAAATCGAGATGAGAGGTTAGTCCCTGGCTTCGACTCCAGAGGAATAGCACCTTACCACAAGCACCTCAAGAGGAGTCTTCTCTCAGCTCTAGGTATGTGAGAGGGACCCTGAGTTTGCAGCCTCAAGTGGAATGGACACCCCGATGCCATGACTCGAAATAAGGCCGGATATCCCTGCAGTGACTTGAATGCAGGCTCGTCTTGCATCTCCCAAGACGAAAGAATGTCTGAATCCCCTGTGGAGACCACAGAGAAAGACCTAGTTCCCCACCTCATCGCGACCGGAGGCCTCACATCCTTTGAAAACTCCAGACGTACGCGGAGATCAGGGCTTCCAAAGGAGACGATGCCTGACTCCTCGTGAAACTTGATAGGAGTCCCAGGATTCCTGTCGCACGTGGAAAGGGACACTTGGTCTCCCGCCTCAGCTGGAGAGGCGTCCCAATTGCCCTGCCAAGCCTCAAGGAGAATCCCGAGTTGTCCCTCGCAACTAGGCAGGAGTCCTGACGTCGCTGAACAAACATGTGCGTGGAAGTGCCATCCCCGTCGTAACTCGAGAATATACCCCAGGTTCCCGCCGCAACTCGAGAAAAACCATGAGACTTCTCCCACGCCGCGAGATGAGGCCCGATTCCCCTGCACTGCGTGCAGAGCAATTCCGTGTTGCACATCACACATGAAAGGAGCCTTGATTTCCTTCATGGTACTCCAGAGAAACCCCAAGAACACTGTTTCAAGGCTAGAGGGATCCTGAGGTCACTGTAGCAACATGAAAGAGCTCCGTGGACCAAAAATCAACTCGAGATGAGAGGTTAGTCCCTGGCTTCAACTCCAGGGGAATACCACCTTACCAGAAGCACCTCAAAGGAGGCTTCTCTCAGCTCCAGGTATGTGAGAGGGACCCTGAGTTTGCGGCCTCAAGTGCAATGGACACCACGATGCCCTGACTCAAAATAAGGCCGGATATCCCTGCAGTGACTTGAATGCAGGCTCGTCTTGCATCTCCAAAGAAGAAAGGATGTCTGAATTCCCTGCGGAGAACACAGAGAAAGACCTAGTTCCCCACCTCATCGCGACCAGAGGCCTCATATCCTTTGAAAACTCCAGAGGTACGCGGAGATCAGTGCCTCCAAAGGAGACGATGCCTGACTCCTCGTGAAACATGATAGGATTCCCAGGCTTTCTGTGGCACGTGGAAAGGGACCCTTGGTTTCCCGCCTCAGCTGGAGAGGCGTCCCAATTGCCCTGCCAAGCCTCGAGGTGAATCCCGAGTTGTCCCTCGCAACTAGGAAGGAGTCCTGACGTCGCAGAACAAACACGTGTGTGGAAGGGCCATCCCCGCCGTAACTCGAGAATTTACCCCAGGTTCCCGCCGCAACTCGAGAAAAACCATGAGACTTCCCCCTCGCCGCGAGATGAGGCCTGATTCCCCTGCACTGCGTGCAGAGCAATGCCGTGTTGCACATCACACAGGAAAGGAGCCTTGATTTCCTTGATGTCACTCCAGAGAAACCCCAAGAACACTGTTTCAAGGCTAGAGGGATCCTGAGGTCAGTGTAGCAACACGAAAGAGCTCCATGGACCAAGAATCTACTCGAGATGAGAGGTTAGTTCCTGGCTTCGACTCCAGAGGAATACCACCTTACCACAAGCACCTCCAGAGGAGACTTCTCTCAGCATTAGGTATGTGAGAGGGACCCTGAGTTTGCAGCCTCAAGTGGAATGGACACCGCGATGCCCTGACTCGACATAAGGCCGGATATCCCTGCAGTGACTTGAATGCAGGCTCGTCTTGCATCTCCCAAGACGAAAGGATGTCTGAATTCCCTGTGGAAACCACAGAGAAAGACCTAGTTCCCCACCTCATCGCGACCGGAAGCCTCACATCCTTGGAAAACTCCAGAGGTACGCGGAGATCAGTGCCTCCAAAGGAGACGATGCCTGCCTTCTCGTGAAACTTGATAGGAGTCCCAGGATTCCTGTGGCATGTGGAAAGGGACCCTTGGTGTCCCGACTCAGCTGGAGAGGCGTCCCATTGCCCTGGCAAGCCTCGAGGAGAATCCCGAGTTTACCTCACAACTAGGCACGAATCCTGACGTCGCTGAACAAACACGTGTGTGGAAGAGCCATCCAAGTCGTAACTCGAGCATATACCCCAGGTTCCGGCCGCAACTCGAGAAAAACCATGAGACTTCCCCCTCGCCGCGAGATGAGGCCTTATTCCCCTGCACTGCGTGCAGAGCAATTCCGTGTTGCACATCACACATGAAAGGAGCCTTGATTTCCTTCATGGTACTCCAGAGAAACCCCAGGAACACTGTTTCAAGGCTAGAGGGATACTGAGGTCACTGTAGCAACACGAAAGGGCTCCGTGGACCAAAAATCAACTCGAGATGAGAGGTTAGTCCCTGGCTTCGACTCCAGAGGAATAGCACCTTACCACAAGCACCTCAAGAGTAGGCTTCTCTCAGCTGTAGGTATGTGAGAGGGATCCTGAGTTTGCGGCCTCAAGTGGAATGGACACCCCGATGCCCTGACTCGAAATAAGGCCAGATATCCCTGCAGTGACTTGAATGCAGGCTCGTCTTTCATCTCCCAAGACGAAAGGATGTCTGAATCCCCTGTGGAGACCACAGAGAAAGACCTAGTTCCTTGGTCTAGTTCTGTGAAAAATACCGTTGGTAGCTTGATAGGGATTGCATTGAATCTATAGATTGCTTTCAGTAGAATAGCCATTTTGACAATATTGATTCTTCCAATCCATGAACACGGTATGTTTCTCCATCTGTTTGTGTCCTCTTTGATTTCTTTCATCAGTGTTTTATAGTTTTCTATATAGGTCTTTTGTTTCTTTAGGTAGATATACTCCTAAGTATTTTATTCTTTTTGTTGCAATGGTGAATGGTATTGTTTCCTTAATTTCTCTTTCTGTTTTTTCATCGTTAGTATATAGGAATGCAAGGGATTTCTGTGTGTTAATTTTATATCCTGCAACTTTACTATATTCATTGATTAGTTCTAGTAATTTTCTGGTAGAGTCTTTAGGGTTTTCTATATAGAGGATCATGTCATCACAGAACTAGACCAAAGAATTTCACAATTTGTATGGAAATACAAAAAACCTCGAATAGCCAAAGTAATCTTGAAAAAGAAGAATGGAACTGGAGGAATCAACCTGCCTGACTTCAGACTCTACTACAAAGCCACAGTCATCAAGAGAGTGTGGTACTGGCACAAAGACAGAAATATAGACCAATGGAACAGAATAGAAAGCCCAGAGATAAATCCACGAACCTATGGACACCTTATCTTTGACAAAGGAGGCAAGGATATACAATGGAAAAAAGACAACCTCTTTAACAAGTGGTGCTGGGAAAACTGGTCAACCACTTGCAAAAGAATGAAACTAGAACACTTTCTAACACCATACACAAAAATAAACTCAAAATGGATTAAAGATCTAAATGTAAGACCAGAAACTATAAAACTCCTAGAGGAGAACATAGGCAAAACACTCTCCGACATAAATCACAGCAAGATCCTCTATGACCCACCTCCCAGAATATTGGAAATAAAAGCAAAACTAAACAAATGGGATCTAATGAAACTTAAACGCTTTTGCACTACAAAAGAAACTATAAGTAAGGTGAAAAGACAGCCGTCAGATTGGGAGAAAATAATAGCAAATGAAGAAACAGACAAAGGATTAATCTCAAAAATATACAAGCAACTCCTGCAGCTCAATTCCAGAAAAATAAATGACCCAATCCAAAAATGGGCCAGAGAACTAAACAGACATTTCTCCAAAGAAGACATACAGATGGCTAACAAACACATGAAAAGGTGCTCAACATCACTCATTATTAGAGAAATGCAAATCAAAACCACAATGAGGTACCATTACACACCAGTCAGGATGGCTGCTATCCAAAAGTCTACAAGCAATAAATGCTGGAGAGGCTGTGGAGAAAAGGGAACCCTCTTACACTGTTGGTGGGAATGCAAACTAGTACAGCCACTATGGAAAACAGTGTGGAGATTCCTTAAAAAACTGGAAATAGAACTGCCATATTACCCAGCAATACCACTTCTGGGCATACACACTGAGGAAACCAGATCTGAAAGAGACACATGCACCCCAATGTTCATCGCAGCACTGTTTATAATAGCCAGGACATGGAAGCAACCTAGATGCCCATCAGCAGATGAATGGATAAGGAAGCTGTGGGACATATACACCATGGAATTTTACTCAGCCGTCAAAAAGAATTCATTTGAACCAGTCCTAATGAGATGGATGAAACTGGAGCCCCTTATACAGAGTGAAGTAAGCCAGAAAGATAAAGAACATTACAGCATACTAACACATATATATGGAATTTAGAAAGATGGTAACGAGAACCCTATATGCAAAACAGAAAAAGAGACACAGAAATACAGAACAGACTTTTGAACTCTGTGGGAGAAGGTGAGGGTGGGATGTTTCAAAAGAACAGCATGTATACTATCTATGGTGAAACAGATCACCAGCCCAGGTGGGATGCATGAGACAAGTGCTCCGGCCTGGTGCACTGGGAAGACCCAGAGGAATCGGGTGGAGAGGGAGATGGGAGGGGGGATCGGGATGGGGAATAAGTGTAAATCTATGGCTGATTCATATCAATGTATGACAAGACCCACTGAAATGTTGTGAAGTAATTAGCCTCCAATTAATAAAAAAAATTAAAAAAAAAAAAAAGAAAAAAAAAAAAAAAAAAGAAAGACCTAGTTCCCCTCCTCATCGCGACTGGAGGCCTCACATCCTTTGAAAACTCCAGAGGTACGCGGAGATCAGTGCCTCCAAAGGAGACGATGCCTGCCTCCTCGTGAAACTTGATAGGAGTCCCAGGATTCCTGTGGCACGTGGAAAGGGACCCTTGGTCTCGCGCCTCAGCTGGAGAGGCGTCCCAATTGCCCTGCCAAGCCTCGAGGAGAGTCCCGAGTTGTCCCTCGCAAGTAGGCAGGAGTCCTGACGTCGCTGAAGAAACACGTGTGTGGAAGGGCCATCCCCGTCGTAACTCGAGAATATACCCCAGGTTCTCGCCGCAACCCGAGTAAAATCATGAGACTTCCCCCTCGTCGCGAGAAGAGGCCCGATTCCCCTGCACTGCGTGCAGAGCCATTCCATGTTGCACATCACACATGAAAGGAGCCTTGATTTTCTTGATGGCACTCCAGAGAAACCCCAAGAACACTGTTTCAAGGCTAGAGGGATACTAAGGTCACTGTAGCAACACGAAAGGGCTCCGTGGACCAAGAATCAACTCGAGATGAGAGGTTAGTCCCTGGCTTCAACTCCAGAAGAATACCACCTTACCACAAGCACCTCAAAGGAGGCTTCTCTCAGCTCTAGGTATGTGAGAGGGACCCTGAAATTGCGGCCTCAAGTGGAATGGACACCCCGATACCCTGACTCGAAATAAGGCCGGATATCCCTGCAGTGACTTGAATGCAGGCTCGTCTTGCATCTCCCAAGACGACAGGATGTCTGAATCCCCTGTGGAGACCACAGAGAAAGACCTAGTTCCCCACCTCATCGCGACCGGAGGCCTCACATCCTTTGAAAACTCCAGAGGTACGCGGAGATCAGTGCCTCCAAAGGAGACGATGCCTGACTCCTCGTGAAACTTGATTGGAGTCCCAGGATTTCTGTGGCACGTGGAAAGGGAGCCTTGGTCTCCCGTCTCAGCTGGAGAGGCGTTCCAATTGCCCTGCCAAGCCTCGAGGAGAATCCCGAGTTGTCCCTCGCAACTAGGCAGGAGTCCTGACGTCGCTGAACAAACACGTGTGTGGAAGGGCCATCCCCGACGTAACTCGAGAATATACCCCAGGTTCCCGCCGCAACTCGAGAAAAACCATGAGCCTTCCCCCTCGCCGCGAGATGAGGCCCGATTCCCCTGCACTGCGTGCAGAGCAATTCCGTGTTGCACATCACACAGGAAAGGAGCCTTGATTTCCTTGATGGCACTCCAGAGAAACCCCAAGAACACTGTTTCAAGGCTAGAGGGATCCTGAGGTCATTGTAGAAACACGAAAGAGCTCCGTGGACCAAGAATCAACTCGAGATGAGAGGTTAATCCCTGGCTTCGCCTACAGAAGAATGCCACCTTACCACAAGCACCTCAAGAGGAGTCTTCTCTCAGCTCTAGGTATGTGAGAGGGACCCTGAGTTTGCGGCCTCAAGTGGAATGGACTCCGCGATGACCTGACTCGAAATAAGGCCGGATATCCCTGCAGTGACTTGAATGCAGGCTCGTCTTGCATCTCCCAAGACGAAAGGATGTCTGAATCCCCTGTGGAGACCACAGAGAAAGACCTAGTTCCTTGGTCTAGTTCTGTGAAAAATACCGTTGGTAGCTTGATAGGGATTGCATTGAATCTATAGATTGCTTTCGGTAGAATAGCTATTTTGACAATATTGATTCTTCCAATCCATGAACACGGTATGTTTCTCCATCTGTTTGTGTCCTCTTTGATTTCTTTCATCAGTGTTTTATAGTTTTCTATGTATAGGTCTTTTGTTTCTTTAGGTATATATACTCCTAAGTATTTTATTGTTTTTGTTGCAATGGTGAATGGTATTGTTTCCTTAATTTCTCTTTCTGTTTTTTCATTGTTAGTATATAGGAATGCAAGGGATTTCTGTGTGTTAATTTTACATCCTGCAACTTTATTATATTCATTGATTAGTTCTAGTAATTTTCTGGTAGAGTCTTTAGGGTTTTCTATATAGAGGATCATGTCATCACAGAACTAGACCAAAGAATTTCACAATTTGTATGGAAATACAAAAAACCTCGAATAGCCAAAGTAATCTTGAAAAAGAAGAATGGAACTGGAGGAATCAACCTGCCTGACTTCAGACTCTACTACAAAGCCACAGTCATCAAGACATTGTGGTACTGGCACAAAGACAGAAATATAGACCAATGGAACAGAATAGAAAGCCCAGAGATAAATCCACGAACCTATGGACACCTTATCTTTGACAAAGGAGGCAAGGATATACAATGGAAAAAAGACAACCTCTTTAACAAGTGGTGCTGGGAAAACTGGTCAACCACTTGCAAAAGAATGAAACTAGAACACTTTCTAACACCATACACAAGAATAAACTCAAAATGCATTAAAGATCTAAATGTAAGACCAGAAACTATAAAACTCCTAGAGGAGAACATAGGCAAAACACTCTCCGACATAAATCACAGCAAGATCCTCTATGACCCACCTCCCAGAATATTGGAAATAAAAGCAAAACTAAACAAATGGGATCTAATGAAACTTAAAAGCTTTTGCACTACAAAAGAAACTATAAGTAAGGTGAAAAGACAGCCGTCAGATTGGGAGAAAATAATAGCAAATGAAGAAACAGACAAAGGATTAATCTCAAAAATATACAAGCAACTCCTGCAGCTCAATTCCAGAAAAATAAATGACCCAATCCAAAAATGGGCCAGAGAACTAAACAGACATTTCTCCAAAGAAGACATACAGATGGCTAACAAACACATGAAAAGGTGCTCAACATCACTCATTATTAGAGAAATGCAAATCAAAACCACAATGAGGTACCATTACACACCAGTCAGGATGGCTGCTATCCAAAAGTCTACAAGCAATAAATGCTGGAGAGGCTGTGGAGAAAAGGGAACCCTCTTACACTGTTGGTGGGAATGCAAACTAGTACAGCCACTATGGAAAACAGTGTGGAGATTCCTTAAAAAACTGGAAATAGAACTGCCATATTACCCAGCAATACCACTTCTGGGCATACACACTGAGGAAACCAGATCTGAAAGAGACACATGCACCCCAATGTTCATCGCAGCACTGTTTATAATAGCCAGGACATGGAAGCAACCTAGATGCCCATCAGCAGATGAATGGATAAGGAAGCTGTGGGACATATACACCATGGAATTTTACTCAGCCGTCAAAAAGAATTCATTTGAACCAGTCCTAATGAGATGGATGAAACTGGAGCCCCTTATACAGAGTGAAGTAAGCCAGAAAGATAAAGAACATTACAGCATACTAACACATATATATGGAATTTAGAAAGATGGTAACGAGAACCCTATATGCAAAACAGAAAAAGAGACACAGAAATACAGAACAGACTTTTGAACTCTGTGGGAGAAGGTGAGGGTGGGATGTTTCAAAAGAACAGCATGTATACTATCTATGGTGAAACAGATCACCAGCCCAGGTGGGATGCATGAGACAAGTGCTCCGGCCTGGTGCACTGGGAAGACCCAGACGAATCGGGTGGAGAGGGAGATGGGAGGGGGGATCGGGATGGGGAATAAGTGTAAATCTATGGCTGATTCATATCAATGTATGACAAGACCCACTGAAATGTTGTGAAGTAATTAGCCTCCAACTAATAAAAAAAATTAAAAAAAAAAAAAAGAAAAAAAAAAAAAAAAAGAAAGACCTAGTTCCCCTCCTCATCGCGACCGGAGGCCTCACATCCTTTGAAAACTCCAGAGGTACGCGGAGATCAGTGCCTCCAAAGGAGACGATGCCTGCCTCCTCGTGAAACTTGATAGGAGTCCCAGGATTCCTGTGGCACGTGGAAAGGGACCCTTGGTCTCGCGCCTCAGCTGGAGAGGCGTCCCAATTGCCCTGCCAAGCCTCGAGGAGAATCCCGAGTTGTCCTTCGCAAGTAGGCAGGAGTCCTGACGTCGCTGAACAAACACGTGTGTGGAAGGGCCATCCACGTCGTAACACGAGAATATTCCCCAGGTTCCCGCCGCAACTCGAGAAAAACCATGAGACTTCTCCCACGCCGCGAGATGAGGCCCGATTCCCCTGCACTGCGTGCAGAGCAATTCCGTGTTGCACATCACACATGAAAGGATCCTTGATTTCCTTCATGGCACTCCAGAGAAACCCCAAGAACACTGTTTCAAGGCTAGAGGGATCCTGAGGTCACTGTAGCAACACGAAAGAGCTCCGTGGACCAGAAATCAACTCGAGATGAGAGATTAGTCCCTGGCTTCGACTCCAGAGGAATACCACCTTACCACAAGCACCTAAAAGGAGGCTTCTCTCAGCTCTAGGTATGTGAGAGGGACCCTGAGTTTGCGGCATCAAGTGGAATGGACACCGAGATGCCCTGACTCGAAATAAGGCCGGATATCCCTGCAGTGACTTGAATGCAGGCTCATCTTGCATCTCCCAAGACGAAAGGATGTCTGAATCCCCTGTGGAGACCACAGAGAAAGACCTAGTTCCCCACCTCATAGCGACCAGAGGCCTCACATCCTTTGAAAACTCCAGCGGTACGCGGAGATCAGTGCCTCCAAAGGAGACGATGCCTGACTCCTCTTGAAACTTGATAGGAGTCCCAGGATTCCTGTGGCACGTGGAAACGCACCCTTGGTCTCCCGCCTCAGCTGGAGAGGCGTCCCAATTGCCCTGCCAAGCCTCATGGAGAATCCCGAGTTGTCCCTCGCAACTAGGCAGGAGTCCTGACGTTGCTGAACAAACACGTGTGCGGAATGGCCTTCCCAGTGGTAACTCGAGAATATACCACAGGTGCCCGCCGCAACTCGAGAAAAACCATGAGACTTCTCCCACACCGCGAGATGAGGCCCGATTCCCCTCCACTGCGTGCAGAGCAATTCCGTGTTGCACATCACACATGAAAGGATCCTTGATTTCCTTCATGGCACTCCAGAGAAACCCCAAGAACACTGTTTAAAGGCTAGAGGGATCCTGAGTTCACTGTAGCAACACGAAAGAGCTCCATGGACCAGAAATCAACTCGAGATGAGAGATTAGTCCCTGGCTTCGACTCCAGAGGAATACCACCTTACCACAAGCACCTCAAATGAGGCTTCTCTCAGCTCTAGGTATGTGAGAGTGACCCTGAGTTTGCGGCCTCAAGTGGAATGGACACCGCGATGCCCTGGCTCGAAATAAGGCCGGATATCCCTGCAGTGACTTGAATGCAGGCTCGTCTTGCATCTCCCAAGACAAAAGGATGTCTGAATCCCCTGTGGAGACCACAGAGAAAGACCTAGTTCCCCACCTCATCGCGACCGGAGGCCTCACATCCTTTGAAAACTCCAGAGGTACGCGGAGATCAGTGCCTCCAAAGGAGACGATGCCTGCCTCCTCGTGAATCTTGATAGGAGTCCCAGGATTCCTGTGGCACGTGGAAAGGGACACTTGGTCTCCCGCCTCAGCTGGAGAGGCGTCCCAATTGCCCTGCCAAGCCTCAAGGAGAATCCCGAGTTGTCCCTCGCAACTAGGCAGGCGTCCTGACGTCGCTGAACAAACACGTGTGTGGAAGGGCCATCCCCGACGTAACTCGAGAATACACCCCAGGTTCCCGCCGCAACTCGAGAAAAACCATGAGCCTTCCCCCTCGCTGCGAGATGAGGCCCGATTCCCCTGCACTGCGTGCAGAGCAATTCCGTGTTGCACATCACACATGAAAGGAGCCTTGATTTCCTTCATGGTTCTCCAGAGAAACCCCAAGAACACTGTTTCAAGGCTAGAGGGATCCTGAGGTCACTGTAGCAACATGAAAGAGCTCCGTGGACCAAAAATCAACTCGAGATGAGAGGTTAGTCCCTGGCTTCAACTCCAGGGGAATACCACCTTACCAGAAGTACTTCAAAGGAGGCTTCTCTCAGCTCCAGGTATGTGAGAGGGACCCTGAGTTTGCGGCCTCAAGTGCAATGGACACCACGATGCCCTGACTCAAAATAAGGCCGGATATCCCTGCAGTGACTTGAATGCAGGCTCGTCTTGCATCTCCCAAGAAGAAAGGATGTCTGAATCCCCTGCGGAGAACACAGAGAAAGACCTAGTTCCCCACCTCATCGCGACCAGAGGCCTCATATCCTTTGAAAACTCCAGAGGTACGCGGAGATCAGTGCCTCCAAAGGAGACGATGCCTGACTCCTCGTGAAACATGATAGGATTCCCAGGATTCCTGTGGCACGTGGAAAGGGACCCTTGGTTTCCCTCCTCAGCTGGAGAGGCGTCCCAATTGCCCTGCCAAGCCTCGAGGTGAATCCCAAATTGTCCCTCGCAACTAGGCAGGCGTCCTGACGTCGCTGAACAAACACGTGTGTGGAAGGGCCATCCCCGCCGTAACTCGAGAATTTACCCCAGGTTCCCGCCGCAACTCGAGAAAAACCATGAGACTTCCCCCTCGCCGCGAGATGAGGCCTGATTCCCCTGCACTGCGTGCAGAGCAATGCCGTGTTGCACATCACACAGGAAAGGAGCCTTGATTTCCTTGATGTCACTCCAGAGCAACCCCAAGAACACTGTTTCAAGGCTAGAGGGATCCTGAGGTCAGTGTAGCAACACGAAAGAGCTCCATGGACCAAGAATCAACTCGAGATGAGAGGTTAGTTCCTGGCTTCGACTCCAGAGGAATACCACCTTACCACAAGCACCTCCAGAGAAGACTTCTCTCAGCTTTAGGTATGTGAGAGGGACCCTGAGTTTGCAGCCTCAAGTGGAATGGACACCGCGATGCCCTGACTCGACATAAGGCCGGATATCCCTGCAGTGACTTGAATGCAGGCTCGTCTTGCATCTCCCAAGACGAAAGGATGTCTGAATCCCCTGTGGAAACCACAGAGAAAGACCTAGTTCCCCACCTCATCGCGACCAGAAACCTCACATCCTTTGAAAACTCCAGAGGTACGCGGAGATCAGTGCCTCCAAAGGAGACGATGCCTGCCTTCTCGTGAAACTTGATAGGAGTCCCAGGATTCCTGTGGCATGTGGAAAGGGACCCTTGGTCTCCCGCCTCAGCTGGAGAGGCGTCCCAATTGCCCTGCCAAGCCTCAAGGAGAATCCAGAGTTGTCCCTCGCAACTAGGCAGGAGTCCTGACGTCGCTGAACAAACATGTGCGTGGAAGTGCCATCCCCGTCGTAACTCGAGAATATACCCCAGGTTCCCGCCGCAACTCGAGAAAAACCATGAGACTTCTCCCACGCCGCGAGATGAGGCCCGATTCCCCTGCACTGCGTGCAGGGCAATTCCGTGTTGCACATCACACATGAAAGGAGCCTTGATTTCCTTCATGGTACTCCAGAGAAACCCCAAGAACACTGTTTCAAGGCTAGAGGGATCCTGAGGTCACTGTAGCAACATGAAAGAGCTCCGTGGACCAAAAATCAACTCGAGATGAGAGGTTAGTCCCTGGCTTCAACTCCAGGGGAATACCACCTTACCAGAAGCACCTCAAAGGAGGCTTCTCTCAGCTCCAGGTATGTGAGAGGGACCCTGAGTTTGCGGCCTCAAGTGCAATGGACACCACGATGCCCTGACTCAAAATAAGGCCGGATATCCCTGCAGTGACTTGAATGCAGGCTCGTCTTGCATCTCCCAAGAAGAAAGGATGTCTGAATCCCCTGCGGAGAACACAGAGAAAGGCCTAGTTCCCCACCTCATCGCGACCAGAGGCCTCATATCCTTTGAAAACTCCAGAGGTACGCGGAGATCAGTGCCTCCAAAGGAGACGATGCCTGACTCCTCGTGAAACATGATAGGATTCCCAGGCTTTCTGTGGCACGTGGAAAGGGACCCTTGGTTTCCCGCCTCAGCTGGAGAGGCGTGCCAATTGCCCTGCCAAGCCTCGAGGTGAATCCCGAGTTGTCCCTCGCAACTAGGAAGGAGTCCTGACGTCGCAGAACAAACACGTGTGTGGAAGGGCCATCCCCGCCGTAACTCGAGAATTTACCCCAGGTTCCCGCCGCAACTCGAGAAAAACCATGAGACTTCCCCCTCGCCGCGAGATGAGGCCTGATTCCCCTGCACTGCGTGCAGAGCAATGCCGTGTTGCACATCACACAGGAAAGGATCCTTGATTTCCTTGATGTCACTCCAGAGAAACCCCAAGAACACTGTTTCAAGGCTAGAGGGATCCTGAGGTCAGTGTAGCAACACGAAAGAGCTCCATGGACCAAGAATCTACTCGAGATGAGAGGTTAGTTCCTGGCTTCGACTCCAGAGGAATACCACCTTACCACAAGCACCTCCAGAGGAGACTTCTCTCAGCTTTAGGTATGTGAGAGGGACCCTGAGTTTGCAGCCTCAAGTGGAATGGACACCGCGATGCCCTGACTCGACATAAGGCCGGATATCCCTGCAGTGACTTGAATGCAGGCTCGTCTTGCATCTCCCAAGACGAAAGGATGTCTGAATTCCCTGTGGAAACCACAGAGAAAGACCTAGTTCCCCACCTCATCGCGACCGGAAGCCTCACATCCTTGGAAAACTCCAGAGGTACGCGGAGATCAGTGCCTCCAAAGGAGACGATGCCTGCCTTCTCGTGAAACTTGATAGGAGTCCCAGGATTCCTGTGGCATGTGGAAAGGGACCCTTGGTGTCCCGACTCAGCTGGAGAGGCGTCCCATTGCCCTGCCAAGCCTCGAGGAGAGTCCCGAGTTGTCCCTCGCAACTAGGCAGGAGTCCTGATGTCGCTGAACAAACAAGTGTGTGGAAGGGCCATCCCCGCCGTAACTCGAGAATATACCCCAGGTTCCCGCCGCAACTCGAGAAAAATCATGAGACTTCCCCCTCGTCGCGAGAAGAGGCCCGATTCCCCTGCACTGCGTGCAGAGCAATTCCGTGTTGCACATCACACAGGAAAGGAGCCTTGATTTCCTTCATGGTACTCCAGAGAAACCCCAAGAACACTGTTTCAAGGCTAGAGGGATCCTGAGGTCACTGTAGCAACAAGAAAGAGCTCCGTGGGCCAAAAATCAACTCGAGATGAGAGGTTAGTCCCTGGCTTCAACTCCAGGGGAATACCACCTTACCAGAAGCACCTCAAAGGAGGCTTCTCTCAGCTCTAGGTATGTGAGAGGGACCCTGAGTTTGCGGCCTCAAGTGGAATGGACACCACGATGCCCTGACTCAAAATAATGCCGGATATACCTGCAGTGACTTGAATGCAGGCTCGTCTTGCATCTCCCAAGACGAAAGGATGTCTGAATCCCCTGCGGAGAACACAGAGAAAGACCTAGTTCCCCACCTCATCGCGACCAGAGGCCTGACATCCTTTGAAAACTCCAGAGGTACGCGGAGATCAGTGCCTCCAAAGGAGACGATGCCTGACTCCTCGTGAAACTTGATAGGAGTTCCAGGATGCCTGTGGCACGTGGAAAGGGACCCTTGGTCTCCCGCCTCAGCTGGAGAGGCATCCCAATTGCCCTGGCAAGCCTCGAGGAGAATCCCGAGTTTACCTCACAACTAGGCACGAATCCTGACGTCGCTGAACAAACACGTGTGTGGAAGAGCCATCCAAGTCGTAACTCGAGCATATACCCCAGGTTCCGGCCGCAACTCGAGAAAAACCATGAGACTTCCCCCTCGCCGCGAGATGAGGACCGATTCCCCTGCACTGCGTGCAGAGCAATTCCGTGTTGCACATCACACATGAAAGGAGCCTTGATTTCCTTCATGGTACTCCACAGAAACCCCAGGAACACTGTTTCAAGGCTAGAGGGATACTGAGGTCACTGTAGCAACACGAAAGGGCTCCGTGGACCAAAAATCAACTCGAGATGAGAGGTTAGTCCCTGGCTTCGACTCCAGAGGAATAGCACCTTACCACAAGCACCTCAAGAGTAGGCTTCTCTCAGCTGTAGGTATGTGAGAGGGATCCTGAGTTTGCGGCCTCAAGTGGAATGGACACCCCGATGCCCTGACTCGAAATAAGGCCAGATATCCCTGCAGTGACTTGAATGCAGGCTCGTCTTTCATCTCCCAAGACGAAAGGATGTCTGAATCCCCTGTGGAGACCACAGAGAAAGACCTAGTTCCTTGGTCTAGTTCTGTGAAAAATACCGTTGGTAGCTTGATAGGGATTGCATTGAATCTATAGATTGCTTTCAGTAGAATAGCCATTTTGACAATATTGATTCTTCCAATCCATGAACACGGTATGTTTCTCCATCTGTTTGTGTCCTCTTTGATTTCTTTCATCAGTGTTTTATAGTTTTCTATATAGGTCTTTTGTTTCTTTAGGTAGATATACTCCTAAGTATTTTATTCTTTTTGTTGCAATGGTGAATGGTATTGTTTCCTTAATTTCTCTTTCTGTTTTTTCATCGTTAGTATATAGGAATGCAAGGGATTTCTGTGTGTTAATTTTATATCCTGCAACTTTACTATATTCATTGATTAGTTCTAGTAATTTTCTGGTAGAGTCTTTAGGGTTTTCTATATAGAGGATCATGTCATCACAGAACTAGACCAAAGAATTTCACAATTTGTATGGAAATACAAAAAACCTCGAATAGCCAAAGTAATCTTGAAAAAGAAGAATGGAACTGGAGGAATCAACCTGCCTGACTTCAGACTCTACTACAAAGCCACAGTCATCAAGACAGTGTGGTACTGGCACAAAGACAGAAATATAGACCAATGGAACAGAATAGAAAGCCCAGAGATAAATCCACGAACCTATGGACACCTTATCTTTGACAAAGGAGGCAAGGATATACAATGGAAAAAAGACAACCTCTTTAACAAGTGGTGCTGGGAAAACTGGTCAACCACTTGCAAAAGAATGAAACTAGAACACTTTCTAACACCATACACAAAAATAAACTCAAAATGGATTAAAGATCTAAATGTAAGACCAGAAACTATAAAACTCCTAGAGGAGAACATAGGCAAAACACTCTCCGACATAAATCACAGCAAGATCCTCTATGACCCACCTCCCAGAATATTGGAAATAAAAGCAAAACTAAACAAATGGGATCTAATGAAACTTAAAAGCTTTTGCACTACAAAAGAAACTATAAGTAAGGTGAAAAGACAGCCGTCAGATTGGGAGAAAATAATAGCAAATGAAGAAACAGACAAAGGATTAATCTCAAAAATATACAAGCAACTCCTGCAGCTCAATTCCAGAAAAATAAATGACCCAATCCAAAAATGGGCCAGAGAACTAAACAGACATTTCTCCAAAGAAGACATACAGATGGCTAACAAACACATGAAAAGGTGCTCAACATCACTCATTATTAGAGAAATGCAAATCAAAACCACAATGAGGTACCATTACACACCAGTCAGGATGGCTGCTATCCAAAAGTCTACAAGCAATAAATGCTGGAGAGGCTGTGGAGAAAAGGGAACCCTCTTACACTGTTGGTGGGAATGCAAACTAGTACAGCCACTATGGAAAACAGTGTGGAGATTCCTTAAAAAACTGGAAATAGAACTGCCATATTACCCAGCAATACCACTTCTGGGCATACACACTGAGGAAACCAGATCTGAAAGAGACACATGCACCCCAATGTTCATCGCAGCACTGTTTATAATAGCCAGGACATGGAAGCAACCTAGATGCCCATCAGCAGATGAATGGATAAGGAAGCTGTGGGACATATACACCATGGAATTTTACTCAGCCGTCAAAAAGAATTCATTTGAACCAGTCCTAATGAGATGGATGAAACTGGAGCCCCTTATACAGAGTGAAGTAAGCCAGAAAGATAAAGAACATTACAGCATACTAACACATATATATGGAATTTAGAAAGATGGTAACGAGAACCCTATATGCAAAACAGAAAAAGAGACACAGAAATACAGAACAGACTTTTGAACTCTGTGGGAGAAGGTGAGGGTGGGATGTTTCAAAAGAACAGCATGTATACTATCTATGGTGAAACAGATCACCAGCCCAGGTGGGATGCATGAGACAAGTGCTCCGGCCTGGTGCACTGGGAAGACCCAGAGGAATCGGGTGGAGAGGGAGATGGGAGGGGGGATCGGGATGGGGAATAAGTGTAAATCTATGGCTGATTCATATCAATGTATGACAAGACCCACTGAAATGTTGTGAAGTAATTAGCCTCCAATTAATAAAAAAAATTAAAAAAAAAGAAAAAAAAAAAAAAAAAAAGAAAGACCTAGTTCCCCTCCTCATCGCGACCGGAGGCCTCACATCCTTTGAAAACTCCAGAGGTACGCGGAGATCAGTGCCTACAAAGGAGACGATGCCTGCCTCCTCGTGAAACTTGATAGGAGTCCCAGGATTCCTGTGGCACGTGGAAAGGGACCCTTGGTCTCGCGCCTCAGATGGAGAGGCGTCCCAATTGCCCTGCCAAGCCTCGAGGAGAGTCCCGAGTTGTCCCTCGCAAGTAGGCAGGAGTCCTGACGTCGCTGAACAAACACGTGTGTGGAAGGGCCATCCCCGTCGTAACTCGAGAATATACCCCAGGTTCTCGCCGCAACCCGAGTAAAATCATGAGACTTCCCCCTCGTCGCGAGAAGAGGCCCGATTCCCCTGCACTGCGTGCAGAGCCATTCCGTGTTGCACATCACACATGAAAGGAGCCTTGATTTTCTTGATGGCACTCCAGAGAAACCCCTAAGAACACTGTTTCAAGGCTAGAGGGATACTAAGGTCACTGTAGCAACACGAAAGGGCTCCGTGGACCAAGAATCAACTCGAGATGAGAGGTTAGTCCCTGGATTCGACTCCAGAGGAATACCACCTTACCACAAGCACCTCAAAGGAGGCTTCTCTCAGCTCTAGGTATGTGAGAGGGACCCTGAAATTGCGGCCTCAAGTGGAATGGACACCCTGATACCCTGACTCGAAATAAGGCCGGATATCCCTGCAGTGACTTGAATGCAGGCTCGTCTTGCATCTCCCAAGACGAAAGGATGTCTGAATCCCCTGTGGAGACCACAGAGAAAGACCTAGTTCCCCACCTCATCGCGACCGGAGGCCTCACATCCTTTGAAAATTCCAGAGGTACGCGGAGATCAGTGCCTGCAAAGGAGACGATGCCTGACTCCTCGTGAAACTTGATTGGAGTCCCAGGATTTCTGTGGCACGTGGAAAGGGAGCCTTGGTCTCCCGTCTCAGCTGGAGAGGCGTTCCAATTGCCCTGCCAAGCCTCGAGGAGAATCCCGAGTTGTCCCTCGCAACTAGGCAGGAGTCCTGACGTCGCTGAACAAACACGTGTGTGGAAGGGCCATCCCCGACGTAACTCGAGAATATACCCCAGGTTCCCGCCGCAACTCGAGAAAAACCATGAGCCTTCCCCCTCGCCCCGAGATGAGGCCCGATTCCCCTGCACTGCGTGCAGAGCAATTCCGTGTTGCACATCACACAGGAAAGGAGCCTTGATTTCCTTGATGGCACTCCAGAGAAACCCCAAGAACACTGTTTCAAGGCTAGAGGGATCCTGAGGTCATTGTAGAAACACGAAAGAGCTCCGTGGACCAAGAATCAACTCGAGATGAGAGGTTAATCCCTGGCTTCGCCTCCAGAAGAATGCCACCTTACCACAAGCACCTCAAGAGGAGTCTTCTCTCAGCTCTAGGTATGTGAGAGGGACCCTGAGTTTGCGGCCTCAAGTGGAATGGACTCCGCGATGACCTGACTCGAAATAAGGCCGGATATCCCTGCAGTGACTTGAATGCAGGCTCGTCTTGCATCTCCCAAGACGAAAGGATGTCTGAATCCCCTGTGGAGACCACAGAGAAAGACCTAGTTCCTTGGTCTAGTTCTGTGAAAAATACCGTTGGTAGCTTGATAGGGATTGCATTGAATCTATAGATTGCTTTCGGTAGAATAGCTATTTTGACAATATTGATTCTTCCAATCCATGAACACGGTATGTTTCTCCATCTGTTTGTGTCCTCTTTGATTTCTTTCATCAGTGTTTTATAGTTTTCTATGTATAGGTCTTTTGTTTCTTTAGGTATATATACTCCTAAGTATTTTATTGTTTTTGTTGCAATGGTGAATGGTATTGTTTCCTTAATTTCTCTTTCTGTTTTTTCATTGTTAGTATATAGGAATGCAAGGGATTTCTGTGTGTTAATTTTACATCCTGCAACTTTATTATATTCATTGATTAGTTCTAGTAATTTTCTGGTAGAGTCTTTAGGGTTTTCTATATAGAGGATCATGTCATCACAGAACTAGACCAAAGAATTTCACAATTTGTATGGAAATACAAAAAACCTCGAATAGCCAAAGTAATCTTGAAAAAGAAGAATGGAACTGGAGGAATCAACCTGCCTGACTTCAGACTCTACTACAAAGCCACAGTCATCAAGACATTGTGGTACTGGCACAAAGACAGAAATATAGACCAATGGAACAGAATAGAAAGCCCAGAGATAAATCCACGAACCTATGGACACCTTATCTTTGACAAAGGAGGCAAGGATATACAATGGAAAAAAGACAACCTCTTTAACAAGTGGTGCTGGGAAAACTGGTCAACCACTTGCAAAAGAATGAAACTAGAACACTTTCTAACACCATACACAAGAATAAACTCAAAATGGATTAAAGATCTAAATGTAAGACCAGAAACTATAAAACTCCTAGAGGAGAACATAGGCAAAACACTCTCCGACATAAATCACAGCAAGATCCTCTATGACCCACCTCCCAGAATATTGGAAATAAAAGCAAAACTAAACAAATGGGATCTAATGAAACTTAAAAGCTTTTGCACTACAAAAGAAACTATAAGTAAGGTGAAAAGACAGCCGTCAGATTGGGAGAAAATAATAGCAAATGAAGAAACAGACAAAGGATTAATCTCAAAAATATACAAGCAACTCCTGCAGCTCAATTCCGGAAAAATAAATGACCCAATCAAAAAAAGGGCCAGAGAACTAAACAGACATTTCTCCAAAGAAGACATACAGATGGCTAACAAACACATGAAAAGGTGCTCAACATCACTCATTATTAGAGAAATGCAAATCAAAACCACAATGAGGTACCATTACACACCAGTCAGGATGGCTGCTATCCAGAAGTCTACAAGCAATAAATGCTGGAGAGGCTGTGGAGAAAAGGGAACCCTCTTACACTGTTGGTGGGAATGCAAACTAGTACAGCCACTATGGAAAACAGTGTGGAGATTCCTTAAAAAACTGGAAATAGAACTGCCATATTACCCAGCAATACCACTTCTGGGCATACACACTGAGGAAACCAGATCTGAAAGAGACACATGCACCCCAATGTTCATCGCAGCACTGTTTATAATAGCCAGGACATGGAAGCAACCTAGATGCCCATCAGCAGATGAATGGATAAGGAAGCTGTGGGACATATACACCATGGAATTTTACTCAGCCGTCAAAAAGAATTCATTTGAACCAGTCCTAATGAGATGGATGAAACTGGAGCCCCTTATACAGAGTGAAGTAAGCCAGAAAGATAAAGAACATTACAGCATACTAACACATATATATGGAATTTAGAAAGATGGTAACGAGAACCCTATATGCAAAACAGAAAAAGAGACACAGAAATACAGAACAGACTTTTGAACTCTGTGGGAGAAGGTGAGGGTGGGATGTTTCAAAAGAACAGCATGTATACTATCTATGGTGAAACAGATCACCAGCCCAGGTGGGATGCATGAGACAAGTGCTCCGGCCTGGTGCACTGGGAAGACCCAGAGGAATCGGGTGGAGAGGGAGATGGGAGGGGGGATCGGGATGGGGAATAAGTGTAAATCTATGGCTGATTCATATCAATGTATGACAAGACCCACTGAAATGTTGTGAAGTAATTAGCCTCCAACTAATAAAAAAAATTAAAAAAAAAAAAAAAAAAAAGAAAAAAAAAAAAAGAAAGACCTAGTTCCCCTCCTCATCGCGACCGGAGGCCTCACATCCTTTGAAAACTCCAGAGGTACGCGGAGATCAGTGCCTCCAAAGGAGACGATGCCTGGCTCTTCGTGAAACTTGATAGGAGTCCCAGGATTCCTGTGGCACGTGGAAAGGGACCCTTGGTCTCCCGCCTCAGCTGGAGAGGCGTCCCAATTGCCCTGCCAAGCCTCGAGGAGAATCCCGAGTTGTCCCTCGCAACTAGGCAGGAGTCCTGACGTCGCTGAACAAACACGTGGGTGGAAGTGCCATCCCCGTCGTAACTCGAGAATATACCCCAGGTTCCCGCCGCAACTCGAGAAAAACCATGAGACTTCTCCCAGGCCGCGAGATGAGGCCCGATTCCCCTGCACTGCGTGCAGAGCAATTCCGTGTTGCACATCACACATGAAAGGAGCCTTGATTTCCTTCATGGTACTCCAGAGAAACCCCAAGAAAACTGTTTCAAGGCTAGAGGGATCCTGAGGTCACTGTAGTAACATGAAAGAGCTCCGTGGACCAAAACTCAACTCGAGATGAGAGGTTAGTCCCTGGCTTCAACTCCAGGGGAATACCACCTTACCAGAAGCACCTCAAAGGAGGCTTCTCTCAGCTCTAGGTATGTGAGAAGGACCCTGAGTTTGCGGCCTCAAGTGGAATGGACACCACGAAGCCCTGACTCGAAATAAGGCCGGATATCCCTGCAGTGACTTGAATGCAGGCTCGTCTTGCATCTCCCAAGACGAAAGGATGTCTGAATCCCCTGCGGAGAACACAGAGAAAGACCAAGTTCCCCACCTCATCGCGACCAGAGGCCTCACATCCTTTGAAAACTCCAGAGGTACGCGGAGATCAGTGCCTCCAAAGGAGATGATGCCTGACTCCTCGTGAAACTTGATAGGAGTCCCAGGATTCCTGTGGCACGTGGAAAGGGACCCTTGGTCTCCCGCCTCAGCTGGAGAGGCGTCCCAATTGCCCTGCCAAGCCTCGAGGTGAATCTCGATTTGTCCCTCGCAACTAGGCAGGAGTCCTGACTTGGCTGAACAAACACGTGTGTGGAAGGGCCATCCCCACCGTAACTCGAGAATTTACCCCAGGTTCCCGCCGCAAATCGAGAAAAACCATGAGACTTCCCCCTCGCCGCGAGATGAGGCCCGATTCCCCTGCACTGCGTGCAGAGCAATTTCGTGTTGCACATCACACAGGAAAGGAGCCTTGATTTCCTTCATGGTACTCCAGAGAAACCCCAAGAACACTGTTTCAAGGCTAGAGGGATCCTGAGGTCACTGTAGCAAAACAAAAGAGCTCCATGGAAAAAGAATCAACTCGAGATGAGAGGTTAGTTCCTGGCTTCGACTCCAGAGGAATACCACCTTACCACAAGCACCTCAAGAGGAGGCTTCTCTCAGCTCTAGGTATGTGAGAGGGACCCTGAGTTTGCAGCCTCAAGTGGAATGGACACCGCGATGCCCTGACTCGAAATAAGGCCGGATATCCCTGCAGTGACTTGAATGCAGGCTCGTCTTGCATCTCTCAAGACGAAAGGATGTCTGAATCCCCTGTGGAAACCACAGAGAAAGACCTAGTTAACCACCTCATCGCGACCAGAGGCCTCACATCCTTTGAAAACTCCAGAGGTACGCAGAGATCAGTGCCTCCAAAGGAGACGATGCCTGCCTCCTCGTGAAACTTGATAGGAGTCCCAGGATTCCTGTGGCATGTGGAAAGTGACCCTTGGTGTCCCGACTCAGCTGGAGAGGCGTCCCAATTGCCCTGCCAAGCCTCGAGGAGAGTCCCGAGTTGTCCCTCTCAACTAGGCAGGTGTCCTGACGTCGCTGAACAAACACGTGGGTGGAAGGGCCATCCCCGTCGTAATTCGAGAATATACCCCAGGTTCCCGCCGCAACTCGAGAAAAACCATGAGACTTCTCCCACGCCGTGAGATGAGGCCCGATTCCCCTGCACTGCGTGCGGAGCAATTCCGTGTTGCACATCACACATGAAAGGAGCCTTGATTTCCTTCATGGTACTCCAGAGAAACCCCAAGAACACTGTTTCAAGGCTAGAGGGATCCTGAGGTCACTGTAGTAACATGAAAGAGCTCCGTGGACCAAAAATCAACTCGAGATGAGAGGTTAGTCCCTGGCTTCAACTCCAGGGGAATACCCCCTTACCAGAAGCACCTCAAAGGAGGCTTCTCTCAGCTCTAGGTATGTGAGAGGGACCCTGAGTTTGCGGCCTCAAGTGGAATGGACACCACGATGCCCTGACTCAAAATAAGGCCGGATATCCCTGCAGTGACTTGAATGCAGGCTCGTCATGCATCTCCCAAGACGAAAGGATGTCTGAATCCCCTGCGGAGAACACAGAGAAAGACCAAGTTCCCCACCTCATCGCGACCAGAGGCCTCACATCCTTTGAAAACTCCAGAGGTACGCGGAGATCAGTGCCTCCAAAGGAGACGATGCCTGCCTCCTCCTGAAACTTGATAGGAGTCCCAGGATTTCTGTGGCACGTGGAAAGGGACCCTTGGTCTCCCGCCTCAGCTGGAGAGGCGTCCCAATTGCCCTGCCAAGCCTCGAGGTGAATCCCGAGTTGTCCCTCGCAACTAGGCAGGAGTCCTGACGTCGCTGAACAAACACGTGTGTGGAAGGGCCATCCCCGCCGTAACTCGAGAATTTACCCCAGGTCCCCGCCGCAACTCGAGAAAAACCATGAGACTTCCCCCTCGTCGCGAGAAGAGGCCCGATTCCCCTGCACTGCGTGCAGTGCAATTCCGTGTTGCACATCACACAGGAAAGGAGCCTTTATTTCCTTGATGGCACTCCAGAGAAACCCCAAGAACACTGTTTCAAGGCTAGAGGGATCCTGAGGTCATTGTAGCAACACGAAAGAGCTCCATGGACCAAGAATCAACTCGAGATGAGAGGTTAGTCCCTGGCTTCGACTCCAGAGGAATACCACCTTACCACAAGCACCTCAAGAGGAGGCTTCTCTCAGCTCTAGGTATGTGAGAGGGACCCTGAGTTTGCAGCCTCAAGTGGAATGGACACCGCGATTCCCTGACTCGAAATAAGGCCGGATATCCCGGCAGTGACTTGAATGCAGGCTCGTCTTGCATCTCTCAAGTCGAAAGGATGTCTGAATCCCCTGTGGAAACCACAGAGAAAGCCCTAGTTAACCACCTCATCGCGACCAGAGGCCTCACATCCTTTGAAAACTCCAGAGGTACGCGGAGATCAGTGCCTCCAAAGGAGACGATGCCTGACTCCTCGTGAAACTTGATTGGAGTCCCAGGATTTCTGTGGCACGTGGAAAGGGAGCCTTGGTCTCCCGTCTCAGCTGGAGAGGCGTTCCAATTGCCCTGCCAAGCCTCGAGGAGAATCCCGAGTTGTCCCTCGCAACTAGGCAGGAGTCCTGACGTCGCTGAACAAACACGTGTGTGGAAGGGCCATTCCCGACGTAACTCGAGAATATACCCCAGGTTCCCGCCGCAACTCGAGAAAAACCATGAGCCTTCCCCCTCGCCGCGAGATGAGGCCCGATTCCCCTGCACTGCGAGCAGAGCAATTCCGTGTTGCACATCACACAGGAAAGGAGCCTTGATTTCCTTGATGGCACTCCAGAGAAACCCCAAGAACACTGTTTCAAGGCTAGAGGGATCCTGAGGTCATTGTAGAAACACGAAAGAGCTCCGTGGACCAAGAATCAACTCGAGATGAGAGGTTAATCCCTGGCTTCGCCTCCAGAAGAATGCCACCTTACCACAAGCACCTCAAGAGGAGTCTTCTCTCAGCTCTAGGTATGTGAGAGGGACCCTGAGTTTGCGGCCTCAAGTGTAATGGACTCCGCGATGACCTGACTCGAAATAAGGCCGGATATCCCTGCAGTGACTTGAATGCAGGCTCGTCTTGCATCTCCCAAGACGAAAGGATGTCTGAATCCCCTGTGGAGACCACAGAGAAAGACCTAGTTCCTTGGTCTAGTTCTGTGAAAAATACCGTTGGTAGCTTGATAGGGATTGCATTGAATCTATAGATTGCTTTCGGTAGAATAGCTATTTTGACAATATTGATTCTTCCAATCCATGAACACGGTATGATTCTCCATCTGTTTGTGTCCTCTTTGATTTCTTTCATCAGTGTTTTATAGTTTTCTATGTATAGGTCTTTTGTTTCTTTAGGTATATATACTCCTAAGTATTTTATTGTTTTTGTTGTAATGGTGAATGGTATTGTTTCCTTAATTTCTCTTTCAGTTTTTTCATCGTTAGTATATAGGAATGCAAGGGATTTCTGTGTGTTAATTTTATATCCTGCAACTTTACTATATTCATTGATTAGTTCTAGTAATTTTCTGGTAGAGTCTTTAGGGTTTTCTATATAGAGGATCATGTCATCACAGAACTAGACCAAAGAATTTCACAATTTGTATGGAAATACAAAAAACCTCGAATAGCCAAAGTAATCTTGAAAAAGAAGAATGGAACTGGAGGAATCAACCTGCCTGACTTCAGACTCTACTACAAAGCCACAGTCATCAAGACAGTGTGGTACTGGCACAAAGACAGAAATATAGACCAATGGAACAGAATAGAAAGCCCAGAGATAAATCCACGAACCTATGGACACCTTATCTTTGACAAAGGAGGCAAGGATATACAATGGAAAAAAGACAACCTCTTTAACAAGTGGTGCTGGGAAAACTGGTCAACCACTTGCAAAAGAATGAAACTAGAACACTTTCTAACACCATACACAAAAATAAACTCAAAATGGATTAAAGATCTAAATGTAAGACCAGAAACTATAAAACTCCTAGAGGAGAACATAGGCAAAACACTCTCCGACATAAATCACAGCAAGATCCTCTATGACCCACCTCCCAGAATATTGGAAATAAAAGCAAAACTAAACAAATGGGATCTAATGAAACTTAAAAGCTTTTGCACTATAAAAGAAACTATAAGTAAGGTGAAAAGACAGCCGTCAGATTGGGAGAAAATAATAGCAAATGAAGAAACAGACAAAGGATTAATCTCAAAAATATACAAGCAACTCCTGCAGCTCAATTCCAGAAAAATAAATGACCCAATCCAAAAATGGGCCAGAGAACTAAACAGACATTTCTCCAAAGAAGACATACAGATGGCTAACAAACACATGAAAAGGTGCTCAACATCACTCATTATTAGAGAAATGCAAATCAAAACCACAATGAGGTACCATTACACACCAGTCAGGATGGCTGCTATCCAAAAGTCTACAAGCAATAAATGCTGGAGAGGCTGTGGAGAAAAGGGAACCCTCTTACACTGTTGGTGGGAATGCAAACTAGTACAGCCACTATGGAAAACAGTGTGGAGATTCCTTAAAAAACTGGAAATAGAACTGCCATATTACCCAGCAATACCACTTCTGGGCATACACACTGAGGAAACCAGATCTGAAAGAGACACATGCACCCCAATGTTCATCGCAGCACTGTTTATAATAGCCAGGACATGGAAGCAACCTAGATGCCCATCAGCAGATGAATGGATAAGGAAGCTGTGGGACATATACACCATGGAATTTTACTCAGCCGTCAAAAAGAATTCATTTGAACCAGTCCTAATGAGATGGATGAAACTGGAGCCCCTTATACAGAGTGAAGTAAGCCAGAAAGATAAAGAACATTACAGCATACTAACACATATATATGGAATTTAGAAAGATGGTAACGATAACCCTATATGCAAAACAGAAAAAGAGACACAGAAATACAGAACAGACTTTTGAACTCTGTGGGAGAAGGTGAGGGTGGGATGTTTCAAAAGAACAGCATGTATACTATCTATGGTGAAACAGATCACCAGCCCAGGTGGGATGCATGAGACAAGTGCTCCGGCCTGGTGCACTGGGAAGACCCAGAGGAATGGGGTGGAGAGGGAGATGGGAGGGTGGATCGGGATGGGGAATAAGTGTAAATCTATGGCTGATTCATATCAATGTATGACAAGACCCACTGAAATGTTGTGAAGTAATTAGCCTCCAACTAATAAAAAAAAATTAAAAAAAAAAAAAAGAAAAAAAAAAAAAAAAAAGAAAGACCTAGTTCCCCTCCTCATCGCGACCGGAGGCCTCACATCCTTTGAAAACTCCAGAGGTACGCGGAGATCAGTGCCTCCAAAGGAGACGATGCCTGACTCCTCGTGAAACTTGATAGGAGTCCCAGGATTCCTGTGGCACGTGGAAAGGGACCCTTGGTCTCGCGCCTCAGCTGGAGAGGCGTCCCAATTGCCCTGCCAAGCCTCGAGGAGAATCCCGAGTTGTCCTTCGCAAGTAGGCAGGAGTCCTGACGTCGCTGAACAAACACGTGTGTGGAAGGGCCATCCACGTCGTAACACGAGAATATTCCCCAGGTTCCCGCCGCAACTTGAGAAAAACCATGAGACTTCTCCCACGCCGCGAGATGAGGCCCGATTCCCCTGCACTGCGTGCAGAGCAATTCCGTGTTGCACATCACACATGAAAGGATCCTTGATTTCCTTCATGGCACTCCAGAGAAACCCCAAGAACACTGTTTCAAGGCTAGAGGGATCCTGAGGTCACTGTAGCAACACGAAAGAGCTCCGTGGACCAGAAATCAACTCGAGATGAGAGATTAGTCCCTGGCTTCGACTCCAGAGGAATACCACCTTACCACAAGCACCTCAAAGGAGGCTTCTCTCAGCTCTAGGTATGTGAGAGGGACCCTGAGTTTGCGGCCTCAAGTGGAATGGACACCGAGATGCCCTGACTCGAAATAAGGCCGGATATCCCTGCAGTGACTTGAATGCAGGCTCATCTTGCATCTCCCAAGACGAAAGGATGTCTGAATCCCTTGTGGAGACCACAGAGAAAGACCTAGTTCCCCACCTCATCGCGACCAGAGGCCTCACATCCTTTGAAAACTCCAGCGGTACGCGGAGATCAGTGCCTCCAAAGGAGACGATGCCTGACTCCTCTTGAAACTTGATAGGAGTCCCAGGATTCCTGTGGCACGTGGAAACGCACCCTTGGTCTCCCGCCTCAGCTGGAGAGGCGTCCCAATTGCCCTGCCAAGCCTCATGGAGAATCCCGAGTTGTCCCTCGCAACTAGGCAGGAGTCCTGACTTGGCTGAACAAACACGTGTGTGGAAGGGCCATCCCCGCCGTAACTCGAGAATTTACCCCAGGTTCCCGCCACAACTCGAGAAAAACCATGAGACTTCCCCCTCGCCGTGAGATGAGGCCCGATTCCCCTGCACTGCGTGCAGAGCAATTTCGTGTTGCAAATCACACAGGAAAGGAGCCTTGATTTCCTTCATGGTACTCCAGAGAAACCCCAAGAACACTGTTTCAAGGCTAGAGGGATCCTGAGGTCACTGTAGCAACACGAAAGAGCTCCATGGACCAAGAATCAACTCGAGATGAGAGGTTAGTTCCTGGCTTCGACTCCAGAGGAATACCACCTTACCACAAGCACCTCAAGAGGAGGCTTCTCTCAGCTCTAGGTATGTGAGAGGGACCCTGAGTTTGCAGCCTCAAGTGGAATGGACACCGCGATGCTCTGACTCGAAATAAGGCCGGATATCCCTGCAGTGACTTGAATGCAGGCTCGTCTTGCATCTCCCAAGACGAAAGAATGTCTGAATCCCCTGTGGAAACCACAGAGAAAGACCTAGTTAACCACCTCATCGCGACCAGAGGTCTCATTCCTTTGAAAACTCCAGAGGTACGCAGAGATCAGTGCCTCCAAAGGAGACGATGCCTGACCCCTCGTGAAACTTGATAGGAGTCCCAGGATTCCTGTGGCATGTGGAAAGGGACCCTTGGTGTCCCGACTCAGCTGGAGAGGCGTCCCATTGCCCTGCCAAGCCTCGAGGAGAGTCCCGAGTTGTCCCTCGCAACTAGGCAGGAGTCCTGACGTCGCTGAACAAACACGTGTGTGGAAGGGCCATCCCCGCCGTAACTCGAGAATATACCCCAGGTTCCCGCCACAACTCGAGAAAAACCATGAGACTTCTCCCAAGCCGCGAGATGTGGCCCGGTTCCCCCGCACTGCGTGCAGAGCAATTCCGTGTTGCACATCACACATGAAAGGAGCCTTGATTTCTTTCATGGTACTCCAGAGAAACCCCAAGAACACTGTTTCAAGGCTAGAGGGATCCTGAGGTCAATGTAGCAACATGAAAGAGCTCCGTGGACCAAAACTCAACTCGAGATGAGAGGTTAGTCCCTGGCTTCAACTCCAGGGGAATACCACCTTACCAGAAGCACCTCAAAGGAGGCTTCTCTCAGCTCTAGGTATGTGAGAAGGACCCTGAGTTTGTGGCCTCAAGTGGAATGGACACTGAGATGCCCTGACTCGAAATAAGGCCGGATATCCCTGCAGTGACTTGAATGCAGGCTCGTCTTGCATCTCCCAAAACGAAAGGATGTCTGAATCCCCTGCGGAGAACACAGAGAAAGACCAAGTTTCCCACCTCATCGCGACCAGAGGCCTCACATCCTTTGAAAACTCCAGAGGTACGCGGAGATCAGTGCCTCCAAAGGAGACGATGCCTGACTCCTCGTGAAACTTGATAGGAGTCCCAGGATTCCTGTGGCACGTGGAAAGGGACCCTTGGTCTCCCGCCTCAGCTGGAGAGGCGTCCCAATTGCCCTGCCAAGCCTCAAGGAGAATCCCGAATTGTCCCTCGTAAGTAGGCAGGAGTCCTGTCATCGCTGAAGAAACATGTGTGTGGAAAGGCCCTCCCCATGGTAACTCGAGAATATACCCCAGGTTCCCGCCGCAACTCGAGAAAAACCATGAGACTTCCCCCTCGCCGCGAGATGAGGCCCGATTCCCCTGCACGGCGTTGAGAGCAATTCCGTGTTGCACATTACACATGAAACGAGCCTTGATTTCCTTGATGGCACTCCAGAGAAACCCCAAGAACACTGTTTCAAGGCTAGAGGGATCCTGAGGTCACTGTAGCAACATGAAAGAGCTCCGTGGACCAAAACTCAACTCGAGATGAGAGGTTAGTCCCTGGCTTCAACTCCAGGGGAATAACACCTTACCAGAAGCACCTCAAAGGAGGCTTCTCTCAGCTCTAGGTATGTGAGAGGGACCCTGAGTTTGCGGCCTCAAGTGGAATGGACACCACGATGCCCTGACTCAAAAAAAGGCCGGATATCCCTGCAGTGACATGAATGCAGGCTCGTCTTGCATCTCCCAAGAAGAAAGGATGTCTGAATCCCCTGCGGAGAACACAGAGAAAGACCAAGATCCCCACCTCATCGCGACCAGAGGCCTCACATCCTTTGAAAACTCCAGAGGTACGCGGAGATCAGTGCCTCCAAAGGAGACGATGCCTGACTCCTCGTGAAACTTGATAGGAGTCCCAGGATTCCTGTGGCACGTGGAAAGGGACCCTTGGTCTCCCGCCTCAGCTGGAGAGGCGTGCCAATTGCCCTGCCAAGCCTCGAGGTGAATCTCGATTTGTCCCTCGCAACTAGGCAGGAGTCCTGACTTGGCTGAACAAACACGTGTGTGGAAGGGCCATCCCCGCCGTAACTCGAGAATTTACCCCAGGTTCCCGCCACAACTCGAGAAAAACCATGAGACTTCCCCCTCGCCGTGAGATGAGGCCCGATTCCCCTGCACTGCGTGCAGAGCAATTTCGTGTTGCAAATCACACAGGAAAGGAGCCTTGATTTCCTTCATGGTACTCCAGAGAAACCCCAAGAACACTGTTTCAAGGCTAGAGGGATCCTGAGGTCACTGTAGCAACACGAAAGAGCTCCATGGACCAAGAATCAACTCGAGATGAGAGGTTAGTTCCTGGCTTCGACTCCAGAGGAATACCACCTTACCACAAGCACCTCAAGAGGAGGCTTCTCTCAGCTCTAGGTATGTGAGAGGGACCCTGAGTTTGCAGCCTCAAGTGGAATGGACACCGCGATGCTCTGACTCGAAATAAGGCCGGATATCCCTGCAGTGACTTGAATGCAGGCTCGTCTTGCATCTCCCAAGACGAAAGAATGTCTGAATCCCCTGTGGAAACCACAGAGAAAGACCTAGTTAACCACCTCATCGCGACCAGAGGTCTCATTCCTTTGAAAACTCCAGAGGTACGCAGAGATCAGTGCCTCCAAAGGAGACGATGCCTGACCCCTCGTGAAACTTGATAGGAGTCCCAGGATTCCTGTGGCATGTGGAAAGGGACCCTTGGTGTCCCGACTCAGCTGGAGAGGCGTCCCATTGCCCTGCCAAGCCTCGAGGAGAGTCCCGAGTTGTCCCTCGCAACTAGGCAGGAGTCCTGACGTCGCTGAACAAACACGTGTGTGGAAGGGCCATCCCCGCCGTAACTCGAGAATATACCCCAGGTTCCCGCCACAACTCGAGAAAAACCATGAGACTTCTCCCAAGCCGCGAGATGTGGCCCGGTTCCCCCGCACTGCGTGCAGAGCAATTCCGTGTTGCACATCACACATGAAAGGAGCCTTGATTTCTTTCATGGTACTCCAGAGAAACCCCAAGAACACTGTTTCAAGGCTAGAGGGATCCTGAGGTCAATGTAGCAACATGAAAGAGCTCCGTGGACCAAAACTCAACTCGAGATGAGAGGTTAGTCCCTGGCTTCAACTCCAGGGGAATACCACCTTACCAGAAGCACCTCAAAGGAGGCTTCTCTCAGCTCTAGGTATGTGAGAAGGACCCTGAGTTTGCGGCCTCAAGTGGAATGGACACTGAGATGCCCTGACTCGAAATAAGGCCGGATATCCCTGCAGTGACTTGAATGCAGGCTCGTCTTGCATCTCCCAAAACGAAAGGATGTCTGAATCCCCTGCGGAGAACACAGAGAAAGACCAAGTTTCCCACCTCATCGCGACCAGAGGCCTCACATCCTTTGAAAACTCCAGAGGTACGCGGAGATCAGTGCCTCCAAAGGAGACGATGCCTGACTCCTCGTGAAACTTGATAGGAGTCCCAGGATTCCTGTGGCACGTGGAAAGGGACCCTTGGTCTCCCGCCTCAGCTGGAGAGGCGTCCCAATTGCCCTGCCAAGCCTCGAGGTGAATCCCGAGTTGTCCCTCGCAACTAGGCAGGAGTCCTGACGTCGCTGAACAAACACGTGTGTGGAAGAGCCATCCCCGACGTAACTCCTGAATTTACCCCAGGTTCCCGCCGCAACTCGAGAAAAACCATGAGACTTCCCCCTCGTCGCGAGAAGAGGCCCGATTCCCCTGCACTGCGTGCAGAGTAATTCCGTGTTGCACATCACACAGGAAAGGAGCCTTGATTTCCTTGATGGCACTCCAGAGAAACCCCAAGAACACTGTTTCAAGGCTAGAGGGATCCTGAGGTCACTGTAGCAACACGAAAGGGCTCCGTGGACCAAGAATCAACTCGAGATGAGAGGTTAATCCCTGGCTTCGCCTCCAGAAGAATGCCACCTTACCACAAGCACCTCAAAGGAGGCTTCTCTCAGCTCTAGGTATGTGAGAGGGACCCTGAGTTTGCGGCCTCAAGTGGAATGGTCCGCGATGCCCTGACTCGAAATAAGGCCGGATATCCCTGCAGTGACTTGAATGCAGGCTCGTCTTGCATCTCCCAAGACGAAAGAATGTCTGAATCCCCTGTGGAGACCACAGAGAAAGACCTAGTTCCTTGGTCTACTTCTGTGAAAAATACCGTTGGTAGCTTGATAGGGATTGCATTGAATCTATAGATTGCTTTTGGTAGAATAGCCATTTTGACAATATTGATTCTTCCAATCCATGAACACGGTATGTTTCTCCATCTGTTTGTGTCCTCTTTGATTTCTTTCATCAGTGTTTTATAGTTTTCTATGTATAGGTCTTTTGTTTCTTTAGGTAGATATACTCCTAAGTATTTTATTCTTTTTGTTGCAATGGTGAATGGTATTGTTTCCTTAATTTCTCTTTCTGTTTTTTCATCGTTAGTATATAGGAATGCAAGGGATTTCTGTGTGTTAATTTTATATCCTGCAACTTTACTATATTCATTGATTAGTTCTAGTAATTTTCTGGTAGAGTCTTTAGGGTTTTCTATATAGAGGATCATGTCATCACAGAACTAGACCAAAGAATTTCACAATTTGTATGGAAATACAAAAAAACCTCGAATAGCCAAAGTAATCTTGAAAAAGAAGAATGGAACTGGAGGCATCAACCTGCCTGACTTCAGACTCTACTACAAAGCCACAGTCATCAAGACAGTGTGGTAATGGCACAAAGACAGAAATATAGACCAATGGAACAGAATAGAAAGCCCAGAGATAAATCCACGAACCTATGGACACCTTATCTTTGACAAAGGAGGCAAGGATATACAATGGAAAAAAGACAACCTCTTTAACAAGTGGTGCTGGGAAAACTGGTCAACCACTTGCAAAAGAATGAAACTAGAACACTTTCTAACACCATACACAAAAATAAACTCAAAATGGATTAAAGATCTAAATGTAAGACCAGAAACTATAAAACTCCTAGAGGAGAACATAGGCAAAACACTCTCCGACATAAATCACAGCAAGATCCTCTATGACCCACCTCCCAGAATATTGGAAATAAAAGCAAAACTAAACAAATGGGATCTAATGAAACTTAAAAGCTTTTGCACTACAAAAGAAACTATAAGTAAGGTGAAAAGACAGCCGTCAGATTGGGAGAAAATAATAGCAAATGAAGAAACAGACAAAGGATTAATCTCAAAGATATACAAGCAACTCCTGCAGCTCAATTCCAGAAAAATAAATGACCCAATCCAAAAATGGGCCAGAGAACTAAACAGACATTTCTCCAAAGAAGACATACAGATGGCTAACAAACACATGAAAAGGTGCTCAACATCACTCATTATTAGAGAAATGCAAATCAAAACCACAATGAGGTACCATTACACACCAGTCAGGATGGCTGCTATCCAAAAGTCTACAAGCAATAAATGCTGGAGAGGCTGTGGAGAAAAGGGAACCCTCTTACACTGTTGGTGGGAATGCAAACTAGTACAGCCACTATGGAAAACAGTGTGGAGATTCCTTAAAAAACTGGAAATAGAACTGCCATATTACCCAGCAATACCACTTCTGGGCATACACACTGAGGAAACCAGATCTGAAAGAGACACATGCACCCCAATGTTCATCGCAGCACTGTTTATAATAGCCAGGACATGGAAGCAACCTAGATGCCCATCAGCAGATGAATGGATAAGGAAGCTGTGGGACATATACACCATGGAATTTTACTCAGCCGTCAAAAAGAATTCATTTGAACCAGTCCTAATGAGATGGATGAAACTGGAGCCCCTTATACAGAGTGAAGTAAGCCAGAAAGATAAAGAACATTACAGCATACTAACACATATATATGGAATTTAGAAAGATGGTAACGAGAACCCTATATGCAAAACAGAAAAAGAGACACAGAAATACAGAACAGACTTTTGAACTCTGTGGGAGAAGGTGAGGGTGGGATGTTTCAAAAGAACAGCATGTATACTATCTATGGTGAAACAGATCACCAGCCCAGGTGGGATGCATGAGACAAGTGCTCCGGCCTGGTGCACTTGGAAGACCCAGAGGAATCGGGTGGAGAGGGAGATGGGAGGGGGGATCGGGATGGGGAATAAGTGTAAATCTATGGCTGATTCATATCAATGTATGACAAGACCCACTGAAATGTTGTGAAGTAATTAGCCTCCAACTAATAAAAAAAATTAAAAAAAAAAAAAAAAGAAAGACCTAGTTCCCCTCCTCATCGCGACCGGAGGGCTCACATCCTTTGAAAACTCCAGAGGTACGCGGAGATCAGTGCCTCCAAAGGAGACGATGCCTGACTCCTCGTGAAACTTGATAGGAGTCCCAGGATTCCTGCGGCACGTGGAAAGGGACCCTTGGTCTCCCGCCTCAGCTGGAGAGGCGTCCCAATTGCCCTGCCAAGCCTCAAGGATAATCCCGAATTGTCCCTCGCAAGTAGGCAGGAGTCCTGACATCGCTGAAGAAACACGTGTGTGGAATGGCCCTCCCCGTGGTAACTCGAGAATATACCCCAGGTTCCCGCCGCAACTCGAGAAAAACCATGAGACTTCCCCCTCGCCACGAGATGAGGCCCGATTCCCCTGCACTGCGTGCAGAGCAATTTCGTGTTGCACATCACACAGGAAAGGAGCCTTGATTTCCTTGATGTCACTCCAGAGAAACCCCAAGAACACTGTTTCAAGGCTAGAGGGATCCTGAGGTCACTGTAGCAACACGAAAGGGCTCCGTGGACCAAGAATCAACTCGAGATGAGACGTTAGTTCCTGGCTTCGACTCCAAAGGAATACCACCTTACCACAAGAACCTCAAGAGGAGGCTTCTCTCAGCTCTAGGTATGTGAGAGGGATCCTGAGTTTGCAGCCTCAAGTGGAATGGACACCCCGATGCCCTGACTCGAAATAAGGCCGGATATCCCTGCAGTGACTTGAATGCAGGCTCGTCTTGCATCTCCCAAAAGGAAAGGATGTCTGAATCCCCTGCGGAGAACACAGAGATAGACCTAGTTCCCCACCTCTTCGCGACCAGAGGCCTCACATCCTTTGAAAACTCCAGAGGTACGCGGAGATCAGTGCCTCCAAAGGAGACGATGCCTGACTCCTCGTGAAACTTGATAGGAGTCCCAGGATTTCTGTGGCACGTGGAAAGTTACCCTTGGTCTCCCGCCTCAGCTGGAGAGGCGTCCCAATTGCCCTGCCAAGCCTCAAGGAGAATCCCGAGTTGTCCCTCGCAACTAGGCAGGAGTGCTGACCTCGCTGAACAAACATGTGGGTGGAATTACCATCCCCGTCGTAACTCGAGAATATACCCCAGGTTCCCGCCGCAACTCGAGAAAAACCATGAGACTTCTCCCACGCCGCGAGATGAGGCCCGATTCCCCTGCACTGCGTGCAGGGCAATTCCGTGTTGCACATCACACATGAAAGGAGCCTTGATTTCCTTCATGGTACTCCAGAGAAACCCCAAGAACACTGTTTCAAGGCTAGAGGGATCCTGAGGTCACTGTAGCAACATGAAAGAGCTCCGTGGACCAAAAATCAACTCGAGATGAGAGGTTAGTCCCTGGCTTCAACTCAATGGGAATACCACCTTACCAGAAGCACCTCAAAGGAGGCTTCTCTCAGCTCTAGGTATGTGAGAGGGACCCTGAGTTTGCGGCCTCGAGTGGAATGGACACCACGATGCCCTGACTCAAAATAAGGCCGGATATCCCTGCAGTGACTTGAATGCAGGCTTGTCTTGCATCTCCCAAGACGAAAGGATGTCTGAATCCCCTGCGGAGAACACAGAGAAAGACCAAGTTCCCCACCTCATCGCAACCAGAGGCCTCACATCCTTTGAAAACTCCAGAGGTACGCGGAGATCAGTGCCTGCAAATGAGACGATGCCTGACTCCTAGTGAATCTTGATAGAATTCCCAGGATTTCTGTGGCACGTGGAAAGGGACCCTTCGTCTCCCGCCTCAGCTGGAGAGGCGTCCCAATTGCCCTGCCAAGCCTCGAGGAGAATCCCGAGTTGTCCCTCGCAACTAGGCAGGAGTCCTGACTTGGCTGAACAAACACGTGTGTGGAAGGGCCATCCCCGCCGTAACTCGAGAATTTACCCCAGGTTCCCGCCGAAACTCGAGAAACACCATGAGACTTCCCCCTGGTCGCGAGAAGAGGCCCGATTCCCCTGCACTGCGTGCAGACCAATTCCGTGTTGCACATCACACAGGAAAGGAGCCTTGATTTCCATGATGTCACTCCAGAGAAACCCCAAGAACACTGTTTCAAGGCTAGAGGGATCCTGAGGTCACTGTAGCAACACGAAAGAGCTCCATGGACCAAGAATCAACTCGAGATGAGAGGTTAGTTCCTGGCTTTGACTCCAGAGGAATACCACCTTACCACAAGCACCTCAAGAGGAGGCTTCTCTCAGCTTTAGGTATGTGAGAGGGACCCTGAGTTTGCGGCCTCAAGTGGAATGGACACCGCGATGCCCTGACTCGAAATAAGGCCGGATATCCCTGCAGTGACTTGAATGCAGGCTCGTCTTGCATCTCCCAAGACGAAAGGATGTCTGAATCCCCTGTGGAGACCCCAGAGAAAGACCTAGTTCCCCACCTCATCGCAACCGGAGGCCTCACATCCTTTGAAAACTCCAGAGGTACGCCGAAATCAGTGCCTCCAAAGGAGACGATGCCTGCCTCCTCGTGAATCTTGATAGGAGTCCCAGGATTCCTGTGGCACGTGGAAAGGGACACTTGGTCGCCCGCCTCAGCTGGAGAGGCGTCCCAATTGCCCTGCCAAGCCTCAAGGATAATCCCGAGTTGTCCCTCGCAACTAGGCAGGAGTACTGACATCGCTGAACAAACACGTGGGTGGAAGTGCCATCCCCGACGTAACTCGAGAATATACCCCAGGTTCCCGCCGCAACTCGAGAAAAACCATGAGACTTCTCCCACGCCGTGAGATGAGGCCCGATTCCCCTGCACTGCGTGCAGAGCAATTCCGTGTTGCACATCACACAGGAAAGGAGCCTTGATTTCCTTCATGGTACTCCAGAGAAACCCCAAGAACACTGTTTCAAGGCTAGAGGGATCCTGAGGTCACTGTATCAACATGAAAGAGCTTCGTGGACCAAAAATCAAATCGAGATGAGAGGTTAGTCCCTGGCTTCAACTCCAGGGGAATACCACCTTACCAGAAGCACCTCAAAGGAGGCTTCTCTCAGCTCTAGGTATGTGAGAAGGACCCTGAGTTTGCAGCCTCAAGTGGAATGGACACCGCGATGCCCTGACTCGAAATAAGGCCGGATATCCCTGTAGTGACTTGAATGCAGGCACGTCTTGCATCTCCCAAGACGAAAGGATGTCTGAATCCCCTGTGGAGACCCCAGAGAAAGACCTAGTTCCCCACCTCATCGCAACCGGAGGCCTCACATCCTTTGAAAACTCCAGAGGTACGCCGAAATCAGTGCCTCCAAAGGAGACGATGCCTGCCTCCTCGTGAATCTTGATAGGAGTCCCAGGATTCCTGTGGCACGTGGAAAGGGACACTTGGTCGCCCGCCTCAGCTGGAGAGGCGTCCCAATTGCCCTGCCAAGCCTCAAGGAGAATCCCGAGTTGTCCCTCGCAACTAGGCAGGAGTACTGACATCGCTGAACAAACACGTGGGTGGAAGTGCCATCCCCGACGTAACTCGAGAATATACCCCAGGTTCCCGCCGCAACTCGAGAAAAACCATGAGACTTCTCCCACGCCGTGAGATGAGGCCCGAATCCCCTGCACTGCGTGCAGAGCAATTCCGTGTTGCACATCACACAGGAAAGGAGCCTTGATTTCCTTCATGGTACTCCAGAGAAACCCCAAGAACACTGTTTCAAGGCTAGAGGGATCCTCAGGTCACTGTATCAACATGAAAGAGCTTCTTGGACCAAAAATCAAATCGAGATGAGAGGTTAGTCCCTGGCTTCAACTCCATGGGAATACCACCTTACCAGAAGCACCTCAAAGGAGGCTTCTCTCAGCTCTAGGTATGTGAGAGGGACCCTGAGTTTGCGGCCTCAAGTGGAATGGACACTGAGATGCCCTGACTGGAAATAAGGCCGGATATCCCTGCAGTGACTTGAATGCAGGCTCGTCTTGCATCTCCCAAAACGAAAGGATGTCTGAATCCCCTGCGGAGAACACAGAGAAAGACCAAGTTTCCCACCTCATCGCGACCAGAGGCCTCACATCCTTTGAAAACTCCAGAGGTACGCGGAGATCAGTGCCTCCAAAGGAGACGATGCCTGACTCCTCGTGAAACTTGATAGGAGTCCCAGGATTCCTGTGGCACGTGGAAAGGGACCCTTGGTCTCACGCCTCAGCTGGAGAGGCGTCCCAATTGCCCTGCCAAGCCTCGAGGTGAATCCCGAGTTGTCCCTCGCAACTAGGCAGGAGTCCTGACGTCGCTGAACAAACACGTGTGTGGAAGAGCCATCCCCGCCGTAACTCCTGAATTTACCCCAGGTTCCCGCCGCAACTCGAGAAAAACCATGAGACTTCCCCCTCGCCGCGAGATGAGGCCCGATTCCCCTGCACTGCGTGCAGAGCAATTCCGTGTTGCACATCACACATGAAAGGAGCCTTGATTTCCTTGATGGCACTCCAGAGAAACCCCAAGAACACTGTTTCAAGGCTATAGGGATACTGAGGTCACTGTAGCAACACGAAAGGGCTCCGTGGACCAAGAATCAACTCGAGATGAGAGGTTAGTCCCTGGCTTCGCCTCCAGAGGAATACCACCTTACCACAAGCACCTCAAGAGGAGGCTTCTCTCAGCTCTAGGTATGTGAGAGGGACCCTGAGTTTGCGGCCTCAAGTGGAATGGACTCCGCGATGCCCTGACTCGAAATAAGGCCGGATATCCCTGCAGTGACTTGAATGCAGGCTCGTCTTGCATCTCCCAAGACGAAAGAATGTCTGAATCCCCTGTGGAGACCACAGAGAAAGACCTAGTTCCTTGGTCTAGTTCTGTGAAAAATACCGTTGGTAGCTTGATAGGGATTGCATTGAATCTATAGATTGCTTTCGGTAGAATAGCCATTTTGACAATATTGATTCTTCCAATCCATGAAAACGGTATGTTTCTCCATCTGTTTGTGTCCTCTTTGATTTCTTTCATCAGTGTTTTATAGTTTTCTATGTATAGGTCTTTTGTTTCTTTAGGTAGATATACTCCTAAGTATTTTATTCTTTTTGTTGCAATGGTGAATGGTATTGTTTCCTTCATTTCTCTTTCTGTTTTTTCATTGTTAGTATATAGGAATGCAAGGGATTTCTGTGTGTTAATTTTATATCCTGCAACTTTACTATATTCATTGATTAGTTCTAGTAATTTTCTGGTAGAGTCTTTAGGGTTTTCTATATAGAGGATCATGTCATCACAGAACTAGACCAAAGAATTTCACAATTTGTATGGAAATACAAAAAACCTCGAATAGCCAAAGTAATCTTGAAAAAGAAGAATGGAACTGGAGGAATCAACCTGCCTGACTTCAGACTCTACTACAAAGCCACAGTCATCAAGACAGTGTGGTACTGGCACAAAGACAGAAATATAGACCAATGGAACAGAATAGAAAGCCCAGAGATAAATCCACGAACCTATGGACACCTTATCTTTGACAAAGGAGGCAAGGATATACAATGGAAAAAAGACAACCTCTTTAACAAGTGGTGCTGGGAAAACTGGTCAACCACTTGCAAAAGAATGAAACTAGAACACTTTCTAACACCATACACAAAAATAAACTCAAAATGGATTAAAGATCTAAATGTAAGACCAGAAACTATAAAACTCCTAGAGGAGAACATAGGCAAAACACTCTCCGACATAAATCACAGCAAGATCCTCTATGACCCACCTCCCAGAATATTGGAAATAAAAGCAAAACTAAACAAATGGGATCTAATGAAACTTAAAAGCTTTTGCACTACAAAAGAAACTATAAGTAAGGTGAAAAGACAGCCGTCAGATTGGGAGAAAATAATAGCAAATGAAGAAACAGACAAAGGATTAATCTCAAAAATATACAAGCAACTCCTGCAGCTCAATTCCAGAAAAATAAATGACCCAATCCAAAAATGGGCCAGAGAACTAAACAGACATTTCTCCAAAGAAGACATACAGATGGCTAACAAACACATGAAAAGGTGCTCAACATCACTCATTATTAGAGAAATGCAAATCAAAACCACAATGAGGTACCATTACACACCAGTCAGGATGGCTGCTATCCAAAAGTCTACAAGCAATAAATGCTGGAGAGGCTGTGGAGAAAAGGGAACCCTCTTACACTGTTGGTGGGAATGCAAACTAGTACAGCCACTATGGAAAACAGTGTGGAGATTCCTTAAAAAACTGGAAATAGAACTGCCATATTACCCAGCAATACCACTTCTGGGCATACACACTGAGGAAACCAGATCTGAAAGAGACACATGCACCCCAATGTTCATCGCAGCACTGTTTATAATAGCCAGGACATGGAAGCAACCTAGATGCCCATCAGCAGATGAATGGATAAGGAAGCTGTGGGACATATACACCATGGAATTTTACTCAGCCGTCAAAAAGAATTCATTTGAACCAGTCCTAATGAGATGGATGAAACTGGAGCCCCTTATACAGAGTGAAGTAAGCCAGAAAGATAAAGAACATTACAGCATACTAACACATATATATGGAATTTAGAAAGATGGTAACGAGAACCCTATATGCAAAACAGAAAAAGAGACACAGAAATACAGAACAGACTTTTGAACTCTGTGGGAGAAGGTGAGGGTGGGATGTTTCAAAAGAACAGCATGTATACTATCTATGGTGAAACAGATCACCAGCCCAGGTGGGATGCATGAGACAAGTGCTCCGGCCTGGTGCACTGGGAAGACCCAGAGGAATCGGGTGGAGAGAGAGATGGGAGGGGGGATCGGGATGGGGAATAAGTGTAAATCTATGGCTGATTCATACCAATGTATGACAAGACCCACTGAAATGTTGTGAAGTAATTAGCCTCCAACTAATAAAAAAAAAAAAAAAGAAAAAAAAAAAAGAAAAAAAAAAGAAAGACCTAGTTCCCCTCCTCATCGCGACCGGAGGCCTCACATCCTTTGAAAACTCCAGAGGTACGCGGAGATCAGTGCCTCCAAAGGAGACGATGCCTGACTCCTCGTGAAACTTGATAGGAGTCCCAGGATTCCTGTGGCACGTGGAAAGGGACCCTTGGTCTCCCGCCTAAGCTGGAGAGGCGTCCCAATTGCCCTGCCAAGCCTCGAGGAGAATCCCGAGTTGTCCCTCGCAACTAGGCAGGAGTCCTGACGTCGGTGAACATACACGTGTGTGGAAGGGCCATCCCCGTCGTAACTCGAGAATATACCCCAGGTTCCCGCCGCAACTCGAGAAAAACCATAAGACTTCTCCCACGCCGAGAGATGAGGCCCGATTCCCCTGCACAGCGTGCAGAGCAATTCCGTGTTGCACATCACACATGAAAGGATCCTTGATTTCTTCATGGCACTCCAGAGAAACCCCAAGAACACTGTTTCAAGGCTAGAGGGATCCTGAGGTCACTGTAGCAACACGAAAGAGCTCTGTGGACCAGAAATCAACTCGAGATGAGAGATTAGTCCCTGGCTTCGACTCCAGAGGAATACCACCTTACCACAAGCACCTCAAAGGAGGCTTCTCTCAGCTCTAGGTATGTGAGAGGGACCCTGAGTTTGCGGCCTCAAGTGGAATGGACACCGAGATGCCCTGACTCGAAATAAGGCCGGATATCCCTGCAGTGACTTGAATGCAGGCTCGTCTTGCATCTCCCAAGACGAAAGGATGTCTGAATCCCCTGTGGAGACCACAGAGAAAGACCTAGTTCCTTGGTCTAGTTCTGTGAAAAATACCGTTGGTAGCTTGATAGGGATTGCATTGAATCTATAGATTGCTTTCGGTAGAATAGCCATTTTGACAATATTGATTCTTCCAATCCATGAACACGGTATGTTTCTCCATCTGTTTGTGTCCTCTTTGATTTCTTTCATCAGTGTTTTATAGTTTTCTATGTATAGGTCTTTTGTTTCTTTAGGTAGATATACTCCTAAGTATTTTATTCTTTTTGTTGCAATGGTGAATGGTATTGTTTCCTTCATTTCTCTTTCTGTTTTTTCATTGTTAGTATATAGGAATGCAAGGGATTTCTGTGTGTTAATTTTATATCCTGCAACTTTACTATATTCATTGATTAGTTCTAGTAATTTTCTGGTAGAGTCTTTAGGGTTTTCTATATAGAGGATCATGTCATCACAGAACTAGACCAAAGAATTTCACAATTTGTATGGAAATACAAAAAACCTCGAATAGCCAAAGTAATCTTGAAAAAGAAGAATGGAACTGGAGGAATCAACCTGCCTGACTTCAGACTCTACTACAAAGCCACAGTCATCAAGACAGTGTGGTACTGGCACAAAGACAGAAATATAGACCAATGGAACAGAATAGAAAGCCCAGAGATAAATCCACGAACCTATGGACACCTTATCTTTGACAAAGGAGGCAAGGATATACAATGGAAAAAAGACAACCTCTTTAACAAGTGGTGCTGGGAAAACTGGTCAACCACTTGCAAAAGAATGAAACTAGAACACTTTCTAACACCATACACAAAAATAAACTCAAAATGGATTAAAGATCTAAATGTAAGACCAGAAACTATAAAACTCCTAGAGGAGAACATAGGCAAAACACTCTCCGACATAAATCACAGCAAGATCCTCTATGACCCACCTCCCAGAATATTGGAAATAAAAGCAAAACTAAACAAATGGGATCTAATGAAACTTAAAAGCTTTTGCACTACAAAAGAAACTATAAGTAAGGTGAAAAGACAGCCGTCAGATTGGGAGAAAATAATAGCAAATGAAGAAACAGACAAAGGATTAATCTCAAAAATATACAAGCAACTCCTGCAGCTCAATTCCAGAAAAATAAATGACCCAATCCAAAAATGGGCCAGAGAACTAAACAGACATTTCTCCAAAGAAGACATACAGATGGCTAACAAACACATGAAAAGGTGCTCAACATCACTCATTATTAGAGAAATGCAAATCAAAACCACAATGAGGTACCATTACACACCAGTCAGGATGGCTGCTATCCAAAAGTCTACAAGCAATAAATGCTGGGGAGGCTGTGGAGAAAAGGGAACCCTCTTACACTGTTGGTGGGAATGCAAACTAGTACAGCCACTATGGAAAACAGTGTGGAGATTCCTTAAAAAACTGGAAATAGAACTGCCATATTACCCAGCAATACCACTTCTGGGCATACACACTGAGGAAACCAGATCTGAAAGAGACACATGCACCCCAATGTTCATCGCAGCACTGTTTATAATAGCCAGGACATGGAAGCAACCTAGATGCCCATCAGCAGATGAATGGATAAGGAAGCTGTGGGACATATACACCATGGAATTTTACTCAGCCGTCAAAAAGAATTCATTTGAACCAGTCCTAATGAGATGGATGAAACTGGAGCCCCTTATACAGAGTGAAGTAAGCCAGAAAGATAAAGAACATTACAGCATACTAACACATATATATGGAATTTAGAAAGATGGTAACGAGAACCCTATATGCAAAACAGAAAAAGAGACACAGAAATACAGAACAGACTTTTGAACTCTGTGGGAGAAGGTGAGGGTGGGATGTTTCAAAAGAACAGCATGTATACTATCTATGGTGAAACAGATCACCAGCCCAGGTGGGATGCATGAGACAAGTGCTCCGGCCTGGTGCACTGGGAAGACCCAGAGGAATCGGGTGGAGAGGGAGATGGGAGGGGGGATCGGGATGGGGAATAAGTGTAAATCTATGGCTGATTCATACCAATGTATGACAAGACCCACTGAAATGTTGTGAAGTAATTAGCCTCCAACTAATAAAAAAAATTAAAAAAAAAAAAAAAAAGAAAAAAAAAAAAAAAAAGAAAGACCTAGTTCCCCTCCTCATCGCGACCGGAGGCCTCACATCCTTTGAAAACTCCAGAGGTACGCGGAGATCAGTGCCTCCAAAGGAGACGATGCCTGACTCCTCGTGAAACTTGATAGGAGTCCCAGGATTCCTGTGGCACGTGGAAAGGGACCCTTGGTCTCCCGCCTAAGCTGGAGAGGCGTCCCAATTGCCCTGCCAAGCCTCGAGGAGAATCCCGAGTTGTCCCTCGCAACTAGGCAGGAGTCCTGACGTCGGTGAACATACACGTGTGTGGAAGGGCCATCCCCGTCGTAACTCGAGAATATACCCCAGGTTCCCGCCGCAACTCGAGAAAAACCATAAGACTTCTCCCACGCCGAGAGATGAGGCCCGATTCCCCTGCACAGCGTGCAGAGCAATTCCGTGTTGCACATCACACATGAAAGGATCCTTGATTTCCTTCATGGCACTGCAGAGAAACCCCAAGAACACTGTTTCAAGGCTAGAGGGATCCTGAGGTCACTGTAGCAACACGAAAGAGCTCTGTGGACCAGAAATCAACTCGAGATGAGAGATTAGTCCCTGGCTTCGACTCCAGAGGAATACCACCTTACCACAAGCACCTCAAAGGAGGCTTCTCTCAGCTCTAGGTATGTGAGAGGGACCCTGAGTTTGCGGCCTCAAGTGGAATGGACACCGAGATGCCCTGACTCGAAATAAGGCCGGATATCCCTGCAGTGACTTGAATGCAGGCTCGTCTTGCATCTCCCAAGACGAAAGGATGTCTGAATCCCCTGTGGAGACCACAGAGAAAGACCTAGTTCCTTGGTCTAGTTCTGTGAAAAATACCGTTGGTAGCTTGATAGGGATTGCATTGAATCTATAGATTGCTTTCGGTAGAATAGCCATTTTGACAATATTGATTCTTCCAATCCATGAACACGGTATGTTTCTCCATCTGTTTGTGTCCTCTTTGATTTCTTTCATCAGTGTTTTATAGTTTTCTATGTATAGGTCTTTTGTTTCTTTAGGTAGATATACTCCTAAGTATTTTATTCTTTTTGTTGCAATGGTGAATGGTATTGTTTCCTTCATTTCTCTTTCTGTTTTTTCATTGTTAGTATATAGGAATGCAAGGGATTTCTGTGTGTTAATTTTATATCCTGCAACTTTACTATATTCATTGATTAGTTCTAGTAATTTTCTGGTAGAGTCTTTAGGGTTTTCTATATAGAGGATCATGTCATCACAGAACTAGACCAAAGAATTTCACAATTTGTATGGAAATACAAAAAACCTCGAATAGCCAAAGTAATCTTGAAAAAGAAGAATGGAACTGGAGGAATCAACCTGCCTGACTTCAGACTCTACTACAAAGCCACAGTCATCAAGACAGTGTGGTACTGGCACAAAGACAGAAATATAGACCAATGGAACAGAATAGAAAGCCCAGAGATAAATCCACGAACCTATGGACACCTTATCTTTGACAAAGGAGGCAAGGATATACAATGGAAAAAAGACAACCTCTTTAACAAGTGGTGCTGGGAAAACTGGTCAACCACTTGCAAAAGAATGAAACTAGAACACTTTCTAACACCATACACAAAAATAAACTCAAAATGGATTAAAGATCTAAATGTAAGACCAGAAACTATAAAACTCCTAGAGGAGAACATAGGCAAAACACTCTCCGACATAAATCACAGCAAGATCCTCTATGACCCACCTCCCAGAATATTGGAAATAAAAGCAAAACTAAACAAATGGGATCTAATGAAACTTAAAAGCTTTTGCACTACAAAAGAAACTATAAGTAAGGTGAAAAGACAGCCGTCAGATTGGGAGAAAATAATAGCAAATGAAGAAACAGACAAAGGATTAATCTCAAAAATATACAAGCAACTCCTGCAGCTCAATTCCAGAAAAATAAATGACCCAATCCAAAAATGGGCCAGAGAACTAAACAGACATTTCTCCAAAGAAGACATACAGATGGCTAACAAACACATGAAAAGGTGCTCAACATCACTCATTATTAGAGAAATGCAAATCAAAACCACAATGAGGTACCATTACACACCAGTCAGGATGGCTGCTATCCAAAAGTCTACAAGCAATAAATGCTGGAGAGGCTGTGGAGAAAAGGGAACCCTCTTACACTGTTGGTGGGAATGCAAACTAGTACAGCCACTATGGAAAACAGTGTGGAGATTCCTTAAAAAACTGGAAATAGAACTGCCATATTACCCAGCAATACCACTTCTGGGCATACACACTGAGGAAACCAGATCTGAAAGAGACACATGCACCCCAATGTTCATCGCAGCACTGTTTATAATAGCCAGGACATGGAAGCAACCTAGATGCCCATCAGCAGATGAATGGATAAGGAAGCTGTGGGACATATACACCATGGAATTTTACTCAGCCGTCAAAAAGAATTCATTTGAACCAGTCCTAATGAGATGGATGAAACTGGAGCCCCTTATACAGAGTGAAGTAAGCCAGAAAGATAAAGAACATTACAGCATACTAACACATATATATGGAATTTAGAAAGATGGTAACGAGAACCCTATATGCAAAACAGAAAAAGAGACACAGAAATACAGAACAGACTTTTGAACTCTGTGGGAGAAGGTGAGGGTGGGATGTTTCAAAAGAACAGCATGTATACTATCTATGGTGAAACAGATCACCAGCCCAGGTGGGATGCATGAGACAAGTGCTCCGGCCTGGTGCACTGGGAAGACCCAGAGGAATCGGGTGGAGAGGGAGATGGGAGGGGGGATCGGGATGGGGAATAAGTGTAAATCTATGGCTGATTCATACCAATGTATGACAAGACCCACTGAAATGTTGTGAAGTAATTAGCCTCCAACTAATAAAAAAAATTAAAAAAAAAAAAAAAAAAGAAAAAAAAAAAAAAAAAAGAAAGACCTAGTTCCCCTCCTCATCGCGACCGGAGGCCTCACATCCTTTGAAAACTCCAGAGGTACGCGGAGATCAGTGCCTCCAAAGGAGACGATGCCTGACTCCTCGTGAAACTTGATAGGAGTCCCAGGATTCCTGTGGCACGTGGAAAGGGACCCTTGGTCTCCCGCCTAAGCTGGAGAGGCGTCCCAATTGCCCTGCCAAGCCTCGAGGAGAATCCCGAGTTGTCCCTCGCAACTAGGCAGGAGTCCTGACGTCGGTGAACATACACGTGTGTGGAAGGGCCATCCCCGTCGTAACTCGAGAATATACCCCAGGTTCCCGCCGCAACTCGAGAAAAACCATAAGACTTCTCCCACGCCGAGAGATGAGGCCCGATTCCCCTGCACAGCGTGCAGAGCAATTCCGTGTTGCACATCACACATGAAAGGATCCTTGATTTCCTTCATGGCACTGCAGAGAAACCCCAAGAACACTGTTTCAAGGCTAGACGGATCCTGAGGTCACTGTAGCAACACGAAAGAGCTCTGTGGACCAGAAATCAACTCGAGATGAGAGATTAGTCCCTGGCTTCGACTCCAGAGGAATACCACCTTACCACAAGCACCTCAAAGGAGGCTTCTCTCAGCTCTAGGTATGTGAGAGGGACCCTGAGTTTGCGGCCTCAAGTGGAATGGACACCGAGATGCCCTGACTCGAAATAAGGCCGGATATCCCTGCAGTGACTTGAATGCAGGCTCGTCTTGCATCTCCCAAGACGAAAGGATGTCTGAATCCCCTGTGGAGACCACAGAGAAAGACCTAGTTCCTTGGTCTAGTTCTGTGAAAAATACCGTTGGTAGCTTGATAGGGATTGCATTGAATCTATAGATTGCTTTCGGTAGAATAGCCATTTTGACAATATTGATTCTTCCAATCCATGAACACGGTATGTTTCTCCATCTGTTTGTGTCCTCTTTGATTTCTTTCATCAGTGTTTTATAGTTTTCTATGTATAGGTCTTTTGTTTCTTTAGGTAGATATACTCCTAAGTATTTTATTCTTTTTGTTGCAATGGTGAATGGTATTGTTTCCTTCATTTCTCTTTCTGTTTTTTCATTGTTAGTATATAGGAATGCAAGGGATTTCTGTGTGTTAATTTTATATCCTGCAACTTTACTATATTCATTGATTAGTTCTAGTAATTTTCTGGTAGAGTCTTTAGGGTTTTCTATATAGAGGATCATGTCATCACAGAACTAGACCAAAGAATTTCACAATTTGTATGGAAATACAAAAAACCTCGAATAGCCAAAGTAATCTTGAAAAAGAAGAATGGAACTGGAGGAATCAACCTGCCTGACTTCAGACTCTACTACAAAGCCACAGTCATCAAGACAGTGTGGTACTGGCACAAAGACAGAAATATAGACCAATGGAACAGAATAGAAAGCCCAGAGATAAATCCACGAACCTATGGACACCTTATCTTTGACAAAGGAGGCAAGGATATACAATGGAAAAAAGACAACCTCTTTAACAAGTGGTGCTGGGAAAACTGGTCAACCACTTGCAAAAGAATGAAACTAGAACACTTTCTAACACCATACACAAAAATAAACTCAAAATGGATTAAAGATCTAAATGTAAGACCAGAAACTATAAAACTCCTAGAGGAGAACATAGGCAAAACACTCTCCGACATAAATCACAGCAAGATCCTCTATGACCCACCTCCCAGAATATTGGAAATAAAAGCAAAACTAAACAAATGGGATCTAATGAAACTTAAAAGCTTTTGCACTACAAAAGAAACTATAAGTAAGGTGAAAAGACAGCCGTCAGATTGGGAGAAAATAATAGCAAATGAAGAAACAGACAAAGGATTAATCTCAAAAATATACAAGCAACTCCTGCAGCCCAATTCCAGAAAAATAAATGACCCAATCCAAAAATGGGCCAGAGAACTAAACAGACATTTCTCCAAAGAAGACATACAGATGGCTAACAAACACATGAAAAGGTGCTCAACATCACTCATTATTAGAGAAATGCAAATCAAAACCACAATGAGGTACCATTACACACCAGTCAGGATGGCTGCTATCCAAAAGTCTACAAGCAATAAATGCTGGAGAGGCTGTGGAGAAAAGGGAACCCTCTTACACTGTTGGTGGGAATGCAAACTAGTACAGCCACTATGGAAAACAGTGTGGAGATTCCTTAAAAAACTGGAAATAGAACTGCCATATTACCCAGCAATACCACTTCTGGGCATACACACTGAGGAAACCAGATCTGAAAGAGACACATGCACCCCAATGTTCATCGCAGCACTGTTTATAATAGCCAGGACATGGAAGCAACCTAGATGCCCATCAGCAGATGAATGGATAAGGAAGCTGTGGGACATATACACCATGGAATTTTACTCAGCCGTCAAAAAGAATTCATTTGAACCAGTCCTAATGAGATGGATGAAACTGGAGCCCCTTATACAGAGTGAAGTAAGCCAGAAAGATAAAGAACATTACAGCATACTAACACATATATATGGAATTTAGAAAGATGGTAACGAGAACCCTATATGCAAAACAGAAAAAGAGACACAGAAATACAGAACAGACTTTTGAACTCTGTGGGAGAAGGTGAGGGTGGGATGTTTCAAAAGAAAAGCATGTATACTATCTATGGTGAAACAGATCACCAGCCCAGGTGGGATGCATGAGACAAATGCTCCGGCCTGGTGCACTGGGAAGACCCAGAGGAATCGGGTGGAGAGGGAGATGGGAGGGGAGATCGGGATGGGGAATAAGTGTAAATCTATGGCTGATTCATATCAATGTATGACAAGACCCACTGAAATGTTGTGAAGTAATTAGCCTCCAACTAATAAAAAAAAATTAAAAAAAAAAAAAAAAAAAAACAGAAAAAAAAAAAAAAAAAAGAAAGACCTAGTTCCCCTCCTCATCGCGACCGGAGGCCTCACATCCTTTGAAAACTCCAGAGGTACGCGGAGATCAGTGCCTCCAAAGGAGACGATGCCTGACTCCTCGTGAAATTTGATAGGAGTCCCAGGATTCCTGTGGCACGTGGAAAGGGACCCTTGGTCTCGCGCCTCTGCTGGAGAGGCGTCCCAATTGCCCTGCCAAGCCTCGAGGAGAATCCCGAGTTGTCCTTCGCAAGTAGGCAGGAGTCCTGACGTCGCTGAACAAACACGTGTGTGGAAGGGCCATCCCCGTCGTAACTCGAGAATATACCCCAGGTTCCCGCCGCAACTCGAGAAAAACCATGAGACTTCTCCCACGCCGCGAGATGAGGCCCGATACCCCTGCACTGCGTGCAGAGCAATTCCGTGTTGCACATCACACATGAAAGGATCCTTGATTTCCTTCATGGCACTCCAGAGAAACCCCAAGAACACTGTTTCAAGGCTAGAGGGATCCTGAGGTCACTGTAGCAACACGAAAGAGCTCCGTGGACCAGAAATCAACTCGAGATGAGAGATTAGTCCCTGGCTTCGACTCCAGAGGAATACCACCTTACCACAAGCACCTCAAAGGAGGCTTCTCTCAGCTCTAAGTATGTGAGAGGGACCCTGAGTTTGCGGCCTCAAGTGGAATGGACACCGAGATGCCCTGACTCGAAATAAGGCCGGATATCCCTGCAGTGACTTGAATGCAGGCTCATCTTGCATCTCCCAAGACGAAAGGATGTCTGAATCCCCTGTGGAGACCACAGAGAAAGACCTAGTTCCCCACCTCATCGCGACCGGAGGCCTCACATCCTTTGAAAACTCCAGCAGTACGCGGAGATCAGTGCCTCCAAAGGAGACGATGCCTGACTCCTCTTGAAACTTGATAGGAGTCCCAGGATTTCTGTGGCACGTGGAAAGGGACCCTTGGTCTCCCGCCTCAGCTGGAGAGGCGTCCCAATTGCCCTGCCAAGCCTCAAGGAGAATCCCGAGTTGTCCCTCGCAACTAGGCAGGAGTCCTGACGTTGCTGAACAAACACGTGTGTGGAATGGCCCTCCCAGTGGTAACTCGAGAATATACCACAGGTTCCCGCCGCAACTCGAGAAAAACCATGAGACTTCTCCCACACCGCGAGATGAGGCCCGATTCCCCTGCACTGCGTGCAGAGCAATTCCGTGTTGCACATCACACATGAAAGGAGCCTTGATTTCCTTCATGGTACTCCAGAGAAACTCCAAGAACACTGTTTCAAGGCTAGAGGGATCCTGAGGTCACTGTAGCAACATGAAAGAGCTTCGTGGACCAAAAATCAACTCGAGATGAGAGATTAGTCCCTGGCTTCAACTACAGGGGAATACCACCTTACCACAAGCACCTCAAAGGAGGCTTCTCTCAGCTCTAGGTATGTGAGAGGGACCCTGAGTTTGCGGCCTCAAGTGGAATGGACACCACGATGCCCTGACTCAACATAAGGCCGGATATCCCTGCAGTGACTTGAATGCAGGCTCGTCTTGCATCTCCCAAGATGAAAGGATGTCTGAATCCCCTGCGGAGAACACAGAGAAAGACCTAGTTCCCTACCTCATTGCGACCAGAGGCCTGACATCCTTTGAAAACTCCAGAGGTACGCGGAGATCAGTGCCTCCAAAGGAGACGATGCCTGACTCCTCGTGAAACTTGATAGGAGTCCCAGGATTTCTGTGGCACGTGGAAAGGGACCCTTGGTCTCCCGCCTCAGCTGGAGAGGCGTCCCAATTGCCCTGCCAAGCCTCGAGGTGAATCCCGAGTTGTCCCTCGCAACTAGGCAGGAGTCCTGACGTCGCTGAACAAAAACGTGTGTATAAGAGCCATCCCAGCCGTAACTCGAGAATTTACCCCAGGTTCCTGCTGCAACTCGAGAAAAACCATGAGACTTCCCCCTCGTCGCGAGAAGAGGCCTGATTCCCCTGCACGGCATTGAGAGCAATTCCTTGTTGCACATTACACAGGAAAGGTGCCTTTATTTCCTTAATGGCACTCCAGAGAAACCCCAAGAACACTGTTTCAAGGCTAGAGGGATACTGAGGTCACTGTAGCAACACGAAAGAGCTCCGTGGACCAGAAATCAACTCGAGATGAGAGGTTAGTCCCTGGCTTCGACTCCAGAGGAATACCACCTTACCACAAGCACCTCAAAGGAGGCTTCTCTCAGCTCTAGGTATGTGAGAAGGACCCTGAGTTTGCGGCCTCAAGTGGAATGGACACTGCGATGCCCTGACTCGAAATAAGGCTGAATTTCCCTGCAGTGACTTGAATGCAGGCTCGTCTTGCATCTCCCAAGACGAAAGGATGTCTGAATCCCCTGTGAAGACCACAGAGAAAGAGCTAGTTCCCCACCTCATCGCGCCCGGAGGCCTCACATCCTTTGAAAACTCCAGCGGTACGCGGAGATCAGTGCCTCCAAAGGAGACGATGCCTGCCTCCTCGTGAAACTTGATAGGAGTCCCAGGATTCCTGTGGCACGTGGAAAGGGATCCTTGGTCTCCCGCCTCAGCTGGAGAGGCGTCCCAATTGCCCTGCCAAGCCTCAAGGAGAATCCCGAGTTGTCCCTCGCAACTAGGCAGGAGTCCTAACATCACTAAACAAAAACGTGTGTGGATGGGCCATCCCCGTCGTAACTCAAGAATATACCCCAGGTTCCCGCCGCAACTCGAGAAAAACCACGAGACTTCCCCCTCGCCTCGAGATGAGGCCCGATTCCCCTGCACTAAGTGCAGCGCAATTCCGTGTTGCACATCACACAGGAAAGGAGACTTGATTTCCTTGATGGCACTCCAGAGAAACCACAAGAACACTGTTTCAAGGCTAGAGGAATCCTGAGGTCACTGTAGCAACAGGAAAGAGCTCCGTGGACCACAAATCAAGTCGAGATGAGAGGTTAGTTCCTGGCTTCGACTCCAGAGGAATACCACCTTACCACAAGCACCTCAAAGGAGGCTTCTCTCAGCTCTAGGTATGTGAGAGGGACCCTGATTTTGCGGCCTCAAGTGGAATGGACACCGCGATTCCCTGACTCGAAATAAGGCCGGATATCCCTGCAGTGACTTGAATGCAGGCTCGTCTTGCATCTCCCAAGACGAAAGGATGTCTGAATCCCTTGTGGAGACCACAGAGAAAGACCTAGTTCCCCACCTCATCGCGACCGGAGGCCTGACATCCTTTGAAAACTCCAGAGGTACGCGGAGATCAGTGCCTCCAAAGGAGACGATGCCTGACTCCTCGTGAAACTTGATAGGAGTCCCAGGATTCCTGTGGCACGTGGAAAGGGACCCTTGGTCTCCCGCCTCAGCTGGAGAGGCGTCCCAATTGCCCTGCCAAGCCTCGAGGAGAATCCCGAGTTGTCCCTCGCAGCTAGGCAGGAGTCCTGACGTCGCTGAACAAACACGTGTTTGGAAGGGCCAGCCCCGTCGTAACTCGAGAATTTACCCCAGGTTCCCGCCGCAAATCGAGAAAAACCATGAGACTTCAACCTCGCCACGAGATGAGGCCGAATTCCCCTGCACTGCGTGCAGAGCAATTCCGTGTTGCACATCACACATGAAAGGAGCCTTGATTTCCTTGATGGCACTCCAGAGAAACCCCAAGAACACTGTTTCAAGGCTAGAGGGATCCTGAGGTCACTGTAGCAACATGAAAGAGCTTCGTGAACCAAAAATCAAATCGAGATGAGAGGTTAGTCCCTGGCTTCAACTCCAGGGGAATACCACCTTACCAGAAGCACCTCAAAGGAGGCTTCTCTCAGATCTAGGTATGTGAGAGGGACCCTGAGTTTGCGGCCTCAAGTGGAATGGACACCACGATGCCCTGACTCAAAAGAAGGCCGGTTATCCCTGCAGTGACTTGAATGCAGGATCGTCTTGCATCTCCCAAGACGAAAGGATGTCTGAATCCCCTGCGGAGAACACAGAGAAAGACCTAGTTCCCCACGTCTTCGCGAACAGAGGCCTCACATCCTTTGAAAACTCCAGAGGTACGCGGAGATCAGTGCCTCCAAAGGAGACGATGCCTGACTCCTCATGAAACTTGATAGGAGTCCCAGGATTTCTGTGGTACGTGGAAAGGGACCCTTGGTCTCCCGCCTCAGCTGGAGAGGCGTCCCAATTGCCCTGCCAAGCCTCAAGGAGAATCCAGAGTTGTCCCTCGCAATTAGGCAGGAGTCCTGACGTCGCTGAACAAACACGTGGGTGGAAGTGCCATCCCCGTCGTAACTCGAGAATATACCCCAGGTTCCCGCCGCAACTCGAGAAAAACCATGAGACTTCTCCCACGCCGCGAGATGAGGCCCGATTCCCCTGCACTGCGTGCAGGGCAATTCCGTGTTGCACATCACACATGAAAGGAGCCTTGATTTCCTTCATGGTACTCCAGAGAAACCCCAAGAACACTGTTTCAAGGCTAGAGGGATCCTGAGGTCACTGTAGCGACATGAAAGAGCTGCGTGGACCACAAATCAACTCGAGATGAGAGGTTAGTCCCTGGCTTCAACTCCAGGGGAATACCACCTTACCAGAAGCACCTCAAAGGAGGCTTCTCTCAGCTCTAGGTATGTGAGAGGGACCCTGAGTTTGCGGCTTCGAGTGGAATGGACACCACGATGCCCTGACTCAAAATAAGGCCGGATATCCCTGCAGTGACTTGAATGCAGGCTCGTCTTGCATCTCCCAAGACGAAAGGATGTCTGAATCCCCTGCGGAGAACACAGAGAAAGACCTAGTTCCCCGCCTCATCGCGACCAGAGGCCTCACATCCTTTGAAAACTCCAGAGGTACGCGGAGATCAGTGCCTCCAAAGGAGACGATGCCTGACTCCTCGTGGAAATTGATAGGAGTCCCAGGATTCCTGTGGCACGTGGAAAGGGACCCTTGGTCTCGCGCCTCAGCTGGAGAGGCGTCCCAATTGCCCTGCCAAGCCTCGAGGAGAATCCCGAGTTGTCCTTCGCAACTAGGCAGGAGTCCTGACGTCGCTGAACAAACACGTGTGTGGAAGGGCCATCCCCGTCGTAACTCGAGAATTTACCCCAGGTTCCCGCCGCAAATCGAGAAAAACCATGAGACTTCAACCTCGCCACGAGATGAGGCCGAATTCTCCTGCACTGCGTGCAGAGCAATTCCGTGTTGCACATCACACATGAAAGGAGCCTTGATTTCCTTGATGGCACTCCAGAGAAACCCCAAGAACACTGTTTCAAGGCTAGAGGGATCCTGAGGTCACTGTAGCAACACGAAAGAGCTTCGTGAACCAAAAATCAAATCGAGATGAGAGGTTAGTCCCTGGCTTCAACTCCAGGGGAATACCACCTTACCAGAAGCACCTCAAAGGAGGCTTCTCTCAGCTCTAGGTATGTGAGAGGGACCCTGAGTTTGCGGCCTCAAGTGGAATGGACACCCCGATGCCCTGACTCAAAAGAAGGCCGGTTATCCCTGCAGTGACTTGAATGCAGGATCGTCTTGCATCTCCCAAGACGAAAGGATGTCTGAATCCCCTGTGGAGAACACAGAGAAAGACCTAGTTCCCCACGTCTTCGCGAACAGAGGCCTCACATCCTTTGAAAACTCCAGAGGTACGCGGAGATCAGTGCCTCCAAAGGAGACGATGCCTGACTCCTCATGAAACTTGATAGGAGTCCCAGGATTTCTGTGGTACGTGGAAAGGGACCCTTGGTCTCCCGCCTCAGCTGGAGAGGCGTCCCAATTGCCCTGCCAAGCCTCAAGGAGAATCCAGAGTTGTCCCTCGCAATTAGGCAGGAGTCCTGACGTCGCTGAACAAACACGTGGGTGGAAGTGCCATCCCCGTCGTAACTCGAGAATATACCCCAGGTTCCCGCCGCAACTCGAGAAAAACCATGAGACTTCTCCCACGCCGCGAGATGAGGCCCGATTCCCCTGCACTGCGTGCAGGGCAATTCCGTGTTGCACATCACACATGAAAGGAGCCTTGATTTCCTTCATGGTACTCCAGAGAAACCCCAAGAACACTGTTTCAAGGCTAGAGGGATCCTGAGGTCACTGTAGCGACATGAAAGAGCTGCGTGGACCACAAATCAACTCGAGATGAGAGGTTAGTCCCTGGCTTCAACTCCAGGGGAATACCACCTTACCAGAAGCACCTCAAAGGAGGCTTCTCTCAGCTCTAGGTATGTGAGAGGGACCCTGAGTTTGCGGCTTCGAGTGGAATGGACACCACGATGCCCTGACTCAAAATAAGGCCGGATATCCCTGCAGTGACTTGAATGCAGGCTCGTCTTGCATCTCCCAAGACGAAAGGATGTCTGAATCCCCTGCGGAGAACACAGAGAAAGACCTAGTTCCCCACCTCATCGCGACCAGAGGCCTCACATCCTTTGAAAACTCCAGAGGTACGCGGAGATCAGTGCCTCCAAAGGAGACGATGCCTGACTCCTCGTGGAAATTGATAGGAGTCCCAGGATTCCTGTGGCACGTGGAAAGGGACCCTTGGTCTCGCGCCTCAGCTGGAGAGGCGTCCCAATTGCCCTGCCAAGCCTCGAGGAGAATCCCGAGTTGTCCTTCGCAACTAGGCAGGAGTCCTGACGTCGCTGAACAAACACGTGTGTGGAAGGGCCATCCCCGTCGTAACTCGAGAATTTACCCCAGGTTCCCGCCGCAAATCGAGAAAAACCATGAGACTTCAACCTCGCCACGAGATGAGGCCGAATTCTCCTGCACTGCGTGCAGAGCAATTCCGTGTTGCACATCACACATGAAAGGAGCCTTGATTTCCTTGATGGCACTCCAGAGAAACCCCAAGAACACTGTTTCAAGGCTAGAGGGATCCTGAGGTCACTGTAGCAACACGAAAGAGCTTCGTGAACCAAAAATCAAATCGAGATGAGAGGTTAGTCCCTGGCTTCAACTCCAGGGGAATACCACCTTACCAGAAGCACCTCAAAGGAGGCTTCTCTCAGCTCTAGGTATGTGAGAGGGACCCTGAGTTTGCGGCCTCAAGTGGAATGGACACCACGATGCCCTGACTCAAAAGAAGGCCGGTTATCCCTGCAGTGACTTGAATGCAGGATCGTCTTGCATCTCCCAAGACGAAAGGATGTCTGAATCCCCTGCGGAGAACACAGAGAAAGACCTAGTTCCCCACGTCTTCGCGAACAGAGGCCTCACATCCTTTGAAAACTCCAGAGGTACGCGGAGATCAGTGCCTCCAAAGGAGACGATGCCTGACTCCTCATGAAACTTGATAGGAGTCCCAGGATTTCTGTGGTACGTGGAAAGGGACCCTTGGTCTCCCGCCTCAGCTGGAGAGGCGTCCCAATTGCCCTGCCAAGCCTCAAGGAGAATCCAGAGTTGTCCCTCGCAATTAGGCAGGAGTCCTGACGTCGCTGAACAAACACGTGGGTGGAAGTGCCATCCCCGTCGTAACTCGAGAATATACCCCAGGTTCCCGCCGCAACTCGAGAAAAACCATGAGACTTCTCCCACGCCGCGAGATGAGGCCCGATTCCCCTGCACTGCGTGCAGGGCAATTCCGTGTTGCACATCACACATGAAAGGAGCCTTGATTTCCTTCATGGTACTCCAGAGAAACCCCAAGAACACTGTTTCAAGGCTAGAGGGATCCTGAGGTCACTGTAGCGACATGAAAGAGCTGCGTGGACCACAAATCAACTCGAGATGAGAGGTTAGTCCCTGGCTTCAACTCCAGGGGAATACCACCTTACCAGAAGCACCTCAAAGGAGGCTTCTCTCAGCTCTAGGTATGTGAGAGGGACCCTGAGTTTGCGGCTTCGAGTGGAATGGACACCACGATGCCCTGACTCAAAATAAGGCCGGATATCCCTGCAGTGACTTGAATGCAGGCTCGTCTTGCATCTCCCAAGACGAAAGGATGTCTGAATCCCCTGCGGAGAACACAGAGAAAGACCTAGTTCCCCACCTCATCGCGACCGGAGGCCTCACATCCTTTGAAAACTCCAGAGGTACGCGGAGATCAGTGCCTCCAAAGGAGACGATGCCTGACTCCTCGTGAAACTTGATAGGAGTCCCAGGATTCCTGTGGCACGTGGAAAGGGACCCTTGGTCTCCCGCCTCAGCTGGAGAGGCGTCCCAATTGCCCTGCCAAGCCTCGAGGAGAATCCCGAGTTGTCCCTCGCAAGTAGGCAGCAGTCCTGACGTCGCTGAACATACACGTGTGTGGAAGGGCCATCGCCGTCGTAACTCGAGAATATACCCCAGGTTCCCGCCGCAACTCGAGAAAAACCATGAGACTTCTCCCAGGCCGCGAGATGAGGCCCGATTCCCCTGCACTGCGTGCAGAGCAATTCCGTGTTGCACTTCACACATGAAAGGATCCTTGATTTCCTTCATGGCACTCCAGAGAAACCCCAAGAACACTGTTTCAAGGCTAGAGGGATCCTGAGGTCACTGTAGCAACACGAAAGAGCTCTGTGGACCAGAAATCAACTCGAGATGAGAGATTAGTCCCTGGCTTCGACTCCAGAGGAATACCACCTTACCACAAGCACCTCAAAGGAGGCTTCTCTCAGCTCTAGGTATGTGAGAGGGACCCTGAGTTTGCGGCCTCAAGTGGAATGGACACCGAGATGCCCTGACTCGAAATAAGGCCGGATATCCCTGCAGTGACTTGAATGCAGGCTCGTCTTGCATCTCCCAAGATGAAAGGATGTCTGAATCCCCTGTGGAGACCACAGAGAAAGACCTAGTTCCTTGGTCTAGTTCTGTGAAAAATACCGTTGGTAGCTTGATAGGGATTGCATTGAATCTATAGATTGCTTTCGGTAGAATAGCCATTTTGACAATATTGATTCTTCCAATCCATGAACACGGTATGTTTCTCCATCTGTTTGTGTCCTCTTTGATTTCTTTCATCAGTGTTTTATAGTTTTCTATGTATAGGTCTTTTGTTTCTTTAGGTAGATATACTCCTAAGTATTTTATTCTTTTTGTTGCAATGGTGAATGGTATTGTTTCCTTAATTTCTCTTTCTGTTTTTTCATCGTTAGTATATAGGAATGCAAGGGATTTCTGTGTGTTAATTTTATATCCTGCAACTTTACTATATTCATTGATTAGTTCTAGTAATTTTCTGGTAGAGTCTTTAGGGTTTTCTATATAGAGGATCATGTCATCACAGAACTAGACCAAAGAATTTCACAATTTGTATGGAAATACAAAAAACCTCGAATAGCCAAAGTAATCTTGAAAAAGAAGAATGGAACTGGAGGAATCAACCTGCCTGACTTCAGACTCTACTACAAAGCCACAGTCATCAAGACAGTGTGGTACTGGCACAAAGACAGAAATATAGACCAATGGAACAGAATAGAAAGCCCAGAGATAAATCCACGAACCTATGGACACCTTATCTTTGACAAAGGAGGCAAGGATATACAATGGAAAAAAGACAACCTCTTTAACAAGTGGTGCTGGGAAAACTGGTCAACCACTTGCAAAAGAATGAAACTAGAACACTTTCTAACACCATACACAAAAATAAACTCAAAATGGATTAAAGATCTAAATGTAAGACCAGAAACTATAAAACTCCTAGAGGAGAACATAGGCAAAACACTCTCCGACATAAATCACAGCAAGATCCTCTATGACCCACCTCCCAGAATATTGGAAATAAAAGCAAAACTAAACAAATGGGATCTAATGAAACTTAAAAGCTTTTGCACTACAAAAGAAACTATAAGTAAGGTGAAAAGACAGCCGTCAGATTGGGAGAAAATAATAGCAAATGAAGAAACAGACAAAGGATTAATCTCAAAAATATACAAGCAACTCCTGCAGCTCAATTCCAGAAAAATAAATGACCCAATCCAAAAATGGGCCAGAGAACTAAACAGACATTTCTCCAAAGAAGACATACAGATGGCTAACAAACACATGAAAAGGTGCTCAACATCACTCATTATTAGAGAAATGCAAATCAAAACCACAATGAGGTACCATTACACACCAGTCAGGATGGCTGCTATCCAAAAGTCTACAAGCAATAAATGCTGGAGAGGCTGTGGAGAAAAGGGAACCCTCTTACACTGTTGGTGGGAATGCAAACTAGTACAGCCACTATGGAAAACAGTGTGGAGATTCCTTAAAAAACTGGAAATAGAACTGCCATATTACCCAGCAATACCACTTCTGGGCATACACACTGAGGAAACCAGATCTGAAAGAGACACATGCACCCCAATGTTCATCGCAGCACTGTTTATAATAGCCAGGACATGGAAGCAACCTAGATGCCCATCAGCAGATGAATGGATAAGGAAGCTGTGGGACATATACACCATGGAATTTTACTCAGCCGTCAAAAAGAATTCATTTGAACCAGTCCTAATGAGATGGATGAAACTGGAGCCCCTTATACAGAGTGAAGTAAGCCAGAAAGATAAAGAACATTACAGCATACTAACACATATATATGGAATTTAGAAAGATGGTAACGAGAACCCTATATGCAAAACAGAAAAAGAGACACAGAAATACAGAACTTTTGAACTCTGTGGGAGAAGGTGAGGGTGGGATGTTTCAAAAGAACAGCATGTATACTATCTATGGTGAAACAGATCACCAGCCCAGGTGGGATGCATGAGACAAGTGCTCCGGCCTGGTGCACTGGGAAGACCCAGAGGAATCGGGTGGAGAGGGAGATGGGAGGGGGGATCGGGATGGGGAATAAGTGTAAATCTATGGCTGATTCATATCAATGTATGACAAGACCCACTGAAATGTTGTGAAGTAATTAGCCTCCAACTAATAAAAAAAATTAAAAAAAAAAAAAAAAAGAAAGACCTAGTTCCCCTCCTCATCGCGACCGGAGGCCTCACATCCTTTGAAAACTCCAGAGGTACGCGGAGATCAGTGCCTCCAAAGGAGACGATGCCTGACTCCTCGTGAAACTTGATAGGAGTCCCAGGATTCCTGTGGCACGTGGAAAGGGACCCTTGGTCTCCCGCCTCAGCTGGAGAGGCGTCCCAATTGCCCTGCCAAGCCTCGAGGAGAATCCCGAGTTGTCCCTCGCAACTAGGCAGGAGTGCTGACGTCGCTGAACATACACGTGTGTGGAAGGGCCATCCCCGTCGTAACTCGAGAATATACCCCAGGTTCCCGCCGCAACTCGAGAAAAACCATGAGACTTCTCCCACGCCGCGAGATGAGGCCCGATTCCCCTGCACTGCGTGCAGAGCAATTCCGTGTTGCACATCACACATGAAAGGATCCTTGATTTCCTTCATGGCACTCCAGAGAAACCCCAAGAACACAGTTTCAAGGCTAGAGGGATCCTGAGGTCACTGTAGCAACACGAAAGAGCTCTGTGGACCAGAAATCAACTCGAGATGAGAGATTAGTCCCTGGCTTCGCCTCCAGAGGAATACCACCTTACCACAAGCACCTCAAAGGAGGCTTCTCTCAGCTCTAGGTATGTGAGAGGGACCCTGAGTTTGCGGCCTCAAGTGGAATGGACACCGAGATGCCCTGACTCGAAATAAGGCCGGATATCCCTGCAGTGACTTGAATGCAGGCTCGTCTTGCATCTCCCAAGACGAAAGGATGTCTGAATCCCCTGTGGAGACCACAGAGAAAGACCTAGTTCCTTGGTCTAGTTCTGTGAAAAATACCGTTGGTAGCTTGATAGGTATTGCATTGAATCTATAGATTGCTTTCGGTAGAATAGCCATTTTGACAATATTGATTCTTCCAATCCATGAACACGGTATGTTTCTCCATCTGTTTGTGTCCTCTTTGATTTCTTTCGTCAGTGTTTTATAGTTTTCTATGTATAGGTCTTTTGTTTCTTTAGGTAGATATACTCCTAAGTATTTTATTCTTTTTGTTGCAATGGTGAATGGTATTGTTTCCTTAATTTCTCTTTCTGTTTTTTCATCGTTAGTATATAGGAATGCAAGGGATTTCTGTGTGTTAATTTTATATCCTGCAACTTTACTATATTCATTGATTAGTTCTAGTAATTTTCTGGTAGAGTCTTTAGGGTTTTCTATATAGAGGATCATGTCATCACAGAACTAGACCAAAGAATTTCACAATTTGTATGGAAATACAAAAAACCTCGAATAGCCAAAGTAATCTTGAAAAAGAAGAATGGAACTGGAGGAATCAACCTGCCTGACTTCAGACTCTACTACAAAGCCACAGTCATCAAGACAGTGTGGTACTGGCACAAAGACAGAAATATAGACCAATGGAACAGAATAGAAAGCCCAGAGATAAATCCACGAACCTATGGACACCTTATCTTTGACAAAGGAGGCAAGGATATACAATGGAAAAAAGACAACCTCTTTAACAAGTGGTGCTGGGAAAACTGGTCAACCACTTGCAAAAGAATGAAACTAGAACACTTTCTAACACCATACACAAAAATAAACTCAAAATGGATTAAAGATCTAAATGTAAGACCAGAAACTATAAAACTCCTAGAGGAGAACATAGGCAAAACACTCTCCGACATAAATCACAGCAAGATCCTCTATGACCCACCTCCCAGAATATTGGAAATAAAAGCAAAACTAAACAAATGGGATCTAATGAAACTTAAAAGCTTTTGCACTACAAAAGAAACTATAAGTAAGGTGAAAAGACAGCCGTCAGATTGGGAGAAAATAATAGCAAATGAAGAAACAGACAAAGGATTAATCTCAAAAATATACAAGCAACTCCTGCAGCTCAATTCCAGAAAAATAAATGACCCAATCCAAAAATGGGCCAGAGAACTAAACAGACATTTCTCCAAAGAAGACATACAGATGGCTAACAAACACATGAAAAGGTGCTCAACATCACTCATTATTAGAGAAATGCAAATCAAAACCACAATGAGGTACCATTACACACCAGTCAGGATGGCTGCTGTCCAAAAGTCTACAAGCAATAAATGCTGGAGAGGCTGTGGAGAAAAGGGAACCCTCTTACACTGTTGGTGGGAATGCAAACTAGTACAGCCACTATGGAAAACAGTGTGGAGATTCCTTAAAAAACTGGAAATAGAACTGCCATATTACCCAGCAATACCACTTCTGGGCATACACACTGAGGAAACCAGATCTGAAAGAGACACATGCACCCCAATGTTCATCGCAGCACTGTTTATAATAGCCAGGACATGGAAGCAACCTAGATGCCCATCAGCAGATGAATGGATAAGGAAGCTGTGGGACATATACACCATGGAATTTTACTCAGCCGTCAAAAAGAATTCATTTGAACCAGTCCTAATGAGATGGATGAAACTGGAGCCCCTTATACAGAGTGAAGTAAGCCAGAAAGATAAAGAACATTACAGCATACTAACACATATATATGGAATTTAGAAAGATGGTAACGAGAACCCTATATGCAAAACAGAAAAAGAGACACAGAAATACAGAACAGACTTTTGAACTCTGTGGGAGAAGGTGAGGGTGGGATGTTTCAAAAGAACAGCATGTATACTATCTATGGTGAAACAGATCACCAGCCCAGGTGGGATGCATGAGACAAGTGCTCCGGCCTGGTGCACTGGGAAGACCCAGAGGAATCGGGTGGAGAGGGAGATGGGAGGGGGGATCGGGATGGGGAATAAGTGTAAATCTATGGCTGATTCATATCAATGTATGACAAGACCCACTGAAATGTTGTGAAGTAATTAGCCTCCAACTAATAAAAAAAATTAAAAAAAAAAAAAAAAAAAGAAAGACCTAGTTCCCCTCCTCATCGCGACCGGAGGCCTCACATCCTTTGAAAACTCCAGAGGTACGCGGAGATCAGTGCTTCCAAAGGAGACGATGCCTGACTCCTCGTGAAACTTGATAGGAGTCCCAGGATTCCTGTGGCACGTGGAAAGGGACCCTTGGTCTCCCGCCTCAGCTGGAGAGGCGTCCCAATTGCCCTGCCAAGCCTCGAGGAGAATCCCGAGTTGTCCCTCGCAACTAGGCAGGAGTGCTGACGTCGCTGAACATACACGTGTGTGGAAGGGCCATCCCCGTCGTAACTCGAGAATTTACCCCAGGTTCCCGCCGCAACTCGAGAAAAACCATGAGACTTCTCCCAGGCCGCGAGATGAGGCCCGATTCCCCTGCACTGCGTGCAGAGCAATTCCGTGTTGCACATCACACATGAAAGCATCCTTGATTTCCTTCATGGCACTCCAGAGAAACCCCAAGAACACTGTTTCAAGGCTAGAGGGATCCTGAGGTCACTGTAGCAACACGAAAGAGCTCTGTGGACCAGAAATCAACTCGAGATGAGAGATTAGTCCCTGGATTCGACTCCAGAGGAATACCACCTTACCACAAGCACCTCAAAGGAGGCTTCTCTCAGCTCTGGGTATGTGAGAGGGACCCTGAGTTTGCGGCCTCAAGTGGAATGGACACCGAGATGCCCTGACTCGAAATAAGGCCGGATATCCCTGCAGTGACTTGAATGCCGGCTCGTCTTGCATCTCCCAAGACGAAAGAATGTCTGAATCCCCTGTGGAGACCACAGAGAAAGACCTAGTTCCTTGGTCTAGTTCTGTGAAAAATACCGTTGGTAGCTTGATAGGGATTGCATTGATTCTATAGATTGCTTTGTGTAGAATAGCCATTTTGACAATATTGATTCTTCCAATCCATGAACACGGTATGTTTCTCCATCTGTTTGTGTCCTCTTTGATTTCTTTCATCAGTGTTTTATAGTTTTCTATGTATAGGTCTTTTGTTTCTTTAGGTAGATATACTCCTAAGTATTTTATTCTTTTTGTTGCAATGGTGAATGGTATTGTTTCCTTAATTTCTCTTTCTGTTTTTTCATCGTTAGTATATAGGAATGCAAGGGATTTCTGTGTGTTAATTTTATATCCTGCAACTTTACTATATTCATTGATTAGTTCTAGTAATTTTCTGGTAGAGTCTTTAGGGTTTTCTATATAGAGGATCATGTCATCACAGAACTAGACCAAAGAATTTCACAATTTGTATGGAAATACAAAAAACCTCGAATAGCCAAAGTAATCTTGAAAAAGAAGAATGGAACTGGAGGAATCAACCTGCCTGACTTCAGACTCTACTACAAAGCCACAGTCATCAAGACAGTGTGGTACTGGCACAAAGACAGAAATATAGACCAATGGAACAGAATAGAAAGGCCAGAGATAAATCCACGAACCTATGGACACCTTATCTTTGACAAAGGAGGCAAGGATATACAATGGAAAAAAGACAACCTCTTTAACAAGTGGTGCTGGGAAAACTGGTCAACCACTTGCAAAAGAATGAAACTAGAACACTTTCTAACACCATACACAAAAATAAACTCAAAATGGATTAAAGATCTAAATGTAAGACCAGAAACTATAAAACTCCTAGAGGAGAACATAGGCAAAACACTCTCCGACATAAATCACAGCAAGATCCTCTATGACCCACCTCCCAGAATATTGGAAATAAAAGCAAAACTAAACAAATGGGATCTAATGAAACTTAAAAGCTTTTGCACTACAAAAGAAACTATAAGTAAGGTGAAAAGACAGCCGTCAGATTGGGAGAAAATAATAGCAAATGAAGAAACAGACAAAGGATTAATCTCAAAAATATACAAGCAACTCCTGCAGCTCAATTCCAGAAAAATAAATGACCCAATCCAAAAATGGGCCAGAGAACTAAACAGACATTTCTCCATAGAAGACATACAGATGGCTAACAAACACATGAAAAGGTGCTCAACATCACTCATTATTAGAGAAATGCAAATCAAAACCACAATGAGGTACCATTACACACCAGTCAGGATGGCTGCTGTCCAAATGTCTACAAGCAATAAATGCTGGAGAGGCTGTGGAGAAAAGGGAACCCTCTTACACTGTTGGTGGGAATGCAAACTAGTACAGCCACTATGGAAAACAGTGTGGAGATTCCTTAAAAAACTGGAAATAGAACTGCCATATTACCCAGCAATACCACTTCTGGGCATACACACTGAGGAAACCAGATCTGAAAGAGACACATGCACCCCAATGTTCATCGCAGCACTGTTTATAATAGCCAGGACATGGAAGCAACCTAGATGCCCATCAGCAGATGAATGGATAAGGAAGCTGTGGGACATATACACCATGGAATTTTACTCAGCCGTCAAAAAGAATTCATTTGAACCAGTCCTAATGAGATGGATGAAACTGGAGCCCCTTATACAGAGTGAAGTAAGCCAGAAAGATAAAGAACATTACAGCATACTAACACATATATATGGAATTTAGAAAGATGGTAACGAGAACCCTATATGCAAAACAGAAAAAGAGACACAGAAATACAGAACAGACTTTTGAACTCTGTGGGAGAAGGTGAGGGTGGGATGTTTCAAAAGAACAGCATGTATACTATCTATGGTGAAACAGATCACCAGCCCAGGTGGGATGCATGAGACAAGTGCTCCGGCCTGGTGCACTGGGAAGACCCAGAGGAATCGGGTGGAGAGGGAGATGGGAGGGGGGATCGGGATGGGGAATAAGTGTAAATCTATGGCTGATTCATATCAATGTATGACAAGACCCACTGAAATGTTGTGAAGTAATTAGCCTCCAACTAATAAAAAAAATTAAAAAAAAAAAAAAAAAAAAAGAAAGACCTAGTTCCCCTCCTCATCGCCACCGGAGGCCTCACATCCTTTGAAAACTCCAGAGGTACGCGGAGATCAGTGCTTCCAAAGGAGACGATGCCTGACTCCTCGTGAATCTTGATAGGAGTCCCAGGATTCCTGTGGCACGTGGAAAGGGACCCTTGGTCTCCCGCCTCAGCTGGAGAGGCGTCCCAATTGCCCTGCCAAGCCTCGAGGAGAATCCCGAGTTGTCCCTCGCAACTAGGCAGGAGTGCTGACGTCGCTGAACATACACGTGTGTGGAAGGGCCATCCCCGTCGTAACTCGAGAATTTACCCCAGGTTCCCGCCGCAACTCGAGAAAAACCATGAGACTTCTCCCACGCCGCGAGATGAGGCCCGATTCCCCTGCACTGCGTGCAGAGCAATTCCGTGTTGCACATCACACATGAAAGCATCCTTGATTTCCTTCATGGCACTCCAGAGAAACCCCAAGAACACTGTTTCAAGGCTAGAGGGATCCTGAGGTCACTGTAGCAACACGAAAGAGCTCTGTGGACCAGAAATCAACTCGAGATGAGAGATTAGTCCCTGGATTCGACTCCAGAGGAATACCACCTTACCACAAGCACCTCAAAGGAGGCTTCTCTCAGCTCTGGGTATGTGAGAGGGACCCTGAGTTTGCGGCCTCAAGTGGAATGGACACCGAGATGCCCTGACTCGAAATAAGGCCGGATATCCCTGCAGTGACTTGAATGCAGGCTCGTCTTGCATCTCCCAAGACGAAAGGATGTCTGAATCCCCTGTGGAGACCACAGAGAAAGACCTAGTTCCTTGGTCTAGTTCTGTGAAAAATACCGTTGGTAGCTTGATAGGGATTGCATTGATTCTATAGATTGCTTTCGGTAGAATAGCCATTTTGACAATATTGATTCTTCCAATCCATGAACACGGTATGTTTCTCCATCTGTTTGTGTCCTCTTTGATTTCTTTCATCAGTGTTTTATAGTTTTCTATGTATAGGTCTTTTGTTTCTTTAGGTAGATATACTCCTAAGTATTTTATTCTTTTTGTTGCAATGGTGAATGGTATTGTTTCCTTAATTTCTCTTTCTGTTTTTTCATCGTTAGTATATAGGAATGCAAGGGATTTCTGTGTGTTAATTTTATATCCTGCAACTTTACTATATTCATTGATTAGTTCTAGTAATTTTCTGGTAGAGTCTTTAGGGTTTTCTATATAGAGGATCATGTCATCACAGAACTAGACCAAAGAATTTCACAATTTGTATGGAAATACAAAAAACCTCGAATAGCCAAAGTAATCTTGAAAAAGAAGAATGGAACTGGAGGAATCAACCTGCCTGACTTCAGACTCTACTACAAAGCCACAGTCATCAAGACAGTGTGGTACTGGCACAAAGACAGAAATATAGACCAATGGAACAGAATAGAAAGCCCAGAGATAAATCCACGAACCTATGGACACCTTATCTTTGACAAAGGAGGCAAGGATATACAATGGAAAAAAGACAACCTCTTTAACAAGTGGTGCTGGGAAAACTGGTCAACCACTTGCAAAAGAATGAAACTAGAACACTTTCTAACACCATACACAAAAATAAACTCAAAATGGATTAAAGATCTAAATGTAAGACCAGAAACTATAAAACTCCTAGAGGAGAACATAGGCAAAACACTCTCCGACATAAATCACAGCAAGATCCTCTATGACCCACCTCCCAGAATATTGGAAATAAAAGCAAAACTAAACAAATGGGATCTAATGAAACTTAAAAGCTTTTGCACTACAAAAGAAACTATAAGTAAGGTGAAAAGACAGCCGTCAGATTGGGAGAAAATAATAGCAAATGAAGAAACAGACAAAGGATTAATCTCAAAAATATACAAGCAACTCCTGCAGCTCAATTCCAGAAAAATAAATGACCCAATCCAAAAATGGGCCAGAGAACTAAACAGACATTTCTCCATAGAAGACATACAGATGGCTAACAAACACATGAAAAGGTGCTCAACATCACTCATTATTAGAGAAATGCAAATCAAAACCACAATGAGGTACCATTACACACCAGTCAGGATGGCTGCTGTCCAAATGTCTACAAGCAATAAATGCTGGAGAGGCTGTGGAGAAAAGGGAACCCTCTTACACTGTTGGTGGGAATGCAAACTAGTACAGCCACTATGGAAAACAGTGTGGAGATTCCTTAAAAAACTGGAAATAGAACTGCCATATTACCCAGCAATACCACTTCTGGGCATACACACTGAGGAAACCAGATCTGAAAGAGACACATGCACCCCAATGTTCATCGCAGCACTGTTTATAATAGCCAGGACATGGAAGCAACCTAGATGCCCATCAGCAGATGAATGGATAAGGAAGCTGTGGGACATATACACCATGGAATTTTACTCAGCCGTCAAAAAGAATTCATTTGAACCAGTCCTAATGAGATGGATGAAACTGGAGCCCCTTATACAGAGTGAAGTAAGCCAGAAAGATAAAGAACATTACAGCATACTAACACATATATATGGAATTTAGAAAGATGGTAACGAGAACCCTATATGCAAAACAGAAAAAGAGACACAGAAATACAGAACTTTTGAACTCTGTGGGAGAAGGTGAGGGTGGGATGTTTCAAAAGAACAGCATGTATACTATCTATGGTGAAACAGATCACCAGCCCAGGTGGGATGCATGAGACAAGTGCTCCGGCCTGGTGCACTGGGAAGACCCAGAGGAATCGGGTGGAGAGGGAGATGGGAGGGGGGATCGGGATGGGGAATAAGTGTAAATCTATGGCTGATTCATATCAATGTATGACAAGACCCACTGAAATGTTGTGAAGTAATTAGCCTCCAACTAATAAAAAAAATTAAAAAAAAAAAAAAAAAGAAAAAAAAAAAAAAAAAAAAGAAAGACCTAGTTCCCCTCCTCATCGCGACCGGAGGCCTCACATCCTTTGAAAACTCCAGAGGTACGCGGAGATCAGTGCCTCCAAAGGAGACGATGCCTGACTCCTCGTGAAACTTGATAGGAGTCCCAGGATTCCTGTGGCACGTGGAAAGGGACCCTTGGTCTCCCGCCTCAGCTGGAGAGGCGTCCCAATTGCCCTGCCAAGCCTCGAGGAGAATCCCGAGTTGTCCCTCGCAACTAGGCAGGAGTGCTGACGTCGCTGAACATACACGTGTGTGGAAAGGCCATCCCCGTCGTAACTCGAGAATATACCCCAGGTTCCCGCCGCAACACGAGAAAAACCATGAGACTTCTCCCACGCCGCGAGATGAGGCCCGATTCCCCTGCACTGCGTGCAGAGCAATTCCGTGTTGCACATCACACATGAAAGGATCCTTGATTTCCTTCATGGCACTCCAGAGAAACCCCAAGAACACTGTTTCAAGGCTAGAGGGATCCTGAGGTCACTGTAGCAACACGAAAGAGCTCTGTGGACCAGAAATCAACTCGAGATGAGAGATTAGTCCCTGGCTTCGACTCCAGAGGAATACCACCTTACCACAAGCACCTCAAAGAAGGCTTCTCTCAGCTCTGGGTATGTGAGAGGGACCCTGAGTTTGCGGCCTCAAGTGGAATGGACACCGAGATTCCCTGACTCGAAATAAGGCCGGATATCCCTGCAGTGACTTGAATGCAGGCTCGTCTTGCATCTCCCAAGACGAAAGGATGTCTCAATCCCCTGTGGAGACCACAGAGAAAGACCTAGTTCCTTGGTCTAGTTCTGTGAAAAATACCGTTGGTAGCTTGATAGGGATTGCATTGAATCTATAGATTGCTTTTGGTAGAATAGCCATTTTGACAATATTGATTCTTCCAATCCATGAACACGGTATGTTTCTCCATCTGTTTGTGTCCTCTTTGATTTCTTTCATCAGTGTTTTATAGTTTTCTATATATAGGTCTTTTGTTTCTTTAGGTAGATATACTCCTAAGTATTTTATTCTTTTTGTTGCAGTGGTGAATGGTATTGTTTCCTTAATTTCTCTTTCTGTTTTTTCATCGTTAGTATATAGGAATGCAAGGGATTTCTGTGTGTTAATTTTATATCCTGCAACTTTACTATATTCATTGATTAGTTCTAGTAATTTTCTGGTAGAGTCTTTAGGGTTTTCTATATAGAGGATCATGTCATCACAGAACTAGACCAAAGAATTTCACAATTTGTATGGAAATACAAAAAACCTCGAATAGCCAAAGTAATCTTGAAAAAGAAGAATGGAACTGGAGGAATCAACCTGCCTGACTTCAGACTCTACTACAAAGCCACAGTCATCAAGACAGTGTGTTACTGGCACAAAGACAGAAATATAGACCAATGGAACAGAATAGAAAGCCCAGAGATAAATCCACGAACCTATGGACACCTTATCTTTGACAAAGGAGGCAAGGATATACAATGGAAAAAAAGACAACCTCTTTAACAAGTGGTTCTGGGAAAACTGGTCAACCACTTGCAAAAGAATGAAACTAGAACACTTTCTAACACCATACACAAAAATAAACTCAAAATGGATTAAAGATCTAAATGTAAGACCAGAAACTATAAACTCCTAGAGGAGAACATAGGCAAAACACTCTCCGACATAAATCACAGCAAGATCCTCTATGACCCACCTCCCAGAATATTGGAAATAAAAGCAAAACTAAACAAATGGGATCTAATGAAACTTAAAAGCTTTTGCACTACAAAAGAAACTATAAGTAAGGTGAAAAGACAGCCGTCAGATTGGGAGAAAATAATAGCAAATGAAGAAACAGACAAAGGATTAATCTCAAAAATATACAAGCAACTCCTGCAGCTCAATTCCAGAAAAATAAATGACCCAATCCAAAAATGGGCCAGAGAACTAAACAGACATTTCTCCAAAGAAGACATACAGATGGCTAACAAACACATGAAAAGGTGCTCAACATCACTCATTATTAGAGAAATGCAAATCAAAACCACAATGAGGTACCATTACACACCAGTCAGGATGGCTGCTATCCAAAAGTCTACAAGCAATAAATGCTGGAGAGGCTGTGGAGAAAAGGGAACCCTCTTACACTGTTGGTGGGAATGCAAACTAGTACAGCCACTATGGAAAACAGTGTGGAGATTCCTTAAAAAACTGGAAATAGAACTGCCATATTACCCAGCAATACCACTTCTGGGCATACACACTGAGGAAACCAGATCTGAAAGAGACACATGCACCCCAATGTTCATCGCAGCACTGTTTATAATAGCCAGGACATGGAAGCAACCTAGATGCCCATCAGCAGATGAATGGATAAGGAAGCTGTGGGACATATACACCATGGAATTTTACTCAGCCGTCAAAAAGAATTCATTTGAACCAGTCCTAATGAGATGGATGAAACTGGAGCCCCTTATACAGAGTGAAGTAAGCCAGAAAGATAAAGAACATTACAGCATACTAACACATATATATGGAATTTAGAAAGATGGTAACGAGAACCCTATATGCAAAACAGAAAAAGAGACACAGAAATACAGAACAGACTTTTGAACTCTGTGGGAGAAGGTGAGGGTGGGATGTTTCAAAAGAACAGCATGTATACTATCTATGGTGAAACAGATCACCAGCCCAGGTGGGATGCATGAGACAAGTGCTCCGGCCTGGTGCACTGGGAAGACCCAGAGGAATCGGGTGGAGAGGGAGATGGGAGGGGGGATCGGGATGGGGAATAAGTGTAAATCTATGGCTGATTCATATCAATGTATGACAAGACCCACTGAAATGTTGTGAAGTAATTAGCCTCCAACTAATAAAAAAAATTAAAAAAAAAAAAAAAAAAAGAAAGACCTAGTTCCCCTCCTCATCGCGACCGGAGGCCTCACATCCTTTGAAAACTCCAGAGGTACGCGGAGATCAGTGCCTCCAAAGGAGACGATGCCTGACTCCTCGTGAAACTTGATAGGAGTCCCAGGATTCCTGTGGCACGTGGAAAGGGACCCTTGGTCTCCCGCCTCAGCTGGAGAGGCGTCCCAATTGCCCTGCCAAGCCTCGAGGAGAATCCCGAGTTGTCCCTCGCAACTAGGCAGGAGTGCTGACGTCGCTGAACATACACGTGTGTGGAAGGGCCATCCCCGTCGTAACTCGAGAATATACCCCAGGTTCCCGCCGCAACTCGAGAAAAACCATGAGACTTCTCCCACGCCACGAGATGAGGCCCGATTCCCCTGCACTGCGTGCAGAGCAATTCCGTGTTGCACATCACACATGAAAGGAGCCTTGATTTCCTTCATGGCACTCCAGAGAAACCCCAAGAACACTGTTTCAAGGCTAGAGGGATCCTGAGGTCACTGTAGCAACACGAAAGAGCTCCGTGGACCAGAAATCAACTCGAGATGAGAGATTAGTCCCTGGCTTCGACTCCAGAGGAATACCACCTTACCACAAGCAGCTCAAAGGAGGCTTCTCTAAGCTCTAGGTATGTGAGAGGGACCCTGAGTTTGCGGCCTCAAGTGGAATGGACACCGAGATGCCCTGACTCGAAATAAGGCCGGATATCCCTGCAGTGACTTGAATGCAGGCTCGTCTTGCATCTCCCAAGACGAAAGGATGTCTGAATCCCCTGTGGAGACCACAGAGAAAGACCTAGTTCCTTGGTCTAGTTCTGTGAAAAATACCGTTGGTAGCTTGATAGGGATTGCATTGAATCTATAGATTGCTTTGGGTAGAATAGCCATTTTGACAATATTGATTCTTCCAATCCATGAACACGGTATGTTTCTCCATCTGTTTGTGTCCTCTTTGATTTCTTTCATCAGTGTTTTATAGTTTTCTATGTATAGGTCTTTTGTTTCTTTAGGTAGATATACTCCTAAGTATTTTATTCTTTTTGTTGCAGTGGTGAATGGTATTGTTTCCTTAATTTCTCTTTCTGTTTTTTCATCGTTAGTATATAGGAATGCAAGGGGTTTCTGTGTGTTAATTTTATATCCTGCAACTTTACTATATTCATTGATTAGTTCTAGTAATTTTCTGGTAGAGTCTTTAGGGTTTTCTATATAGAGGATCATGTCATCACAGAACTAGACCAAAGAATTTCACAATTTGTATGGAAATACAAAAAACCTCGAATAGCCAAAGTAATCTTGAAAAAGAAGAATGGAACTGGAGGAATCAACCTGCCTGACTTCAGACTCTACTACAAAGCCACAGTCATCAAGACAGTGTGGTACTGGCACAAAGACAGAAATATAGACCAATGGAACAGAATAGAAAGCCCAGAGATAAATCCACGAACCTATGGACACCTTATCTTTGACAAAGGAGGCAAGGATATACAATGGAAAAAAAGACAAACTCTTTAACAAGTGGTTCTGGGAAAACTGGTCAACCACTTGCAAAAGAATGAAACTAGAACACTTTCTAACACCATACACAAAAATAAACTCAAAATGGATTAAAGATCTAAATGTAAGACCAGAAACTATAAAACTCCTAGAGGAGAACATAGGCAAAACACTCTCCGACATAAATCACAGCAAGATCCTCTATGACCCACCTCCCAGAATATTGGAAATAAAAGCAAAACTAAACAAATGGGATCTAATGAAACTTAAAAGCTTTTGCACTACAAAAGAAACTATAAGTAAGGTGAAAAGACAGCCGTCAGATTGGGAGAAAATAATAGCAAATGAAGAAACAGACAAAGGATTAATCTCAAAAATATACAAGCAACTCCTGCAGCTCAATTCCAGAAAAATAAATGACCCAATCCAAAAATGGGCCAGAGAACTAAACAGACATTTCTCCAAAGAAGACATACAGATGGCGAACAAACACATGAAAAGGTGCTCAACATCACTCATTATTAGAGAAATGCAAAGCAAAACCACAATGAGGTACCATTACACACCAGTCAGGATGGCTGCTGTCCAAAAGTCTACAAGCAATAAATGCTGGAGAGGCTGTGGAGAAAAGGGAACCCTCTTACACTGTTGGTGGGAATGCAAACTAGTACAGCCACTATGGAAAACAGTGTGGAGATTCCTTAAAAAACTGGAAATAGAACTGCCATATTACCCAGCAATACCACTTCTGGGCATACACACTGAGGAAACCAGATCTGAAAGAGACACATGCACCCCAATGTTCATCGCAGCACTGTTTATAATAGCCAGGACATGGAAGCAACCTAGATGCCCATCAGCAGATGAATGGATAAGGAAGCTGTGGGACATATACACCATGGAATTTTACTCAGCCGTCAAAAAGAATTCATTTGAACCAGTCCTAATGAGATGGATGAAACTGGAGCCCCTTATACAGAGTGAAGTAAGCCAGAAAGATAAAGAACATTACAGCATACTAACACATATATATGGAATTTAGAAAGATGGTAACGAGAACCCTATATGCAAAACAGAAAAAGAGACACAGAAATACAGAACAGACTTTTGAACTCTGTGGGAGAAGGTGAGGGTGGGATGTTTCAAAAGAACAGCATGTATACTATCTATGGTGAAACAGATCACCAGCCCAGGTGGGATGCATGAGACAAGTGCTCCGGCCTGGTGCACTGGGAAGACCCAGAGGAATCGGGTGGAGAGGGAGATGGGAGGGGGGATCGGGATGGGGAATAAGTGTAAATCTATGGCTGATTCATATCAATGTATGACAAGACCCACTGAAATGTTGTGAAGTAATTAGCCTCCAACTAATAAAAAAAATTAAAAAAAAAAAAAAAAAAAGAAAGACCTAGTTCCCCTCCTCATCGCGACCGGAGGCCTCACATCCTTTGAAAACTCCAGAGGTACGCGGAGATCAGTGCTTCCAAAGGAGACGATGCCTGACTCCTCGTGAAAATTGATAGGAGTCCCAGGATTCCTGTGGCACGTGGAAAGGGACCCTTGGTCTCCCGCCTCAGCTGGAGAGGCGTCCCAATTGCCCTGCCAAGCCTCGAGGAGAATCCCGAGTTGTCCCTCGCAACTAGGCAGGAGTGCTGACGTCGCTGAACATACACGTGTGTGGAAGGGCCATCCCCGTCGTAACTCGAGAATTTACCCCAGGTTCCCGCCGCAACTCGAGAAAAACCATGAGACTTCTCCCAGGCCGCGAGATGAGGCCCGATTCCCCTGCACTGCGTGCAGAGCAATTCCGTGTTGCACATCACACATGAAAGCATCCTTGATTTCCTTCATGGCACTCCAGAGAAACCCCAAGAACACTGTTTCAAGGCTAGAGGGATCCTGAGGTCACTGTAGCAACACGAAAGAGCTCTGTGGACCAGAAATCAACTCGAGATGAGAGATTAGTCCCTGGATTCGACTCCAGAGGAATACCACCTTACCACAAGCACCTCAAAGGAGGCTTCTCTCAGCTCTGGGTATGTGAGAGGGACCCTGAGTTTGCGGCCTCAAGTGGAATGGACACCGAGATGCCCTGACTCGAAATAAGGCCGGATATCCCTGCAGTGACTTGAATGCAGGCTCGTCTTGCATCTCCCAAGACGAAAGGATGTCTGAATCCCCTGTGGAGACCACAGAGAAAGACCTAGTTCCTTGGTCTAGTTCTGTGAAAAATACCGTTGGTAGCTTGATAGGGATTGCATTGATTCTATAGATTGCTTTCGGTAGAATAGCCATTTTGACAATATTGATTCTTCCAATCCATGAACACGGTATGTTTCTCCATCTGTTTGTGTCCTCTTTGATTTCTTTCATCAGTGTTTTATAGTTTTCTATGTATAGGTCTTTTGTTTCTTTAGGTAGATATACTCCTAAGTATTTTATTCTTTTTGTTGCAATGGTGAATGGTATTGTTTCCTTAATTTCTCTTTCTGTTTTTTCATCGTTAGTATATAGGAATGCAAGGGATTTCTGTGTGTTAATTTTATATCCTGCAACTTTACTATATTCATTGATTAGTTCTAGTAATTTTCTGGTAGAGTCTTTAGGGTTTTCTATATAGAGGATCATGTCATCACAGAACTAGACCAAAGAATTTCACAATTTGTATGGAAATACAAAAAACCTCGAATAGCCAAAGTAATCTTGAAAAAGAAGAATGGAACTGGAGGAATCAACCTGCCTGACTTCAGACTCTACTACAAAGCCACAGTCATCAAGACAGTGTGGTACTGGCACAAAGACAGAAATATAGACCAATGGAACAGAATAGAAAGGCCAGAGATAAATCCACGAACCTATGGACACCTTATCTTTGACAAAGGAGGCAAGGATATACAATGGAAAAAAGACAACCTCTTTAACAAGTGGTGCTGGGAAAACTGGTCAACCACTTGCAAAAGAATGAAACTAGAACACTTTCTAACACCATACACAAAAATAAACTCAAAATGGATTAAAGATCTAAATGTAAGACCAGAAACTATAAAACTCCTAGAGGAGAACATAGGCAAAACACTCTCCGACATAAATCACAGCAAGATCCTCTATGACCCACCTCCCAGAATATTGGAAATAAAAGCAAAACTAAACAAATGGGATCTAATGAAACTTAAAAGCTTTTGCACTACAAAAGAAACTATAAGTAAGGTGAAAAGACAGCCGTCAGATTGGGAGAAAATAATAGCAAATGAAGAAACAGACAAAGGATTAATCTCAAAAATATACAAGCAACTCCTGCAGCTCAATTCCAGAAAAATAAATGACCCAATCCAAAAATGGGCCAGAGAACTAAACAGACATTTCTCCATAGAAGACATACAGATGGCTAACAAACACATGAAAAGGTGCTCAACATCACTCATTATTAGAGAAATGCAAATCAAAACCACAATGAGGTACCATTACACACCAGTCAGGATGGCTGCTGTCCAAATGTCTACAAGCAATAAATGCTGGAGAGGCTGTGGAGAAAAGGGAACCCTCTTACACTGTTGGTGGGAATGCAAACTAGTACAGCCACTATGGAAAACAGTGTGGAGATTCCTTAAAAAACTGGAAATAGAACTGCCATATTACCCAGCAATACCACTTCTGGGCATACACACTGAGGAAACCAGATCTGAAAGAGACACATGCACCCCAATGTTCATCGCAGCACTGTTTATAATAGCCAGGACATGGAAGCAACCTAGATGCCCATCAGCAGATGAATGGATAAGGAAGCTGTGGGACATATACACCATGGAATTTTACTCAGCCGTCAAAAAGAATTCATTTGAACCAGTCCTAATGAGATGGATGAAACTGGAGCCCCTTATACAGAGTGAAGTAAGCCAGAAAGATAAAGAACATTACAGCATACTAACACATATATATGGAATTTAGAAAGATGGTAACGAGAACCCTATATGCAAAACAGAAAAAGAGACACAGAAATACAGAACAGACTTTTGAACTCTGTGGGAGAAGGTGAGGGTGGGATGTTTCAAAAGAACAGCATGTATACTATCTATGGTGAAACAGATCACCAGCCCAGGTGGGATGCATGAGACAAGTGCTCCGGCCTGGTGCACTGGGAAGACCCAGAGGAATCGGGTGGAGAGGGAGATGGGAGGGGGGATCGGGATGGGGAATAAGTGTAAATCTATGGCTGATTCATATCAATGTATGACAAGACCCACTGAAATGTTGTGAAGTAATTAGCCTCCAACTAATAAAAAAAATTAAAAAAAAAAAAAAAAAAAGAAAGACCTAGTTCCCCTCCTCATCGCGACCGGAGGCCTCACATCCTTTGAAAACTCCAGAGGTACGCGGAGATCAGTGCTTCCAAAGGAGACGATGCCTGACTCCTCGTGAATCTTGATAGGAGTCCCAGGATTCCTGTGGCACGTGGAAAGGGACCCTTGGTCTCCCGCCTCAGCTGGAGAGGCGTCCCAATTGCCCTGCCAAGCCTCGAGGAGAATCCCGAGTTGTCCCTCGCAACTAGGCAGGAGTGCTGACGTCGCTGAACAGACACGTGTGTGGAAGGGCCATCCCCGTCGTAACTCGAGAATTTACCCCAGGTTCCCGCCGCAACTCGAGAAAAACCATGAGACTTCTCCCACGCCGCGAGATGAGGCCCGATTCCCCTGCACTGCGTGCAGAGCAATTCCGTGTTGCACATCACACATGAAAGCATCCTTGATTTCCTTCATGGCACTCCAGAGAAACCCCAAGAACACTGTTTCAAGGCTAGAGGGATCCTGAGGTCACTGTAGCAACACGAAAGAGCTCTGTGGACCAGAAATCAACTCGAGATGAGAGATTAGTCCCTGGATTCGACTCCAGAGGAATACCACCTTACCACAAGCACCTCAAAGGAGGCTTCTCTCAGCTCTGGGTATGTGAGAGGGACCCTGAGTTTGCGGCCTCAAGTGGAATGGACACCGAGATGCCCTGACTCGAAATAAGGCCGGATATCCCTGCAGTGACTTGAATGCAGGCTCGTCTTGCATCTCCCAAGACGAAAGGATGTCTGAATCCCCTGTGGAGACCACAGAGAAAGACCTAGTTCCTTGGTCTAGTTCTGTGAAAAATACCGTTGGTAGCTTGATAGGGATTGCATTGATTCTATAGATTGCTTTCGGTAGAATAGCCATTTTGACAATATTGATTCTTCCAATCCATGAACACGGTATGTTTCTCCATCTGTTTGTGTCCTCTTTGATTTCTTTCATCAGTGTTTTATAGTTTTCTATGTATAGGTCTTTTGTTTCTTTAGGTAGATATACTCCTAAGTATTTTATTCTTTTTGTTGCAATGGTGAATGGTATTGTTTCCTTAATTTCTCTTTCTGTTTTTTCATCGTTAGTATATAGGAATGCAAGGGATTTCTGTGTGTTAATTTTATATCCTGCAACTTTACTATATTCATTGATTAGTTCTAGTAATTTTCTGGTAGAGTCTTTAGGGTTTTCTATATAGAGGATCATGTCATCACAGAACTAGACCAAAGAATTTCACAATTTGTATGGAAATACAAAAAACCTCGAATAGCCAAAGTAATCTTGAAAAAGAAGAATGGAACTGGAGGAATCAACCTGCCTGACTTCAGACTCTACTACAAAGCCACAGTCATCAAGACAGTGTGGTACTGGCACAAAGACAGAAATATAGACCAATGGAACAGAATAGAAAGCCCAGAGATAAATCCACGAACCTATGGACACCTTATCTTTGACAAAGGAGGCAAGGATATACAATGGAAAAAAGACAACCTCTTTAACAAGTGGTGCTGGGAAAACTGGTCAACCACTTGCAAAAGAATGAAACTAGAACACTTTCTAACACCATACACAAAAATAAACTCAAAATGGATTAAAGATCTAAATGTAAGACCAGAAACTATAAAACTCCTAGAGGAGAACATAGGCAAAACACTCTCCGACATAAATCACAGCAAGATCCTCTATGACCCACCTCCCAGAATATTGGAAATAAAAGCAAAACTAAACAAATGGGATCTAATGAAACTTAAAAGCTTTTGCACTACAAAAGAAACTATAAGTAAGGTGAAAAGACAGCCGTCAGATTGGGAGAAAATAATAGCAAATGAAGAAACAGACAAAGGATTAATCTCAAAAATATACAAGCAACTCCTGCAGCTCAATTCCAGAAAAATAAATGACCCAATCCAAAAATGGGCCAGAGAACTAAACAGACATTTCTCCAAAGAAGACATACAGATGGCTAACAAACACATGAAAAGGTGCTCAACATCACTCATTATTAGAGAAATGCAAATCAAAACCACAATGAGGTACCATTACACACCAGTCAGGATGGCTGCTATCCAAAAGTCTACAAGCAATAAATGCTGGAGAGGCTGTGGAGAAAAGGGAACCCTCTTACACTGTTGGTGGGAATGCAAACTAGTACAGCCACTATGGAAAACAGTGTGGAGATTCCTTAAAAAACTGGAAATAGAACTGCCATATTACCCAGCAATACCACTTCTGGGCATACACACTGAGGAAACCAGATCTGAAAGAGACACATGCACCCCAATGTTCATCGCAGCACTGTTTATAATAGCCAGGACATGGAAGCAACCTAGATGCCCATCAGCAGATGAATGGATAAGGAAGCTGTGGGACATATACACCATGGAATTTTACTCAGCCGTCAAAAAGAATTCATTTGAACCAGTCCTAATGAGATGGATGAAACTGGAGCCCCTTATACAGAGTGAAGTAAGCCAGAAAGATAAAGAACATTACAGCATACTAACACATATATATGGAATTTAGAAAGATGGTAACGATAACCCTATATGCAAAACAGAAAAAGAGACACAGAAATACAGAACTTTTGAACTCTGTGGGAGAAGGTGAGGGTGGGATGTTTCAAAAGAACAGCATGTATACTATCTATGGTGAAACAGATCACCAGCCCAGGTGGGATGCATGAGACAAGTGCTCCGGCCTGGTGCACTGGGAAGACCCAGAGGAATCGGGTGGAGAGGGAGATGGGAGGGGGGATCGGGATGGGGAATAAGTGTAAATCTATGGCTGATTCATATCAATGTATGACAAGACCCACTGAAATGTTGTGAAGTAATTAGCCTCCAACTAATAAAAAAAATTAAAAAAAAAAAAAAAAAAGAAAAAAAAAAAAAAAAAAAGAAAGACCTAGTTCCCCTCCTCATCGCGACCGGAGGCCTCACATCCTTTGAAAACTCCAGAGGTACGCGGAGATCAGTGCCTCCAAAGGAGACGATGCCTGACTCCTCGTGAAACTTGATAGGAGTCCCAGGATTCCTGTGGCACGTGGAAAGGGACCCTTGGTCTCCCGCCTCAGCTGGAGAGGCGTCCCAATTGCCCTGCCAAGCCTCGAGGAGAATCCCGAGTTGTCCCTCGCAACTAGGCAGGAGTGCTGACGTCGCTGAACATACACGTGTGTGGAAAGGCCATCCCCGTCGTAACTCGAGAATATACCCCAGGTTCCCGCCGCAACACGAGAAAAACCATGAGACTTCTCCCACGCCGCGAGATGAGGCCCGATTCCCCTGCACTGCGTGCAGAGCAATTCCGTGTTGCACATCACACATGAAAGGATCCTTGATTTCCTTCATGGCACTCCAGAGAAACCCCAAGAACACTGTTTCAAGGCTAGAGGGATCCTGAGGTCACTGTAGCAACACGAAAGAGCTCTGTGGACCAGAAATCAACTCGAGATGAGAGATTAGTCCCTGGCTTCGACTCCAGAGGAATACCACCTTACCACAAGCACCTCAAAGAAGGCTTCTCTCAGCTCTGGGTATGTGAGAGGGACCCTGAGTTTGCGGCCTCAAGTGGAATGGACACCGAGATTCCCTGACTCGAAATAAGGCCGGATATCCCTGCAGTGACTTGAATGCAGGCTCGTCTTGCATCTCCCAAGACGAAAGGATGTCTGAATCCCCTGTGGAGACCACAGAGAAAGACCTAGTTCCTTGGTCTAGTTCTGTGAAAAATACCGTTGGTAGCTTGATAGGGATTGCATTGAATCTATAGATTGTTTTCGGTAGAATAGCCATTTTGACAATATTGATTCTTCCAATCCATGAACACGGTATGTTTCTCCATCTGTTTGTGTCCTCTTTGATTTCTTTCATCAGTGTTTTATAGTTTTCTATGTATAGGTCTTTTGTTTCTTTAGGTAGATATACTCCTAAGTATTTTATTCTTTTTGTTGCAGTGGTGAATGGTATTGTTTCCTTAATTTCTCTTTCTGTTTTTTCATCGTTAGTATATAGGAATGCAAGGGATTTCTGTGTGTTAATTTTATATCCTGCAACTTTACTATATTCATTGATTAGTTCTAGTAATTTTCTGGTAGAGTCTTTAGGGTTTTCTATATAGAGGATCATGTCATCACAGAACTAGACCAAAGAATTTCACAATTTGTATGGAAATACAAAAAACCTCGAATAGCCAAAGTAATCTTGAAAAAGAAGAATGGAACTGGAGGAATCAACCTGCCTGACTTCAGACTCTACTACAAAGCCACAGTCATCAAGACAGTGTGCTACTGGCACAAAGACAGAAATATAGACCAATGGAACAGAATAGAAAGCCCAGAGATAAATCCACGAACCTATGGACACCTTATCTTTGACAAAGGAGGCAAGGATATACAATGGAAAAAAGACAACCTCTTTAACAAGTGGTCCTGGGAAAACTGGTCAACCACTTGCAAAAGAATGAAACTAGAACACTTTCTAACACCATACACAAAAATAAACTCAAAATGGATTAAAGATCTAAATGTAAGACCAGAAACTATAAAACTCCTAGAGGAGAACATAGGCAAAACACTCTCCGACATAAATCACAGCAAGATCCTCTATGACCCACCTCCCAGAATATTGGAAATAAAAGCAAAACTAAACAAATGGGATCTAATGAAACTTAAAAGCTTTTGCACTACAAAAGAAACTATAAGTAAGGTGAAAAGACAGCCGTCAGATTGGGAGAAAATAATAGCAAATGAAGAAACAGACAAAGGATTAATCTCAAAAATATACAAGCAACTCCTGCAGCTCAATTCCAGAAAAATAAATGACCCAATCCAAAAATGGGCCAGAGAACTAAACAGACATTTCTCCAAAGAAGACATACAGATGGCTAACAAACACATGAAAAGGTGCTCAACATCACTCATTATTAGAGAAATGCAAATCAAAACCACAATGAGGTACCATTACACACCAGTCAGGATGGCTGCTATCCAAAAGTCTACAAGCAATAAATGCTGGAGAGGCTGTGGAGAAAAGGGAACCCTCTTACACTGTTGGTGGGAATGCAAACTAGTACAGCCACTATGGAAAACAGTGTGGAGATTCCTTAAAAAACTGGAAATAGAACTGCCATATTACCCAGCAATACCACTTCTGGGCATACACACTGAGGAAACCAGATCTGAAAGAGACACATGCACCCCAATGTTCATCGCAGCACTGTTTATAATAGCCAGGACATGGAAGCAACCTAGATGCCCATCAGCAGATGAATGGATAAGGAAGCTGTGGGACATATACACCATGGAATTTTACTCAGCCGTCAAAAAGAATTCATTTGAACCAGTCCTAATGAGATGGATGAAACTGGAGCCCCTTATACAGAGTGAAGTAAGCCAGAAAGATAAAGAACATTACAGCATACTAACACATATATATGGAATTTAGAAAGATGGTAACGAGAACCCTATATGCAAAACAGAAAAAGAGACACAGAAATACAGAACAGACTTTTGAACTCTGTGGGAGAAGGTGAGGGTGGGATGTTTCAAAAGAACAGCATGTATACTATCTATGGTGAAACAGATCACCAGCCCAGGTGGGATGCATGAGACAAGTGCTCCGGCCTGGTGCACTGGGAAGACCCAGAGGAATCGGGTGGAGAGGGAGATGGGAGGGGGGATCGGGATGGGGAATAAGTGTAAATCTATGGCTGATTCATATCAATGTATGACAAGACCCACTGAAATGTTGTGAAGTAATTAGCCTCCAACTAATAAAAAAAATTAAAAAAAAAAAAAAAAAAGAAAAAAAAAAAAAGAAAGACCTAGTTCCCCTCCTCATCGCGACCGGAGGCCTCACATCCTTTGAAAACTCCAGAGGTACGCGGAGATCAGTGCCTCCAAAGGAGACGATGCCTGACTCCTCGTGAAACTTGATAGGAGTCCCAGGATTCCTGTGGCACGTGGAAAGGGACCCTTGGTCTCCCGCCTCAGCTGGAGAGGCGTCCCAATTGCCCTGCCAAGCCTCGAGGAGAATCCCGAGTTGTCCTTCGCAAGTAGGCAGGAGTGCTGACGTCGCTGAACATACACGTGTGTGGAAGGGCCATCCCCGTCGTAACTCGAGAATATACCCCAGGTTCCCGCCGCAACTCGAGAAAAACCATGAGACTTCTCCCACGCCACGAGATGAGGCCCGATTCCCCTGCACTGCGTGCAGAGCAATTCCGTGTTGCACATCACACATGAAAGGAGCCTTGATTTCCTTCATGGCACTCCAGAGAAACCCCAAGAACACTGTTTCAAGGCTAGAGGGATCCTGAGGTCACTGTAGCAACACGAAAGAGCTCCGTGGACCAGAAATCAACTCGAGATGAGAGATTAGTCCCTGGCTTCGACTCCAGAGGAATACCACCTTACCACAAGCAGCTCAAAGGAGGCTTCTCTAAGCTCTAGGTATGTGAGAGGGACCCTGAGTTTGCGGCCTCAAGTGGAATGGACACCGAGATGCCCTGACTCGAAATAAGGCCGGATATCCCTGCAGTGACTTGAATGCAGGCTCGTCTTGCATCTCCCAAGACGAAAGGATGTCTGAATCCCCTGTGGAGACCACAGAGAAAGACCTAGTTCCTTGGTCTAATTCTGTGAAAAATACCGTTGGTAGCTTGATAGGGATTGCATTGAATCTATAGATTGCTTTGGGTAGAATAGCCATTTTGACAATATTGATTCTTCCAATCCATGAACACGGTATGTTTCTCCATCTGTTTGTGTCCTCTTTGATTTCTTTCATCAGTGTTTTATAGTTTTCTATGTATAGGTCTTTTGTTTCTTTAGGTAGATATACTCCTTAGTATTTTATTCTTTTTGTTGCAGTGGTGAATGGTATTGTTTCCTTAATTTCTCTTTCTGTTTTTTCATCGTTAGTATATAGGAATGCAAGGGATTTCTGTGTGTTAATTTTATATCCTGCAACTTTACTATATTCATTGATTAGTTCTAGTAATTTTCTGGTAGAGTCTTTAGGGTTTTCTATATAGAGGATCATGTCATCACAGAACTAGACCAAAGAATTTCACAATTTGTATGGAAATACAAAAAACCTCGAATAGCCAAAGTAATCTTGAAAAAGAAGAATGGAACTGGAGGAATCAACCTGCCTGACTTCAGACTCTACTACAAAGCCACAGTCATCAAGACAGTGTGGTACTGGCACAAAGACAGAAATATAGACCAATGGAACAGAATAGAAAGCCCAGAGATAAATCCACGAACCTATGGACACCTTATCTTTGACAAAGGAGGCAAGGATATACAATGGAAAAAAAGACAAACTCTTTAACAAGTGGTTCTGGGAAAACTGGTCAACCACTTGCAAAAGAATGAAACTAGAACACTTTCTAACACCATACACAAAAATAAACTCAAAATGGATTAAAGATCTAAATGTAAGACCAGAAACTATAAAACTCCTAGAGGAGAACATAGGCAAAACACTCTCCGACATAAATCACAGCAAGATCCTCTATGACCCACCTCCCAGAATATTGGAAATAAAAGCAAAACTAAACAAATGGGATCTAATGAAACTTAAAAGCTTTTGCACTACAAAAGAAACTATAAGTAAGGTGAAAAGACAGCCGTCAGATTGGGAGAAAATAATAGCAAATGAAGAAACAGACAAAGGATTAATCTCAAAAATATACAAGCAACTCCTGCAGCTCAATTCCAGAAAAATAAATGACCCAATCCAAAAATGGGCCAGAGAACTAAACAGACATTTCTCCAAAGAAGACATACAGATGGCTAACAAACACATGAAAAGGTGCTCAACATCACTCATTATTAGAGAAATGCAAATCAAAACCACAATGAGGTACCATTACACACCAGTCAGGATGGCTGCTATCCAAAAGTCTACAAGCAATAAATGCTGGAGAGGCTGTGGAGAAAAGGGAACCCTCTTACACTGTTGGTGGGAATGCAAACTAGTACAGCCACTATGGAAAACAGTGTGGAGATTCCTTAAAAAACTGGAAATAGAACTGCCATATTACCCAGCAATACCACTTCTGGGCATACACACTGAGGAAACCAGATCTGAAAGAGACACATGCACCCCAATGTTCATCGCAGCACTGTTTATAATAGCCAGGACATGGAAGCAACCTAGACGCCCATCAGCAGATGAATGGATAAGGAAGCTGTGGGACATATACACCATGGAATTTTACTCAGCCGTCAAAAAGAATTCATTTGAACCAGTCCTAATGAGATGGATGAAACTGGAGCCCCTTATACAGAGTGAAGTAAGCCAGAAAGATAAAGAACATTACAGCATACTAACACATATATATGGAATTTAGAAAGATGGTAACGAGAACCCTATATGCAAAACAGAAAAAGAGACACAGAAATACAGAACAGACTTTTGAACTCTGTGGGAGAAGGTGAGGGTGGGATGTTTCAAAAGAACAGCATGTATACTATCTATGGTGAAACAGATCACCAGCCCAGGTGGGATGCATGAGACAAGTGCTCCGGCCTGGTGCACTGGGAAGACCCAGAGGAATCGGGTGGAGAGGGAGATGGGAGGGGGGATCGGGATGGGGAATAAGTGTAAATCTATGGCTGATTCATATCAATGTATGACAAGACCCACTGAAATGTTGTGAAGTAATTAGCCTCCAACTAATAAAAAAAATTAAAAAAAAAAAAAAAGAAAAAAAAAAAAAAAAGAAAGACCTAGTTCCCCACCTCATCGCGACCGGAGGCCTCACATCCTTTGAAAACTCCAGAGGTACGCGGAGATCAGTGCCTCCAAAGGAGACGATGCCTGACTCCTCGTGAAACTTGATAGGAGTCCCAGGATTCCTGTGGCACGTGGAAAGGGACCCTTGGTCTCCCGCCTCAGCTGGAGAGGCGTCCCAATTGCCCTGCCAAGCCTCGAGGAGAATCCCGAGTTGTCCCTCGCAACTAGGCAGGAGTGCTGACGTCGCTGAACATACACATGTGTGGAAGGGCCATTCCCGTCGTAACTCGAGAATATACCCCAGGTTCCCGCCGCAACTCGAGAAAAACCATGAGACTTCTCCCACGCCACGAGATGAGGGCCGATTCCCCTGCACTGCGTGCAGAGCAATTCCGTGTTGCACATCACACATGAAAGGATCCTTGATTTCCTTCATGGCACTCCAGAGAAACCCCAAGAACACTGTTTCAAGGCTAGAGGGATCCTGAGGTCACTGTAGCAACACGAAAGAGCTCCGTGGACCAGAAATCAACTCGAGATGAGAGATTAGTCCCTGGCTTCGACTCCAGAGGAATACCACCTTACCACAAGCACCTCAAAGGAGGCTTCTCTCAGCTCTAGGTATGTGAGAGGGACCCTGAGTTTGCGGCCTCAAGTGGAATGGACACCGAGATGCCCTGACTCGAAATAAGGCCGGATATCCCTGCAGTGACTTGAATGCAGGCTCGTCTTGCATCTCCCAAGACGAAAGGATGTCTGAATCCCCTGTGGAGACCACAGAGAAAGACCTAGTTCCTTGGTCTAGTTCTGTGAAAAATACCGTTGGTAGCTTGATAGGGATTGCATTGAATCTATAGATTGCTTTCGGTAGAATAGCCATTTTGACAATATTGATTCTTCCAATCCATGAACACGGTATGTTTCTCCATCTGTTTGTGTCCTCTTTGATTTCTTTCATCAGTGTTTTATAGTTTTCTATGTATAGGTCTTTTGTTTCTTTAGGTAGATATACTCCTAAGTATTTTATTCTTTTTGTTGCAGTGGTGAATGGTATTGTTTCCTTAATTTCTCTTTCTGTTTTTTCATCGTTAGTATATAGGAATGCAAGGGATTTCTGTGTGTTAATTTTATATCCTGCAACTTTACTATATTCATTGATTAGTTCTAGTAATTTTCTGGTAGAGTCTTTAGGGTTTTCTATATAGAGGATCATGTCATCACAGAACTAGACCAAAGAATTTCACAATTTGTATGGAAATACAAAAAACCTCGAATAGCCAAAGTAATCTTGAAAAAGAAGAATGGAACTGGAGGAATCAACCTGCCTGACTTCAGACTCTACTACAAAGCCACAGTCATCAAGACAGTGTGCTACTGGCACAAAGACAGAAATATAGACCAATGGAACAGAATAGAAAGCCCAGAGATAAATCCACGAACCTATGGACACCTTATCTTTGACAAAGGAGGCAAGGATATACAATGGAAAAAAGACAACCTCTTTAACAAGTGGTCCTGGGAAAACTGGTCAACCACTTGCAAAAGAATGAAACTAGAACACTTTCTAACACCATACACAAAAATAAACTCAAAATGGATTAAAGATCTAAATGTAAGACCAGAAACTATAAAACTCCTAGAGGAGAACATAGGCAAAACACTCTCCGACATAAATCACAGCAAGATCCTCTATGACCCACCTCCCAGAATATTGGAAATAAAAGCAAAACTAAACAAATGGGATCTAATGAAACTTAAAAGCTTTTGCACTACAAAAGAAACTATAAGTAAGGTGAAAAGACAGCCGTCAGATTGGGAGAAAATAATAGCAAATGAAGAAACAGACAAAGGATTAATCTCAAAAATATACAAGCAACTCCTGCAGCTCAATTCCAGAAAAATAAATGACCCAATCCAAAAATGGGCCAGAGAACTAAACAGACATTTCTCCAAAGAAGACATACAGATGGCTAACAAACACATGAAAAGGTGCTCAACATCACTCATTATTAGAGAAATGCAAATCAAAACCACAATGAGGTACCATTACACACCAGTCAGGATGGCTGCTATCCAAAAGTCTACAAGCAATAAATGCTGGAGAGGCTGTGGAGAAAAGGGAACCCTCTTACACTGTTGGTGGGAATGCAAACTAGTACAGCCACTATGGAAAACAGTGTGGAGATTCCTTAAAAAACTGGAAATAGAACTGCCATATTACCCAGCAATACCACTTCTGGGCATACACACTGAGGAAACCAGATCTGAAAGAGACACATGCACCCCAATGTTCATCACAGCACTGTTTATAATAGCCAGGACATGGAAGCAACCTAGATGCCCATCAGCAGATGAATGGATAAGGAAGCTGTGGGACATATACACCATGGAATTTTACTCAGCCGTCAAAAAGAATTCATTTGAACCAGTCCTAATGAGATGGATGAAACTGGAGCCCCTTATACAGAGTGAAGTAAGCCAGAAAGATAAAGAACATTACAGCATACTAACACATATATATGGAATTTAGAAAGATGGTAACGAGAACCCTATATGCAAAACAGAAAAAGAGACACAGAAATACAGAACAGACTTTTGAACTCTGTGGGAGAAGGTGAGGGTGGGATGTTTCAAAAGAACAGCATGTATACTATCTATGGTGAAACAGATCACCAGCCCAGGTGGGATGCATGAGACAAGTGCTCCGGCCTGGTGCACTGGGAAGACCCAGAGGAATCGGGTGGAGAGGGAGATGGGAGGGGGGATCGGGATGGGGAATAAGTGTAAATCTATGGCTGATTCATATCAATGTATGACAAGACCCACTGAAATGTTGTGAAGTAATTAGCCTCCAACTAATAAAAAAAATTGAAAAAAAGAAAAAAGAAAGACTTAGTTCCACTCCTCATCGCGACCGGAGGCCTCACATCCTTTGAAAACTCCAGAGGTACGTGGAGATCAGTGCCTCCAAAGGAGACGATGCCTGACTCCTCGTGAAACTTGATAGGAGTCCCAGGATTCCTGTGGCACGTGGAAAGGGACCCTTGGTCTCGCGCCTCAGCTGGAGAGGCGTCCCAATTGCCCTGTCAAGCCTCGAGGAGAATCCCGAGTTGTCCTTCGCAAGTAGGCAGGAGTCCTGACGTCGCTGAACAAACACGTGTGTGGAAGGGCCATCCCCGTCGTAACTCGAGAATATACCCCAGGTTCCCGCCGCAACTCGAGAAAAACCATGAGACTTCTCCCACGCCGCGAGATGAGGCCCGATTCCCCTCCACTGCGGGCAGAGCAAATGCGTATTGCACATCACACATGAAAGGATCCTTGATTTCCTTCATGGCACTCCCGAGAAACCCCAAGAACACTGTTTCAAGGCTAGAGGGATCCTGAGGTCACTGTAGCAACACGAAAGAGCTCCGTGGACGAGAAATCACCTCGAGATGAGAGATTAGTCCCTGGCTTCGACTCCAGAGGAATACCACCTAACTACAAGCACCTCAAAGGAGGCTTCTCTCAGCTCTAGGTATGTGAGAGGAACCCTGAGTTTGCGGCCTCAAGTGGAATGGACACCGAGATGCCCTGACTCGAAATAAGGCCGGATATCCCTGCAGTGACTTGAATGCAGGCTCATCTTGCATCTCCCAAGACGAAAGGATGTCTGAATCCCCTGTGGAGACCACAGAGAAAGACCTAGTTCCCCACCTCATCGCGACCGGAGGCCTCACATCCTTTGAAAACTCCAGCGGTACACGGAGATCAGTGCCTCCAAAGGAGACGATGCCTGACTCCTCTTGAAACTTGATAGGAGTCCCAGGATTCCTGTGGCACGTGGAAAGGGACCCTTGGTCTCCCGCCTCAGCTGGAGAGGCGTCCCAATTGCCCTACCAAGCCTCAAGGAGAATCCCGAGTTGTCCCTCGCAACTAGGCAGGAGTCCTGACGTCGCTGAACAAACACGTGTGTGGAAGTGCCATCCCCGCCGTAACTCGAGAATATACCCCAGGTTCCCGCCGCAACTCGAGAAAAACCATGAGACTTCTCCCACGCCGCGAGATGAGGCCCGATTCCCCTGCACTGCGTGCAGAGCAATTCCGTGTTGCACATCACACATGAAAGGAGCCTTGATTTCCTTCATGGTACTCCAGAGAAACCCCAAGAACACTGTTTCAAGGCTAGAGGGATCCTGAGGTCACTGTAGCAACATGAAAGAGCTCCGTGGACCAAAACTCAACTCGAGATGAGAGGTTAGTCCCTGGCTTCAACTCCAGGGGAATACCACCTTACCAGAAGCACCTCAGAGGAGGCTTCTCTCAGCTCTAGGTATGTGAGAAGGACCCTGAGTTTGCGGCCTCAAGTGCAATGGACACCACGATGCCCTGACTCAAAATAAGGCCGGATATCCCTGCAGTGACTTGAATGCAGGCTCGTCTTGCATCTCCCAAGACGAAAGGATGTCTGAATCCCCTGCGGAGAACACAGAGAAAGACCAAGTTCCCCACCTCATCGCGACCAGAGGCCTCACATCCTTTGAAAACTCCAGAGGTACGCGGAGATCAGTGCCTCCAAAGGAGACGATGACTGACTCCTCGTGAAACTTGATAGGAGTCCCAGGATTTCTGTGGCACGTGGAAAGGGACCCTTGATCTCCCGCCTCAGCTGGAGAGGCGTCCCAATTGCCCTGCCAAGCCTCGAGGTGAATCTCGATTTGTCCCTCTCAACTAGGCAGGAGTCCTGACTTGGCTGAACAAACACGTGTGTGGAAGGGCCATCCCCGCCGTAACTCGAGAATTTACCCCAGGTTCCCGCCGCAACTCGAGAAAAACCATGAGACTTCCCCCTCGCCGCGAGATGAGGCCCGATTCCCCTGCACTGTGTGCAGAGCAATTTCATGTTGCACATCACACAGGAAAGGAGCCTTGATTTCCTTCATGGTACTCCAGAGAAACCCCAAGAACACTGTTTCAAGGCTAGAGGGATCCTGAGGTCACTGTAGCAACACGAAAGAGATCCATGGACCAACAATCAACTCGAGATGAGAGGTTAGTCCCTGGCTTCGCCTCCAGAAGAATGCCACTTTACCACAAGCACCTCAAGAGGAGTCTTCTCTCAGCTCTAGGTATGTGAGAGGGACCCTGAGTTTGCGGCCTCAAGTGGAATGGACTCCGCGATGCCCTGACTCGAAATAAGGCCGGATATCCCTGCAGTGACTTGAATGCAGGCTCGTCTTGCATCTCCCAAGACGAAAGGATGTCTGAATCCCCTGTGGAGACCACAGAGAAAGACCTAGTTCCTTGGTCTAGTTCTGTGAAAAATACCGTTGGTAGCTTGATAGGGATTGCATTGAATCTATAGATTGCTTTGGGTAGAATAGCTATTTTGACAATATTGATTCTTCCAATCCATGAACACGGTATGATTCTCCATCTGTTTGTGTCCTCTTTGATTTCTTTCATCAGTGTTTTATAGTTTTCTATGTATAGGTCTTTTGTTTCTTTAGGTAGATATACTCCTAAGTATTTTATTCTTATTGTTGCAATGGTGAATGGTATTGTTTCCTTAATTTCTCTTTCAGTTTTTTCATCGTTAGTATATAGGAATGCAAGGGATTTCTGTGTGTTAATTTTATATCCTGCAACTTTAGTATATTCATTGATTAGTTCTAGTAATTTTCTGGTATAGTCTTTAGGGTTTTCTATATAGAGGATCATGTCATCACAGAACTAGACCAAAGAATTTCACAATTTGTATGGAAATACAAAAAACCTCGAATAGCCAAAGTAATCTTGAAAAAGAAGAATGGAACTGGAGGAATCAACCTGCCTGACTTCAGACTCTACTACAAAGCCACAGTCATCAAGACAGTGTGGTACTGGCACAAAGACAGAAATATAGACCAATGGAACAGAATAGAAAGGCCAGAGATAAATCCACGAACCTATGGACACCTTATCTTTGACAAAGGAGGCAAGGATATACAATGGAAAAAAGACAACCTCTTTAACAAGTGGTGCTGGGAAAACTGGTCAACCACTTGCAAAAGAATGAAACTAGAACACTTTCTAACACCATACACAAAAATAAACTCAAAATGGATTAAAGATCTAAATGTAAGACCAGAAACTATAAAACTCCTAGAGGAGAACATAGGCAAAACACTCTCCGACATAAATCACAGCAAGATCCTCTATGACCCACCTCCCAGAATATTGGAAATAAAAGCAAAACTAAACAAATGGGATCTAATGAAACTTAAAAGCTTTTGCACTACAAAAGAAACTATAAGTAAGGTGAAAAGACAGCCGTCAGATTGGGAGAAAATAATAGCAAATGAAGAAACAGACAAAGGATTAATCTCAAAAATATACAAGCAACTCCTGCAGCTCAATTCCAGAAAAATAAATGACCCAATCCAAAAATGGGCCAGAGAACTAAACAGACATTTCTCCAAAGAAGACATACAGATGGCTAACAAACACATGAAAAGGTGCTCAACATCACTCATTATTAGAGAAATGCAAATCAAAACCACAATGAGGTACCATTACACACCAGTCAGGATGGCTGCTATCCAAAAGTCTACAAGCAATAAATGCTGGAGAGGCTGTGGAGAAAAGGGAACCCTCTTACACTGTTGGTGGGAATGCAAACTAGTACAGCCACTATGGAAAACAGTGTGGAGATTCCTTAAAAAACTGGAAATAGAACTGCCATATTACCCAGCAATACCACTTCTGGGCATACACACTGAGGAAACCAGATCTGAAAGAGACACATGCACCCCAATGTTCATCGCAGCACTGTTTATAATAGCCAGGACATGGAAGCAACCTAGATGCCCATCAGCAGATGAATGGATAAGGAAGCTGTGGTACATATACACCATGGAATTTTACTCAGCCGTCAAAAAGAATTCATTTGAACCAGTCCTAATGAGATGGATGAAACTGGAGCCCCTTATACAGAGTGAAGTAAGCCAGAAAGATAAAGAACATTACAGCATACTAACACATATATATGGAATTTAGAAAGATGGTAACGAGAACCCTATATGCAAAACAGAAAAAGAGACACAGAAATACAGAACAGACTTTTGAACTCTGTGGGAGAAGGTGAGGGTGGGATGTTTCAAAAGAACAGCATGTATACTATCTATGGTGAAACAGATCACCAGCCCAGGTGGGATGCATGAGACAAGTGCTCCGGCCTGGTGCACTGGGAAGACCCAGAGGAATCGGGTGGAGAGGGAGATGGGAGGGGGGATCGGGATGGGGAATAAGTGTAAATCTATGGCTGATTCATATCAATGTATGACAAGACCCACTGAAATGTTGTGAAGTAATTAGCCTCCAACTAATAAAAAAAATTGAAAAAAAGAAAAAAGAAAGACTTAGTTCCCCTCCTCATCGCGACCGGAGGCCTCACATCCTTTGAAAACTCCAGAGGTACGTGGAGATCAGTGCCTCCAAAGGAGACGATGCCTGACTCCTCGTGAAACTTGATAGGAGTCCCAGGATTCCTGTGGCACGTGGAAAGGGACCCTTGGTCTCGCGCCTCAGCTGGAGAGGCGTCCCAATTGCCCTGTCAAGCCTCGAGGAGAATCCCGAGTTGTCCTTCGCAAGTAGGCAGGAGTCCTGACGTCGCTGAACAAACACGTGTGTGGAAGGGCCATCCCCGTCGTAACTCGAGAATATACCCCAGGTTCCCGCCGCAACTCGAGAAAAACCATGAGACTTCTCCCACGCCGCGAGATGAGGCCCGATTCCCCTCCACTGCGGGCAGAGCAAATGCGTATTGCACATCACACATGAAAGGATCCTTGATTTCCTTCATGGCACTCCCGAGAAACCCCAAGAACACTGTTTCAAGGCTAGAGGGATCCTGAGGTCACTGTAGCAACACGAAAGAGCTCCGTGGACGAGAAATCACCTCGAGATGAGAGATTAGTCCCTGGCTTCGACTCCAGAGGAATACCACCTAACTACAAGCACCTCAAAGGAGGCTTCTCTCAGCTCTAGGTATGTGAGAGGAACCCTGAGTTTGCGGCCTCAAGTGGAATGGACACCGAGATGCCCTGACTCGAAATAAGGCCGGATATCCCTGCAGTGACTTGAATGCAGGCTCATCTTGCATCTCCCAAGACGAAAGGATGTCTGAATCCCCTGTGGAGACCACAGAGAAAGACCTAGTTCCCCACCTCATCGCGACCGGAGGCCTCACATCCTTTGAAAACTCCAGCGGTACACGGAGATCAGTGCCTCCAAAGGAGACGATGCCTGACTCCTCTTGAAACTTGATAGGAGTCCCAGGATTCCTGTGGCACGTGGAAAGGGACCCTTGGTCTCCCGCCTCAGCTGGAGAGGCGTCCCAATTGCCCTACCAAGCCTCAAGGAGAATCCCGAGTTGTCCCTCGCAACTAGGCAGGAGTCCTGACGTCGCTGAACAAACACGTGTGTGGAAGTGCCATCCCCGCCGTAACTCGAGAATATACCCCAGGTTCCCGCCGCAACTCGAGAAAAACCATGAGACTTCTCCCACGCCGCGAGATGAGGCCCGATTCCCCTGCACTGCGTGCAGAGCAATTCCGTGTTGCACATCACACATGAAAGGAGCCTTGATTTCCTTCATGGTACTCCAGAGAAACCCCAAGAACACTGTTTCAAGGCTAGAGGGATCCTGAGGTCACTGTAGCAACATGAAAGAGCTCCGTGGACCAAAACTCAACTCGAGATGAGAGGTTAGTCCCTGGCTTCAACTCCAGGGGAATACCACCTTACCAGAAGCACCTCAGAGGAGGCTTCTCTCAGCTCTAGGTATGTGAGAAGGACCCTGAGTTTGCGGCCTCAAGTGCAATGGACACCACGATGCCCTGACTCAAAATAAGGCCGGATATCCCTGCAGTGACTTGAATGCAGGCTCGTCTTGCATCTCCCAAGACGAAAGGATGTCTGAATCCCCTGCGGAGAACACAGAGAAAGACCAAGTTCCCCACCTCATCGCGACCAGAGGCCTCACATCCTTTGAAAACTCCAGAGGTACGCGGAGATCAGTGCCTCCAAAGGAGACGATGACTGACTCCTCGTGAAACTTGATAGGAGTCCCAGGATTTCTGTGGCACGTGGAAAGGGACCCTTGATCTCCCGCCTCAGCTGGAGAGGCGTCCCAATTGCCCTGCCAAGCCTCGAGGTGAATCTCGATTTGTCCCTCTCAACTAGGCAGGAGTCCTGACTTGGCTGAACAAACACGTGTGTGGAAGGGCCATCCCCGCCGTAACTCGAGAATTTACCCCAGGTTCCCGCCGCAACTCGAGAAAAACCATGAGACTTCCCCCTCGCCGCGAGATGAGGCCCGATTCCCCTGCACTGTGTGCAGAGCAATTTCATGTTGCACATCACACAGGAAAGGAGCCTTGATTTCCTTCATGGTACTCCAGAGAAACCCCAAGAACACTGTTTCAAGGCTAGAGGGATCCTGAGGTCACTGTAGCAACACGAAAGAGATCCATGGACCAAGAATCAACTCGAGATGAGAGGTTAGTCCCTGGCTTCGCCTCCAGAAGAATGCCACTTTACCACAAGCACCTCAAGAGGAGTCTTCTCTCAGCTCTAGGTATGTGAGAGGGACCCTGAGTTTGCGGCCTCAAGTGGAATGGACTCCGCGATGCCCTGACTCGAAATAAGGCCGGATATCCCTGCAGTGACTTGAATGCAGGCTCGTCTTGCATCTCCCAAGACGAAAGGATGTCTGAATCCCCTGTGGAGACCACAGAGAAAGACCTAGTTCCTTGGTCTAGTTCTGTGAAAAATACCGTTGGTAGCTTGATAGGGATTGCATTGAATCTATAGATTGCTTTGGGTAGAATAGCTATTTTGACAATATTGATTCTTCCAATCCATGAACACGGTATGATTCTCCATCTGTTTGTGTCCTCTTTGATTTCTTTCATCAGTGTTTTATAGTTTTCTATGTATAGGTCTTTTGTTTCTTTAGGTAGATATACTCCTAAGTATTTTATTCTTATTGTTGCAATGGTGAATGGTATTGTTTCCTTAATTTCTCTTTCAGTTTTTTCATCGTTAGTATATAGGAATGCAAGGGATTTCTGTGTGTTAATTTTATATCCTGCAACTTTAGTATATTCATTGATTAGTTCTAGTAATTTTCTGGTATAGTCTTTAGGGTTTTCTATATAGAGGATCATGTCATCACAGAACTAGACCAAAGAATTTCACAATTTGTATGGAAATACAAAAAACCTCGAATAGCCAAAGTAATCTTGAAAAAGAAGAATGGAACTGGAGGAATCAACCTGCCTGACTTCAGACTCTACTACAAAGCCACAGTCATCAAGACAGTGTGGTACTGGCACAAAGACAGAAATATAGACCAATGGAACAGAATAGAAAGGCCAGAGATAAATCCACGAACCTATGGACACCTTATCTTTGACAAAGGAGGCAAGGATATACAATGGAAAAAAGACAACCTCTTTAACAAGTGGTGCTGGGAAAACTGGTCAACCACTTGCAAAAGAATGAAACTAGAACACTTTCTAACACCATACACAAAAATAAACTCAAAATGGATTAAAGATCTAAATGTAAGACCAGAAACTATAAAACTCCTAGAGGAGAACATAGGCAAAACACTCTCCGACATAAATCACAGCAAGATCCTCTATGACCCACCTCCCAGAATATTGGAAATAAAAGCAAAACTAAACAAATGGGATCTAATGAAACTTAAAAGCTTTTGCACTACAAAAGAAACTATAAGTAAGGTGAAAAGACAGCCGTCAGATTGGGAGAAAATAATAGCAAATGAAGAAACAGACAAAGGATTAATCTCAAAAATATACAAGCAACTCCTGCAGCTCAATTCCAGAAAAATAAATGACCCAATCCAAAAATGGGCCAGAGAACTAAACAGACATTTCTCCAAAGAAGACATACAGATGGCTAACAAACACATGAAAAGGTGCTCAACATCACTCATTATTAGAGAAATGCAAATCAAAACCACAATGAGGTACCATTACACACCAGTCAGGATGGCTGCTATCCAAAAGTCTACAAGCAATAAATGCTGGAGAGGCTGTGGAGAAAAGGGAACCCTCTTACACTGTTGGTGGGAATGCAAACTAGTACAGCCACTATGGAAAACAGTGTGGAGATTCCTTAAAAAACTGGAAATAGAACTGCCATATTACCCAGCAATACCACTTCTGGGCATACACACTGAGGAAACCAGATCTGAAAGAGACACATGCACCCCAATGTTCATCGCAGCACTGTTTATAATAGCCAGGACATGGAAGCAACCTAGATGCCCATCAGCAGATGAATGGATAAGGAAGCTGTGGGACATATACACCATGGAATTTTACTCAGCCGTCAAAAAGAATTCATTTGAACCAGTCCTAATGAGATGGATGAAACTGGAGCCCCTTATACAGAGTGAAGTAAGCCAGAAAGATAAAGAACATTACAGCATACTAACACATATATATGGAATTTAGAAAGATGGTAACGAGAACCCTATATGCAAAACAGAAAAAGAGACACAGAAATACAGAACAGACTTTTGAACTCTGTGGGAGAAGGTGAGGGTGGGATGTTTCAAAAGAACAGCATGTATACTATCTATGGTGAAACAGATCACCAGCCCAGGTGGGATGCATGAGACAAGTGCTCCGGCCTGGTGCACTGGGAAGACCCAGAGGAATCGGGTGGAGAGGGAGATGGGAGGGGGGATCGGGATGGGGAATAAGTGTAAATCTATGGCTGATTTATATCAATGTATGACAAGACCCACTGAAATGTTGTGAAGTAATTAGCCTCCAACTAATAAAACAAATTAAAAAAAAAAAAAAAAGAAAAAAAAAAAAAAAAAAAAAGAAAGACCTAGTTCCCCTCCTCATCGCCACCGGAGGCCTCACATCCTTTGAAAACTCCAGAGGTACGCGGAGATCAGTGCCTCCAAAGGAGACGATGCCTGGCTCTTCGTGAAACTTGATAGGAGTCCCAGGATTCCTGTGGCACGTGGAACGGGACCCTTGGTCTCGCGCCTCAGCTGGAGAGGCGTCCCAATTGCCCTGCCAAGCCTCGAGGAGAATCCCGAGTTGTCCCTCGCAAGTAGGCAGGAGTCCTGACGTCGCTGAACAAACACGTGTGTGGAAGGGCCATCCCCGTCGTAACTCGAGAATATACCCCAGGTTCCCGCCGCAACTCGAGAAAAACCATGAGACTTCTCCCAGGCCGCGAGATGAGGCCCGATTCCCCTGCACTGCGTGCAGAGCAATTCCGTGTTGCACATCACACAGGAAAGGAGCCTTGATTTCCTTGATGGCACTCCAGAGAAACCCCAAGAACAGTGTTTCAAGGCTACAGGGATCTTGAGGTCACTGTAGCAACACGAAAGAGCTCCATGGACCAAGAATGAACTCGAGATGAGAGGTTAGTCCCTGGCTTCGACTCCAGAGGAATACCACCTTACCACAAGCACCTCAAAGGAGGCTTCTCTCAGCTCTAGATATGTGAGAGGGACCCTGAGTTTGCGGCCTCAAGTGGAATGGACACCGCGATCCCCTGACTCGAAATAAGGCCGGATATCCTGGCAGTGACTTGAATGCCGGCTCATCTTGCATCTCCCAAGACGAAAGGATGTCTGAATCCCCTGTGGAGACCACAGAGAAAGACCTAGTTCCCCACCTCATCGCGACCGGAGGCCTCACATCCTTTGAAAACTCCAGCGGTATGCGGAGATCAGTGCCTCCAAAGGAGACGATGCCTGACTCCTCGTGAAACTTGATAGGAGTCCCAGGATTCCTGTGTCACGTGGAAAGGGACCCTTGGTCTCCCGCCTCAGCTGGAGAGGCGTTCCAATTGCCCTGCCAAGCCTCGAGGAGAATCCTGAGTTGTCCCTCGCAACTAGGCAGGAGTCCTGAAGTCGCTGAACAAACACGTGGGTGGAAGTGCCATCCCCATCGTAACTCGAGAATATACCCCAGGTTCCCGCCGCAACTCGAGAAAAACCATGAGACTTCTCCCACGCCGCGAGATGAAGCCCGATTCCCCTGCACTGCGTGCAGAGCAATTCCGTGTTGCACATCACACATGAAAGGAGCCTTGATTTCCTTCATGGTACTCCAGAGAAACCCCAAGAACACTGTTTCAAGGCTAGAGGGATCCTGAGGTCACTGTAGCAACATGAAAGAGCTCCGTGGACCAAAAATCAACTCGAGATGAGAGGTTAGTCCCTGGCTTCAACTCCAGGGGAATAACACCTTACCAGAAGCACCTCAAAGGAGGCTTCTCTCAGCTCTGGGTATGTGAGAAGGACCCTGAGTTTGCGGCCTCAACTGGAATGGACACCGAGATGCCCTGACTCGAAATAAGGCCGGATATCCCTGCAGTGACTTGAATGCAGGCTCGTCTTGCATCTCCCAAGACGAAAGGATGTCTGAATCCCCTGCGGAGAACACAGAGAAAGACCAAGTTCCCCACCTCATCGCGACCAGAGGCCTGACATCCTTTGAAAACTCCAGAGGTAGGCGGAGATCAGTGCCTCCAAAGGAGACGATGCCTGACTCCTCGTGAAACTTGATAGGAGTCCCAGGATTTCTGTGGCACGTGGAAAGGGACCCTTGGTCTCCCGCCTCAGCTGGAGAGGCGTCCCAATTGCCCTGCCAAGCCTCGAGGTGAATCTCGATTTGTCCCTCGCAACTAGGCAGGAGTCCTGACTTGCCTGAACAAACACGTGGGTGGAAGTTCCATCCCCGCCGTAACTCGAGAATTTACCCCAGGTTCCCGCCGCAACTCGAGAAAAACCATGAGACTTCTCCCACGCCGCGAGATGAGGCCCGATTCCCCTGCACTGCGTGCAGAGCAATTCCGTGTTGCACATCACACATGAAAGGAGCCTTGATTTCCTTCATGGTATTCCAGAGAAACCCCAAGAACACTGTTTCAAGGCTAGAGGGATACTGAGGTCACTGTAGCAACACGAAAGAGCTCCATGGACCAAGAATCAACTCGAGATGGGAGGTTAGTTCCTGGCTTCGACTCCAGAGGAATACCACCTTACCACAAGCACCTCAAGAGGAGGCTTCTCTCAGCTCTAGGTATGTGAGAGGGACCCTGAGTTTGCAGCCTCAAGTGGAATGGACACCGCGATGCCCTGACTCGAAATAAGGCCGGATATCCCTGCAGTGACTTGAATGCAGGCTCGTCTTGCATCTCTCAAGTCGAAAGGATGTCTGAATCCCCTGTGGAAACCACAGAGAAAGACCTAGTTAACCACCTCATCGCGACCAGAGGCCTCACATCCTTTGAAAACTCCAGAGGTACGCAGAGATCAGTGCCTCCAAAGGAGACGATGCCTGCCTCCTGGTGAAACTTGATAGGAGTCCCAGGATTCCTGTGGCATGTGGAAAGGGACCCTTGGTGTCCCGACTCAGCTGGAGAGGCGTCCCATTGCCCTGCCATGCCTCGAGGAGTGTCCCGAGTTTTCCCTCGCAACTAGGCAGGAGTCCTGACGTCGCTGAACAAACACGTGTGTGGAAGGGCTATCCCCGCCGAAACTCGAGAATATACCCCAGGTTCCCACCGCAACTCGAGAAAAATCATGAGACTTCCCCCTCGTCGCGAGAAGAGGCCCGATTCCCCTGCACTGCGTGCAGAGCAATTCCGTGTTGCACATCACACAGGAAAGGAGCCTTGATTTCCTTGATGGCACTCCAGAGAAACCCCAGGAACACTGTTTCAAGGCTAGAAGGATCCTGACATCACTGTAGCAACACGAAAGGGCTCCGTGGACCAAGAATCAACTCGAGATGAAAGGTTAGTCCCTGGCTTCGACTCCAGAGGAATAGCACCTTACCACAAGCACCTCAAGAGGAGGCTTCTCTCAGCTCTAGGTATGTGAGAGGGACCCTGAGTTTGCGGCCTCAAGTGGGATGGACACCCCGATGCCCTGACTCGAAATAAGGCCGGATATTCCTGCAGTGACTTGAATGCAGGCTCATCTTGCATCTCCCAAGACGAAAGGATGTCTGAATCCCCTGTGGAGACCACAGAGAAAGACCTAGTTCCCCACCTCTTCGCGACCTGAGGCCTCACATCCTTGGAAAACTCTAGAGGTACGCGGAGATCAGTGCCTCTAAAGGAGACGATGCCTGCCTCCTCGTGAATCTTGATAGGAGTCCCAGGATTCCTGTGGCACGTGGAAAGGGACACTTGGTCTCCCGCCTCAGCTGGAGAGGCGTCCCAATTGCCCTGCCAAGCCTCAAGGAGAATCCCGAGTTGTCCCTCGCAACTAGGCAGGAGTCCTGACGTCGCTGAACAAACACGTGGGTGGAAGTGCCATCCCCGTCGTAACTCGAGAATATACCCCAGGTTCCCGCCGCAACTCGAGAAAAACCATGAGACTTCTCCCACTCCGCGACATGAGGCCCGATTCCCCTGCACTGCGTGCAGAGCAATTACGTGTTGCACATCACACATGAAAGGAGCCTTGATTTCCTTCATGGTACTCCAGAGAAACCCCAAGAACACTGTTTCAAGGCTAGAGGGATCCTGAGGTCACTGTAGCAACATGAAAGAGCTCCGTGGACCAAAAATCAACTCGAGATGAGAGGTTAGTCCCTGTCTTCAACTCCAGGGGAATACCACCTTACCAGAAGCACCTCAAAGGAGGCTTCTCTCAGCTCTAGGTATGTGAGAGGGACCCTGAGTTTGCGGCCTCAAGTGGAATGGACACCCCGATGCCCTGACTCGAAATAAGGCCGGATATCCCTGCAGTGACTTGAATGCAGGCTCGTCTTGTATCTCCCTAGACGAAAGGATGTCTGAATCCCCTGTGGAGACCACAGAGAAAGACCTAGTTCCCCACCTCATCGCGACCGGAGGCCTCACATCCTTTGAAAACTCCAGACGTATGCGGAGATCAGTGCCTCCAAAGGAGACGATGCCTGACTCCTCGTGAAACTTGATAGGAGTCCCAGGATTCCTGTGGCACGTGGAAAGGGACCCTTGGTCTCCCGCCTCAGCTGGAGAGGCGTCCCAATTGCCCTGCCAAGCCTCGAGGAGAATCGCGAGTTGTCCCTCGCAGCTAGGTAGGAGTGCTGACCTCGCTGAACATACACGTGTGTGGAAGTGCCATCCCCGTAGTAACTCGAGAATATACCCCAGGTTCCCGCCGCAATTCGAGAAAAACCATGAGACTTCTCCCACGCCGCGAGATGAGGCCCAATTCCCCTGCACTGCGTGCAGAGCAATTCCGTGTTGCACATCACACATGAAAGGATCCTTGATTTCCTTCATGGCACTCCAGAGAAACCCCAAGAACACTGTTTCAAGGCTAGAGGGATCCTGACGTCACTGTAGCAAGACGAAAGAGCTCTGTGGACCAGAAATCAACTCGAGATGAGAGATTAGTCCCTGGCTTCGACTCCAGAGGAATACCACCTTACCACAAGCACCTCAAAGGAGGCTTCTCTCAGCTCTAGGTATGTGAGAGGGACCCTGAGTTTGCGGCCTCAAGTGGAATGGACACCGAGATGCCCTGACTCGAAATAAGGCTGGATATCCCTGCAGTGACTTGAATGCAGGCTCGTCTTGCATCTCCCAAGACGAAAGGATGTCTGAATCCCCTGTGGAGACCACAGAGAAAGACCTAGTTCCTTGGTCTAGTTCTGTGAAAAATACCGTTGGTAGCTTGATAGGGATTGCATTGAATCTATAGATTGCTTTCGGTAGAATAACTATTTTGACAATATTGATTCTTCCAATCCATGAACACGGTATGATTCCCCATCTGTTTGTGTCCTCTTTGATTTCTTTCATCAGTGTTTTATAGTTTTCTATGTATAGGTCTTTTGTTTCTTTAGGTATATATACTCCTAAGTATTTTATTCTTATTGTTGCAATGGTGAATGGTATTGTTTCCTTAATTTCTCTTTCTGTTTTTTCATCGTTAGTATATAGGAATGCAAGGGATTTCTGTGTGTTAATTTTATATCCTGCAACTTTAGTATATTCATTGATTAGTTCTAGTAATTTTCTGGTAGAGTCTTTAGGGTTTTCTATATAGAGGATCATGTCATCACAGAACTAGACCAAAGAATTTCACAATTTGTATGGAAATACAAAAAACCTCGAATAGCCAAAGTAATCTTGAAAAAGAAGAATGGAACTGGAGGAATCAACCTGCCTGACTTCAGACTCTACTACAAAGCCACAGTCATCAAGACAGTGTGGTACTGGCACAAAGACAGAAATATAGACCAATGGAACAGAATAGAAAGCCCAGAAATAAATCCACGAACCTATGGACACCTTATCTTTGACAAAGGAGGCAAGGATATACAATGGAAAAAAGACAACCTCTTTAACAAGTGGTGCTGGGAAAACTGGTCAACCACTTGCAAAAGAATGAAACTAGAACACTTTCTAACACCATACACAAAAATAAACTCAAAATGGATTAAAGATCTAAATGTAAGACCAGAAACTATAAAACTCCTAGAGGAGAACATAGGCAAAACACTCTCCGACATAAATCACAGCAAGATCCTCTATGACCCACCTCCCAGAATATTGGAAATAAAAGCAAAACTAAACAAATGGGATCTAATGAAACTTAAAAGCTTTTGCACTACAAAAGAAACTATAAGTAAGGTGAAAAGACAGCCGTCAGATTGGGAGAAAATAATAGCAAATGAAGAAACAGACAAAGGATTAATCTCAAAAATATACAAGCAACTCCTGCAGCTCAATTCCAGAAAAATAAATGACCCAATCCAAAAATGGGCCAGAGAACTAAACAGACATTTCTCCAAAGAAGACATACAGATGGCTAACAAACACATGAAAAGGTGCTCAACATCACTCATTATTAGAGAAATGCAAATCAAAACCACAATGAGGTACCATTACACACCAGTCAGGATGGCTGCTATCCAAAAGTCTACAAGCAATAAATGCTGGAGAGGCTGTGGAGAAAAGGGAACCCTCTTACACTGTTGGTGGGAATGCAAACTAGTACAGCCACTATGGAAAACAGTGTGGAGATTCCTTAAAAAACTGGAAATAGAACTGCCATATAACCCAGCAATACCACTTCTGGGCATACACACTGAGGAAACCAGATCTGAAAGAGACACATGCACCCCAATGTTCATCGCAGCACTGTTTATAATAGCCAGGACATGGAAGCAACCTAGATGCCCATCAGCAGATGAATGGATAAGGAAGCTGTGGGACATATACACCATGGAATTTTACTCAGCCGTCAAAAAGAATTCATTTGAACCAGTCCTAATGAGATGGATGAAACTGGAGCCCCTTATACAGAGTGAAGTAAGCCAGAAAGATAAAGAACATTACAGCATACTAACACATATATATGGAATTTAGAAAGATGGTAATGAGAACCCTATATGCAAAACAGAAAAAGAGACACAGAAATACAGAACAGACTTTTGAACTCTGTGGGAGAAGGTGAGGGTGGGATGTTTCAAAAGAACAGCATGTATACTATCTATGGTGAAACAGATCACCAGCCCAGGTGGGATGCATGAGACAAGTGCTCCGGCCTGGTGCACTGGGAAGACCCAGAGGAATCGGGTGGAGAGGGAGATGGGAGGGGGGATCGGGATGGGGAATAAGTGTAAATCTATGGCTGATTCATATCAATGTATGACAAGACCCACTGAAATGTTGTGAAGTAATTAGCCTCCAACTAATAAGAAAAAATTAAAAAAAAAAAAAAAAAAAGAAAGACCTAGTTCCCCTCCTCATCGCGACCGGAGCCTCACATCCTTTGAAAACTCCAGAGGTACGCGGAGATCAGTGCCTCCAAAGGAGACGATGCCTGCCTCCTCGTGAATCTTGATAGGAGTCCCAGGATTCCTGTGGCACGTGGAAAGGGACCCTTGGTCTCGCGCCTCAGCTGGAGAGGCGTCCCAATTGCCCTGCCAAGCCTCGAGGAGAATCCCGAGTTGTCCCTCGCAAGTAGGCAGGAGTCCTGACGTCGCTGAACAAACACGTGTGTGGAAGTGCCATCCCCGTCGTAACTCGAGAATATACCCCAGGTTCCCGCCGCAACTCGAGAAAAACCATGAGACTTCTCCCACGCCGCGAGATGAGGCCCGATTCCCCTCCACTGCGTGCAGAGCAATTCCGTGTTGCACATCACACAGGAAAGGAGCCTTGATTTCCTTGATGGCACTCCAGAGAAACCCCAAGAACAGTGTTTCAAGGCTAGAGGGATCCTGAGGTCACTTTAGCAACACGAAAGAGCTCCGTGGAACAGAAATGAACTCGAGATGAGAGATTAGTCCCTGGCTTTGACTCCAGAGGAATACCACCTTACCACAAGCACCTCAAGAGGAGTCTTCTCTCAGCTCTAGGTATGTGAGAGGGACCCTGAGTTTGCAGCCTAAAGTGGAATGCACACCGCGATGCCCTGACTCGAAATAAGGCCGGATATCCCTGCAGTGACTTGAATGCAGGCTCGTCTTGCATCTCTCAAGACGAAAGGATGTCTGAATCCCCTGTGGAGACCACAGAGAAAGACCTAGTTAACCACCTCATCGCGACCAGAGGCCTCACATCCTTTGAAAACTCCAGAGGTACGCAGAGATCAGTGCCTCCAAAGGAGACGCTGCCTGCCTCCTGGTGAAACTTGATAGGAGTCCCAGGATTCCTGTGGCATGTGGAAAGGGACCCTTGGTGTCCCGACTCAGCTGGAGAGGCGTCCCATTGCCCTGCCAAGCCTCGAGGAGAGTCCCGAGTTGTCCATCGCAACTAGGCAGGAGTCCTGACGTCGCTGAACAAACACGTGTGTGGAAGGGCCATCCCCGCCGTAACTCGAGAATATACCCCAGGTTCCCGCCGCAACTCGAGAAAAATCATGAGACTTCCCCCTCTTCGCGAGAAGAGGCCCGATTCCCCTGCACTGAGTGCAGAGCAATTCCGTGTTGTACATCACACAGGAAAGGAGCCTTGATTTCCTTGATGGCACTCCAGAGAAACCCAAGGAACACTGTTTCAAGGCTAGAGGGATCCTGAGGTCACTGTAGCAACACGAAAGGGCTCCGTGGACCAAGAATCAACTCGAGATGAGAGGTTAGTCCCTGGCTTCGACTCCAGAGGAATAGCACCTTACCACAAGAACCTCAAGAGGAGGCTTCTCTCAGCTCTAGGTATGTGAGAGGGACCCTGATTTTGTGGCCTCAATGGGATGGACACCCCGATGCCCTGACTCGAAATAAGGCCGGATATCCCTGCAGTGACTTGAATGCAGGCTCGTCTTGCATCTCCCAAGACGAAAGGATGTCTGAATCCCCTGTGGAGACCCCAGAGAAAGACCTAGTTCCTTGGTCTACTTCTGTGAAAAATACCGTTGGTAGCTTGATAGGGATTGCATTGAATCTATAGATTGCTTTCGGTAGAATAGCCATTTTGACAATATTGATTCTTCCAATCCATGAACACGGTATGTTTCTCCATCTGTTTGTGTCCTCTTTGATTTCTTTCATCAGTGTTTTATAGTTTTCTATGTATAGGTCTTTTGTTTCTTTAGGTAGATATACTCCTAAGTATTTTATTCTTTTTGTTGCAATGGTGAATGGTATTGTTTCCTTCATTTCTCTTTCTGTTTTTTCATTGTTAGTATGTAGGAATGCAAGGGATTTCTGTGTGTTAATTTTATATCCTGCAACTTTACTATATTCATTGATTAGTTCTAGTAATTTTCTGGTAGAGTCTTTAGGGTTTTCTATATAGAGGATCATGTCATCACAGAACTAGACCAAAGAATTTCACAATTTGTATGGAAATACAAAAAACCTCGAATAGCCAAAGTAATCTTGAAAAAGAAGAATGGAACTGGAGGAATCAACCTGCCTGACTTCAGACTCTACTACAAAGCCACAGTCATCAAGACAGTATGGTACTGGCACAAAGACAGAAATATAGACCAATGGAACAGAATAGAAAGCCCAGAGATAAATCCACGAACCTATGGACACCTTATCTTTGACAAAGGAGGCAAGGATATACAATGGAAAAAAGACAACCTCTTTAACAAGTGGTGCTGGGAAAACTGGACAACCACTTGCAAAAGAATGAAACTAGAACACTTTCTAACACCATACACAAAAATAAACTCAAAATGGATTAAAGATCTAAATGTAAGACCAGAAACTATAAAACTCCTAGAGGAGAACATAGGCAAAACACTCTCCGACATAAATCACAGCAAGATCCTCTATGACCCACCTCCCAGAATATTGGAAATAAAAGCAAAACTAAACAAATGGGATCTAATGAAACTTAAAAGCTTTTGCACTACAAAAGAAACTATAAGTAAGGTGAAAAGACAGCCGTCAGATTGGGAGAAAATAATAGCAAATGAAGAAACAGACAAAGGATTAATCTCAAAAATATACAAGCAACTCCTGCAGCTCAATTCCAGAAAAATAAATGACCCAATCCAAAAATGGGCCAGAGAACTAAACAGACATTTCTCCAAAGAAGACATACAGATGGCTAACAAACACATGAAAAGGTGCTCAACATCACTCATTATTAGAGAAATGCAAATCAAAACCACAATGAGGTACCATTACACACCAGTCAGGATGGCTGCTATCCAAAAGTCTACAAGCAATAAATGCTGGAGAGGCTGTGGAGAAAAGGGAACCCTCTTACACTGTTGGTGGGAATGCAAACTAGTACAGCCACTATGGAAAACAGTGTGGAGATTCCTTAAAAAACTGGAAATAGAACTGCCATATTACCCAGCAATACCACTTCTGGGCATACACACTGAGGAAACCAGATCTGAAAGAGACACATGCACCCCAATGTTCATCGCAGCACTGTTTATAATAGCCAGGACATGGAAGCAACCTAGATGCCCATCAGCAGATGAATGGATAAGGAAGCTGTGGTACATATACACCATGGAATTTTACTCAGCCGTCAAAAAGAATTCATTTGAACCAGTCCTAATGAGATGGATGAAACTGGAGCCCCTTATACAGAGTGAAGTAAGCCAGAAAGATAAAGAACATTACAGCATACTAACACATATATATGGAATTTAGAAAGATGGTAACGAGAACCCTATATGCAAAACAGAAAAAGAGACACAGAAATACAGAACAGACTTTTGAACTCTGTGGGAGAAGGTGAGGGTGGGATGTTTCAAAAGAACAGCATGTATACTATCTATGGTGAAACAGATCACCAGCCCAGGTGGGATGCATGAGACAAGTGCTCCGGCCTGGTGCACTGGGAAGACCCAGAGGAATCGGGTGGAGAGGGAGATGGGAGGGGGGATCGGGATGGGGAATAAGTGTAAATCTATGGCTGATTCATATCAATGTATGACAAGACCCACTGAAATGTTGTGAAGTAATTAGCCTCCAACTAATAAAAAAAATTAAAAAAAAAAAAAAAAAAAGAAAGACCTAGTTCCCCTCCTCATCGCGACCGGAGGCCTCACATCCTTTGAAAACTCCAGAGGTACGCGGAGATCAGTGCCTCCAAAGGAGACGATGCCTGACTCCTCGTGAAACTTGATAGGAGTCCCAGGATTCCTGTGGCACGTGGAAAGGGACCCTTGGTCTCGCGCCTCAGCTGGAGAGGCGTCCCAATTGCCCTGCCAAGCCTCGAGGAGAATCCCGAGTTGTCCTTCGCAACTAAGCAGGAGTGCTGACGTCGCTGAACAAACACGTGTGTGGAAGGGCCATCCCCGTCGTAACTCGAGAATATACCCCAGGTTCCCGCCGCAACTCGAGAGAAACCATGAGACTTCTCCCAGGCCGCGAGATGAGGCCCGATTCCCCTGCACTGCGTGCAGAGCAATTCCGTGTTGCACATCACACAGGAAAGGAGCCTTGATTTCCTTGATGGCACTCCAGAGAAACCCCAAGAACACTGTTTCAAGGCTAGAGGGATCTTGAGGTCACTGTAGCAACACGAAAGAGCTCCATGGACCAAGAATGAACTCGAGATGAGAGGTTAGTCCCTGGCTTCGACTCCAGAGGAATAGCACCTTACCACAAGCACCTCAAAGGAGGCTTCTCTCAGCTCTAGGTATGTGAGAGGGACCCTGAGTTTGCGGCCTCAAGTGGAATGGACACCGCGATCCCCTGACTCGAAATAAGGCCGGATATCCCGGCAGTGACTTGAATGCAGGCTCATCTTGCATCTCCCAAGACGAAAGGATGTCTGAATCCCCTGTGGAGACCACAGAGAAAGACCTAGTTGCCCACCTCATCGCGACCGGAGGCCTCACATCCTTTGAAAACTCCAGCGGTATGCGGAGATCAGTGCCTCCAAAGGAGACGATGCCTGACTCCTCGTGAAACTTGATAGGAGTCCCAGGATTCCTGTGGCACGTGGAAAGGGACCCTTGGTCTCCCGCCTCAGCTGGAGAGGCGTTCCAATTGCCCTGTCAAGCCTCGAGGAGAATCCTGAGTTGTCCCTCGCAACTAGGCAGGAGTCCTGACGTCGCTGAACAAACACCTGGGTGGAAGTGCCATCCCCATCGTAACTCGAGAATATACCCCAGGTTCCCGCCGCAACTTGAGAAAAACCATGAGACTTCTCCCACGCCGCGAGATGAGGCCCGATTCCCCTGCACTGCGTGCAGAGCAATTCCGTGTTGCACATCACACATGAAACGAGACTTGATTTCCTTCATGGTACTCCAGAGAAACCCCAAGAACACTGTTTCAAGGCTAGAGGGATCCTGAGGTCACTGTAGCAACATGAAAGAGCTCCGTGGACCAAAACTCAACTCAAGATGAGAGGTTAGTCCCTGGCTTCAACTCCAGGGGAATAACACCTTACCAGAAGCACCTCAAAGGAGGCTTCTCTCAGCTGTGGGTATGTGAGAAGGACCCTGAGTTTGCGGCCTCAACTGGAATGGACACCGAGATGCCCTGACTCGAAATTAGGCCGGATATCCCTGCAGTGACTGAATGCAGGCTCGTCTTGCATCTCCCAAGACGAAAGGATGTCTGAATCCCCTGCGGAGAACACAGAGAAAGACCAAGTTCCCCACCTCATCGCGACCAGAGGCCTGACATCCTTTGAAAACTCCAGAGGTACGCGGAGATCAGTGCCTCCAAAGGAGACGATGCCTGACTCCTCGTGAAACTTGATAGGAGTCCCAGTATTTCTGTGGCACGTGGAAAGGGACCCTTGGTCTCCCGCCTCAGCTGGAGAGGCGTCCCAATTGCCCTGCCAAGCCTCGAGGAGAATCCCGAGTTGTCCCTCCCAACTAGGCAGGAGTCCTGACGGCGCTGAACACACACGTGTGTGAAAGGGCCATCCCCGTCGTAACTCGAGAATATACCCCAGGTTCCCCCCACAACTCGAGAAAAACCATGAGACTTCTCCCACGCCGCGAGATAAGGCCCGATTCCCCTGCACTGCGTGCAGAGCAATTCCGTGTTGCACATCACACAGGAAAGGATCCTTGATTTCCTTCATGGCACTCCAAAGAAACCCCAAGAACACTGTTTCAAGGCTAGAGGGATCCTGAGGTCACTGTAGCAACACGAAAGAGCTCCGTGGACCAGAAATCAACTCGAGATGAGAGATTAGTCCCTGGCTTCGACTCCAGAGGAATACCACCTTACCACAAGCACCTCAAAGGAGGCTTCTCTCAGCTCTAGGTATGTGAGAGGGACGCTGAGTTTGTGGCCTCAAGTGGAATGGACACCGAGATGCCCTGACTCAAATTAAGGCCGGATATCCCTGCAGTAACTTGAATGCAGACTCATCTTGCATCTCCCAAGACGAAAGGATGTCTGAATCCCCTGTGGAGACCACAGAGAAAGACCTAGTTCCCCACCTCATCGCGACCGGAGGCCTCACATCCTTTGAAAACTCCAGCGGTACGCGGAGATCAGTGTCTCTAAAGGAGACGATGCCTGACTCCTCGTGAAACTTGATAAGAGTCCCAGGATTCCTGTGGCACGGGGAAAGGGACCCTTGGTCTCCCGCCTCAGCTGGAGAGGCGTCCCAATTGCCCTGCCATGCATCAAGGAGAATCCTGAGTTGTCCCTCGCAACTAGGCAGGAGTCCTGACGTTGCTGAAGAAACACGTGTGGTTAATGGCCATCCCCGACGTAACTCGAGAATATACCACAGGTTCCCGCCGCAACTCGAGAAAAATCATGAGACTTCTCCCACGCCGCGAGATGAGGCCCGATTCCCCTGCACTGCGTGCACAGCAATTCCGTGTTGCACATCACACAGGAAAGAACCTTTGATTTCCTTCATGGCACGCCAGAGAATCCCCAAGAACACTGTTTCAAGGCTAGAGGGATCCTGAGGTCACTGTAGCAACACGAAAGAGCTCCGTGTACCAGAAATCAACTCGAGATGAGAGATTAGTCCCTGGCTTCGACTCCAGAGGAATACCACCTTCCCACAAGCACCTCAAAGGAGGCTTCTCTCAGCTCTAGGTATGTGAGAGGGACCCTGAGTTTGCGGCCTCAAGTGGAATGGACACTGAGATGCCCTGACTCGAAATAAGGCCGGATATCCCTGCAGTGACTTGAATGCAGGCTCGTCTTGCATCTCCCAAGACGAAAGGATGTCTGAATCCCTTGTGGAGACCACAGAGAAAGACCTAGTTCCCCACCTCATCGCGACCGGAGGCCTCACATCCTTTGAAAACTCCAGCGGTACGCGGAGATCAGTGCCTCCAAAGGAGACGATGTCTGACTCCTCGAGAAACTTGATAGGAGTCCCTGGATTTCTGTGGCATGTGGAAAGGGACCCTTGGTCTCCCGCCTCAGCTGGAGAGGCGTCCCAATTGCCCTGCCAAGCCTCAAGGATAATCCAGAATTGTCCCTCGCAAGTAGGCAGGAGTCCTGATATCGCTGAAGAAACAAGTGTGTGGAATGGCCCTCCCCGTGGTAACTCGAGAATTTACCCCAGGTTCCCGACGCAACTCGAGAAAAACCATGAGACTTCCCCCTCGCCGCGAGATGAGGCCCGATTCCCCTGCACTGCGTGCAGAGCAAAGCCGTGTTGCACATCACACAGGAAAGGAGCCTTGATTTCCATGATGTCATTCCAGAGAAACCCCAAGAACACTGTTTCAAGGCTAGAGGGATCCTGAGGTCACTGTAGCAACACGAAAGAGCTCCATGGACCAAGAATCAACTCGAGATGAGAGGTTAGTTCCTGGCTTCGACTCCAGAGGAATACCACCTTACCACAAGCACCTCAAGAGGAGGCTTCTCTCAGCTCTAGGTATGTGAGAAGGACCCTGAGTTTGCAGCCTCAAGTGGAATGGACACCGCGATCCCCTGACTCGAAATAAGGCCGGATATCCCTGCAGTGACTAGAATGCAGGCTCGTCTTGCATCTCCCAAGACGAAAGGATGTCTGAATCCCCTGTGGAAACCACAGAGAAAGACCTAGTTAACCACCTCATCGCGACCAGAGGCCTCACATCCTTTGAAAACTCCAGAGGTACGCAGAGATCAGTGCCTCCAAAGGAGACGATGCCTGCCTCCTGGTGAAACTTGATAGGAGTCCCAGGATTCCTGTGGCATGTGGAAAGGGACCCTTGGTGTCCCGACTCAGCTGGAGAGGCGTCCCATTGCCCTGCCAAGCCTCGAGGAGAGTCCCGAGTTGTCCCTCGCAACTAGGCAGGAGTCCTGACGTCGCTGAACAAACACGTGTGTGGAAGGGCCATCCCCGCCGTAACTCGAGAATATACCCCAGGTTCCCGCCGCAACTCGAGAAAAACCATGAGACTTCAACCTCGCCACGAGATGAGGCCCAATTCTCCTGCACTGCGTGCAGAGCAATTCCGTGTTGCACATCACACAGGAAAGGAGCCTTGATTTCCTTGATGGCACTCCAGAGAAACCCCAAGAACACTGTTTCAAGGATTGAGGGATCCTGAGGTCACTGTAGCAACACGAAAGAGCTCCGTGGACCAAGAGTCAACTCGAGATGAGAGGATAGTCCCTGGCTTCGACTCCAGAGGAATAGCACCTTACCACAAGCACCTCAAGAGGAGGCTTCTCTCAGCTCTAGGTATGTGAGAGGGACCCTGAGTTTGCGGCCTCAAGTGGAATTGACACAGCGATGCCCTGACTCGAAATAAGGTCGGATATCCCTGCAGTGACTTGAATGCAGGCTGGTCTTGCATCTAACAAGACAAAAGGATGTCTGAATCCCCTGCGGAGAACACAGAGAAAGACCTAGTTCCCCACCTCATCGCGACCGGAGGCCTGACAGCCTTTGAAAACTCCAGAGGTACGCGGAGATCAGTGCCTCCAAAGGAGACGAAGCCTGACTCTTCGTGAAACTTGATAGGAGTCCCTGGATTTCTGTGGCATGTGGAAAGGGACCCTTGGTCTCCCGCCTCAGCTGGAGAGGCGTCCCAATTGCCCTGCCAAGCCTCGAGGAGAATCCCGAGTTGTCCCTCGCAACTAGGCAGGAGTCCTGACGTCCCTGAACAAAAACGTGTGTGGAAGAGCCATCCCAGCCGTAACTCGAGAATTTACCCCAGGTTCCCGCCGCAACTCGAGAAAAACCATGAGACTTCCCCCTCGTCGCGAGAAGAGGCCTGATTCCCCTGCACTGCCTGCAGAGCAATTCCGTGTTGCACATCACACAGGAAAGGAGCCTTGATTTCCTTGATGGCACTCCAGAGAAACCCCAAGAACACTGTTTCAAGGCTAGAGGGATACTGAGGTCACTGTAGCAACACGAAAGGTCTCCGTGGACCAAGAATCAACTCGAGATGAGAGGTTAGTCCCTGGCATCGACTCCAGAGGAATACCACCTTACTACAAGCACCTCAAGAGGAGGCTTCTCTCAGCTCTAGGTATGTGAGAGGGACCCTGAGTTTGTGGCCTCAATTGGAATGGACACCCCGATACCCTGACTCGAAATAAGGCCGGATATCCCTGCAGTGACTTGAATGCAGGCTCGTCTTGCATCTCCCAAGACGAAAGGATGTCTGAATCCCCTGTGGAGAACACAGAGAAAGACCTAGTTCCCCACCTCATCGCGACTGGAGGCCTCACATCCTTTGAAAACTCCAGAGGTACGCGGAGATCAGTGCCTCCAAAGGAGACGATGCCTGACTCCTCGTGAACCTTGATAGGAGTCCCAGGATTCCTGTGGCACGTGGAAGGGGACCCTTGGTCTCCCGCCTCAGCTGGAGAGGCGTCCCAATTGCCCTGCCAAGCCTCGAGGAGAATCCCGAGTTGTCCCTCGCAACTAGGCAGGAGTCCTGCCGTCGCTGAACAAACACGTGTGTGGAAGGGCCATCCCCGACGTAACTCGAGAATATACCCCAGGTTCCCGCCGCAACTCGAGAAAAACCATGAGCCTTCCTCCTCGCCGCGAGATGAGGCCCGATTCCCCTGCACTGCGTGCAGAGCAATTCCGTGTTGCACATCACACATGAAAGGAGCCTTGATTTCCTTGATGGCACTCCAGAGAAACCCCAAGAACACTGTTTCAAGGCTAGAGGGATCCTGAGGTCATTGTAGCAACACGAAAGAGCTCCGTGGACCAAGAATCACCTCGAGATGAGAGGTTAGTCCCTGGCTTCGCCTCCAGAGTAATACCACCTTACCACAAACACCTCAAGAGGAGTCTTCTCTCAGCTCTAGGTATGTGAGAGGGACCCTGAGTTTGCGGCCTCAAGTGGAATGGACTCCGCGATGCCCTGACTCGAAATAAGGCCGGATATCCCTGCAGTGACTTGAATGCAGGCTCGTCTTGCATCTCCCAAGACGAAAGAATGTCTGAATCCCCTGTGGAGACCACAGAGAAAGACCTAGTTCCTTGGTCTAGTTCTGTGAAAAATACCGTTGGTAGCTTGATAGGGATTGCATTGAATCTATAGATTGCTTTCGGTAGAATAGCCATTTTGACAATATTGATTCTTCCAATCCATGAACACGGTATGTTTCTACATCTGTTTGTGTCCTCTTTGATTTCTTTCATCAGTGTTTTATAGTTTTCTATGTATAGGTCTTTTGTTTCTTTAGGTAGATATACTCCTAAGTATTTTATTCTTTTTGTTGCAATGGTGAATGGTATTGTTTCCTTCATTTCTCTTTCTGTTTTTTCATTGTTAGTATATAGGAATGCAAGGGATTTCTGTGTGTTAATTTTATATCCTGCAACTTTACTATATTCATTGATTAGTTCTAGTAATTTTCTGGTAGAGTCTTTAGGGTTTTCTATATAGAGGATCATGTCATCACAGAACTAGACCAAAGAATTTCACAATTTGTATGGAAATACAAAAAACCTCGAATAGCCAAAGTAATCTTGAAAAAGAAGAATGGAACTGGAGGAATCAACCTGCCTGACTTCAGACTCTACTACAAAGCCACAGTCATCAAGACAGTGTGGTACTGGCACAAAGACAGAAATATAGACCAATGGAACAGAATAGAAAGCCCAGAGATAAATCCACGAACCTATGGACACCTTATCTTTGACAAAGGAGGCAAGGATATACAATGGAAAAAAGACAACCTCTTTAACAAGTGGTGCTGGGAAAACTGGTCAACCACTTGCAAAAGAATGAAACTAGAACACTTTCTAACACCATACACAAAAATAAACTCAAAATGGATTAAAGATCTAAATGTAAGACCAGAAACTATAAAACTCCTAGAGGAGAACATAGGCAAAACACTCTCCGACATAAATCACAGCAAGATCCTCTATGACCCACTTCCCAGAATATTGGAAATAAAAGCAAAACTAAACAAATGGGATCTAATGAAACTTAAAAGCTTTTGCACTACAAAAGAAACTATAAGTAAGGTGAAAAGACAGCCGTCAGATTGGGAGAAAATAATAGCAAATGAAGAAACAGACAAAGGATTAATCTCAAAAATATACAAGCAACTCCTGCAGCTCAATTCCAGAAAAATAAATGACCCAATCCAAAAATGGGCCAGAGAACTAAACAGACATTTCTCCAAAGAAGACATACAGATGGCTAACAAACACATGAAAAGGTGCTCAACATCACTCATTATTAGAGAAATGCAAATCAAAACCACAATGAGGTACCATTACACACCAGTCAGGATGGCTGCTATCCAAAAGTCTACAAGCAATAAATGCTGGAGAGGCTGTGGAGAAAAGGGAACCCTCTTACACTGTTGGTGGGAATGCAAACTAGTACAGCCACTATGGAAAACAGTGTGGAGATTCCTTAAAAAACTGGAAATAGAACTGCCATATTACCCAGCAATACCACTTCTGGGCATACACACTGAGGAAACCAGATCTGAAAGAGACACATGCACCCCAATGTTCATCGCAGCACTGTTTATAATAGCCAGGACATGGAAGCAACCTAGATGCCCATCAGCAGATGAATGGATAAGGAAGCTGTGGGACATATACACCATGGAATTTTACTCAGCCGTCAAAAAGAATTCATTTGAACCAGTCCTAATGAGATGGATGAAACTGGAGCCCCTTATACAGAGTGAAGTAAGCCAGAAAGATAAAGAACATTACAGCATACTAACACATATATATGGAATTTAGAAAGATGGTAACGAGAACCCTATATGCAAAACAGAAAAAGAGACACAGAAATACAGAACTTTTGAACTCTGTGGGAGAAGGTGAGGGTGGGATGTTTCAAAAGAACAGCATGTATACTATCTATGGTGAAACAGATCACCAGCCCAGGTGGGATGCATGAGACAAGTGCTCCGGCCTGGTGCACTGGGAAGACCCAGAGGAATCGGGTGGAGAGGGAGATGGGAGGGGGGATCGGGATGGGGAATAAGTGTAAATCTATGGCTGATTCATATCAATGTATGACAAGACCCACTGAAATGTTGTGAAGTAATTAGCCTCCAACTAATAAAAAAAAATTAAAAAAAAAAAAAAAGAAAGACCTAGTTCCCCTCCTCATCGCGACCGGAGGCCTCACATCCTTTGAAAACTCCAGAGGTACGCGGAGATCAGTGCCTCCAAAGGAGACGATGCCTGACTCCTCGTGAAACTTGATAGGAGTCCCAGGATTCCTGTGGCACGTGGAAAGGGACCCTTGGTCTCGCGCCTCAGTTGGAGAGGCGTCCCAATTGCCCTGCCAAGCCTCGAGGAGAATCCCGAGTTGTCCTTCGCAAGTAGGCAGGAGTCCTGATGTCGCTGAACAAACACGTGTGTGGAAGGGCCATCCCCGTCGGAACTCGAGAATATACCCCAGGTTCCCGCCGCAACTCGAGAAAAACCATGAGACTTCTCCCACGCCGCGAGAAGAGGCCCGATTCCCCTGCACTGCGTGCAGAGCAATTCCGTGTTGCACATTACACATGAAAGGATCCTTGATTTCCTTCATGGCACTCCAGAGAAACCCCAAGAACACTGTTTCAAGGCTAGAGGGATACTGAGATCACTGTAGCAACACGAAAGAGCTCCGTGGACCAGAAATCAACTCGAGATGAGAGATTAGTCCCTGGCTTCGACTCCAGAGGAATACCACCTTACCACAAGCACCTCAAAGGAGGCTTCTCTCAGCTCTAAGTATGTGAGAGGGACCCTGAGTTTGCGGCCTCAAGTGGAATGGACACCGCGATCCCCTGACTCGAAATAAGGCCGGATATCCCTGCAGTGACTTGAATGCAGGCTCATCTTCCATCTCCCAAGACGAAAGGATGTCTGAATCCCCTGTGGAGACCACAGAGAAAGACCTAGTTCCCCACCTCATCGCGACCGGAGGCCTCACATCCTTTGAAAACTCCAGCGGTACGCGGAGATCAGTGCCTCCAAAGGAGACGATGCCTGACTCCTCTGGAAACTTGATAGGAGTCCCAGGATTCCTGTGGCACATGGAAAGGGACCCTTGGTCTCCCGCCTCAGCTGGAGAGGCGTCCCAATTGCCCTGCCAAGCCTCAAGGATAATCCCGAGTTGTCCCTCACAAGTAGGCAGGAGTCCTGTCATCGCTAAAGAAACATGTGTGTGGAATGGCCCTCCCCATGGTAACTCGAGAATATACCCCAGGTTCCCGCCGCAACTCGAGAAAAACCATGAGACTTCCCCCTCGCCGCGAGATGAGGCCCGATTCCCCTGCACGGCGTTGAGAGCAATTCCGTGTTGCACATTACACATGAAACGAGCCTTGATTTCCTTGATGGCACTCCAGAGAAACCCCAAGAACACTGTTTCAAGGCTAGAGGGATCCTGACGTCACTGTAGCAACACGAAAGAGCTCCGTGGACCAGAAATCAACTCGAGATGAGAGGTTAGTCCCTGGCTTCGACTCCAGAGGAATACCACCTTACCACAAGCACCTCAAAGGAGGCTTCTCTCAGCTCTAGGTATGTGAGAAGGACCCTGAGTTTGCGGCCTCAAGTGGAATGGACACTGCGATGCCCTGACTCGAAATAAGGCTGAATTTCCCTTCAGTGACTTGAATGCAGGCTCGTCTTGCATCTCCCAATACGAAAGGATGTCTCAATCCCCTGTGGAGACCACAGAGAAAGACCTAGTTCCCCACCTCATCGCGACCGGAGGCCTCACATCCTTTGAAAACTCCAGAGGTACGCGGAGATCAGTGCCTCCAAAGGAGATGATGCCTGCCTCCTCGTGAAACTTGATAGGAGTCCCAGGATTCCTGTGGCTCGTGGAAAGGGACCCTTGGTCTCCCGCCTCAGCTGGAGAGGCGTCTCAATTGCCCTGCCAAGCCTCGAGGAGAATCCCGAGATGTCCCTCGCAACTAGGCAGGAGTCCTAACGTCGCTGAACAAAAACGTGTGTGGAAGGGCCATCCGCGTCGTAACTCAAGAATATACCCCAGGTTCCCGCCGCAACTCGAGAAAAACCACGAGACTTCCCCCTCGCCGCGAGATGAGGCCCGATTCCCCGGCACTAAGTGCAGAGCAATTCCGTGTTGCACATCACACAGGAAAGGAGCCTTGATTTCCTTGATGGCACTCCAGAGAAACCCCAAGAACACTGTTTCAAGGCTAGAGGGATCCTGAGGTCACTGTAGCAACACGAAAGGGCTCCGTGGACCAAGAATCAACTCGAGATGAGAGGTTAGTTCCTGGCTTCGACTCCAGAGGAATACCACCTTACTACAAGCACCTCAAGAGGAGGCTTCTCTCAGCTCTAGGTATGTGAGAGGGACCCTGAGTTTGCAGCCTCAAGTGGAATGGACACCCCGATGCCCTGACTCGAAATAAGGCCGGATATCCCTGCAGTGACTTGAATGCAGGCTCGTCTTGCATTTCCCAAGACGAAAGGATGTCTGAATCCCCTGTGGAGACCACAGAGAAAGACCTAGTTCCCCACCTCATCGCGACCAGAGGCCTCACATCCTTTGAAAACTCCAGAGGTACGCGGAGATCAGTGCCTCCAAAGGAGACGATGCCTGACTCCTCGTGAACCTTGATAGGAGTCCCAGGATTCCTGTGGCACATGGAAGGGGACCCTTGGTCTCCCGCCTCAGCTGGAGAGGCGTTCCAATTGCCCTGCCAAGCCTCGAGGAGAATCCCGAGTTGTCCCTCGCAACTAGGCAGGAGTCCTGCCGTCGCTGAACAAACACGTGTGTGGAAGGGCCATCCCCGACGTAACTCGAGAATATACCCCAGGTTCCCGCCACAACTCGAGAAAAACCATGAGCCTTCCTCCTCGCCGCGAGATGAGGCCCGATTCCCCTGCACTGCGTGCAGAGCAATTCCGTGTTGCACATCACACATGAAAGGAGCCTTGATTTCCTTGATGGCACTCCAGAGAAACCCCAAGAACACTGTTACAAGGCTAGAGGGATCCTGAGGTCACTGTAGCAACACGAAAGAGCTCCGTGGACCAAGAATCACCTCGAGATGAGAGGTTAGTCCCTGGCTTCGCCTCCAGAGTAATACCACCTTACCACAAACACCTCAAGAGGAGTCTTCTCTCAGCTCTAGGTATGTGAGAGGGACCCTGAGTTTGCGGCCTCAAGTGGAATGGACTCCGCGATGCTCTGACTCGAAATAAGGCCGGATATCCCTGCAGTGACTTGAATGCAGGCTCCTCTTGCATCTCCCAAGACGAAAGAATGTCTGAATCCCCTGTGAAGACCACAGAGAAAGACCTAGTTCCTTGGTCTAGTTCTGTGAAAAATACCGTTGGTAGCTTGATAGGGATTGCATTGAATCTATAGATTGCTTTCGGTAGAATAGCCATTTTGACAATATTGATTCTTCCAATCCATGAACACGGTATGTTTCTACATCTGTTTTTGTCCTCTTTGATTTCTTTCATCAGTGTTTTATAGTTTTCTATGTATAGGTCTTTTGTTTCTTTAGGTAGATATACTCCTAAGTATTTTATTCTTTTTGTTGCAATGGTGAATGGTATTGTTTCCTTCATTTCTCTTTCTGTTTTTTCATTGTTAGTATATAGGAATGCAAGGGATTTCTGTGTGTTAATTTTATATCCTGCAACTTTACTATATTCATTGATTAGTTCTAGTAATTTTCTGGTAGAGTCTTTAGGGTTTTCTATATAGAGGATCATGTCATCACAGAACTAGACCAAAGAATTTCACAATTTGTATGGAAATACAAAAAACCTCGAATAGCCAAAGTAATCTTGAAAAAGAAGAATGGAACTGGAGGAATCAACCTGCCTGACTTCAGACTCTACTACAAAGCCACAGTCATCAAGACAGTGTGGTACTGGCACAAAGACAGAAATATAGACCAATGGAACAGAATAGAAAGCCCAGAGATAAATCCACGAACCTATGGACACCTTATCTTTGACAAAGGAGGCAAGGATATACAATGGAAAAAAGACAACCTCTTTAACAAGTGGTGCTGGGAAAACTGGACAACCACTTGCAAAAGAATGAAACTAGAACACTTTCTAACACCATACACAAAAATAAACTCAAAATGGATTAAAGATCTAAATGTAAGACCAGAAACTATAAAACTCCTAGAGGAGAACATAGGCAAAACACTCTCCGACATAAATCACAGCAAGATCCTCTATGACCCACCTCCCAGAATATTGGAAATAAAAGCAAAACTAAACAAATGGGATCTAATGAAACTTAAAAGCTTTTGCACTACAAAAGAAACTATAAGTAAGGTGAAAAGACAGCCGTCAGATTGGGAGAAAATAATAGCAAATGAAGAAACAGACAAAGGATTAATCTCAAAAATATACAAGCAACTCCTGCAGCTCAATTCCAGAAAAATAAATGACCCAATCCAAAAATGGGCCAGAGAACTAAACAGACATTTCTCCAAAGAAGACATACAGATGGCTAACAAACACATGAAAAGGTGCTCAACATCACTCATTATTAGAGAAATGCAAATCAAAACCACAATGAGGTACCATTACACACCAGTCAGGATGGCTGCTATCCAAAAGTCTACAAGCAATAAATGCTGGAGAGGCTGTGGAGAAAAGGGAACCCTCTTACACTGTTGGTGGGAATGCAAACTAGTACAGCCACTATGGAAAACAGTGTGGAGATTCCTTAAAAAACTGGAAATAGAACTGCCATATTACCCAGCAATACCACTTCTGGGCATACACACTGAGGAAACCAGATCTGAAAGAGACACATGCACCCCAATGTTCATCGCAGCACTGTTTATAATAGCCAGGACATGGAAGCAACCTAGATGCCCATCAGCAGATGAATGGATAAGGAAGCTGTGGGACATATACACCATGGAATTTTACTCAGCCGTCAAAAAGAATTCATTTGAACCAGTCCTAATGAGATGGATGAAACTGGAGCCCCTTATACAGAGTGAAGTAAGCCAGAAAGATAAAGAACATTTCAGCATACTAACACATATATATGGAATTTAGAAAGATGGTAACGAGAACCCTATATGCAAAACAGAAAAAGAGACACAGAAATACAGAACAGACTTTTGAACTCTGTGGGAGAAGGTGAGGGTGGGATGTTTCAAAAGAACAGCATGTATACTATCTATGGTGAAACAGATCACCAGCCCAGGTGGGATGCATGAGACAAGTGCTCCGGCCTGGTGCACTGGGAAGACCCAGAGGAATCGGGTGGAGAGGGAGATGGGAGGGGGGATCGGGATGGGGAATAAGTGTAAATCTATGGCTGATTCATATCAATGTATGACAAGACCCATTGAAATGTTGTGAAGAAATTAGCCTCCAACTAATAAAAAAAAATTAAAAAAAAAAAAAAAAGAAAGACCTAGTACCCCTCCTCATCGCGACCGGAGGCCTCACATCCTTTGAAAACTCCAGAGGTACGCGGAGATCAGTGCCTCCAAAGGAGACGATGCCTGACTCCTCGTGAAACTTGATAGGAGTCCCAGGATTCCTGTGGCACGTGGAAAGGGACCCTTGGTCTCGCGCCTCAGTTGGAGAGGCGTCCCAATTGCCCTGCCAAGCCTCGAGGAGAATCCCGAGTTGTCCTTCGCAAGTAGGCAGGAGTCCTGACGTCGTTGAACAAACAGGTGTGTGGAAGGGCCATCCCCGTCGGAACTCGAGAATATACCCCAGGTTCCCGCCGCAACTCGAGAAAAACCATGAGACTTCTCCCAGGCCGCGAGAAGAGGCCCGATTCCCCTGCACTGCGTGCAGAGCAATTCCGTGTTGCACATTACACATGAAAGGATCCTTGATTTCCTTCATGGCACTCCAGAGAAACCCCAAGAACACTGTTTCAAGGCTAGAGGGATCCTGAGGTCACTGTAGCAACACGAAAGAGCTCCGTGGACCAGAAATCAACTCGAGATGAGAGATTAGTTCCTGGCTTCGACTCCAGAGGAATACCACCTTACCACAAGCACCTCAAAGGAGGCTTCTCTCAGCTCTAAGTATGTGAGAGGGACCCTGAGTTTGCGGCCTCAAGTGGAATGGACACCGAGATGCCCTGACTCGAAATAAGGCCGGATATCCCTGCATTGACTTGAATGCAGGCTCATCTTCCATCTCCCAAGACGAAAGGATGTCTGAATCCCCTGTGGAGACCACAGAGAAAGACCTAGTTCCCCACCTCATCGCGACCGGAGGCCTCACATCCTTTGAAAACTCCAGCAGTACGCGGAGATCAGTGCCTCCAAAGGAGACGATGCCTGACTCCTCTGGAAACTTGATAGGAGTCCCAGGATTCCTGTGGCACATCGAAAGGGACCCTTGGTCTCCCGCCTCAGCTGGAGAGGCGTCCCAATTGCCCTGCCAAGCCTCAAGGATAATCCCGAGTTGTCCCTCACAAGTAGGCAGGAGTCCTGTCATCGCTGAAGAAACATGTGTGTGGAATGGCCCTCCCCATGGTAACTCGAGAATATACCCCAGGTTCCCGCCGCAACTCGAGAAAAACCATGAGACTTCCCCCTCGCCGCGAGATGAGGCCCGATTCCCCTGCACGGCGTTGAGAGCAATTCCGTGTTGTACATTACACATGAAACGAGCCTTGATTTCCTTGATGGCACTCCAGAGAAACCCCAAGAACACTGTTTCAAGGCTAGAGGGATCCTGACGTCACTGTAGCAACACGAAAGAGCTCCGTGGACCAGAAATCAACTCGAGATGAGAGGTTAGTCCCTGGCTTCGACTCCAGAGGAATACCACCTTACCACAAGCACCTCAAAGGAGGCTTCTCTCAGCTCTAGGTATGTGAGAAGGACCCTGAGTTTGCGGCCTCAAGTGGAATGGACACTGCGATGCCCTGACTCGAAATAAGGCTGAATTTCCCTTCAGTGACTTGAATGCAGGCTCGTCTTGCATCTCCCAATACGAAAGGATGTCTGAATCCCCTGTGGAGACCACAGAGAAAGACCTAGTTCCCCACCTCATCGCGACCGGAGGCCTCACATCCTTTGAAAACTCCAGAGGTACGCGGAGATCAGTGCCTCCAAAGGAGATGATGCCTGCCTCCTCGTGAAACTTGATAGGAGTCCCAGGATTCCTGTGGCTCGTGGAAAGGGACCCTTGGTCTCCCGCCTCAGCTGGAGAGGCGTCTCAATTGACCTGCCAAGCCTCGAGGAGAATCCCGAGATGTCCCTCGCAACTAGGCAGGAGTCCTGACGTCGCTGAACAAACACGTGTGTGCAATGGCCCTCCCAGTGGTAACTCGAGAATATACCACAGGTTCCCGCCGCAACTCGAGAAAAACCATGAGACTTCTCCCACACCGCGAGATGAGGCCTGATTCCCCTGCACTGCGTGCAGAGCAATTCCGTGTTGCACATCACACATGAAAGGATCCTTGATTTCCTTCATGGCACTCCAGAGAAACCCCAGGAACACTGTTTCAAGGCTAGAGGGATCCTGAGGTCACTGTAGCAACACGAAAGAGCTCCGTGGACCAGAAATCAACTCGAGATGAGAGCTTAGTCCCTGGCTTCGACTCCAGAGGAATACCACCTTACCACAAGCACCTCAAAGGAGGCTTCTCTCAGCTCTAGGTATGTGAGAGGGACCCTGAGTTTGCGGCCTCACGTGGAATGGACACTGAGATGCCCTGACTCGAAATAAGGCCGGATATCCCTGCAGTGACTTGAATGCAGGCTCGTCTTGCATCTCCCAAGACGAAAGGATGTCTGAATCCCCTGTGGAGACCACAGAGAAAGACGTAGTTCGCCACCTCATCGCGACCGGAGGCCTCACATCCTTTGAAAACTCCAGCGGTACGCGGAGATCAGTGCCTCCAAAGGAGACGATGCCTGGCTCCTCGTGAAACTTGATAGGAGTCCCAGGATTCCTGTGGCACGTGGAAAGGGACCCTTGGTCTCCCGCCTCAGCTGGAGAGGCATCCCAATTGCCCTGCCAAGCCTCAAAGATAATCCCGAGTTGTCCCTCGCAAGTAGGCAGGAGTCCTGTGATCGCTGAAGAAACATGTGTGTGGAATGGCCCTCCCCGTGGTAACTTGAGTATATACCCCAGGTTCACGCCGCAACTCGAGAAAAACCATGAGACTTCCCGCTCGCCACGAGATGAGGCCCGATTCCCCTGCACTGCGTGCAGAGCAATTCCGTGTTGCACATCACACATGAAAGGAGCCTTGATTTCCTTCATGGTACTCCAGAGAAACCCCAAGAACACTGTTTCAAGGCTAGAGGGATCCTGAGGTCACTGTAGCAATATGAAAGAGCTTCGTGGACCCAAAATCAACTCGAGATGAGAGGTTAGTCCCTGGCTTCAACTCCAGGGGAATACCACCTTATCAGAAGCACTTCAAAGGAGGCTTCTCTCAGCTCTAGGTATGTGAGAGGGACCCTGAGTTTGCGGCCTCAAGTGGAATGGACACCACGATGCCCTGACTCAACATAAGCCCGGATATCCCTGCAGTGACTTGAATGCAGGCTCGTCTTGCATCTCCCAAGACGAAAGGATGTCTGAATTCCCTGCGGAGAACACAAAGAAAGACCTAGTTCCCCACCTCATCGCGACCAGAGGCCTGACATCCTTTGAAAACTCCAGAGGTACGCGGAGATCAGTGCCTCCAAAGGAGACGATGCCTGACTCCTCGTGAAACTTGATAGGAGTCCCAGGATTTCTGTGGCACGTGGAAAGGGACTCTTGGTCTCCCGCCTCAGCTGGAGAGGCGTCCCAATTGCCCTGCCAAGTCTCGAGGAGAATCCCGGGTGTTCCCTCGCAGCTAGGCAGGAGTCCTGACGTCGCTGAACAAACACGTGTGTGGAAGGGCCATCCCCGTCGTAACTCGAGAATTTACCCCAGGTCCCGCCGCAACTAGAGAAAAAACATGAGACTTCCCCCTCGTCGCGAGAAGAGGCCCGATTCCCCTGCACTGCGTGCAGTGCAATTCTGTGTGGCACATCACACAGGAAAGGAGCCTTGATTTCCTTGATGGCACTCCAGAGAAACCCCAAGAACACTGTTTCAAGGCTAGAGGGATCCTGAGGTCACTGTAGCAACACGAAAGGTCTCCGTGGACCAAGAATCAACTCGAGATGAGAGGTTAGTACCTGGCTTCGACTCCAGAGGAATACCACCTTACTACAAGCACCTCAAGAGGAGGCTTCTCTCAGCTCTAGGTATGTGAGAAGGACTCTGAGTTTGTGGCCTCAAGTGGAATGGACACCCCGATGCCCTGACTCGAAATAAGGCCGGATATCCCTGCAGTGACTTGAATGCAGGCTCGTCTTGCATCTCCCAAGACGAAAGGATGTCTGAATCCCCTGTGGAGACCACAGAGAAAGACCTAGTTCCCCACCTCATCGCGACCGGAGGCCTCACATCCTTTGAAAACTCCAGAGGTACGCGGAGATCACTGCCTCCAAAGGAGACGATGCCTGACTCCTCGTGAACCTTGATAGGAGTCCCAGGATTCCTGTGGCACGTGGAAAGGGACCCTTGGTCTCCCGCCTCAGCTGGAGAGGCGTTCCAATTGCGTGCGAAGCTTCGAGGAGAATCCCGAGTTGTCCCTCGCAACTAGGCAGGAGTCCTGACGTCGCTGAACAAACACGTGTGTGGAAGGGCCATCCCCGACGTAACTCGAGATTATACCCCAGGTTCCCGCCGCAACTCGAGAAAAACCATGAGCTTTCCCCCTCGCCGCGAGATGAGGCCCGATTCCCCTGCACTGCGTGCAGAGCAATTCCGTGTTGCACATCACACATGAAAGGAGCCTTGATTTCCTTGATGGCACTCCAGAGAAACCCCAAGAACACTGTTTCAAGGCTAGAGGGATCCTGAGGTCATTGTAGCAACACGAAAAAGCTCCGTGGACCAAGAATCACCTCGAGATGAGAGGTTAGTCGCTAGCTTCGCCTCCAGAGGAATACCACCTTACCACAAGCACCTCAAAGGAGGCTTCTCTCAGCTCTAGGTATGTGAGAGGGACCCTGAGTTTGCGGCCTCAAGTGGAATGGACTCCGCGATGCCCTGACTCAAAATAATGCCGGATATCCCTGCAGTGACTTGAATGCAGGCTCGTCTTGCATCTCCCAAGACGAAAGAATGTCTGAATCCCCTGTGGAGACCACAGAGAAAGACCTAGTTCCTCGGTCTAGTTCTGTGAAAAATACCGTTGGTAGCTTGATAGGGATTGCATTGAATCTATAGATTGCTTTGGGTAGAATAGCCATTTTGACAATATTGATTCTTCCAATCCATGAACACGGTATGTTTCTCCATCTGTTTGTGTCCTCTTTGATTTCTTTCATCAGTGTTTTATAGTTTTCTATGTATAGGTCTTTTGTTTCTTTAGGTAGATATACTCCTAAGTATTTTATTCTTTTTGTTGCAATGGTGAATGGTATTGTTTCCTTCATTTCTCTTTCTGTTTTTTCATCGTTAGTATATAGGAATGCAAGGGATTTCTGTGCGTTAATGTTATATCCTGCAACTTTACTATATTCATTGATTAGTTCTAGTAATTTTCTGGTAGAGTCTTTAGGGTTTTCTATATAGAGGATCATGTCATCACAGAACTAGACCAAAGAATTTCACAATTTGTATGGAAATACAAAAAACCTCGAATAGCCAAAGTAATCTTGAAAAAGAAGAATGGAACTGGAGGAATCAACCTGCCTGACTTCAGACTCTACTACAAAGCCACAGTCATCAAGACAGTGTGGTACTGGCACAAAGACAGAAATATAGACCAATGGAACAGAATAGAAAGCCCAGAGATAAATCCACGAACCTATGGACACCTTATCTTTGACAAAGGAGGCAAGGATATACAATGGAAAAAAGACAACCTCTTTAACAAGTGGTGCTGGGAAAACTGGTCAACCACTTGCAAAAGAATGAAACTAGAACACTTTCTAACACCATACACAAAAATAAACTCAAAATGGATTAAAGATCTAAATGTAAGACCAGAAACTATAAAACTCCTAGAGGAGAACATAGGCAAAACACTCTCCGACATAAATCACAGCAAGATCCTCTATGACCCACCTCCCAGAATATTGGAAATAAAAGCAAAACTAAACAAATGGGATCTAATGAAACTTAAAAGCTTTTGCACTACAAAAGAAACTATAAGTAAGGTGAAAAGACAGCCGTCAGATTGGGAGAAAATAATAGCAAATGAAGAAACAGACAAAGGATTAATCTCAAAAATATACAAGCAACTCCTGCAGCTCAATTCCAGAAAAATAAATGACCCAATCCAAAAATGGGCCAGAGAACTAAACAGACATTTCTCCAAAGAAGACATACAGATGGCTAACAAACACATGAAAAGGTGCTCAACATCACTCATTATTAGAGAAATGCAAATCAAAACCACAATGAGGTACCATTACACACCAGTCAGGATGGCTGCTATCCAAAAGTCTACAAGCAATAAATGCTGGAGAGGCTGTGGAGAAAAGGGAACCCTCTTACACTGTTGGTGGGAATGCAAACTAGTACAGCCACTATGGAAAACAGTGTGGAGATTCCTTAAAAAACTGGAAATAGAACTGCCATATTACCCAGCAATACCACTTCTGGGCATACACACTGAGGAAACCAGATCTGAAAGAGACACATGCACCCCAATGTTCATCGCAGCACTGTTTATAATAGCCAGGACATGGAAGCAACCTAGATGCCCATCAGCAGATGAATGGATAAGGAAGCTGTGGTACATATACACCATGGAATTTTACTCAGCCGTCAAAAAGAATTCATTTGAACCAGTCCTAATGAGATGGATGAAACTGGAGCCCCTTATACAGAGTGAAGTAAGCCAGAAAGATAAAGAACATTACAGCATACTAACACATATATATGGAATTTAGAAAGATGGTAACGATAACCCTATATGCAAAACAGAAAAAGAGACACAGAAATACAGAACAGACTTTTGAACTTGTGGGAGAAGGTGAGGGTGGGATATTTCAAAAGAACAGCATGTATACTATCTATGGTGAAACAGATCACCAGCCCAGGTGGGATGCATGAGACAAGTGCTCCGGCCTGGTGCACTGGGAAGACCCAGAGGAATCGGGTGGAGAGGGAGATGGGAGGGGGGATCGGGATGGGGAATAAGTGTAAATCTATGGCTGATTCATATCAATGTATGACAAGACCCACTGAAATGTTGTGAAGTAATTAGCCTCCAACAAATAAAAAAAAATTAAAAAAAAAAAAAAAAAAAAAAGAAAGACCTAGTTCCCCTCCTCATCGCGACCGGAGGCCTCACATCTTTGAAAACTCCAGAGGTACGCGGAGATCAGTGCCTCCAAAGGAGACGATGCCTGCCTCCTCGTGAAACTTGATAGGAGTCCCAGGATTCCTGTGGCACGTGGAAAGGGACCCTTGGTCTCGCGCCTCAGCTGGAGAGGCGTCCCAATTGCCCTGCCAAGCCTCGAGGAGAATCCCGAGTTGTCCCTCGCAAGTAGGCAGGAGTCCTGTCATCACTGAAAAAACATGTGTGTGGAATGGCCCTCCCCGCCGTAACTCGAGAATATACCCCAGGTTCCCGCCGCAACTCGAGAAAAACCATGAGACTTCCCCCTCGTCGCGAGATGAGGCCCGATTCCCCTGCACTGCGTGGAGAGCAATTCCGTGTTGCACATCACACATGAAAGGAGCGTTGATTTCCTTGATGGCACTCCAGAGAAACCCCAAGAACATTGTTTCAAGGCTAGAGGGATCCTGAGGTCACTGTAGCAACACGAAAGGTTTCCGTGGACCAAGAATCAACTCGAGATGAGAGGTTAGTACCTGGCTTCGACTCCAGAGGATTACCACCTTACTACAAGCACCTCAAGAGGAGGCTTCTCTCAGCTCTAGGTATGTGAAAGGGACGCTGAGTTTGTGGCCTCAAGTGGAATGGACACTCCGATGCCCTGACTCGAAATAAGGCCGGATATCCCTGCAGTGACTTGAATGCAGGCTCGTCTTGCATCTCCCAAGACGAAAGGATGTCTGAATCCCCTGTGGAGACCACAGAGAAAGACCTAGTTCCCCACCTCATCGCGACCGGAGGCCTCACATCCTTTGAAAACTCCAGCGGTACGCGGAGATCAGTGCCTCCAAAGGAGACGATGCCTGCCTCCTCGTGAATCTTGATAGGAGTCCCAGGATTCCTGTGGCACGTGGAAAGGAACCCTTGGTCTCCCGCCTCAGCTGGAGAGGCGTTCCAATTGCCCTGCCAAGCCTCAAGGAGAATCCCGAGTTGTCCCTCGCAACTAGGCAGGAGTCCTGACTTCGCTGAACATACACGTGTGTGGAAGTGCCATCCCCGTCGTAACTCGAGAATATACCCCAGGTTCCCGCCGCAACTCGAGAAAAACCATGAGACTTCTCCCAGGCCGCGAGATGAGGCCCGATTCCCCTGCACTGCGTGCAGAGCAATTCCGTGTTGCACATCACACATGAAAGGATCCTTGATTTCCTTCATGGCACTCCAGAGAAACCCCAAGAACACTGTTTCAAGGCTAGAGGGATCCTGAGGTCACTGTAGCAACACAAAAGAGCTCCGTGGACCAGAAATCAACTCGAGATGAGAGATTAGTCCCTGGCTTCGACTCCAGAGAAATACCACCTTACCATAAGCACCTCAAAGGAGGCTTCTCTCAGCTCTAGGTATGTGAGAGGGACCCTGAGTTTGAGGCCTCAAGTGGAATGGACACCGAGATGCCCTGACTCGAAATAAGGCCGGATATCCCTGCAGTAACTTGAATGCAGGCTCGTCTTGCATCTCTCAAGACGAAAGGATGTCTGAATCCCCTGTGGAGACCACAGAGAAAGACCTAGTTCCCCACCTCATCGCGACCAGAGGCCTCACATACTTTGAAAACTCCACCGGTACGCGGAGATCAGTTCCTCCAAAGGAGACGATGCCTGACTCCTCGTGAAACTTGATAGGAGTCCCAGGATTCCTGTGGCACGTGGAAAGGGACCCTTGGTCTCCCGCCTCAGCTGGAGAGGCGTCCCAATTGCCCTGCCAAGCCTCAAGGAGAATCCCGAGTTGTCCCTCGCAACTAGGCAGGAGTCCTGAGGTCGCTGAAGAAACACGTGTGTGGAATGGCCCTCCCCGTGGTAACACGAGAATATACCCCAGGTTCCCGCCGCAACTCGAGAGAAACCATGAGACTTCCCCCTCGCTGCGAGATGAGGCCCGATTCCCCTGGACGGCGTTGAGAGCAATTCCGTGTTGCACATTACACAGGAAACGAGCCTTGATTTCCTTGATGGCACTCCAGAGAAACCCCAAGAACACTGTTTCAAGGCTAGAGGGATCCTGAGGTCACTGTAGCAACACGAAAGAGCTCCGTGGACCAGAAATCAACTCGAGAGGAGAGGTTAGTCCCTGAGTTCGACTCCAGAGGAATACCACCTTACCACAAGCACCTCAAACGAGGCTTCTCTCAGCTCTAGGTATGTGAGAGGGACCCTGATTTTGCGGCCTCCAGTGGAATGGACTCTGCGATGCCCTGACTCGAAATAAGGCCAGATATCCCTGCAGTGACTTGAATGCAGGCTCGTCTTGCATCTCCCAAGACGAAAGGATGTCTGAATCCCCTGTGGAGACCACAGAAAAAGACCTAGTTCCCCACCTCATCGCGACCGGAGGCCTCACATCCTTTGAAAACTCTAGAGGGACGCGGAGATCAGTGCCTCCAAAGGAGACGATGCCTGACTCCTCGTGAAACTTGATAGGAGTCCCAGGATTCCTGTGGCACGTGGAAAGGGACCCTTGGTCTCCCGGCTCAGCTGGAGAGGCGTCCCAATTGCCCTGCCAAGCCTAGAGGAGAATCCCGAGTTGTCCCTCGCAACTAGGCAGGAGTCCTGCCGTCGCTGAACAAACACGTGTGTGGAAGTGCGATCCCCGTCGTAACTCGAGAATATACCCCAGGTTCCCGCCGCAACTCGAGAAAGATCATGAGACTTCCCCCTCACCGCAAGATGAGGCCCGATTCCCCTGCACTGCGTGCAGAGCAATTCCGTGTTGCACATCACACAGGAAAGGAGCCTTGATTTCCTTCATGGCACTCCAGAGAAACCCCAAGAACACTGTTTCAAGGCTAGAGGGATTCTGAGGTCACTGTAGCAACACGAAAGGGCTCCGTGGACCAAGAATCAACTCGAGATGAGAGGTTAGTCCCTGGCTTCGAATCCAGAGAAATACCACCTTATCACAATCACCTCAAGAGGAGGCTTCTCTCAGCTCTAGGTATGTGAGAGGGACCCTGAGTTTGCGGCCTCAAGTGGAATGGACACCCCGATGCCCTGACTCGAAGTAAGGCCAGATATCCCTGCAGTGACTTGAATGCAGGCTCGTCTTGCATCTCCCAAGACGACAGGATGTCTGAATCCCCTGTGGAGACCACAGAGAAAGACCTAGTTCCCCACCTCATCGCGACCGGAGGCCTCACATCCTTTGAAAACTCCAGAGGTACGCGGAGATCAGTGCCTCCAAAGGAGACGATGCCTGCCTCCTCGTGAAACTTGATAGGAGTCCCAGGATTCCTGTGGCACGTGGAAAGGAACCCTTGGTCTCCCGCCTCAGCTGGAGAGGCATCCCAATTGCCCTGGCAAGCCTCGAGGAGAATCCCGAGCTGTACCTCACAACTAGACAGGAATCCTGACGTCGCTGAACAAACACGTGTGTGGAAGAGCCATTCCCGTCGTAACTCGAGTATATATCCCAGGTTCCCGCCAGAACTCGAGAAAAACCATGAGACTTCCCCCTCGCCGCGAGATGAGGCCCGATTCCCCTGCACTGCGTGCAGAGCAATTCCGTGTTGCACATCACACATGAAAGGAGCCTTGATTTCCTTGATGGCACTCCAGAGAAACCCCAAGAACACTGTTTCAAGGCTAGAGGGATCCTGAGGTCACTGTAGCAACACGAAAGAGCTCCGTGGACCAAGAATCAAGTCGAGATGAGAGGTTAGTCCCTGAGTTCGACTCCAGAGGAATACCACCTTACCACAAGCACCTCAAGAGGAGTCTTCTCTCAGCTCTAGGTATGTGAGAGGGACCCTGAGTTTCCGGCCTCAAATGGAATGGACTCCGCGATGCCCTGACTCGAAATAAGGCCGGATATCCCGGCAGTGACTTGAATGCAGGCTCGTCTTGCATCTCCCAAGACGAAAGAATGTCTGAATCCCCTGTGGAGACCACAGAGAAAGACCTAGTTCCTTGGTCTAGTTCTGTGAAAAATACCGTTGGTAGCTTGATAGGGATTGCATTGAATCTATAGATTGCTTTCGGTAGAATAGCTATTTTGACAATATTGATTCTTCCAATCCATGAACACGGTATGATTCTCCATCTGTTTGTGTCCTCTTTGATTTGTTTCATCAGTGTTTTATAGTTTTCTATGTATAGGTCTTTTGTTTCTTTAGGTAGATATACTCCTAAGTATTTTATTCTTTTTGTTGCAATGGTGAATGGTATTGTTTCCTTAATTTCTCTTTCTGTTTTTTCATCGTTAGTATATAGGAATGCAAGGGATTTCTGTGTGTTAATTTTATATCCTGCAACTTTACTATATTCATTGATTAGTTCTAGTAATTTTCTGGTAGAGTCTTTAGGGTTTTCTATATAGAGGATCATGTCATCACAGAACTAGACCAAAGAATTTCACAATTTGTATGGAAATACAAAAAACCTCGAATAGCCAAAGTAATCTTGAAAAAGAAGAATGGAACTGGAGGAATCAACCTGCCTGACTTCAGACTCTACTACAAAGCCACAGTCATCAAGACAGTGTGGTACTGGCACAAAGACAGAAATATAGACCAATGGAACAGAATAGAAAGCCCAGAGATAAATCCACGAACCTATGGACACCTTATCTTTGACAAAGGAGGCAAGGATATACAATGGAAAAAAGACAACCTCTTTAACAAGTGGTGCTGGGAAAACTGGTCAACCACTTGCAAAAGAATGAAACTAGAACACTTTCTAACACCATACACAAAAATAAACTCAAAATGGATTAAAGATCTAAATGTAAGACCAGAAACTATAAAACTCCTAGAGGAGAACATAGGCAAAACACTCTCCGACATAAATCACAGCAAGATCCTCTATGACCCACCTCCCAGAATATTGGAAATAAAAGCAAAACTAAACAAATGGGATCTAATGAAACTTAAAACCTTTTGCACTACAAAAGAAACTATAAGTAAGGTGAAAAGACAGCCGTCAGATTGGGAGAAAATAATAGCAAATGAAGAAACAGACAAAGGATTAATCTCAAAAATATACAAGCAACTCCTGCAGCTCAATTCCAGAAAAATAAATGACCCAATCCGAAAATGGGCCAGAGAACTAAACAGACATTTCTCCAAAGAAGACATACAGATGGCTAACAAACACATGAAAAGGTGCTCAACATCACTCATTATTAGAGAAATGCAAATCAAAACCACAATGAGGTACCATTACACACCAGTCAGGATGGCTGCTATCCAAAAGTCTACAAGCAATAAATGCTGGAGAGGCTGTGGAGAAAAGGGAACCCTCTTACACTGTTGGTGGGAATGCAAACTAGTACAGCCACTATGGAAAACAGTGTGGAGATTCCTTAAAAAACTGGAAATAGAACTGCCATATTACCCAGCAATACCACTTCTGGGCATACACACTGAGGAAACCAGATCTGAAAGAGACACATGCACCCCAATGTTCATCGCAGCACTGTTTATAATAGCCAGGACATGGAAGCAACCTAGATGCCCATCAGCAGATGAATGGATAAGGAAGCTGTGGTACATATACACCATGGAATTTTACTCAGCCGTCAACAAGAATTCATTTGAACCAGTCCTAATGAGATGGATGAAACTGGAGCCCCTTATACAGAGTGAAGTAAGCCAGAAAGATAAAGAACATTACAGCATACTAACACATATATATGGAATTTAGAAAGATGGTAACGATAACCCTATATGCAAAACAGAAAAAGAGACACAGAAATACAGAACAGACTTTTGAACTCTGTGGGAGAAGGTGAGGGTGGGATGTTTCAAAAGAACAGCATGTATACTATCTATGGTGAAACAGATCACCAGCCCAGGTGGGATGCATGAGACAAGTGCTCCGGCCTGGTGCACTGGGAAGACCCAGAGGAATCGGGTGGAGAGGGAGATGGGAGGGGGGATCGGGATGGGGAATAAGTGTAAATCTATGGCTGATTCATATCACTGTATGACAAGACCCACTGAAATGTTGTGAAGTAATTAGCCTCCAACTAATAAAAAAAATTAAAAAAAAAAAAAGAAAGAAAAAAAAAAAAAAAAGAAAGACCTAGTTCCCCTCCTCATCGCGACCGGAGGCCTCACATCCTTTGAAAACTCCAGAGGTACGCGGAGATCAGTGCCTCCAAAGGAGACGATGCCTGCCTCCTCGTGAATCTTGATAGGAGTCCCAGGATTTCTGTGGCACGTGGAAAGGGACCCTTGGTCTCCCGTCTCAGCTAGAGAGGTGTCCGAATTGCCCTGCCAAGCCTCGAGGAGAATCCCGAGTTGTCCCTCCCAGCTAGGCAGGAGTCCTGACGTCGCTGAACAAACACGTGTGTGGAAGGGCCATCCCCGCCATAACTCGAGAATATACCCCAGGTTCCCGCCGCAACTCGAGTAAAATCATGAGACTTCCCCCTCGTCGCGAGAAGAGGCCCGATTCCCCTGCACTGCGTTCAGAGCAATTCCGTGTTGCACATCACACAGGAAAGGATCCTTGATTTCCTTCATGGCACTCCAGAGAAACCCCAGGAACACTGTTTCAAGGCTAGAGGGATCCTGAGGTCACTGTAGCAACACGAAAGAGCTCCGTGGACCAGAAATCAACTCGAGATGAGAGATTAGTCCCTGGCTTCGACTCCAGAGGAATACCACCTTACCACAAACACCTCAAAGGAGGCTTCTCTCAGCTCTAGGTATGTGAGAGGGACCCTGAGTTTGCAGCCTCAAGTGGAATGGACACCGCGATGCCCTGACTCGAATTAAGGCCGGATATCCCTGCAGTGAATTGAATGCAGGCTCGTCTTGCATCTCCCAAGACGAAAGGATGTCTGAATCCCCTGTGGAGACCACAGAGAAAGACCTAGTTCCCCACCTCATCGCGACCGGAGGCCTCACATCCTTTGAAAACTCCAGAGGTACGCGGAGATCAGTGCCTCCAAAGGAGACGATGCCTGCCTCCTCGTGAAACTTGATAGGAGTCCCAGGATTCCTGTGGCACGTGGAAAGGGACCCTTGGTCTCGCGCCTCAGCTGGGGAGGCGTCCCAATTGCCCTGCCAAGCCTCGAGGAGAATCCCGAGTTGTCCCTCGCAACTAGGCTGGAGTCCTGCCGTCGCTGAACAAACATGTGGGTGGAAGTGCCATCCCCGTCGTAACTCGAGAATATACCCCAGGTTCCCGCCGCAACTCCAGAAAAACCATGAGACTTCTCCAACGCCGCGAGATGAGGCCCGATTCCCCTACACTGCGTGCAGAGCAATTCCGTGTTGCACATCACACATGAAAGGAGCCTTGATTTCCTTCATGGTACTCCAGAGAAACCCCAAGAACACGGTTTCAAGGCTAGAGGGATCCTGAGGTCACTGTAGCAACATGAAAGAGCTCCGTGGACCAAAAATCAACTCGAGATGAGAGGTTAGTCCCTGGCTTCAACTCCAGGGGAATACCACCTTACCAGAAGCACCTCAAAGGAGGCTTCTCTCAGCTCTAGGTATGTGAGAGGGACCCTGAGTTTGCGGCCTCAAGTGGAATGGACACCACGATGCCCTGACTCAAAATAAGGCCGGATATCCCTGCAGTGACTTGAATGCAGGCTCGTCTTGCGTCTCCCAAGACGAAAGGATGTCTGAATACCCTGCGGAGAACACAGAGAAAGACCTAGTTCCCCACCTCATCGCAACCAGAGGCCTCACATCCTTTGAAAACTCCAGAGGTACGCAGAGATCAGTGCCTCCAAAGGAGACGATGCCTGACTCCTCGTGAAACTTGATAGGAGTCCCAGGATTTCTGTGTCACGTGGAAAGGGACCCTTGGTTTCCCGCCTCAGCTGGAGAGCCGTCCCAATTGCCCTGCCAAGCCTCGAGGAGAATCCCGAGTTGTCCCTCGCAACTAGGCAGGAGTTCTGACATCGCTGAACAAACACGTGTGTGGAAGGGCCATCCCCGCCGTAACTCGAGAATTTACCCAAGGTTCCCGCCGCAACTTGAGAAAAACCATGAGACTTCTCCCTCGTCGCGAGAAGAGGCCCGATTCCCCAGCACTGCGTGCAGTGCAATTCCGTGTTGCACATCACACAGGAAAGGAGCCTTGATTTCCTTGATGGCACTCCAGAGAAACCCCAAGAACACTGTTTCAAGGCTAGAGGGATACTGAGGTCACTGTAGCAACACGAAAGGGCTCCGTGGACCAAGAATCAACTCAAGATGAGAGGTTAGTCCCTGGCGTCGACTCCGGAGGAATACCACCTTACCACAAGCACCTCAAGAGGAGGCTTCTCTCAGGTCTAGGTATGTGAGAGGGACCCTGATTTTGCAGCCTCAAGTGGAATGGACACCCCGATGCCCTGACTCGAAGTAAGGCCAGATATCCCTGCAGTGACTTGAATGCAGGCTCGTCTTGCATCTCCCAAGACGAAAGGATGTCTGAATCCCCTGTGGAGACCACAGAGAAAGACCTAGTTCCCCACCTCATCGCGACCGGAGGCCTCACATCCTTTGAAAAATCCAGAGGTACGCGGAGATCAGTGCCTCCAAAGGAGACGATGCCTGCCTCCTCGTGAAACTTGATAGGAGTCCCAGGATTCCTGTGGCACGTGGAAAGGAACCCTTGGTCTCCGCCTCAGCTGGAGAGGCATCCCAATTGCCCTGGCAAGCCTCGAGGAGAATCCCGAGCTGTACCTCACAACTAGACAGGAATCCTGACGTCGCTGAACAAACACGTGTGTGGAAGAGCCATTCCCGTCGTAACTCGAGTATATATCCCAGGTTCCCGCCAGAACTCGAGAAAAACCATGAGACTTCCCCCTCGCCGCGAGATGAGGCCCGATTCCCCTGCACTGCGTGCAGAGCAATTCCGTGTTGCACATCACACATGAAAGGAGCCTTGATTTCCTTGATGGCACTCCAGAGAAACCCCAAGAACACTGTTTCAAGGCTAGAGGGATCCTGAGGTCACTGTAGCAACACGAAAGAGCTCCATGGACCAAGAATCAACTCGAGATGAGAGGTTAGTTCCTGGCTTCGACTCCAGAGGAATACCACCTTACCACAAGCACCTCAAGAAGAGGCTTCTCTCAGCTCTAGGTATGTGAGAGGGACCCTGAGTTTGCAGCCTCAAGTGGAATGGACACCGCGATGCCCTGACTCGAAATAAGGCCGGATATCCCTGCAGTGACTTGAATGCAGGCTCGTCTTGCACCTCCCAAGACGAAAGGATGTCTGAATCCCCTGTGGAAACCACAGAGAAAGACCTAGTTAACCACCTCATCGCGACCAGAGGCCTCACATCCTTTGAAAACTCCAGAGGTACGCGGAGATCAGTGCCTCCAAAGGAGACGATGCCTGCCTTCTCGTGAAACTTGATAGGAGTCCCAGGATTCCTGTGGCATGTGGAAAGGGACACTTGGTGTCCCGACTCAGCTGGAGAGGAGTCCCATTGCCCTGCCAAGCCTCGAGGAGAGTCCCGAGTTGTCCCTCGCAACTAGGCAGGAGTCCTGACGTCGCTGAACAAACACGTGTGTGGAAGGGCCATCCCCGTCGTAACTCGAGAATTTACCCCAGGTTGCCGCCGCAACTCGAGAAAAACCATGAGCCTTCCCCCTTGCCGCGAGATGAGGCCCGATTCCCCTGCACTGCGTGCAGAGCAATTCCGTGTTGCACATCACACATGAAAGGAACCTTGATTTCCTTGATGGCACTCCAGAGAAACCCCAAGAACACTGTTTCAAGGCTAGAGGGATCCTGAGGTCACTGTAGCAACACGAAAGAGCTCCGTGGACCAAAAAACCAACTCGAGATTAGAGGTTAGTCCCTGGCTTCGACTCCAGAGGAATACCACCTTACCACAAGCACCTCAAGGGGAGGCTTTTCTCAGCTCTAGGTATGTGAGAGGGACCCTGAGTTTGCCCCCTGAAGTGGAATGGACACGGGGATGCCCTGACTCGAAATAAGGCTGGATATCCCTGCAGTGTCTTGAATGCAAGCTCGTCTTGCATCTCCCAATATGAAAGGATGTCTCAATCCCCTGTGGTGACCACAGAGAAAGACCTAGTTCCCCACCTCATCGCGACCGGAGGCCTCACATCCTTTGAAAACTCCAGAGGTACACGGAGATCAGTGCCTCCAAAGGAGACGATGCCTGACTCCTCGTGAAACTTGAGAGGAGTCCCAGGATTCCTGTGGCACGTGAAAAGGGACCCCTGGTCTCCCGCCTCAGCTGGAGAGGCATCCCAATTGCCCTGGCAAGCCTCGAGGAGAATCCCGAGTTGTACCTCACAACTAGGCAGGAATCCTGACGTCGCTGAACAAACACGTGTGTGGAAGAGCCATCCCCGTCGTAACTCGAGAATTTACCCCAGGTTCCCGCCGGAACTCGAGAAAACTGATGAGACTTCCCCCTCGCCGCGAGATGAGGCCCGATTCCCCTGCACTGCGTGCAGAGCAATTCCGTGTTGCACATCACACAGGAAAGGAGCCTTGATTTCCTTGATGGCACTCCAGAGAAACCCCAAGAACACTGTTTCAAGGCTAGAGGGATCCTGAGGTCACTGTAGCAACACGAAAGAGCTCCGTGGTCCAAGAATCAACTCGAGATGAGAGGTAAGTCCCTGAGTTCGACTCCAGAGGAATACCACCTTACCACAAGCACCTCAAGAGGAGTCTTCTCTCAGCTCTAGGTATGTGAGAGGGACCCTGAGTTTCCGGCCTCAAATGGAATGGACACCGCGATGCCCTGACTCGAAATAAGGCCGGATATCCCTGCAGTGACTTGAATGCAGGCTCGTCTTGCATCTCCCAAGACGAAAGGATGTCTGAATCCCCTGTGGAGACCACAGAGAAAGACCTAGTTCCTCGGTCTAGTTCTGTGAAAAATACCGTTGGTAGCTTGATAGGGATTGCATTGAATCTATAGATTGCTTTCGGTAGAATAGCTATTTTGACAATATTGATTCTTCCAATCCATGAACACGGTATGATTCTCCATCTGTTTGTGTCCTCTTTGATTTGTTTCATCAGTGTTTTATAGTTTTCTATGTATAGGTCTTTTGTTTCTTTAGGTAGATATACTCCTAAGTATTTTATTCTTTTTGTTGCAATGGTGAATGGTATTGTTTCCTTAATTTCTCTTTCTGTTTTTTCATCGTTAGTATATAGGAATGCAATGGATTTCTGTGTGTTAATTTTATATCCTGCAACTTTACTATATTCATTGATTAGTTCTAGTAATTTTCTGGTAGAGTCTTTAGGGTTTTCTATATAGAGGATCATGTCATCACAGAACTAGACCAAAGAATTTCACAATTTGTATGGAAATACAAAAAACCTCGAATAGCCAAAGTAATCTTGAAAAAGAAGAATGGAACTGGAGGAATCAACCTGCCTGACTTCAGACTCTACTACAAAGCCACAGTCATCAAGACAGTGTGGTACTGGCACAAAGACAGAAATATAGACCAATGGAACAGAATAGAAAGCCCAGAGATAAATCCACGAACCTATGGACACCTTATCTTTGACAAAGGAGGCAAGGATATACAATGGAAAAAAGACAACCTCTTTAACAAGTGGTGCTGGGAAAACTGGTCAACCACTTGCAAAAGAATGAAACTAGAACACTTTCTAACACCATACACAAAAATAAACTCAAAATGGATTAAAGATCTAAATGTAAGACCAGAAACTATAAAACTCCTAGAGGAGAACATAGGCAAAACACTCTCCGACATAAATCACAGCAAGATCCTCTATGACCCACCTCCCAGAATATTGGAAATAAAAGCAAAACTAAACAAATGGGATCTAATGAAACTTAAAAGCTTTTGCACTACAAAAGAAACTATAAGTAAGGTGAAAAGACAGCAGTCAGATTGGGAGAAAATAATAGCAAATGAAGAAACAGACAAAGGATTAATCTCAAAAATATACAAGCAACCCCTGCAGCTCAATTCCAGAAAAATAAATGACCCAATCCAAAAATGGGCCAGAGAACTAAACAGACATTTTTCCAAAGAAGACATACAGATGGCTAACAAACACATGAAAAGGTGCTCAACATCACTCATTATTAGAGAAATGCAAATCAAAACCACAATGAGGTACCATTACACACCAGTCAGGATGGCTGCTATCCAAAAGTCTACAAGCAATAAATGCTGGAGAGGCTGTGGAGAAAAGGGAACCCTCTTACACTGTTGGTGGGAATGCAAACTAGTACAGCCACTATGGAAAACAGTGTGGAGATTCCTTAAAAAACTGGAAATAGAACTGCCATATTACCCAGCAATACCACTTCTGGGCATACACACTGAGGAAACCAGATCTGAAAGAGACACATGCACCCCAATGTTCATCGCAGCACTGTTTATAATAGCCAGGACATGGAAGCAACCTAGATGCCCATCAGCAGATGAATGGATAAGGAAGCTGTGGTACATATACACCATGGAATTTTACTCAGCCGTCAACAAGAATTCATTTGAACCAGTCCTAATGAGATGGATGAAACTGGAGCCCCTTATACAGAGTGAAGTAAGCCAGAAAGATAAAGAACATTACAGCATACTAACACATATATATGGAATTTAGAAAGATGGTAACGAGAACCCTATATGCAAAACAGAAAAAGAGACACAGAAATACAGAACAGACTTTTGAACTCTGTGGGAGAAGGTGAGGGTGGGATGTTTCAAAAGAACAGCATGTATACTATCTATGGTGAAACAGATCACCAGCCCAGGTGGGATGCATGAGACAAGTGCTCCGGCCTGGTGCACTGGGAAGACCCAGAGGAATCGGGTGGAGAGGGAGATGGGAGGGGGGATCGGGATGGGGAATAAGTGTAAATCTATGGCTGATTCATATCAATGTATGAGAAGACCCACTGAAATGTTGTGAAGTAATTAGCCTCCAACTAATAAAAAAAATTAAAAAAAAAAAAAAGAAAGAAAGAAAAAAAAAAAGAAAGACCTAGTTCCCCTCCTCATCGCGACCGGAGGCCTCACATCCTTTGAAAACTCCAGAGGTACGCGGAGATCAGTGCCTCCAAAGGAGACGATGCCTGCCTCCTCGTGAAACTTGATAGGAGTCCAAGGATTCCTGTCGCACGTGGAAAGGGACCCTTGGTCTCCCGCCTCAGCTAGAGAGGCGTCCCAATTGCCCTGCCAAGCCTCGAGGAGAATCCCGAGTTGTCCCTCCCAGCTAGGCAGGAGTCCTGACGTCGCTGAACAAACACGTGTGTGGAAGGGCCATCCCCGTCGTAACTCGAGAATATACCCCAGGTTCCCGCCGCAACTCGAGTAAAATCATGAGACTTCCCCCAAGTCGCGAGAATAGGCCCGATTCCCCTGCACTGCGTGCAGAGCAATTCCGTGTTGCACATCACACAGGAAAGGATCCTTGATTTCCTTCATGGCACTCCAGAGAAACCCCAGGAACACTGTTTCAAGGCTAGAGGGATCCTGAGGTCACTGTAGCAACACGAAAGAGCTCCGTGGACCAGAAATCAACTCGAGATGAGAGATTAGTCCCTGGCTTCGACTCCAGAGGAATACCACCTTACCACAAGCACCTCAAAGGAGGCTTCTCTCAGCTCTAGGTATGTGAGAGGGACCCTGAGTTTGCAGCCTCAAGTGGAATGGACACCCCGATGCCCTGACTCGAAATAAGGCCGGATATCCCTGCAGTGACTTGAATGCAGGCTCGTCTTGCATCTCCCAAGACGAAAGGATGTCTGAATCCCCTGTGGAGACCACAGAGAAAGACCTAGTTCCCCACCTCATCGCGACTGAAGGCCTCACATCCTTTGAAAACTCCAGAGGTACGCAGAGATCAGTGCCTCCAAAGGAGACGATGCCTGCCTCCTCGTGAATCTTGATAGGAGTCCCAGGATTCCTGTGGCACGAGGAAAGGGACCCTTGGTCTTCCGCCTCAGCTGGAGAGGCGTCCCAATTGCCCTGCCAAGCCTCGAGGTGAATCCCGAGTTGTCCCTCGCAACTAGGCAGGAGTCCTGACATCGCTGAACAAACACGTGTGTGGAAGGGCCATCCCCGCCGTAACTCGAGAATTTACCCCAGGTTCCCGCCGCAACTCGAGAAAAACCATGAGCCTTCCCCCTCGCCGCGAGATGAGGCCCGATTCCCCTGCAGTGCATGCAGAGCAATGCCGTGTTGCACATCACGCAGGAAAGGAGCCTTGATTTCCTTGATGTCACTCCAGAGAAACCCCAAGAACACTGTTTCAAGGCTAGAGGGATCCTGAGGTCACTGTAGCAACACGAAAGAGCTCCATGGACCAAGAATCAACTCGAGATGAGAGGTTAGTTCCTGGCTTCGACTCCAGAGGAATACCACCTTACCACAAGCACCTCAAGAAGAGGCTTCTCTCAGCTCTAGGTATGTGAGAGGGACCCTGAGTTTGCAGCCTCAAGTGGAATGGACACCGCGATGCCCTGACTCGAAATAAGGCCGGATATCCCTGCAGTGACTTGAATGCAGGCTCGTCTTGCATCTCCCAAGACGAAAGGATGTCTGAATCCCCTGTGGAAACCACAGAGAAAGACCTAGTTAACCACCTCATCGCGACCAGAGGCCTCACATACTTTGAAAACTCCAGAGGTACGCAGAGATCAGTGCCTCCAAAGGAGACGATGCCTGCCTTCTCGTGAAACTTGATAGGAGTCCCAGGATTCCTGTGGCATGTGGAAAGGGACCCTTGGTGTCCCGACTCAGCTGGAGAGGCGTCCCATTGCCCTGCCAAGCCTCGAAGAGAGTCCCGAGTTGTCCCTCGCAACTAGGCAGGAGTCCTGACGTCGCTGAACAAACACGTGTGTGGAAGGGCCATCCCCGCCGTAACTCGAGAATATACCCCAGGTTCCCGCCGCAACTCGAGAAAAATCATGAGACTTCCCCCTCGTCGCGAGAAGAGGCCCGATTCCCCTGCACTGCGTGCAGAGCAATTCCGTGTTGCACATCACACAGGAAACGAGCCTTGATTTCCTTGATGGCACTCCAGAGAAACTCCAAGAACACTGTTTCAAGGCTAGAGGGATCCTGAGGTCACTGTAGCAACAAGAAAGGGCTCCGTGGACCCAGAATCAACTCGAGATGAGAGGTTAGTCCCTGGCGTCGACTCCAGAGGAATACCACCTTACCACAGGCACCTCAAGAGGAGTCTTCTCTCAGCTCTAGGTATGTGAGAGGGACCCTGAGTTTGCAGCCTCAAGTGGAATGGACACCGTGATTCCCTGACTCGAAATAAGGCCGGATATCCCTGCAGTGACTTGAATGCAGGCTCGTCTTGCATCTCCCAAGACGAAAGGATGTCTGAATCCCCTGTGGAGACGACAGAGAAAGACCTAGTTCCCCACCTCATCGCGACCGGAGGCCTCACATCCTTTGAAAACTCCAGAGGTACGCAGAGATCAGTGCCTCCAAAGGAGACGATGCCTCCCTCCTCGTGAATCTTGATAGGAGTCCCAGGATTCCTGTGGTACGTGGAAAGGGACACTTGGTCTCCCGCCTCAGCTGGAGAGGCGTCCCAATTGCCCTGCCAAGCCTCAAGGAGAATCCCGAGTTGTCCCTCGCAACTAGGCAGGAGTCCTGCCGTCGCTGAACAAACATGTGGGTGGAAGTGCCATCCCCGTCGTAACTCGAGAATATACCCCAGGTTCCCGCCGCAACTCGAGAAAAACCATGAGACTTCTCCCACGCCGCGAGATGAGGCCCGATTCCCCTGCACTGCGTGCAGAGCAATTCCGTGTTGCACATCACACATGAAAGGAGCCTTGATTTCCTTCATGGTACTCCAGAGAAACCCCAAAAACACTGTTTCAAGGCTAGAGGGATCCTGAGGTCACTGTAGCAACATGAAAGGGCTCCGTGGACCAAAAATCAACTCGAGATGAGAGGTTAGTCCCTGGCTTCAACTCCAGGGGAATACCACCTTACCAGAAGCACCTCAAAGGAGGCTTCTCTCAGCTCTAGGTATGTGAGAGGGACCCTGAGTTTGCGGCCTCAAGTGGAATGGACACCACGATGCCCTGACTCGAAATAAGGCCGGATATCCCTGCAGTGACTTGAATGCAGGCTCGTCTTGCGTCTCCCAAGACGAAAGGATGTCTGAATCCCCTGCGGAGAACACAGAGAAAGACCTAGTTCCCCACCTCATCGCAACCAGAGGCCTCACATCCTTTGAAAATTCCAGAGGTACGCAGAGATCAGTGCCTCCAAAGGAGACGATGCCTGACTCCTCGTGAAACTTGATAGGAGTCCCAGGATTTCTGTGGCACGTGGAAAGGGACCCTTGGTTTCCCGCCTCAGCTGGAGAGCCGTCCCAATTGCGCTGCCAAGCCTCGAGGAGAATCCCGAGTTGTCCCTCGCAACTAGGCAGGAGTTCTGACATCGCTGAACAAACACGTGTGTGGAAGGGCCATCCCCGCCGTAACTCAAGAATTTTCCCAAGGTTCCTGCCGCAACTTGAGAAAAACCATGAGACTTCTCCCTCGTCGCGAGAAGAGGCCCGATTCCCCTGCACTGCGTGCAGTGCAATTCCGTGTTGCACATCACACAGGAAAGGAGCCTTGGTTTCCTTGATGGCACTCCAGAGAAACCCCAAGAACACTGTTTCAAGGCTAGAGGGATACTGAGGTCACTGTAGCAACACGAAAGGGCTCCGTGGACCAAGAATCAACTCAAGATGAGAGGTTAGTCCCTGGCGTCGACTCCGGAGGAATACCACCTTACCACAAGCACCTCAAGAGGAGGCTTCTCTCAGCTCTAGGTATGTGAGAGGGACCCTGATTTTGCAGCCTCAAGTGGAATGGACACCGCTATGCCCTGACTCGAAATAAGGCCGTATATCCCTGCAGTGACTTGAATGCAGGCTCGTCTTGCATCTCCCAAGACGAAAGGATGTCTGAATCCCCTGTGGAGACCACAGAGAAAGACCTAGTTCCTTGGTCTAGTTCTGTGAAAAATACCGTTGGTAGCTTGATAGGGATTGCATTGAATCTATAGATTGCTTTCGGTAGAATAGCTATTTTGACAATATTGATTCTTCCAATCCATGAACACGGTATGATTCTCCATCTGTTTGTGTCCTCTTTGATTTGTTTCATCAGTGTTTTATAGTTTTCTATGTATAGGTCTTTTGTTTCTTTAGGTAGATATACTCCTAAGTATTTAATTCTTTTTGTTGCAATGGTGAATGGTATTGTTTCCTTAATTTCTCTTTCTGTTTTTTCATCGTTAGTATATAGGAATGCAAGGGATTTCTGTGTGTTAATTTTATATCCTGCAACTTTACTATATTCATTGATTAGTTCTAGTAATTTTCTGGTAGAGTCTTTAGGGTTTTGTATATAGAGGATCATGTCATCACAGAACTAGACCAAAGAATTTCACAATTTGTATGGAAATACAAAAAACCTCGAATAGCCAAAGTAATCTTGAAAAAGAAGAATGGAACTGGAGGAATCAACCTGCCTGACTTCAGACTCTACTACAAAGCCACAGTCATCAAGACAGTGTGGTACTGGCACAAAGACAGAAATATAGACCAATGGAACAGAATAGAAAGCCCAGAGATAAATCCACGAACCTATGGACACCTTATCTTTGACAAAGGAGGCAAGGATATACAATGGAAAAAAGACAACCTCTTTAACAAGTGGTGCTGGGAAAACTGGTCAACCACTTGCAAAAGAATGAAACTAGAACACTTTCTAACACCATACACAAAAATAAACTCAAAATGGATTAAAGATCTAAATGTAAGACCAGAAACTATAAAACTCCTAGAGGAGAACATAGGCAAAACACTCTCCGACATAAATCACAGCAAGATCCTCTATGACCCACCTCCCAGAATATTGGAAATAAAAGCAAAACTAAACAAATGGGATCTAATGAAACTTAAAAGCTTTTGCACTACAAAAGAAACTATAAGTAAGGTGAAAAGACAGCAGTCAGATTGGGAGAAAATAATAGCAAATGAAGAAACAGACAAAGGATTAATCTCAAAAATATACAAGCAACTCCTGCAGCTCAATTCCAGAAAAATAAATGACCCAATCCAAATATGGGCCAGAGAACTAAACAGACATTTCTCCAAAGAAGACATACAGATGGCTAACAAACACATGAAAAGGTGCTCAACATCACTCATTATTAGAGAAATGCAAATCAAAACCACAATGAGGTACCATTACACACCAGTCAGGATGGCTGCTATCCAAAAGTCTACAAGCAATAAATGCTGGAGAGGCTGTGGAGAAAAGGGAACCCTCTTACACTGTTGGTGGGAATGCAAACTAGTACAGCCACTATGGAAAACAGTGTGGAGATTCCTTAAAAAACTGGAAATAGAACTGCCATATTACCCAGCAATACCACTTCTGGGCATACACACTGAGGAAACCAGATCTGAAAGAGACACATGCACCCCAATGTTCATCGCAGCACTGTTTATAATAGCCAGGACATGGAAGCAACCTAGATGCCCATCAGCAGATGAATGGATAAGGAAGCTGTGGGACATATACACCATGGAATTTTACTCAGCCGTCAAAAAGAATTCATTTGAACCAGTCCTAATGAGATGGATGAAACTGGAGCCCCTTATACAGAGTGAAGTAAGCCAGAAAGATAAAGAACATTACAGCATACTAACACATATATATGGAATTTAGAAAGATGGTAACGATAACCCTATATGCAAAACAGAAAAAGAGACACAGAAATACAGAACAGACTTTTGAACTCTGTGGGAGAAGGTGAGGGTGGGATGTTTCAAAAGAACAGCATGTATACTATTTATGGTGAAACAGATCACCAGCCCAGGTGGGATGCATGAGACAAGTGCTCCGGCCTGGTGCACTGGGAAGACCCAGAGGAATCGGGTGGAGAGGGAGATGGGAGGGGGGATCGGGATGGGGAATAAGTGTAAATCTATGGCTGATTCATATCAATGTATGACAAGACCCACTGAAATGTTGTGAAGTAATTAGCCTCCAACTAATAAAAAAAAATTAAAAAAAAAAAGAAAGACCTAGTTCCCCTCCTCATCGCGACCGGAGGCCTCACATCCTTTGAAAACTCCAGAGGTACGCGGAGATCAGTGCCTCCAAAGGAGACGATGCCTGGCTCTTCGTGAAACTTGATAGGAGTCCCAGGATTCCTGTGGCACGTGAAAAGGGACCCTTGGTCTCGCGCCTCAGCTGGGGAGGCGTCCCAATTGCCCTGCCAAGCCTCGAGGAGAATCCCGAGTTGTCCCTCGCAACTAGGCAGGAGTCCTGACGTCGCTGAACAAACACGTGTGTGGAAGGGCCATCCCCGTCGTAACTTGAGAATATACCCCAGGTTCCCGCCGCAACAAGAGAAAAACCATGAGACTTCTCCCACGCCGCGAGATGAGGCCCGATTCCCCTGCACTACGTGCAGAGCAATTCCGTGTTGCACATCACACAGGAAAGGAGCCTTGATTTCCTTGATGGCACTCCAGAGAAACCCCAAGAACACTGTTTCAAGGCTAGAGGGATCCTGAGGTCACTGTAGCAACACGAAAGAGCTCCATGGACCAAGAATCAACTCGAGATGAGAGGTTATTCCCTGGCTTCGACTCCAGAGGAATACCACCTTACCACAAGCACCTCAAGAGGAGGCTTCTCTCAGCTCTAGGTATGTGAGAGGGACCCTGAGTTTGCAGCCTCAAGTGGAATGGACACCGCAATGCCCTGACTCGAAATAAGGCCGGATATCCCTGCAGTGACTTGAATGCAGGCTCGTCTTGCGTCTCCCAAGACGAAAGGATGTCTGAATCCCCTGTGGAGACCACAGAGAAAGACCTAGTTCCCCACCTCATCGCGACCGGAGGCCTCACATCCTTTGAAAACTCCAGAGGTACGCGGAGATCAGTGCCTCCAAAGGAGACGATGCCTGCCTCCTCGTGAATCTTGATAGGAGTCCCAGGATTCCTGTGGCACGTGGAAAGGGACCATTGGTCTCCCGCCTCAGCTAGAGAGGCGTCCCAATTGCCCTGCCAAGCCTCGAGGAGAATCCCGAGTTGTCCCTCCCAGCTAGGCAGGAGTCCTGACATCGCTGAACAAACACGTGTGTGGAAGGGCCATCCCCGCCGTAACTCGAGAATATACCCCAGGTTCCCGCCGCAACTCGAGAAAAATCATGAGACTTCCCCCTCGTCGCGAGAAGAGGCCCGATTCCCCTGCACTGCGTGCAGAGCAATTCCGTGTTGCACATCACACAGGAAAGGATCCTTGATTTCCTTCATGGCACTCCAGAGAAACCCCAGGAACACTGTTTCAAGGCTAGAGGGATCCTGAGGTCACTGTAGCAACACGAAAGAGCTCCGTGGACCAGAAATCAACTCGAGATGAGAGGTTAGTCCCTGGCTTCGACTCCAGAGGAATACCACCTTACCACAAGCACCTCAAAGGAGGCTTCTCTCAGCTCTAGGTATGTGAGAGGGACCCTGAGTTTGCAGCCTCAAGTGGAATGGACACCCCGATGCCCTGACTCTAAATAAGGCCGGATATCCCTGCAGTGACTTGAATGCAGGCTCGTCTTGCATCTCCCAAGACGAAAGGATGTCTGAATCCCCTGTGGAGACCACAGAGAAAGACCTAGTTCCCCACCTCATCGCGACCGGAGGCCTCACATCCTTTGAAAACTCCAGAGGTACGCGGAGATCAGTGCCTCCAAAGGAGACGATGCCTGCCTCCTCGTGAATCTTGATAGGAGTCCCAGGATTCCTGTGGCACGAGGAAAGGGACCCTTGGTCTCCCGCCTCAGCTGGAGAGGCGTCCCAATTGCCCTGCCAAGCCTCGAGGTGAATCCCGAGTTGTCCCTCGCAACTAGGCAGGAGTCCTGACATCGCTGAACAAACACGTGTGTGGAAGGGCCATCCTCGCCGTAACTCGAGAATTTAACCCAGGTTCCCGCCGCAACTCGAGAAAAATCATGAGACTTCCCCCTCGTCGCGAGAAGAGGCCCGATTCCCCTGCACTGCGTGCAGAGCAATTCCGTGTTGCACATCACACAGGAAACGAGCCTTGATTTCCTTGGTGGCACTCCAGAGAAACTCCAAGAACACTGTTTCAAGGCTAGAGGGATCCTGAGGTCACTGTAGCAACACAAAAGGGCTCCGTGGACCAAGAATCAACTCGAGATGAGAGGTTAGTTCCTGGCTTCGACTCCAGAGGAATACCACCTTACCACAAGCACCTCAAGAGGAGTCTTCTCTCAGCTCTAGGTATGTGAGAGGGACCCTGAGTTTGCAGCCTCAAGTGGAATGGACACCGCGATTCCCTGACTCGAAATAAGGCCGGATATCCCTGCAGTGACTTGAATGCAGGCTCGTCTTGCATCTCCCAAGACGAAAGGATGTCTGAATCCCCTGTGGAGACCACAGAGAAAGACCTAGTTCCCCACCTCATCGCGACCGGAGGCCTCACATCCTTTGAAAACTCCAGAGGTACGCGGAGATCAGTGCCTCCAAAGGAGACGATGCCTGCCTCCTCGTGAATCTTGATAGGAGTCCCAGGATTCCTGTGGCACGTGGAAAGGGACACTTGGTCTCCCGCCTCAGCTGGAGAGGCGTCCCAATGGCCCTGCCAAGCCTCAAGGAGAATCCCGAGTTGTCCCTCGCAACTAGGCAGGAGTTCTGACATCGCTGAACAAACACGTGTGTGGAAGGGCCATCCCCGCCGTAACTCGAGAATTTACCCAAGGTTCCCGCCGCAACTTGAGAAAAACCATGAGACTTCTCCCTCGTCGCGAGAAGAGGCCCGATTCCCCTGCACTGCGTGCAGTGAAATTCCGTGTTGCACATCACACAGGAAAGGAGCCTTGATTTCCTTGATGGCACTCCAGAGAAACCCCAAGAACACTGTTTCAAGGCTAGAGGGATACTGAGGTCACTGTAGCAACACGAAAGGGATCCGTGGACCAAGAATCAACTCGAGATGAGAAGTTAGTCCCTGGCTTCGACTCCAGAGGAATACCACCTTACCACTAGCACCTCAAGAGGAGTCTTCTCTCAGCTCTAGGTATGTGAGAGGGACCCTGATTTTGCAGCCTCAAGTGGAATGGACACCGCTATGCCCTGACTCGAAATAAGGCCGGATATCCCTGCAGTGACTTGAATGCAGGATCGTCTTGCATCTCCCAAGACGAAAGGATGTCTGAATCCCCTGTGGAAACCACAGAGAAAGACCTAGTTAACCACCTCATCGCGACCGGAGGCCTCACATCCTTTGAAAACTCCAGAGGTATGCAGAGATCAGTGCCTCCAAAGGAGACGATGCCTGCCTCCTCGTGAAACTTGATAGGAGTCCCAGGATTCCTGTGGCATGTGGAAAGGGACCCTTGGTGTCCCGACTCGGCTGGAGAGGCGTCCCATTGCCCTGCCAAGCCTCAAGGAGAATCCCGAGTTGTCCCTCGCAACTAGGCAGGAGTCCTGACGTCGCTGAACAAACATGTATGTGGAAGGGCCATCCCCGTCGTAACTCGAGAATATACCCCAGGTTCCCGCCGCAACTCGAGAAAAACCATGAGACTTCTCCCACGCTGCGAGATGAGGCCCGATTCCCCTGCACTGCGTGCAGAGCAATTCCGTGTTGCACATCACACATGAAAGGAGCCTTGATTTCCTTCATGGTACTCCAGTGAAACCCCAAGAACACTGTTTCAAGGCTAGAGGGATCCTGAGGTCACTGTAGCAACATGAAAGAGCTCCGTGGACCAAAAATCAACTCAAGATGAGAGGTTAGTCCCTGGCTTCAACTCCAGGAGAATACCACCTTACCAGAAGCACCTCAAAGGAGGCTTCTCTCAGCTCTAGGTATGTGAGAGGGACCCTGAGTTTGCGGCCTCAAGTGGAATGGACACCACGAGGCCCTGAATCAAAATAAGGCCGGATATCCCTGCAGTGACTTGAATGCAGGCTCGTCTTGCATCTCCCAAGACGAAAGGATGTCTGAGTCCCCTGCGGAGAACACAGAGAAAGACCTAGTTCCCCACCTCATTGCGACCAGAGGTCTGACATCCTTTGAAAACTCCAGAGGTACGCGGAGATCAGTGCCTCCAAAGGAGATGATGCCTGACTCCTCGTGAAACTTGATATGTGTCCCAGGATTTCTGTGGCACGTGCAAAGGGACACTTGGTCTCCCGTCTCAGCTGGAGAGGCGTCCCAATTGCCCTGCCAAGCCTCGAGGTGAATCCCGAGTTGTCCCTCGCAACTAGGCAGGAGTCCTGACGTCGCTGAACAAACACGTGTGTGGAAGGGCCATCCCCGCCGTAACTCGAGAATATACCCCAGGTTCCCGCCGCAACTCGAGAAAAACCATGAGCCTTCCCCCTTGCCACGAGATGAGGCCCGATTCCCCTGCACTGCGTGCAGAGCAATTCCGTGTTGCACATCACACATGAAAGGAGCCTTGATTTCCTTGATGGCACTCCAGAGAAACCCCAAGAACACTGTTTCAAGGCTAGAGGGATCCTGAGGTCACTGTAGCAACACGAAAGAGCTCCGTGGACCAAAAACCAACTCGAGATTAGAGGTTAGTCCCTGGCTTCGACTCCAGAGGAATACCACCTTACCACAAGCACCTCAAGGGGAGGCTTTTCTCAGCTCTAGGTATGTGAGAGGGACCCTGAGTTTGCCCCCTGAAGTGGAATGGACACGGGGATGCCCTGACTCGAAATAAGGCCGGATATCCCTGCAGTGTCTTAAATGCAAGCTCGTCTTGCATCTCCCAATATGAAAGGATGTCTCAATCCCCTGTGGTGACCACAGAGAAAGACCTAGTTCCCCACCTCATCGCGACCGGAGGCCTCACATCCTTTGAAAACTCCAGCGGTACGCGGAGATCAGTGCCTCCAAAGGAGACGATGCCTGACTCCTCGTGAAACTTGAGAGGAGTCCCAGGATTCCTGTGGCACGTGAAAAGGGACCCCTGGTCTCCCGCCTCAGCTGGAGAGGCGTCCCAATTGCCCTGCCAAGCCTCGAGGAGAATCCCGAGTTGTCCTTCGCAAGTAGGCAGGAGTCCTGACGTCGCTGAACAAACACGTGTGTGGAAGGGCCATCCCCGTCGTAACTCGAGAATATACCCCAGGTTCCCGCCGCAACTCGAGAAAAACCATGACACTTCTCCCACGCCGCGAGATGAGGCCTGATTCCCCTCCACTGCGTGCAGAGCAATTCCGTGTTGCACATCACACATGAAAGGATCCTTGATTTCCTTCATGGCACTCCAGAGAAACCCCAAGAACACTGTTTCAAGGCTAGAGGGATCCTGAGGTCATTGTAGCAACACGAAAGAGCTCCGTGGACCAAGAATCAACTCGAGATGAGAGGTTAGTCCCTGGCTTCGCCTCCAGAAGAATGCCACCTTACCACAAGCACCTCAAGAGGAGTCTTCTCTCAGCTCTAGGTATGTGAGAGGGACCCTGAGTTTGTGGCCTCAAGTGGAATGGACTCCGCGATGCCCTGACTCGAAATAAGGCCGGATATCCCTGCAGTGACTTGAATGCAGGCTCGTCTTGCATCTCCCAAGATGAAAGAATGTCTGAATCCCCTGTGGAGACCACAGAGAAAGACCTAGTTCCTTGGTCTAGTTCTGTGAAAAATACCGTTGGTAGCTTGATAGGGATTGCATTGAATCTATAGATTGCTTTCGGTAGAATAGCTATTTTGACAATATTGATTCTTCCAATCCATGAACACGGTATGTTTCTCCATCTGTTTGTGTCCTCTTTGATTTCTTTCATCAGTGTTTTATAGTTTTCTATGTATAGGTCTTTTGTTTCTTTAGGTAGATATACTCCTAAGTATTTTATTCTTTTTGTTGCAATGGTGAATGGTATTGTTTCCTTAATTTCTCTTTCTGTTTTTTCATCGTTAGTATATAGGAATGCAAGGGATTTCTGTGTGTTAATTTTATATCCTGCAACTTTACTATATTCATTGATTAGTTCTAGTAATTTTCTGGTAGAGTCTTTAGGGTTTTCTATATAGAGGATCATGTCATCACAGAACTAGACCAAAGAATTTCACAATTTGTATGGAAATACAAAAAACCTCGAATAGCCAAAGTAATCTTGAAAAAGAAGAATGGAACTGGAGGAATCAACCTGCCTGACTTCAGACTCTACTACAAAGCCACAGTCATCAAGACAGTGTGGTACTGGCACAAAGACAGAAATATAGACCAATGGAACAGAATAGAAAGCCCAGAGATAAATCCACGAACCTATGGACACCTTATCTTTGACAAAGGAGGCAAGGATATACAATGGAAAAAAGACAACCTCTTTAACAAGTGGTGCTGGGAAAACTGGTCAACCACTTGCAAAAGAATGAAACTAGAACACTTTCTAACACCATACACAAAAATAAACTCAAAATGGATTAAAGATCTAAATGTAAGACCAGAAACTATAAAACTCCTAGAGGAGAACATAGGCAAAACACTCTCCGACATAAATCACAGCAAGATCCTCTATGACCCACCTCCCAGAATATTGGAAATAAAAGCAAAACTAAATGGGATCTAATGAAACTTAAAAGCTTTTGCACTACAAAAGAAACTATAAGTAAGGTGAAAAGACAGCCGTCAGATTGGGAGAAAATAATAGCAAATGAAGAAACAGACAAAGGATTAATCTCAAAAATATACAAGCAACTCCTGCAGCTCAATTCCAGAAAAATAAATGACCCAATCCAAAAATGGGCCAGAGAACTAAACAGACATTTCTCCAAAGAAGACATACAGATGGCTAACAAACACATGAAAAGGTGCTCAACATCACTCATTATTAGAGAAATGCAAATCAAAACCACAATGAGGTACCATTACACACCAGTCAGGATGGCTGCTATCCAAAAGTCTACAAGCAATAAATGCTGGAGAGGCTGTGGAGAAAAGGGAACCCTCTTACACTGTTGGTGGGAATGCAAACTAGTACAGCCACTATGGAAAACAGTGTGGAGATTCCTTAAAAAACTGGAAATAGAACTGCCATATTACCCAGCAATACCACTTCTGGGCATACACACTGAGGAAACCAGATCTGAAAGAGACACATGCACCCCAATGTTCATCGCAGCACTGTTTATAATAGCCAGGACATGGAAGCAACCTAGATGCCCATCAGCAGATGAATGGATAAGGAAGCTGTGGTACATATACACCATGGAATTTTACTCAGCCGTCAAAAAGAATTCATTTGAACCAGTCCTAATGAGATGGATGAAACTGCAGCCCCTTATACAGAGTGAAGTAAGCCAGAAAGATAAAGAACATTACAGCATACTAACACATATATATGGAATTTAGAAAGATGGTAACGAGAACCCTATATGCAAAACAGAAAAAGAGACACAGAAATACAGAACAGACTTTTGAACTCTGTGGGAGAAGGTGAGGGTGGGATGTTTCAAAAGAACAGCATGTATACTATCTATGGTGAAACAGATCACCAGCCCAGGTGGGATGCATGAGACAAGTGCTCCGGCCTGGTGCACTGGGAAGACCCAGAGGAATCGGGTGGAGAGGGAGATGGGAGGGGGGATCGGGATGGGGAATAAGTGTAAATCTATGGCTGATTCATATCAATGTATGACAAGACCCACTGAAATGTTGTGAAGTAATTAGCCTCCAACTAATAAAAAAAATTAAAAAAAAAAAAAAGAAAAAAAAAAAAAAAAAGAAAAAAAGACCTAGTTCCCCTCCTCATCGCGACCGGAGGCCTCACATCCTTTGAAAACTGCAGAGGTACGCGGAGATCAGTGCCTCCAAAGGAGACGATGCCTGACTCCTCGTGAAACTTGATAGGAGTCCCAGGATTCCTGTGGCACGTGGAAAGGGACCCTTGGTCTCGCGCCTCAGCTGGAGAGGCGTCCCAATTGCCCTGCCAAGCCTCGAGGAGAATCCCGAGTTGTCCCTCGCAAGTAGGCAGGAGTCCTGACGTCGCTGAACAAACAGGTGTGTGGAAGGGCCATCCCCGTCGTAACTCGAGAATATACCCCAGGTTCCCGCCGCAACTCGAGAAAAACCATGAGACTTCTCCCACGCCGCGAGATGAGGCCCGATTCCCCTGCACTGCGTAAAGAGCAATTCCGTGTTGCACATCACACATGAAAGGATCCTTGATTTCCTTCATGGCACTCCAGAGAAACCCCAAGAACACTGTTTCAAGGCTAGAGGGATCCTGAGGTCACTGTAGCAACACAAAAGAGCTCCGTGGACCAGAAATCAACTCGAGATGAGAGATTAGTCCCTTGCTTCGACTCCAGAGGAATACCACCTTAACACAAGCACCTCAAAGGAGGCTTCTCTCAGCTCTAAGTATGTGAGAGGGACCCTGAGTTTGCGGCCTCAAGTGGAATGGACACCGAAATGCCCTGACTCGAAATAAGGCCGGATATCCCTGCAGTGACTTGAATGCAGGCTCGTCTTGCATCTCCCAAGACGAAAGGATGTCTGAATCTCCTGTGGAGACCACAGAGAAAGACCTAGTTCCCCACCTCATCGCGACCGGAGGCCTCACATCCTTTGAAAACTCCAGCGGTACGCGGAGATCAGTGCCTCCAAAGGAGACGATGCTGACTCCTCTTGAAACTTGATAGGAGTCCCAGGATTCCTGTGGCACATGGAAAGGGACCCTTGGTCTCCCGCCTCAGCTGGAGAGGCGTCCCAATTGCCCTGCCAAGCCTCAAGGAGAATCCCGAGTTGTCCTTCGCAAGTAGGCAGGAGTCCAGACGTCGCTGAACAAACACGTGTGTGGAAGGGCCATCCCCGTCGTAACTCGAGAATATACCCCAGGTTCCCGCCGCAACTCGAGAAAAACCATGAGACTTCTCCCATGCCGCGAGATGAGGCCCGATTCCCCTGCACTGCGTGCAGAGCAATTCCGTGTTGCACATCACACAGGAAACGAGCCTTGATTTCCTTGATGGCACTCCAGAGAAACTCCAAGAACACTGTTTCAAGGCTAGAGGGATCCTGAGGTCACTGTAGCAACACGAAAGAGCTCCATGGACCAAGAATCAACTCGAGATGAGAGGTTAGTCCCTGGCTTCGCCTCCAGAAGAATGCCACCTTACCACAAGCACCTCAAGAGGAGTCTTCTCTCAGCTCTAGGTATGTGAGAGGGACCCTGAGTTTGCGGCCTCAAGTGGAATGGACTCCGCGATGCCCTGACTCGAAATAAGGCCGGTTATCCCGGCAGTGACTTGAATGCAGGCTCGTCTTGCATCTCCCAAGACGAAAGGATGTCTGAATCCCCTGTGGAGACCACAGAGAAAGACCTAGTTCCTTGGTCTAGTTCTGTGAAAAATACCGTTGGTAGCTTGATAGGGATTGCATTGAATCTATAGATTGCTTTCGGTAGAATAGCTATTTTGACAATATTGATTCTTTCAATCCATGAACACGGTATGATTCTCCATCTGTTTGTGTCCTCTTTGATTTGTTTCATCAGTGTTTTATAGTTTTCTATGTATAGGTCTTTTGTTTCTTTAGGTAGATATACTCCTAAGTATTTTATTCTTTTTGTTGCAATGGTGAATGGTATTGTTTCCTTCATTTCTCTTTCTGTTTTTTCATCGTTAGTATATAGGAATGCAAGGGATTTCTGTGTGTTAATTTTATATCCTGCAACTTTACTATATTCATTGATTAGTTCTAGTAATTTTCTGGTAGAGTCTTTAGGGTTTTCTATATAGAGGATCATGTCATCACAGAACTAGACCAAAGAATTTCACAATTTGTATGGAAATACAAAAAACCTCGAATAGCCAAAGTAATCTTGAAAAAGAAGAATGGAACTGGAGGAATCAACCTGCCTGACTTCAGACTCTACTACAAAGCCACAGTCATCAAGACAGTGTGGTACTGGCACAAAGACAGAAATATAGACCAATGGAACAGAATAGAAAGCCCAGAGATAAATCCACGAACCTATGGACACCTTATCTTTGACAAAGGAGGCAAGGATATACAATGGAAAAAAGACAACCTCTTTAACAAGTGGTGCTGGGAAAACTGGTCAACCACTTGCAAAAGAATGAAACTAGAACACTTTCTAACACCATACACAAAAATAAACTCAAAATGGATTAAAGATCTAAATGTAAGACCAGAAACTATAAAACTCCTAGAGGAGAACATAGGCAAAACACTCTCCGACATAAATCACAGCAAGATCCTCTATGACCCACCTCCCAGAATATTGGAAATAAAAGCAAAACTAAACAAATGGGATCTAATGAAACTTAAAAGCTTTTGCACTACAAAAGAAACTATAAGTAAGGTGAAAAGACAGCCGTCAGATTGGGAGAAAATAATAGCAAATGAAGAAACAGACAAAGGATTAATCTCAAAAATATACAAGCAACTCCTGCAGCTCAATTCCAGAAAAATAAATGACCCAATCCAAAAATGGGCCAGAGAACTAAACAGACATTTCTCCAAAGAAGACATACAGATGGCTAACAAACACATGAAAAGGTGCTCAACATCACTCATTATTAGAGAAATGCAAATCAAAACCACAATGAGGTACCATTACACACCAGTCAGGATGGCTGCTATCCAAAAGTCTACAAGCAATAAATGCTGGAGAGGCTGTGGAGAAAAGGGAACCCTCTTACACTGTTGGTGGGAATGCAAACTAGTACAGCCACTATGGAAAACAGTGTGGAGATTCCTTAAAAAACTGGAAATAGAACTGCCATATTACCCAGCAATACCACGTCTGGGCATACACACTGAGGAAACCAGATCTGAAAGAGACACATGCACCCCAATGTTCATCGCAGCACTGTTTATAATAGCCAGGACATGGAAGCAACCTAGATGCCCACCAGCAGATGAATGGATAAGGAAGCTGTGGTACATATACACCATGGAATTTTACTCAGCCGTCAAAAAGAATTCATTTGAACCAGTCCTAATGAGATGGATGAAACTGGAGCCCCTTATACAGAGTGAAGTAAGCCAGAAAGATAAAGAACATTACAGCATACTAACACATATATATGGAATTTAGAAAGATGGTAACGATAACCCTATATGCAAAACAGAAAAAGAGACACAGAAATACAGAACAGACTTTTGAACTCTGTGGGAGAAGGTGAGGGCGGGATGTTTCAAAAGAACAGCATGTATACTATCTATGGTGAAACAGATCACCAGCCCAGGTGGGATGCATGAGACAAGTGCTCCGGCCTGGTGCACTGGGAAGACCCAGAGGAATCGGGTGGAGAGGGAGATGGGAGGGGGGATCGGGATGGGGAATAAGTGTAAATCTATGGCTGATTCATATCAATGTATGACAAGACCCACTGAAATGTTGTGAAGTAATTAGCCTCCAACTAATAAAAAAAATTAAAAAAAAAAAAAAAAGAAAAAAAAAAAAAAGAAAGAAAATCCTAGTTCCCCTCCTCATCGCGACCGGAGGCCTCACATCCTTTGAAAACTCCAGAGGTACGCGGAGATCAGTGCCTCCAAAGGAGACGATGCCTGACTCCTCGTGAAACTTGATAGGAGTCCCAGGATTCCTGTGGCACGTGGAAAGGGACCCTTGGTCTCCCGCCTCAGCTGGAGAGGCGTCCCAATTGCCCTGCCAAGCCTCGAGGAGAATCCCGAGTTGTCCCTCGCAAGTAGGCAGGAGTCCTGACGTCGCTGAACAAACAGGTGTGTGGAAGGGCCATCCCCGTCGTAACTCGAGAATATACCCCAGGTTCCCGCCGCAACTCGAGAAAAACCATGAGACTTCTCCCACGCCGCGAGAAGAGGCCCGATTCCCCTGCACTGCGTAAAGAGCAATTCCGTGTTGCACATCACACATGAAAGGATCCTTGATTTCCTTCATGGCACTCCAGAGAAACCCCAAGAACACTGTTTCAAGGCTAGAGGGATCCTGAGGTCACTGTAGCAACACAAAAGAGCTCCGTGGACCAGAAATCAACTCGAGATGAGAGATTAGTCCCTGGCTTCGACTCCAGAGGAATACCACCTTACCACAAGCACCTCAAAGGAGGCTTCTCTCAGCTCTAAGTATGTGAGAGGGACCCTGAGTTTGCGGCCTCAAGTGGAATGGACACCGAGATGCCCTGACTCGAAATAAGGCCGGATATCCCTGCAGTGACTTGAATGCAGGCTCATCTTGCATCTCCCAAGACGAAAGGATGTCTGAATCTCCTGTGGAGACCACAGAGAAAGACCTAGTTCCCCACCTCATCGCGACCGGAGGCCTCACATCCTTTGAAAACTCCAGCGGTACGCGGAGATCAGTGCCTCCAAAGGAGACGATGCTGACTCCTCTTGAAACTTGATAGGAGTCCCAGGATTCCTGTGGCACGTGGAAAGGGACCCTTGGTCTCCCGCCTCAGCTGGAGAGGCGTCCCAATTGCCCTGCCAAGCCTCAAGGAGAATCCCAAGTTGTCCTTCGCAAGTAGGCAGGAGTCCTGAGGTCGCTGAACAAACACGTGTGTGGAAGGGCCATCCCCGTCGTAACTCGAGAATATACCCCAGGTTCCCGCCGCAACTCGAGAAAAACCATGAGACTTCTCCCATGCCGCGAGATGAGGCCCGATTCCCCTGCACTGCGTGCAGAGCAATTCCGTGTTGCACATCACACAGGAAACGAGCCTTGATTTCCTTGATGGCACTCCAGAGAAACTCCAAGAACACTGTTTCAAGGCTAGAGGGATCCTGAGGTCACTGTAGCAACACGAAAGGGCTCCGTGGACTAAGAATCAACTCGAGATGAGAGGTTAGTCCCTGGCGTCGACTCCAGAGGAATACCACCTTACCACAGGCACCTCAAGAGGAGTCTTCTCTCAGCTCTAGGTATGTGAGAGGGACCCTGAGTTTACAGCCTCAAGTGGAATGGACACCGCGATTCCCTGACTCGAAATAAGGCCGGATATCCCTGCAGTGACTTGAATGCAGGCTCGTCTTGCATCTCCCAAGACGAAAGGATGTCTGAATCCCCTGTGGAGACCACAGAGAAAGACCTAGTTCCCCACCTCATCGCGACCGGAGGCCTCACATCCTTTGAAAACTCCAGAGGTACGCGGAGATCAGTGCCTTCAAAGGAGACGATGCCTGCCTCCTCGTGAAACTTGATAGGAGTCCCAGGATTCCTGTGGCACGTGGAAAGGGACACTTGGTCTCCCGCCTCAGCTGGAGAGGCGTCCCAATTGCCCTGCCAAGCCTCAAGGAGAATCCCGAGTTGTCCCTCGCAACTAGGCAGGAGTCCTGCCGTCGCTGAACAAACATGTGGGTGGAAGTGCCATCCCCGTCGTAACTCGAGAATATACCCCAGGTTCCCGCCGCAACTCGAGAAAAACCATGAGACTTCTCCCACGCCGCGAGATGAGGCCCGATTCCCCTGCACTGCGTGCAGAGCAATTCCGTGTTGCACATCACACATGAAAGGAGCCTTGATTTCCTTGATGGCACTCCAGAGAAACCCCAAGAACACTGTTTCAAGGCTTGAGAGATCCTGAGGTCACTGTAGCAACACGAAAGGGCTCCGTGGACCAAGAATCAACTCGAGATGGGAGGTTAGTCCCTGGCTTCGACTCCAGAGGAATAGCACCTTACCACAAGCACCTCAAGAGGAGGGTTCTCTCAGCTCTAGGTATGTGAGAGGGACCCTGAGTTTGCGGGCTCAAGTGGAATGGACACCCCGATGCCCTGACTCGAAATAAGGCCGGATATCCCTGCAGTGACTTGAATGCAGGCTCGTCTTGCATCTCCCAACACGAACGGATGTCTGAATCCCCTGTGGAGACCACAGAGAAAGACCTAGTTCCCCACCTCATCGCGACCGGAGGCCTCACATCCTTTGAAAACTCCAGAGGTACGCAGAGATCAGTGCCTCCAAAGGAGACGATGCCTGACTCCTCGTGAAACTTGATAGGAGTCCCAGGATTCCTGTGGCACGTGGAAAGGGACCCTTGGTGTCCCGCCTCAGCTGGAGAGGCGTTCCAATTGCCCTGCCAAGCCTCGAGGAGAATCCCGAGTTGTCCCCCGCAACTAGGCAGGTGTCCTGACGTCGCTGAACAAACACGTGGGTGGAAGGGCCATCCCCGTCGTAACTCGAGAATATACCCCAGGTTCCCGCCGCAACTCGAGTAAAACCATGAGCCTACCCCCTCGCCGCGAGATGAGGCCCGATTCCCCTGCACTGCGTGCAGAGCAATTCCGTGTTGCACATCACACATGAAAGGAGCCTTGATTTCCTTGATGGCACTCCAGAGAAACCCCAAGAACACTGTTTCAAGGCTAGAGGGATCCTGAGGTCATTGTAGCAACACGAAAGAGCTCCGTGGACCAAGAATCAACTCCAGATGAGAGGTTCGTCCCTGGCTTCGCCTCCAGAGGAATACCACCTTACCACAAGCACCTCAAGAGGAGTCTTCTCTCAGCTCTAGGTATGTGAGAGGGACCCTGAGTTTGCGGCCTCAAGTGGAATGGACTCCGCGATGCCCTGACTCGAAACAAGGCCGGATATCCCTGCAGTGACTTGAATGCAGGCTCGTCTTGCATCTCCCAAGACGAAAGAATGTCTGAATCCCCTGTGGAGACCACAGAAAAGACCTAGTTCCTTGGTCTAGTTCTGTGAAAAATACCGTTGGTAGCTTGATAGGGATTGCATTGAATCTATAGATTGCTTTCGGTAGAATAGCCATTTTGACAATATTGATTCTTCCAATCCATGAACACGGTATGTTTCTCCATCTGTTTGTGTCCTCTTTGATTTCTTTCATCAGTGTTTTATAGTTTTCTATGTATAGGTCTTTTGTTTCTTTAGGTAGATATACTCCTAAGTATTTTATTCTTTTTGTTGCAATGGTGAATGGTATTGTTTCCTTAATTTCTCTTTCTGTTTTTTCATCGTTAGTATATAGGAATGCAAGGGATTTCTGTGTGTTAATTTTATATCCTGCAACTTTACTATATTCATTGATTAGTTCTAGTAATTTTCTGGTAGAGTCTTTAGGGTTTTCTATATAGAGGATCATGTCATCACAGAACTAGACCAAAGAATTTCACAATTTGTATGGAAATACAAAAAACCTCGAATAGCCAAAGTAATCTTGAAAAAGAAGAATGGAACTGGAGGAATCAACCTGCCTGACTTCAGACTCTACTACAAAGCCACAGTCATCAAGACAGTGTGGTACTGGCACAAAGACAGAAATATAGACCAATGGAACAGAATAGAAAGCCCAGAGATAAATCCACGAACCTATGGACACCTTATCTTTGACAAAGGAGGCAAGGATATACAATGGAAAAAAGACAACCTCTTTAACAAGTGGTGCTGGGAAAACTGGTCAACCACTTGCAAAAGAATGAAACTAGAACACTTTCTAACACCATACACAAAAATAAACTCAAAATGGATTAAAGATCTAAATGTAAGACCAGAAACTATAAAACTCCTAGAGGAGAACATAGGCAAAACACTCTCCGACATAAATCACAGCAAGATCCTCTATGACCCACCTCCCAGAATATTGGAAATAAAAGCAAAACTAAATGGGATCTAATGAAACTTAAAAGCTTTTGCACTACAAAAGAAACTATAAGTAAGGTGAAAAGACAGCCGTCAGATTGGGAGAAAATAATAGCAAATGAAGAAACAGACAAAGGATTAATCTCAAAAATATACAAGCAACTCCTGCAGCTCAATTCCAGAAAAATAAATGACCCAATCCAAAAATGGGCCAGAGAACTAAACAGACATTTCTCCAAAGAAGACATACAGATGGCTAACAAACACATGAAAAGGTGCTCAACATCACTCATTATTAGAGAAATGCAAATCAAAACCACAATGAGGTACCATTACACACCAGTCAGGATGGCTGCTATCCAAAAGTCTACAAGCAATAAATGCTGGAGAGGCTGTGGAGAAAAGGGAACCCTCTTACACTGTTGGTGGGAATGCAAACTAGTACAGCCACTATGGAAAACAGTGTGGAGATTCCTTAAAAAACTGGAAATAGAACTGCCATATTACCCAGCAATACCACTTCTGGGCATACACACTGAGGAAACCAGATCTGAAAGAGACACATGCACCCCAATGTTCATCGCAGCACTGTTTATAATAGCCAGGACATGGAAGCAACCTAGATGCCCATCAGCAGATGAATGGATAAGGAAGCTGTGGGACATATACACCATGGAATTTTACTCAGCCGTCAAAAAGAATTCATTTGAACCAGTCCTAATGAGATGGATGAAACTGCAGCCCCTTATACAGAGTGAAGTAAGCCAGAAAGATAAAGAACATTACAGCATACTAACACATATATATGGAATTTAGAAAGATGGTAACGATAACCCTATATGCAAAACAGAAAAAGAGACACAGAAATACAGAACAGACTTTTGAACTCTGTGGGAGAAGGTGAGGGTGGGATGTTTCAAAAGAACAGCATGTATACTATCTATGGTGAAACAGATCACCAGCCCAGGTGGGATGCATGAGACAAGTGCTCCGGCCTGGTGCACTGGGAAGACCCAGAGGAATCGGGTGGAGAGGGAGATGGGAGGGGGGATCGGGATGGGGAATAAGTGTAAATCTATGGCTGATTCATATCAATGTATGACAAGACCCACTGAAATGTTGTGAAGTAATTAGCCTCCAACTAATAAAAAAAATTAAAAAAAAAAAAAAGAAAAAAAAAAAAAAAGAAAGAAAGACCTAGTACCCCTCCTCATCGCGACCGGAGGCCTCACATCCCTTGAAAATTCCAGAGGTACGCGGAGATCAGTGCCTCCAAAGGAGACGATGCCTGACTCCTCGTGAAACTTGATAGGAGTCCCAGGATTCCTGTGGCACGTGGAAAGGGACCCTTGGTCTCGCGTCTCAGCTGGAGAGGCGTCCCAATTGCCCTGCCAAGCCTCGAGAAGAATCCCGAGTTGTCCCTCGCAACTAGGCAGGAGTCCTGACGTCGCTGAACAAACACGTGTGTGGAAGGGCCATCCCCGTCGTAACTCGAGAATATACCCCAGGTTCCCGCCGCAACTCGAGAAAAACCATGAGCCTTCCCCTTCGCCGCGAGATGAGGCCCGATTCCCCTGCACTGCGTGCAGAGCAATTCCGTGTTGCACATCACACAGGAAAGGAGCCTTGATTTCCTTGATGGCACTCCAGAGAAACCCCAAGAACACTGTTTCAAGGCTAGAGGGATCCTGAGGTCATTGTAGCAACACGAAAGAGCTCCGTGGACCAAGAATCAACTCGAGATGAGAGGTTAGTCCCTGGCTTCGCCTCCAGAAGAATGCCACCTTACCACAAGCACCTCAAGAGGAGTCTTCTCTCAGCTCTAGGTATGTGAGAGGGACCCTGAGTTTGTGGCCTCAAGTGGAATGGACTCCGCGATGCCCTGACTCGAAATAAGGCCGGATATCCCTGCAGTGACTTGAATGCAGGCTCGTCTTGCATCTCCCAAGACGAAAGAATGTCTGAATCCCCTTTGGAGACCACAGAGAAAGACCTAGTTCCTTGGTCTAGTTCTGTGAAAAATACCGTTGGTAGCTTGATAGGGATTGCATTGAATCTATAGATTGCTTTCGGTAGAATAGCTATTTTGACAATATTGATTCTTCCAATCCATGAACACGGTATGTTTCTCCATCTGTTTGTGTCCTCTTTGATTTCTTTCATCAGTGTTTTATAGTTTTCTATGTATAGGTCTTTTGTTTCTTTAGGTAGATATACTCCTAAGTATTTTATTCTTTTTGTTGCAATGGTGAATGGTATTGTTTCCTTAATTTCTCTTTCTGTTTTTTCATCGTTAGTATATAGGAATGCAAGGGATTTCTGTGTGTTAATTTTATATCCTGCAACTTTACTATATTCATTGATTAGTTCTAGTAATTTTCTGGTAGAGTCTTTAGGGTTTTCTATATAGAGGATCATGTCATCACAGAACTAGACCAAAGAATTTCACAATTTGTATGGAAATACAAAAAACCTCGAATAGCCAAAGTAATCTTGAAAAAGAAGAATGGAACTGGAGGAATCAACCTGCCTGACTTCAGACTCTACTACAAAGCCACAGTCATCAAGACAGTGTGGTACTGGCACAAAGACAGAAATATAGACCAATGGAACAGAATAGAAAGCCCAGAGATAAATCCACGAACCTATGGACACCTTATCTTTGACAAAGGAGGCAAGGATATACAATGGAAAAAAGACAACCTCTTTAACAAGTGGTGCTGGGAAAACTGGTCAACCACTTGCAAAAGAATGAAACTAGAACACTTTCTAACACCATACACAAAAATAAACTCAAAATGGATTAAAGATCTAAATGTAAGACCAGAAACTATAAAACTCCTAGAGGAGAACATAGGCAAAACACTCTCCGACATAAATCACAGCAAGATCCTCTATGACCCACCTCCCAGAATATTGGAAATAAAAGCAAAACTAAATGGGATCTAATGAAACTTAAAAGCTTTTGCACTACAAAAGAAACTATAAGTAAGGTGAAAAGACAGCCGTCAGATTGGGAGAAAATAATAGCAAATGAAGAAACAGACAAAGGATTAATCTCAAAAATATACAAGCAACTCCTGCAGCTCAATTCCAGAAAAATAAATGACCCAATCCAAAAATGGGCCAGAGAACTAAACAGACATTTCTCCAAAGAAGACATACAGATGGCTAACAAACACATGAAAAGGTGCTCAACATCACTCATTATTAGAGAAATGCAAATCAAAACCACAATGAGGTACCATTACACACCAGTCAGGATGGCTGCTATCCAAAAGTCTACAAGCAATAAATGCTGGAGAGGCTGTGGAGAAAAGGGAACCCTCTTACACTGTTGGTGGGAATGCAAACTAGTACAGCCACTATGGAAAACAGTGTGGAGATTCCTTAAAAAACTGGAAATAGAACTGCCATATTACCCAGCAATACCACTTCTGGGCATACACACTGAGGAAACCAGATCTGAAAGAGACACATGCACCCCAATGTTCATCGCAGCACTGTTTATAATAGCCAGGACATGGAAGCAACCTAGATGCCCATCAGCAGATGAATGGATAAGGAAGCTGTGGTACATATACACCATGGAATTTTACTCAGCCGTCAAAAAGAATTCATTTGAACCAGTCCTAATGAGATGGATGAAACTGCAGCCCCTTATACAGAGTGAAGTAAGCCAGAAAGATAAAGAACATTACAGCATACTAACACATATATATGGAATTTAGAAAGATGGTAACGATAACCCTATATGCAAAACAGAAAAAGAGACACAGAAATACAGAACAGACTTTTGAACTCTGTGGGAGAAGGTGAGGGTGGGATGTTTCAAAAGAACAGCATGTATACTATCTATGGTGAAACAGATCACCAGCCCAGGTGGGATGCATGAGACAAGTGCTCCGGCCTGGTGCACTGGGAAGACCCAGAGGAATCGGGTGGAGAGGGAGATGGGAGGGGGGATCGGGATGGGGAATAAGTGTAAATCTATGGCTGATTCATATCAATGTATGACAAGACCCACTGAAATGTTGTGAAGTAATTAGCCTCCAACTAATAAAAAAAATTAAAAAAAAAAAAAAGAAAAAAAAAAAAAAAAAAGAAAGAAAGACCTAGTTCCCCTCCTCATCGCGACCGGAGGCCTCACATCCTTTGAAAACTGCAGAGGTACGCGGAGATCAGTGCCTCCAAAGGAGACGATGCCTGACTCCTCGTGAAACTTGATAGGAGTCCCAGGATTCCTGTGGCACGTGGAAAGGGACCCTTGGTCTCGCGCCTCAGCTGGAGAGGCGTCCCAATTGCCCTGCCAAGCCTCGAGGAGAATCCCGAGTTGTCCCTCGCAAGTAGGCAGGAGTCCTGACGTCGCTGAACAAACAGGTGTGTGGAAGGGCCATCCCCGTCGTAACTCGAGAATATACCCCAGGTTCCCGCCGCAACTCGAGAAAAACCATGAGACTTCTCCCACGCCGCGAGATGAGGCCCGATTCCCCTGCACTGCGTAAAGAGCAATTCCGTGTTGCACATCACACATGAAAGGAGCCTTGATTTCCTTCATGGCACTCCAGAGAAACCCCAAGAACACTGTTTCAAGGCTAGAGGGATCCTGAGGTCACTGTAGCAACACAAAAGAGCTCCGTGGACCAGAAATCAACTCGAGATGAGAGATTAGTCCCTTGCTTCGACTCCAGAGGAATACCACCTTACCACAAGCACCTCAAAGGAGGCTTCTCTCAGCTCTAAGTATGTGAGAGGGACCCTGAGTTTGCGGCCTCAAGTGGAATGGACACCGAAATGCCCTGACTCGAAATAAGGCCGGATATCCCTGCAGTGACTTGAATGCAGGCTCGTCTTGCATCTCCCAAGACGAAAGGATGTCTGAATCTCCTGTGGAGACCACAGAGAAAGACCTAGTTCCCCACCTCATCGCGACCGGAGGCCTCACATCCTTTGAAAACTCCAGCGGTACGCGGAGATCAGTGCCTCCAAAGGAGACGATGCTGACTCCTCTTGAAACTTGATAGGAGTCCCAGGATTCCTGTGGCACGTGGAAAGGGACCCTTGGTCTCCCGCCTCAGCTGGAGAGGCGTCCCAATTGCCCTGCCAAGCCTCAAGGAGAATCCCGAGTTGTCCTTCGCAAGTAGGCAGGAGTCCAGACGTCGCTGAACAAACACGTGTGTGGAAGGGCCATCCCCGTCGTAACTCGAGAATATACCCCAGGTTCCCGCCGCAACTCGAGAAAAACCATGAGACTTCTCCCATGCCGCGAGATGAGGCCCGATTCCCCTGCACTGCGTGCAGAGCAATTCCGTGTTGCACATCACACAGGAAACGAGCCTTGATTTCCTTGATGGCACTCCAGAGAAACTCCAAGAACACTGTTTCAAGGCTAGAGGGATCCTGAGGTCACTGTAGCAACACGAAAGAGCTCCATGGACCAAGAATCAACTCGAGATGAGAGGTTAGTCCCTGGCTTCGCCTCCAGAAGAATGCCACCTTACCACAAGCACCTCAAGAGGAGTCTTCTCTCAGCTCTAGGTATGTGAGAGGGACCCTGAGTTTGCGGCCTCAAGTGGAATGGACTCCGCGATGCCCTGACTCGAAATAAGGCCGGTTATCCCGGCAGTGACTTGAATGCAGGCTCGTCTTGCATCTCCCAAGACGAAAGGATGTCTGAATCCCCTGTGGAGACCACAGAGAAAGACCTAGTTCCTTGGTCTAGTTCTGTGAAAAATACCGTTGGTAGCTTGATAGGGATTGCATTGAATCTATAGATTGCTTTCGGTAGAATAGCTATTTTGACAATATTGATTCTTCCAATCCATGAACACGGTATGATTCTCCATCTGTTTGTGTCCTCTTTGATTTGTTTCATCAGTGTTTTATAGTTTTCTATGTATAGGTCTTTTGTTTCTTTAGGTAGATATACTCCTAAGTATTTTATTCTTTTTGTTGCAATGGTGAATGGTATTGTTTCCTTCATTTCTCTTTCTGTTTTTTCATCGTTAGTATATAGGAATGCAAGGGATTTCTGTGTGTTAATTTTATATCCTGCAACTTTACTATATTCATTGATTAGTTCTAGTAATTTTCTGGTAGAGTCTTTAGGGTTTTCTATATAGAGGATCATGTCATCACAGAACTAGACCAAAGAATTTCACAATTTGTATGGAAATACAAAAAACCTCGAATAGCCAAAGTAATCTTGAAAAAGAAGAATGGAACTGGAGGAATCAACCTGCCTGACTTCAGACTCTACTACAAAGCCACAGTCATCAAGACAGTGTGGTACTGGCACAAAGACAGAAATATAGACCAATGGAACAGAATAGAAAGCCCAGAGATAAATCCACGAACCTATGGACACCTTATCTTTGACAAAGGAGGCAAGGATATACAATGGAAAAAAGACAACCTCTTTAACAAGTGGTGCTGGGAAAACTGGTCAACCACTTGCAAAAGAATGAAACTAGAACACTTTCTAACACCATACACAAAAATAAACTCAAAATGGATTAAAGATCTAATTGTAAGACCAGAAACTATAAAACTCCTAGAGGAGAACATAGGCAAAACACTCTCCGACATAAATCACAGCAAGATCCTCTATGACCCACCTCCCAGAATATTGGAAATAAAAGCAAAACTAAACAAATGGGATCTAATGAAACTTAAAAGCTTTTGCACTACAAAAGAAACTATAAGTAAGGTGAAAAGACAGCCGTCAGATTGGGAGAAAATAATAGCAAATGAAGAAACAGACAAAGGATTAATCTCAAAAATATACAAGCAACTCCTGCAGCTCAATTCCAGAAAAATAAATGACCCAATCCAAAAATGGGCCAGAGAACTAAACAGACATTTCTCCAAAGAAGACATACAGATGGCTAACAAACACATGAAAAGGTGCTCAACATCACTCATTATTAGAGAAATGCAAATCAAAACCACAATGAGGTACCATTACACACCAGTCAGGATGGCTGCTATCCAAAAGTCTACAAGCAATAAATGCTGGAGAGGCTGTGGAGAAAAGGGAACCCTCTTACACTGTTGGTGGGAATGCAAACTAGTACAGCCACTATGGAAAACAGTGTGGAGATTCCTTAAAAAACTGGAAATAGAACTGCCATATTACCCAGCAATACCACGTCTGGGCATACACACTGAGGAAACCAGATCTGAAAGAGACACATGCACCCCAATGTTCATCGCAGCACTGTTTATAATAGCCAGGACATGGAAGCAACCTAGATGCCCATCAGCAGATGAATGGATAAGGAAGCTGTGGTACATATACACCATGGAATTTTACTCAGCCGTCAAAAAGAATTCATTTGAACCAGTCCTAATGAGATGGATGAAACTGGAGCCCCTTATACAGAGTGAAGTAAGCCAGAAAGATAAAGAACATTACAGCATACTAACACATATATATGGAATTTAGAAAGATGGTAACGATAACCCTATATGCAAAACAGAAAAAGAGACACAGAAATACAGAACAGACTTTTGAACTCTGTGGGAGAAGGTGAGGGCGGGATGTTTCAAAAGAACAGCATGTATACTATCTATGGTGAAACAGATCACCAGCCCAGGTGGGATGCATGAGACAAGTGCTCCGGCCTGGTGCACTGGGAAGACCCAGAGGAATCGGGTGGAGAGGGAGATGGGAGGGGGGATCGGGATGGGGAATAAGTGTAAATCTATGGCTGATTCATATCAATGTATGACAAGACCCACTGAAATGTTGTGAAGTAATTAGCCTCCAACTAATAAAAAAAATTAAAAAAAAAAAAAAAAAAGAAAAAAAAAAAAAAGAAAGAAAGTCCTAGTTCCCCTCCTCATCGCGACCGGAGGCCTCACATCCTTTGAAAACTCCAGAGGTACGCGGAGATCAGTGCCTCCAAAGGAGACGATGCCTGACTCCTCGTGAAACTTGATAGGAGTCCCAGGATTCCTGTGGCACGTGGAAAGGGACCCTTGGTCTCGCGCCTCAGCTGGAGAGGCGTCCCAATTGCCCTGCCAAGCCTCGAGGAGAATCCCGAGTTGTCCCTCGCAAGTAGGCAGGAGTCCTGACGTCGCTGAACAAACAGGTGTGTGGAAGGGCCATCCCCGTCGTAACTCGAGAATATACCCCAGGTTCCCGCCGCAACACGAGAAAAACCATGAGACTTCTCCCACGCCGCGAGAAGAGGCCCGATTCCCCTGCACTGCGTAAATAGCAATTCCGTGTTGCACATCACACATGAAAGGATCCTTGATTTCCTTCATGGCACTCCAGAGAAACCCCAAGAACACTGTTTCAAGGCTAGAGGGATCCTGAGGTCACTGTAGCAACACAAAAGAGCTCCGTGGACCAGAAATCAACTCGAGATGAGAGATTAGTCCCTGGCTTCGACTCCAGAGGAATACCACCTTACCACAAGCACCTCAAAGGAGGCTTCTCTCAGCTCTAAGTATGTGAGAGGGACCCTGAGTTTGCGGCCTCAAGTGGAATGGACACCGAGATGCCCTGACTCGAAATAAGGCCGGATATCCCTGCAGTGACTTGAATGCAGGCTCATCTTGCATCTCCCAAGACGAAAGGATGTCTGAATCTCCTGTGGAGACCACAGAGAAAGACCTAGTTCCCCACCTCATCGCGACCGGAGGCCTCACATCCTTTGAAAACTCCAGCGGTACGCGGAGATCAGTGCCTCCAAAGGAGACGATGCTGACTCCTCTTGAAACTTGATAGGAGTCCCAGGATTCCTGTGGCACGTGGAAAGGGACCCTTGGTCTCCCGCCTCAGCTGGAGAGGCGTCCCAATTGCCCTGCCAAGCCTCAAGGAGAATCCCGAGTTGTCCTTCGCAAGTAGGCAGGAGTCCTGACGTCGCTGAACAAACACGTGTGTGGAAGGGCCATCCCCGTCGTAACTCGAGAATATACCCCAGGTTCCCGCCGCAACTCGAGAAAAACCATGAGACTTCTCCCATGCCGCGAGATGAGGCCCGATTCCCCTGCACTGCGTGCAGAGCAATTCCGTGTTGCACATCACACAGGAAACGAGCCTTGATTTCCTTGATGGCACTCCAGAGAAACTCCAAGAACACTGTTTCAAGGCTAGAGGGATCCTGAGGTCACTGTAGCAACACGAAAGGGCTCCGTGGACCAAGAATCAACTCGAGATGAGAGGTTAGTCCCTGGCGTCGACTCCAGAGGAATACCACCTTACCACAGGCACCTCAAGAGGAGTCTTCTCTCAGCTCTAGGTATGTGAGAGGGACCCTGAGTTTACAGCCTCAAGTGGAATGGACACCGCGATTCCCTGACTCGAAATAAGGCCGGATATCCCTGCAGTGACTTCAATGCAGGCTCGTCTTGCATCTCCCAAGACGAAAGGATGTCTGAATCCCCTGTGGAGACCACAGAGAAAGACCTAGTTCCCCACCTCATCGCGACCGGAGGCCTCACATCCTTTGAAAACTCCAGAGGTACGCGGAGATCAGTGCCTCCAAAGGAGACGATGCCTGCCTCCTCGTGAAACTTGATAGGAGTCCCAGGATTCCTGTGGCACGTGGAAAGGGACACTTGGTCTCCCGCCTCAGCTGGAGAGGCGTCCCAATTGCCCTGCCAAGCCTCAAGGAGAATCCCGAGTTGTCCCTCGCAACTAGGCAGGAGTCCTGCCGTCGCTGAACAAACATGTGGGTGGAAGTGCCATCCCCGTCGTAACTCGAGAATATACCCCAGGTTCCCGCCGCAACTCGAGAAAAACCATGAGACTTCTCCCACGCCGCGAGATGAGGCCCGTTTCCCCTGCACTGCGTGCAGAGCAATTCAGTGTTGCACATCACACATGAAAGGAGCCTTGATTTCCTTCATGGTACTCCAGAGAAACCCCAAGAACACTGTTTCAAGGCTAGAGGGATCCTGAGGTCACTGTAGCAACATGAAAGAGCTCCGTGGACCAAAACTCAACTCGAGATGAGAGGTTAGTCCCTGGCTTCAACTCCAGGGGAATAACACCTTACCAGAAGCACCTCAAAGGAGGCTTCTCTGAGCTCTAGGTATGTGAGAGGGACCCTGAGTTTGCGGCCTCAAGTGGAATGGACACCACGATGCCCTGACTCAACATAAGGCCATATATCCCTGCAGTGACTTGAATGCAGGCTCGTCTTGCATCTCCCAAGACGAAAGGATGTCTGAATCCCCTGCGGAGAACACAGAGAAAGACGAAATTCCCCACCTCATCGCGACCAGAGGCCTCACATCCTTTGAAAACTCCAGAGGTACGCGGAGATCAGTGCCTCCAAAGGAGACGATGCCTGACTCCTCGTGAAACTTGATAGGAGTCCCAGGATTTCTGTGGCACGTGGAAAGGGACCCTTGGTCTCCCGCCTCAGCTGGAGAGGCGTCCCAATTGCCCTGCCAAGCCTCCAGGTGAATCTCGATTTGTCCCTCGCAACTAGGCAGGAGTCCTGACTTGGCTGAACAAACACGTGTGTGGAAGGGCCATCCCCGCCGTAACTCGAGAATTTACCCCAGGTTCCCGCCGCAACTCGAGAAAAACCATGAGACTTCCCCCTCGCCGGGAGATGAGGCCCGATTCCCCTGCACTGCGTGCAGAGCAATTTCGTGTTGCACATCAAACAGGAAAGGAGCCTTGATTTCCTTCATGGTACTCCAGAGAAACCCCAAGAACACTGTTTCAAGGCTAGAGGGATCCTGAGGTCACTGTAGCAACACGAAAGAGCTCCATGGACCAAGAATCAACTCGAGATGAGAGGTTAGTCCCTGGCTTCGCCTCCAGAAGAATGCCACCTTACCATAAGCACCTCAAGAGGAGTCTTCTCTCAGCTCTAGGTATGTGAGAGGGACCCTGAGTTTGCGGCCTCAAGTGGAATGGACTCCGCGATGCCCTGACTCGAAATAAGGCCGGTTATCCCGGCAGTGACTTGAATGCAGGCTCGTCTTGCATCTCCCAAGACGAAAGGATGTCTGAATCCCCTGTGGAGACCACAGAGAAAGACCTAGTTCCTTGGTCTAGTTCTGTGAAAAATACCGTTGGTAGCTTGATAGGGATTGCATTGAATCTATAGATTGCTTTCGGTAGAATAGCTATTTTGACAATATTGATTCTTCCAATCCATGAACACGGTATGATTCTCCATCTGTTTGTGTCCTCTTTGATTTGTTTCATCAGTGTTTTATAGTTTTCTATGTATATGTCTTTTGTTTCTTTAAGTAGATATACTCCTAAGTATTTTATTCTTTTTGTTGCAATGGTGAATGGTATTGTTTCCTTCATTTCTCTTTCTGTTTTTTCATCGTTAGTATATAGGAATGCAAGGGATTTCTGTGTGTTAATTTTATATCCTGCAACTTTACTATATTCATTGATTAGTTCTAGTAATTTTCTGGTAGAGTCTTTAGGGTTTTCTATATAGAGGATCATGTCATCACAGAACTAGACCAAAGAATTTCACAATTTGTATGGAAATACAAAAAACCTCGAATAGCCAAAGTAATCTTGAAAAAGAAGAATGGAACTGGAGGAATCAACCTGCCTGACTTCAGACTCTACTACAAAGCCACAGTCATCAAGACAGTGTGGTACTGGCACAAAGACAGAAATATAGACCAATGGAACAGAATAGAAAGCCCAGAGATAAATCCACGAACCTATGGACACCTTATCTTTGACAAAGGAGGCAAGGATATACAATGGAAAAAAGACAACCTCTTTAACAAGTGGTGCTGGGAAAACTGGTCAACCACTTGCAAAAGAATGAAACTAGAACACTTTCTAACACCATACACAAAAATAAACTCAAAATGGATTAAAGATCTAAATGTAAGACCAGAAACTATAAAACTCCTAGAGGAGAACATAGGCAAAACACTCTCCGACATAAATCACAGCAAGATCCTCTATGACCCACCTCCCAGAATATTGGAAATAAAAGCAAAACTAAACAAATGGGATCTAATGAAACTTAAAACCTTTTGCACTACAAAAGAAACTATAAGTAAGGTGAAAAGACAGCCGTCAGATTGGGAGAAAATAATAGCAAATGAAGAAACAGACAAAGGATTAATCTCAAAAATATACAAGCAACTCCTGCAGCTCAATTCCAGAAAAATAAATGACCCAATCCAAAAATGGGCCAGAGAACTAAACAGACATTTCTCCAAAGAAGACATACAGATGGCTAACAAACACATGAAAAGGTGCTCAACATCACTCATTATTAGAGAAATGCAAATCAAAACCACAATGAGGTACCATTACACACCAGTCAGGATGGCTGCTATCCAAAAGTCTACAAGCAATAAATGCTGGAGAGGCTGTGGAGAAAAGGGAACCCTCTTACACTGTTGGTGGGAATGCAAACTAGTACAGCCACTATGGAAAACAGTGTGGAGATTCCTTAAAAAACTGGAAATAGAACTGCCATATTACCCAGCAATACCACTTCTGGGCATACACACTGAGGAAACCAGATCTGAAAGAGACACATGCACCCCAATGTTCATCGCAGCACTGTTTATAATAGCCAGGACATGGAAGCAACCTAGATGCCCATCAGCAGATGAATGGATAAGGAAGCTGTGGTACATATACACCATGGAATTTTACTCAGCCGTCAAAAAGAATTCATTTGAACCAGTCCTAATGAGATGGATGAAACTGGAGCCCCTTATACAGAGTGAAGTAAGCCAGAAAGATAAAGAACATTACAGCATACTAACACATATATATGGAATTTAGAAAGATGGTAACGAGAACCCTATATGCAAAACAGAAAAAGAGACACAGAAATACAGAACAGACTTTTGAACTCTGTGGGAGAAGGTGAGGGTGGGATGTTTCAAAAGAACAGCATGTATACTATCTATGGTGAAACAGATCACCAGCCCAGGTGGGATGCATGAGACAAGTGCTCCGGCCTGGTGCACTGGGAAGACCCAGAGGAATCGGGTGGAGAGGGAGATGGGAGGGGGGATCGGGATGGGGAATAAGTGTAAATCTATGGCTGATTCACATCAATGTATGACAAGACCCACTGAAATGTTGTGAAGTAATTAGCCTCCAACTAATAAAAAAAATTAAAAAAAAAAAAAAAGAAAAAAAAAAAAAAAGAAAGAAAGACCTAGTTCCCCTCCTCATCGCGACCGGAGGCCTCACATCCTTTGAAAACTCCAGAGGTACGCGGAGATCAGTGCCTCCAAAGGAGACGATGCCTGACTCCTCGTGAATTTTGATAGGACTCCCACGATTCCTGTGGCACGTGGAAAGGGACACTTGGTCTCCCGCCTCAACGGGAGAAGCGTCCCAATTGCCCTGCCAAGCCTCAAGGAGAATCCCGAGTTGTCCCTGGCAACTAGGCAGGAGTCGTGACGTCGCTGAACAAACACGTGTGTGGAAGGGCCATCTCCGTCGTAACTCGAGAATATACCCCAGGTTCCCGCCGCAACTCGAGAAAAACCATGAGACTTCTCCCACGCCGCGAGAAGAGGCCCGATTCCCCTGCACTGCGTGCAGAGCAATTCCGTGTTGCACATTACACATGAAAGGATCCTTGATTTCCTTCATGGCACTCCAGAGAAACCCCAAGAACACTGTTTCAAGGCTAGAGGGATCCTGAGGTCACTGTAGCAACACGAAAGAGCTCCGTGGACCAGAAATCAACTCGAGATGAGAGATTAGTCCCTGGCTTCGACTCCAGAGGAATACCACCTTACCACAAGCACCTCAAAGGAGGCTTCTCTCAGCTCTAAGTATGTGAGAGGGACCCTGAGTTTGCGGCCTCAAGTGGAATGGACACCGAGATGCCCTGACTCGAAATAAGGCCGGATATCCCTGCAGTGACATGAATGCAGGCTCATCTTGCATCTCCCAAGACGAAAGGATGTCTGAATCCCCTGTGGAGACCACAGAGAAAGACCTAGTTCCCCACCTCATTGCGACCGGAGGCCTCACATCCTTTGAAAACTCCAGCGGTACGCGGAGATCAGTGCCTCCAAAGGAGGCGATGCCTGACTCCTCTTGAAACTTGATAGGAGTCCCAGGATTCCTGTGGCACGTGGAAAGGGACCCTTGGTCTCCCGCCTCAGCTGGAGAGGCGTCCCAATTGCCCTGCCAAGCCTCAAGGAGAATCCCGAGTTGTACCTCACAACTAGGCAGGAATCCTGACGTCGCTGAACAAACACGTGTGTGGAAGAGCCATCCCCGTCGAAACTCGAGCATATACCCCAGGTTCCCGCCGCAACTCGAGAAAAACCATGAGACTTCCCCCTCGCCGCGAGATCAGTCCCGATTCCCCGGCACTAAGTGCAGAGCAATTCCGTGTTGCACATCACACATGAAAGGAGCCTTGATTTCCTTGATGGCACTCCAGAGAAACCCCAAGAACACTGTTTCAAGGCTAGAGGGATCCTGAGGTCACTGTAGCAACACGAAAGGGCTCCGTGGACTAAGAATCAACTCGAGATGAGAGGTTAGTCCCTGAGATCAACTCCAGAGGAATACCACCTTACCACAAGCACCTCAAGAGGAGTCTTCTTTCAGCTCTAGGTATGTGAGAGGGACCCTGAGTTTGTGGCCTCAAGTATAATGGACACCCCGATGCCCTGACTCGAAGTAAGGCCAGATATCCCTGCAGTGACTTGAATGCAGGCTCGTCTTGCATCTCCCAAGACGACAGGATGTCTGAATCCCCTGTGGAGACCACAGAGAAAGACCTAGTTCCCCACCTCATCGCGACCGGAGGCCTCACATCCTTTGAAAACTCCAGAGGTACGCGGAGATCAGTGCCTCCAAAGGAGACGATGCCTGCCTCCTCGTGAAACTTGATAGGAGTCCCAGGATTCCTGTGGCACGTGGAAAGGAACCCTTGGTCTCCCGCCTCAGCTGGAGAGGCATCCCAATTGCCCTGGCAAGCCTCGAGGAGAGTCCCGAGCTGTACCTCACAACTAGACAGGAATCCTGACGTCGCTGAACAAACACGTGTGTGGAAGAGCCATTCCCGTCGTAACTCGAGTATATACCCCAGATTCCCGCCGGAACTCGAGAAAACCGATGAGACTTCCCCCTCGCCGCGAGATGAGGCCCGATTCCCCTGCACTGCGTGCAGAGCAATTCCGTGTTGCACATCGCACATGAAAGGAGCCTTGATTTCCTTGATGGCACTCCAGAGAAACCCCAAGAACACTGTTTCAAGGCTAGAGGGATCCTGAGGTCACTGTAGCAACACGAAAGAGCTCCGTGGACCAAGAATCAACTCGAGATGAGAGGTTTGTCCCTGAGTTCGACTCCAGAGGAATACCACCTTACCACAAGCACCGCAAGAGGAGTCTTCTCTCAGCTCTAGGTATGTGAGAGGGACCCTGAGTCTCCGGCCTCAAATGCAATGGACTCCGCGATGCCCTGACTCGAAATAAGGCCGGATATCCCGGCAGTGACTTGAATGCAGGCTCGTCTTGCATCTCCCATGACGAAAGAATGTCTGAATCCCCTGTGGAGACCACAGAGAAAGACCTAGTTCCTTGGTCTAGTTCTGTGAAAATCACCGTTGGTAGTTTGATAGGGATTGCATTGAATCTATAGATTGCTTTCGGTAGAATAGCTATTTTGACAATATTGATTCTTCCATTCCATGAACACGGTATGATTCTCCATCTGTTTGTGTCCTCTTTGATTTCTTTCATCAGTGTTTTATAGTTTTCTATGTATAGGTCTTTTGTTTCTTTAGGTAGATATACTCCTAAGTATTTTATTCTTTTTGTTGCAATGGTGAATGGTATTGTTTCCTTCATTTCTCTTTCTGTTTTTTCATCGTTAGTATATAGGAATGCAAGGGATTTCTGTGTGTTAATTTTATATCCTGCAACTTTACTATATTCATTGATTAGTTCTAGTAATTTTCTGGTAGAGTCTTTAGGGTTTTCTATATAGAGGATCATGTCATCACAGAACTAGACCAAAGAATTTCACAATTTGTATGGAAATACAAAAAACCTCGAATAGCCAAAGTAATCTTGAAAAAGAAGAATGGAACTGGAGGAATCAACCTGCCTGACTTCAGACTCTACTACAAAGCCACAGTCATCAAGACAGTGTGGTACTGGCACAAAGACAGAAATATAGACCAATGGAACAGAATAGAAAGCCCAGAGATAAATCCACGAACCTATGGACACCTTATCTTTGACAAAGGAGGCAAGGATATACAATGGAAAAAAGACAACCTCTTTAACAAGTGGTGCTGGGAAAACTGGTCAACCACTTGCAAAAGAATGAAACTAGAACACTTTCTAACACCATACACAAAAATAAACTCAAAATGGATTAAAGATCTAAATGTAAGACCAGAAACTATAAAACTCCTAGAGGAGAACATAGGCAAAACACTCTCCGACATAAATCACAGCAAGATCCTCTATGACCCACCTCCCAGAATATTGGAAATAAAAGCAAAACTAAACAAATGGGATCTAATGAAACTTAAAAGCTTTTGCACTACAAAAGAAACTATAAGTAAGGTGAAAAGACAGCCGTCAGATTGGGAGAAAATAATAGCAAATGAAGAAACAGACAAAGGATTAATCTCAAAAATATACAAGCAACTCCTGCAGCTCAATTCCAGAAAAATAAATGACCCAATCCAAAAATGGGCCAGAGAACTAAACAGACATTTCTCCAAAGAAGACATACAGATGGCTAACAAACACATGAAAAGGTGCTCAACATCACTCATTATTAGAGAAATGCAAATCAAAACCACAATGAGGTACCATTACACACCAGTCAGGATGGCTGCTATCCAAAAGTCTACAAGCAATAAATGCTGGAGAGGCTGTGGAGAAAAGGGAACCCTCTTACACTGTTGGTGGGAATGCAAACTAGTACAGCCACTATGGAAAACAGTGTGGAGATTCCTTAAAAAACTGGAAATAGAACTGCCATATTACCCAGCAATACCACTTCTGGGCATACACACTGAGGAAACCAGATCTGAAAGAGACACATGCACCCCAATGTTCATCGCAGAACTGTTTATAATAGCCAGGACATGGAAGCAACCTAGATGCCCATCAGCAGATGAATGGATAAGGAAGCTGTGGGACATATACACCATGGAATTTTACTCAGCCGTCAAAAAGAATTCATTTGAACCAGTCCTAATGAGATGGATGAAACTGGAGCCCCTTATACAGAGTGAAGTAAGCCAGAAAGATAAAGAACATTACAGCATACTAACACATATATATGGAATTTAGAAAGATGGTAACGAGAACCCTATATGCAAAACAGAAAAAGAGACACAGAAATACAGAACAGACTTTTGAACTCTGTGGGAGAAGGTGAGGGTGGGATGTTTCAAAAGAACAGCATGTATACTATCTATGGTGAAACAGATCACCAGCCCAGGTGGGATGCATGAGACAAGTGCTCCGGCCTGGTGCACTGGGAAGACCCAGAGGAATCGGGTGGAGAGGGAGATGGGAGGGGGGATCGGGATGGGGAATAAGTGTAAATCTATGGCTGATCCATATCAATGTATGACAAGACCCACTGAAATGTTGTGAAGTAATTAGCCTCCAACTAATAAAAAAAATTAAAAAAAAAAAAAAAAAAAGAAAGACCTAGTTCCCCTCCTCATCGCGACCGGAGGCCTCACATCCTTTGAAAACTCCAGAGGTACGCGGAGATCAGTGCCTCCAAAGGAGACGATGCCTGGCTCTTCGTGAAACTTGATAGGAGTCCCAGGATTCCTGTGGCACGTGGAAAGGAACACTTGGTCTCGCGCCTCAGCTGGAGAGCCGTCCCAATTGCCCTGCCAAGCCTCGAGGAGAATCCCGAGTTGTCCCTCGCAAGTAGGCAGGAGTCCTGACGTCGCTGAACAAACACGTGTGTGGAAGGGCCATCCCCGTCGTAACTCGAGAATATACCCCAGGTTCCCGCCGCAACTCGAGAAAAACCATGAGACTTACCCCTCGTCGCGAGAAGAGGCCTGATTCCCCTGTACTGCGTGCAGAGCAATTCCGTGTTGCACATCACACAGGAAAGGAGCCTTGATTTCCTTGATGGCACTCCAGAGAAACCCCAAGAACACTGTTTCAAGGCTAGAGGGATCCTGAGGTCACTGTAGCAACACGAAAGGGCTCCGTGGACCAAGAATCAACTCGAGATGAGAGGTTAGTACCTGGCTTCGACTCCAGAGGAATAGCACCTTACTGCACGCACCTCAAGAGGAGGCTTCTCTCAGCTCTAGGTATGTGAGTGGGACCCTGAGTTTGCAGCCTCAAGTGGAATGGACACCCCGATGCCCTGACTCGAAATAAGGCCGGATATCCCTGCAGTGACTTGAATGCAGGCTCGTCTTGCATCTCCCAAGACAAAAGGATGTCTGAATCCCCTGTGGAGACCACAGAGAAAGACCTAGTTCCCCACCTCATCGCGACCGGAGGCCTCACATCCTTTGAAAACTCCAGAGGTACGCGGAGATCAGTGCCTCCAAAGGAGACGATGCCTGACTTCTCGTGAAACTTGATAGGAGTCCCAGGATTCCTGTGGCACGTGGAAAGGGACCCTTGGTCTCCCGCCTCAGCTGGAGAGGCATCCCAATTGCCCTGGCAATCCTCGAGGAGAATCCCGAGCTGTACCTCACAACTAGACAGGAATCCTGACGTCGCTGAACAAACACGTGTGTGGAAGAGCCATTCCTTTCGTAACTCGAGCATATACCCCAGGTTCCCGCCGCAACTCGAGAAAACCGATGAAACTTCCCCCTCGCCGCGAGATGAGGCCCGATTCCCCTGCACTGAGTGCAGAGCAATTCCGTGTTGCACATCACACAGGAAAGGAGCCTTGATTTCCTTGATGGCACTCCAGAGAAACCCCAAGAACACTGTTTCAAGGCTAGAGGGATCCTGAGGTCACTGTAGCAACACGAAAGAGCTCCGTGGACCAAGAATCAACTCGAGATGAGAGGTTTGTCCCTGAGTTCGACTCCAGAGGAATACCACCTTACCACAAGCACCTCAAGAGGAGTCTTCTCTCAGCTCTAGGTATGTGAGAGGGACCCTGAGTTTGCGGCCTCAAATGCAATGGACTCCGCGATGCCCTGACTCGAAATAAGGCCGGATATCCCGGCAGTGACTTGAATGCAGGCTCGTCTTGCATCTCCCAGGACGAAAGAATGTCTGAATCCCCTGTGGAGACCACAGAGAAAGACCTAGTTCCTTGGTCTAGTTCTGTGAAAAATACCGTTGGTAGCTTGATAGGGATTGCATTGAATCTATAGATTGCTTTCGGTAGAATAGCTATTTTGACAATATTGATTCTTCCAATCCATGAACACGGTATGATTCCCCATCTGTTTGTGTCCTCTTTGATTTCTTTCATCAGTGTTTTATAGTTTTCTATGTATAGGTCTTTTGTTTCTTTAGGTAGATATACTCCTAAGTATTTTATTCTTTTTGTTGCAATGGTGAATGGTATTGTTTCCTTCATTTCTCTTTCTGTTTTCTCATCGTTAGTATATAGGAATGCAAGGGATTTCTGTGTGTTAATTTTATATCCTGCAACTTTACTATATTCATTGATTAGTTCTAGTAATTTTCTGGTAGAGTCTTTAGGGTTTTCTATATAGAGGATCATGTCATCACAGAACTAGACCAAAGAATTTCACAATTTGTATGGAAATACAAAAAACCTCGAATAGCCAAAGTAATCTTGAAAAAGAAGAATGGAACTGGAGGAATCAACCTGCCTGACTTCAGACTCTACTACAAAGCCACAGTCATCAAGACAGTGTGGTACTGGCACAAAGACAGAAATATAGACCAATGGAACAGAATAGAAAGCCCAGAGATAAATCCACGAACCTATGGACACCTTATCTTTGACAAAGGAGGCAAGGATATACAATGGAAAAAAGACAACCTCTTTAACAAGTGGTGCTGGGAAAACTGGTCAACCACTTGCAAAAGAATGAAACTAGAACACTTTCTAACACCATACACAAAAATAAACTCAAAATGGATTAAAGATCTAAATGTAAGACCAGAAACTATAAAACTCCTAGAGGAGAACATAGGCAAAACACTCTCCGACATAAATCACAGCAAGATCCTCTATGACCCACCTCCCAGAATATTGGAAATAAAAGCAAAACTAAACAAATGGGATCTAATGAAACTTAAAAGCTTTTGCACTACAAAAGAAACTATAAGTAAGGTGAAAAGACAGCCGTCAGATTGGGAGAAAATAATAGCAAATGAAGAAACAGACAAAGGATTAATCTCAAAAATATACAAGCAACTCCTGCAGCTCAATTCCAGAAAAATAAATGACCCAATCCAAAAATGGGCCAGAGAACTAAACAGACATTTCTCCAAAGAAGACATACAGATGGCTAACAAACACATGAAAAGGTGCTCAACATCACTCATTATTAGAGAAATGCAAATCAAAACCACAATGAGGTACCATTACACACCAGTCAGGATGGCTGCTATCCAAAAGTCTACAAGCAATAAATGCTGGAGAGGCTGTGGAGAAAAGGGAACCCTCTTACACTGTTGGTGGGAATGCAAACTAGTACAGCCACTATGGAAAACAGTGTGGAGATTCCTTAAAAAACTGGAAATAGAACTGCCATATTACCCAGCAATACCACTTCTGGGCATACACACTGAGGAAACCAGATCTGAAAGAGACACATGCACCCCAATGTTCATCGCAGCACTGTTTATAATAGCCAGGACATGGAAGCAACCTAGATGCCCATCAGCAGATGAATGGATAAGGAAGCTGTGGGACATATACACCATGGAATTTTACTCAGCCGTCTGCAGGGAGCCGGCCTGAATGTACAGGCCCCTTACGGCCCTAAGAGAGATCAAAAGGTCTCTCTTTGTCCTGCCACCCCTTCTTGTTAAAGTATAGACTGACATTTGTCTCCTTCAGGGAAAAAACACACCGGTGACCTTTTTGCCTGTTTTTCTGGTGCTGATAAGCTCATCATGCCTGAAACCTGTTTTCCATCTAATGTTCTATTGATGAAGCCTGTTTTCTATCTAATGTTCTAATGATCTTAATCATGTTGGGCGCTAGGGTAATTAATGCTTTACTGATCTTGAGTGTGGGAATTTAAAACATCTGTAGCTCTGCACGTATGCAAAACCCTCGATCTATTCTTAGTAACTCCTGTTAGCATATATATAGGTGTGGTATTCTTCAATAAAGTTGGCGGAGTCAGACGCAAGCAGACTCCGTCCCTCTCAACCCCATCTTTCTCTTTCTGAGTCTTCTTTTTCCTAGGTACTCTGGTAATTGCATTCTTGACCAGTTCGTTTGCCGGCAGGCTCCGGCATAGTGGCGCCCGAACAGGGACGGGAACGGATTCCAGCGTACAGCCACCCGAAGAAAAAAAGTTGTCCCGCGGGAAGTAGAAAGGTATATATGAGGTAAAAAAGTATCTACGAGTACAGGTATTGTGGATGATTGCGAGTGGAGAGGGTATAGTTGAGAGTAAAACTCATGGGGCAAAATAATAGTAGACAGCTCTTAGTTTCTACTCTAAAAACTGTTATAAAGCTAGAGGAGTTTCAGTGTCTAAACGGAAAAACTTATAATACCCAAATGTTTGAATGCTCCCCAAAGGGTAGCGGAGCACATATATGACTCCCCAATAATCCCAGGTCCTAGAAAAAAAAATAACAATGAGACTATTGTTCTTGAGCAAGATTCTGATTCCGAACTTTCCCATGAAGACCGAGACAATTTAGAAGAGCAGGCTTTTGAGTATAATAAAGAAAATTGGGATGCCTTTATAGTAACTAAACACAAAAATAAAGATAAAGGCTCCCCTTTTTCTGAACTTAAAGATATGTTAACATCCATATCTCAGAGCATAGAACAACTAGACTTGTTACCTTTGGACATGTTAACGGAGGAAAGAGCATTTAGAGATCTTAATCAGCAGTTAAACTATCCTGAACAAGCCTACCCACAGATTAATGAAGTGGCGCTAAAAGCGTGGAAAAAACTCCCTGCCTCAAATAGAAAGACTGAAGATTTATCAAAAATTAGGCAAGGACCTGACGAACCTTATCAGGATTTCGTCGCTCGGTTACTTGATGCTGTGTCTAAAATTATTGGAGATGAAGAAGCTGGCACTCTTGTAACTAAACAGATGGCATATGAAAATGCAAATGCTGCTTGCCAGGCTGCTTTGAGACCTTATAGAAGAAAGGGGGGTTTAACAGATTATATAAGAATTTGTGCTGATATTGGCCCTTCCTATCTTCAGGGATTATCTATGGCTGCTGCTATCCAGGGAAAAACTATCAAGGAAATTTTATATCAACAGATTAAGAACAAGGGTGGTGTGAAAAAGGGAGCGCCTCCCTGTAGTTGCTTTTCGTGTGGACAACTGGGACATCGTATGGCCCAATGTCCTAAGAAAAATAATTTAGATAGTACAAAGAATCCTGATGTATGTCCCAGATGCAAAAAAGGAAGACATTGGCCCAGGGACTGTAGATCAAAAATGAATATAGAAGGCAAACTTCTTCCTCCACAGTCGGGAAACTGGGTGAGGGGCCAGCCCCAGGCCCCAAAACAATGTTATGGGGCACTTCAGACCGAGCCTCAGTCAAATCTAATCGACCCGGCATTAAAAGCCTTTTCCGAGCCACCCCAGGCAGCGCAGGATTGGACTTGTGTGCCACCACCCACACAGTATTAACACCTGATATGGGAATGCAAGCCATTCCAACTGGAGTTTTCGGGCCGTTACCAAAAGGAACTGTAGGACTAATTATTGGTAGAAGTAGTTGGACTATGAAAGGGTTGTCAGTGTCCCCAGGGGTGATTGATGCAGACTACACAGGGGAACTTAAAATTATGGCCCATGCACCTTCAAATATAATTAGCATTCCCACCAATCAACGAATAGCACAATTGGTTTTGCTACCTCTTCATTTAGAGGGGAAAACTGCTTCTAAACGAGAACGAAAGACTGATGGTTTTGGCTCTTCTGATGTATATTGGGTGCAGTCCATTTCTGCTGAGCGTCCCAAACTAGATCTTTTTATTGAAAATAAATTTACAGGGATCTTCGATACTGGTGCGGATGTGTCAGTTATAGCTGAAGAGCATTGGCCTCAGCATTGGCCCAAACAGGAGGCCTTTTCCATCTTACGGGGAATAGGACAATCTCAAAATCCACAGCAGAGCAGCAGTATCCTACATTGGAGAGACTCTGAAGGACATGAGGGAGATTTTCAACCTTTCATTCTCCCTCATCTCCCGGTTAATTTATGGGGAAGAGATGTAATGCAACAAATGGGGGTTTATATTTTTGCTCCAAATCAGATTATTTCTGAGATGATGATGAATCAAGGGTTACTTCCCCAGCAGGGGCTAGGAAGAAATAATCAAGGTATTACCCAACCAGTTATGCCTATTTCTAAATCTTCTAGATCTGGATTAGGTTGTTTTTAATGGGGGTTACTGATTCTCCTGTAATCCATGCAGACCCAATCAGTTGGAAATCTGATGAACCTGTCTGGGTTAATCAGTGGCCCCTGACTAAAGAGAAAATTTCTGCAGCTGAGCAATTGATACAGGAGCAGTTGCAATTAGGACATATTGAGCCATCTAACTCCCCTTGGAATTCCCCCATATTTGTTATTAAAAAGTCTGGCAGGTGGAGGTTGTTACAAGACCTTCGCAAAGTTAATGAAACTATGGTGGTTATGGGACCACTCCAGCCCGGCTTGCCATCACCTGCTGGGATACCACGTGCAACCTATAAAATAATTATAGATTTAAAAGATTGTTTTTACACAATACTTCTACATCCTAATGATTGTCATCGCTTTGCTTTTAGTATTCCCTCTACAAATTTTAAACAGCCTGCACGAAGATATCATTGGAAAGTCCTTCCACAGGGCATGGCTAACAGCCCTACACTTTGTCAAAAATTTGTTGATCAGGCAATTGACCCCGTTCGAAAGACTTATCCTGAAGTTTATTTGGTTCATTATATGGATGACATTTTACTTGCTCATTGTATGGAGGGTATTCTTTTGCAAGCGTATGACTTACTATTGCTTCAATTAACTAAATTTGGATTGCAAATTGCTTCTGAAAAAATACAACGATCCCCGCCGTTTTCTTATTTGGGGTTTAGGTTAGAGGGAGAAGCCTTTCGAACGCAGAAACTTCAGATTCGAAAAGATAATCTGAAGACTTTAAATGACTTTCAGAAATTATTAGGGGACATAAATTGGATCCGTCCCTATCTAAAATTGACCACTGGAGAATTGAAGCCTTTGTTTGATATTTTAAAAGGATCCACTGACCCTTCTTCCCCTAGAACACTAAACGATGAGGGGCGAGCTGCTCTGGCCTTAGTAGAACAGGCCCTCTCTCAGCATTCTGCTACCTACTGTGACTTTTCTCGATCGTGGGGATTATATGTGTTTCCCTCGAAACATACTCCAACGGCAGTGTTATATCAAGATGCCCCTTTACATTGGATCCACTTGCCTGTATCGCCTTCAAAAGTTCTTACTCCTTTCTTTGATTTTATTAGCCTCCTTGTAGCCAAAGGAAGATGTCTTTCCAGAGGAATGCTGGGGGCCGATCCTACTTACATTTATGTGCCTTATACTAAAGAACAACAGGAATGGCTTTTTCAGTTTAATGATTCATGGGCTTTAGCTTTTGATTCTTTTACAGGACAGATTATCAATTATTTACCTCCTGACAAAGTTTTACATTTTGCTAGTCAACATTCATTTATCATCCCCAAAAATGTTTCCAATTCCCCTATCCAAAATGCACTAACTGTTTTTACTGATGGATCTTCTAATGGAATTGCTGCTTTTGTGGTTAATAATACTTCTTTTTCCTGGCAGACTGGATATACCTCTGCTCAAGAAGTCGAACTTTCAGCGGTTCACAAAGTCTGTTCTCAATATCTCTTACAGCCTTTTGTTTACGGATAGTAAATATATTGTTCATGCTTTACAATATATAGAAACTGTTCCCTTCATTTCCACTACTAATTCTAATATTCAGTATTTACTGCGCTCAATTCAATCTCTTCTTCAACAGCGTGCCTCACCTTGCTTTTTTTGGGCATTTATGCGCCCATACCGGGCTTCCTGGACCTTTATCTATGGGAAATCAAATAGCCGATTCTCATACTCGAGCCCTTCTTTCACAGGTAGATGCAGCACAACAATCACATGCCTTACATCATCAAAATAGCAATACCCTTCGTTTGCAATTTCAAATCCCTCGAGAAACTGCCCGACAGATTGTTAAATCTTGTTCTGTTTGTCCTCAGTTTCTTCCAGTCCCTCATCTAGGTGTCAATCCTCGTGGACTCTTACCTAATCACCTTTGGCAGATGGATGTCACTCATGTTCCTTCCTTTGGTCGCTTAAAATATGTTCATGTATCTATTGACACATTTTCAGGTTATATCGTGGCTTCCCTACAAACTGGCGAAGCTGCAAAACATTCCATTTCACATTGTCTGTATGCCTTCTCTATTTTAGGTACACCAAAAATTATAAAAACTGACAATGGCCCCGGTTACATTTCCTCTGCTTTTAAGACTTTTTGTTCCTCCTTTTCTATTACCTTAAAAACAGGAATTCCATATAATCCCCAGGGCCAAGGCATCGTCGAGCGCGCCAATCAGATCTTGAAATTGCAGCTACAAAAAATACAAAAGGGGGAGCTCTACCCTCTTTTACCTCGAAATTATCTTAATCATGCTTTATATATTTTAAATTTTTTAATTTTAGATAAAGAAGGACACTCAGCTGCCCAGAGATTTTGGGACCCTCAAATCTCTAGTAAGAAACCAATGGTATTATGGAAAGACCCATTAGACAATTCATGGCATGGTCCGGATCCAGTATTAATTTGGGGGAGGGGTTATGTATGTGTTTTTCCACAGGATGCCGAAACACCGCGCTGGCTCCCGGAAAGGCTGGTACGCCAGACGGAGAAGATCACTGAACCAGCAAGTGAGTCGGCTGTCTCTACAGCAGAGAAATGCATTCCCGACAGCTCAGCAGATGCATGAGTTCATCTTACAAGCAAGAAGGATGGCCGCTGACACTGCTGAACCCCGATCTGCTCTGGCCTATATTGTTCTTGCATTGGCATGTGCAGTAATTGGTCAAGCTTTCCCCCAGTGCTCCTGATTGATTTGAAGGAGATTATTGTCAAGTTTGGGACGAATATTTCTGGATGACCCCTGAAAAAGGACAGCTACTGACCCCTGCCGACATTTGCTGGGAGCAAAAGACTCATATACCAACATTTGAAGACCGAACACTCCCAGGAAACCTGATGAAACATATGGGACTCTTACCTACCTACAAATGTAAAATTGTGATAGATGTGACGTTTGAATACTAATAAGTCCTTTGTGTGGCCTAGGTTAGACTAGGAACAATAATCCTGGTATAAGATGAATAGCTCCTAACAATACCCGATGGGTTTGTGGAAATAACCTTTGGCCACTGCATTTGTCAATGTATATCTGAGATGATATGTTTTCTCATTTACAGGCACAACGGGTTCCCCTGAGGGAGACATATTTGCCAATAGTTTAAAGAAAAGGGGGAGTTGCAGGGAGCCGGCCTGAATGTACAGGCCCCTTACGGCCCTAAGAGAGATCAAAAGGTCTCTCTTTGTCCTGCCACCCCTTCTTGTTAAAGTATAGACTGGCATTTGTCTCCTTCAGGGAAAAAACACACCGGTGACCTTTTTGCCTGTTTTTCTGGTGCTGATAAGCTCATCATGCCTGAAACCTGTTTTCCATCTAATGTTCTATTGATGAAGCCTGTTTTCTATCTAATGTTCTAATGATCTTAATCATGTTGGGCGCTAGGGTAATTAATGCTTTACTGATCTTGAGTGTGGGAATTTAAAACATCTGTAGCTCTGCACGTATGCAAAACCCTCAATCTATTCTTAGTAACTCCTGTTAGCATATATATAGGTGTGGTATTCTTCAATAAAGTTGGCGGAGTCAGACGCAAGCAGACTCCGTCCCTCTCAACCCCATCTTTCTCTTTCTGAGTCTTCTTTTTCCTAGGTACTCTGGTAATTGCGTTCTTGACCAGTTCGTTTGCCGGCAGGCTCCGGCAGCCGTCAAAAAGAATTCATTTGAACCAGTCCTAATGAGATGGATGAAACTGGAGCCCCTTATACAGAGTGAAGTAAGCCAGAAAGATAAAGAACATTACAGCATACTAACACATATATATGGAATTTAGAAAGATGGTAACGATAACCCTATATGCAAAACAGAAAAAGAGACACAGAAATACAGAACAGACTTTTGAACTCTGTGGGAGAAGGTGAGGGTGGGATGTTTCAAAAGAACAGCATGTATACTATCTATGGTGAAACAGATCACCAGCCCAGGTGGGATGCATGAGACAAGTGCTCAGCCAGGTGCACTGGGAAGACCCAGAGGAATCGGGTGGAGAGGGAGATGGGAGGGGGGATCGGGATGGGGAATAAGTGTAAATCTATGGCTGATTCATATCAATGTATGACAAGACCCACTGAAATGTTGTGAAGTAATTAGCCTCCAACTACTAAAAAAAATTAAAAAAAAAAAAAAGAAAAAAAAAAAAAAAAAGAAAGACCTAGTTCCCCTCCTCATCGCGACAGGAGGCCTCACATCCTTTGAAAACTCCAGAGGTACGCAGAGATCAGTGCCTCTAAAGGAGACGATGCCTGACTCCTCGTGAAACTTGATAGGAGTCCCAGGATTCCTGTGGCACGTGGAAAGGGACCCTTGGTCTCGCGCCTCAGCTGGAGAGGCGTCCCAATTGCCCTGCCAAGCCTCGAGGAGAATCCCGAGTTGTCCTTCCCAAGTAGGCAGGAGTCCTGACTTCGCTGAACAAACACGTGTGTGGAAGGGCCATCCCCGTCGTAACTCGAGAATATACCCCAGGTTCCCGCCGCAACTCGAGAAAAACCATGAGACTTCTCCCACACCGCGAGATGAGGCCCGATTCCCCTGCACTGCGTGCAGAGCAATTCCGTTTGCACATCACACATGAAAGGATCCTTGATTTCCTTCATGGCCCTCCAGAGAAACCCCAAGAACACTGTTTCAAGGCTAGAGGGATCCTGAGGTCACTGTAGCAACACGAAAGAGCTCCGTGGACCAGAAATCAACTCGAGATGAGAGATTAGTCCCTGGCTTCGACTCCAGAGGAATACCACCTTACCACAAGCACCTCAAAGGAGGCTTCTCTCAGCTCTAAGTATGTGAGAGGGACCCTGAGTTTGCGGCCTCAATTGGAATGGACACCACGATGCTCTGACTCAAAATAAGGCCGGATATCCCTGCAGTGACTTGAATGCACGCTAGTCTTACATCTCCCAAGACGAAAGGATGTCTGAATCCCCTGCGGAGAACACAGAGAAAGACCAAGTTCCCCACCTCATCGCGACCAGAGGCCTGACATCCTTTGAAAACTCCAGAGGTACGCAGAGATCAGTGCCTCCAAAGGAGACGATGCCTGCCTCCTCGTGAAACTTGATAGGAGTCCCAGGATTCCTGTGGCACGTGGAAAGGGACCCTTGGTCTCGCGCCTCAGCTGGAGAGGCGTCCCAATTGCCCTGCCAAGCCTCGAGGTGAATCCCGAGTTGTCCCTCGCAACTAGGCAGGAGTCCTGACGTCGCTGAACAAACACGTGTGTGGAATGGCCATCCCCGCAGTAACTCGAGAATTTACCCCAGGTTCCCGCCGCAACTCGAGAAAAACCATGAGACTTCCCCCTCGTCGCGAGAAGAGGCCCGATTCCCCTGCACTGCGTGCAGAGCAATTCCATGTTGCACATCACACAGGAAAGGAGCCTTTATTTCCTTGATGGCACTCCAGAGAAACCCCAAGAACACTGTTTCAAGGCTAGAGGGATACTGAGGTCATTGTAGCAACACGAAAGGGCTCCGTGGACCAAGAATCAACTCGAGATGAGAGGTTAGTCCCTGGCTTCGACTCCAGAGGAATAGCACCTTACCACAAGCACTTCAAGAGGAGGCTTCTCTCAGCTCTAGGTATGTGAGAGGGACCCTGAGTTTGCAGCCTCAAGTGGAATGGACACCCCAATGCCCTGACTCGAAATAAGGCCGGATATCCCTGCAGTAACTTGAATGCAGGCTCATCTTGCATCTCCCAAGACGAAAGGATGTCTGAATCCGCTGTGGAGACCACAGAGAAAGACCTAGTTCCCCACCTCATCGCGACCGGAGGCCTCCCATCCTTTGTAAACTCCTGCGGTACGCGGAGATCAGTGTCTCTAAAGGAGACGATGCCTGACTCCTCGTGAAACTTGATAGGAGTCCCAGGATTCCTGTGGCACGGGGAAGGGGACCCTTGGTCTCCCGCCTCAGCTGGAGAGGCGTCCCAATTGCCCGGCCAAGCATCAAGGAGAATCCCGAGTTGTCCCTCGCAACTAGGCAGGAGTCCTGACGTTACTGAAGAAACACGTGTGTGGAATGGCCCTCCCCGTCGTAACTCGAGAATATACCCCAGGTTCCCGCCGCAACTCGAGAAAAATCATGAGACTTCTCCCACGCCGCGAGATGAGGCCCGATTCCCCTGCACTGAGTGCAGAGCAATTCCGTGTTGCACATCACACAGGAAAGGATCCTTGATTTCCTTTATGGCACCCCAGAGAATCCCCAAGAACACTGTTTCAAGGCTTGAGGGATCCTGAGGTCACTGTAGCAACACGAAAGAGCTCCGTGGACCAGAAATCAACTCGAGATGAGAGATTAGTCCCTGGCTTCGACTCCAGAGGAATACCACCTTACCACAAGCACCTCAAAGGAGGCTTCTCTCAGCTCTACGTATGTGAGAGGGACCCTGAGTTTGCGGCATCAAGTGGAATGGACACCACGATGCCCTGACTCAAAATAAGGCCGGATATCCCTGCAGTGACTTGAATGCAGGCTCGTCTTGCATCTCCCAAGACGAAAGGATGTCTGAATCCCTTGTGGAGACCACAGAGAAAGACCTAGTTCCCCACCTCATCGCGACCGGAGGCCTCACATCCTTTGAAAACTCCAGCGGTACGCGGAGATCAGTGCCTCCAAAGGAGACGATGCCTGACTCCTCTTGAAACTTGATAGGAGTCCCAGGATTCCTGTGGCACGTGGAAAGGGACCCTTGGTCTCCCGCCTCAGCTGGAGAGGCGTCCCAATTGCCCTGCCAAGCCTCAAGGAGAATCCCGAGTTGTCCCTCACAACTAGGCAGGAGTCCTGACGTCGCTGAACAAACACGTGTGTGGAAGTGCCATCCCCGTCGTAACTCGAGAATATACTCCAGGTTCCCGCCGCAACTCGAGAAAAACCATGAGACTTCTCCCACACCGCGAGATGAGGCCCGATTCCCCTGCACTGCGTGCAGGGCAATTCCATGTTGCACATCACACATGAAAGGAGCCTTGATTTCCTTTATGGTACTCCACAGAAACGCCAAGAACACTGTTTCAAGGCTAGAGGGATCCTGAGGTCACTGTAGCAACATGAAAGAGCTCCGTGGACCAAAAATCAACTCGAGATGAGAGGTTAGTCCCTGGCTTCAACTCCAGGGGAATACCACCTTACCAGAAGCAACTCAAAGGAGGCTTCTCTCAGCTCTAGGTATGTGAGAGGGACCCTGAGTTTGCGGCCTCAATTGGAATGGACACCACGATGCTCTGACTCAAAATAAGGCCGGATATCCCTGCAGTGACTTGAATGCAGGCTAGTCTTGCATCTCCCAAGACGAAAGGATGTCTGAATCCCCTGCGGAGAACACAGAGAAAGACCAAGTTCCCCACCTCATCGCGACCAGAGGCCTGACATCCTTTGAAAACTCCAGAGGTACGCAGAGATCAGTGCCTCCAAAGGAGACGATGCCTGCCTCCTCGTGAAACTTGATAGGAGTCCCAGGATTCCTGTGGCACGTGGAAAGGGACCCTTGGTCTCGCGCCTCAGCTGGAGAGGCGTCCCAATTGCCCTGCCAAGCCTCGAGGTGAATCCCGAGTTGTCCCTCGCAACTAGGCAGGAGTCCTGACGTCGCTGAACAAACACGTGTGTGGAATGGCCATCCCCGCAGTAACTCGAGAATTTACCCCAGGTTCCCGCCGCAACTCGAGAAAAACCATGAGACTTCCCCCTCGTCGCGAGAAGAGGCCCGATTCCCCTGCACTGCGTGCAGAGCAATTCCATGTTGCACATCACACAGGAAAGGAGCCTTTATTTCCTTGATGGCACTCCAGAGAAACCCCAAGAACACTGTTTCAAGGCTAGAGGGATACTGAGGTCATTGTAGCAACACGAAAGGGCTCCGTGGACCAAGAATCAACTCGAGATGAGAGGTTAGTCCCTGGCTTCGACTCCAGAGGAATAGCACCTTACCACAAGCACCTCAAGAGGAGGCTTCTCTCAGCTCTAGGTATGTGAGAGGGACCCTGAGTTTGCAGCCTCAAGTGGAATGGACACCCCGATGCCCTGACTCGAAATAAGGCCGGATATCCCTGCAGTAACTTGAATGCAGGCTCATCTTGCATCTCCCAAGACGAAAGGATGTCTGAATCCGCTGTGGAGACCACAGAGAAAGACCTAGTTCCCCACCTCATCGCGACCGGAGGCCTCACATCCTTTGAAAACTCCTGCGGTACGCGGAGATCAGTGTCTCTAAAGGAGACGATGCCTGACTCCTCGTGAAACTTGATAGGAGTCCCAGGATTCCTGTGGCACGGGGAAGGGGACCCTTGGTCTCCCGCCTCAGCTGGAGAGGCGTCCCAATTGCCCGGCCAAGCATCAAGGAGAATCCCGAGTTGTCCCTCGCAACTAGGCAGGAGTCCTGACGTTACTGAAGAAACACGTGTGTGGAATGGCCCTCCCCATCGTAACTCGAGAATATACCCCAGGTTCCCGCCGCAACTCGAGAAAAACCATGAGACTTCTCCCACGCCGAGAGATGAGGCCTGATTCCCCTGCACTGAGTGCAGAGCAATTCCGTGTTGCACATCACACAGGAAAGGATCCTTGATTTCCTTTATGGCACTCCAGAGAATCCCCAAGAACACTGTTTCAAGGCTTGAGGGATCCTGAGGTCACTGTAGCAACACGAAAGAGCTCCGTGTACCAGAAATCAACTCGAGATGAGAGATTAGTCCCTGGCTTCGACTCCAGAGGAATACCACCTTACCACAAGCACCTCAAAGGAGGCTTCTCTCAGCTCTACATATGTGAGAGGGACCCTGAGTTTGCGGCATCAAGTGGAATGGACACCGAGATGCCCTGACTCGAAATAAGGCCGGATATCCCTGCAGTGACTTGAATGCAGGCTCGTCTTGCATCTCCCAAGACGAAAGGATGTCTGAATCCCTTGTGGAGACCACAGAGAAAGACCTAGTTCCCCACCTCATCGCGACCGGAGGCCTCACATCCTTTGAAAACTCCAGCGGTATGCGGAGATCAGTGCCTCCAAAGGAGACGATGCCTGACTCCTCGAGAAACTTGATAGGAGTCCCAGGATTCCTGTGGCACGTGGAAAGGGACCCTTGGTTTCCCGCCTCAGCTGGAGAGGCGTGCCAATTGCCCTGCCAAGCCTCAAGGAGAATCCCGAGTTGTCCCTCACAACTAGGCAGGAGTCCTGACGTCGCTGAACAAACACGTGTGTGGAAGTGCCATCCCCGTCGTAACTCGAGAATATACCCCAGGTTCCCGCCGCAACTCGAGAAAAACCATGAGACTTCTCCCACGCCGCGAGATGAGGCCCGATTCCCCTGCACTGCGTGCAGGGCAATTCCATGTTGCACATCACACATGAAAGGAGCCTTGATTTCCTTTATGGTACTCCACAGAAACGCCAAGAACACTGTTTCAAGGCTAGAGGGATCCTGAGGTCACTGTAGCAACATGAAAGAGCTCCGTGGACCAAAAATCAACTCGAGATAAGAGGTTAGTCCCTGGCTTCAACTCCAGGGGAATACCACCTTACCAGAAGCACCTCAAAGGAGGCTATTCTCAGCTTTAGGTATGTGAGAGGGACCCTGATTTTGCGGCCTCGAGTGGAATGGACACCACGATGCCCTGACTCAAAATAAGGCCGGATATCCCTGCAGTGACTTGAATGCAGGCTCGTCTTGCATCTCCCAAGAAGTAAGGATGTCTGAATCCCCTGCGGAGAACACAGAGAAAGACCTAGTTCCCCACCTCATCGCGAACAGAGGCCTCACATCCTTTGAAAACTCCAGAGGTACGCGGAGATCAGTGCCTCCAAAGGAGACGATGCCTGACGCCTCGTGAAACTTGATAGGAGTCCCAGGATTTCTGTGGCACATGGAAAGGGACTTTTGGTCTCCCGCCTCAGCTGGAGAGGCGTCCCATTGCCCTGCCAAGCCTCGAGGTGAATCCCGAGTTGTCCCTCGCAACTAGGCAGGAGTCCTGACGTCGCTGAACAAACAAGTGTGTGGAAGGGCCATCCCCGCCGTAACTCGAGAATTTACCCCAGGTTCCCGCAGCAACTCGAGAAAAACCATGAGACTTAACCCTCGTCGCGAGAAGAGGCCCGATTTCCCTGCACTGCGTGCAGAGCAATGCCGTGTTGCACATCACACAGGAAAGGAGCCTTGATTTTCATGATGTCACTCCAGAGAAACCCCAAGAACACTGTTTCAAGGCTTGAGGGATCCTGAGGTCACTGTAGCAACACGAACGAGCTCCGTGGACCAAGAATCACCTCGAGATGAGAGGTTAGTCCCTGGCTTCGCCTCCAGAGGAATACCACCTTACCACAAGCACCTCAAGAGGAGGCTTCTCTCAGCTCTAGGTATGTGAGAGGGACCCTGAGTTTGCAGCCTCAAGTGGAATGGACACCGCGATGCCCTGACTCGAAATAAGGCCGGATATCCCTGCAGTGACTTGAATGCAGGCTCGTCTTGCATCTCCCAAGACAAAAGGATGTCTGAATCCCCTCTGGAGACCACAGAGAAAGACCTAGTTCCCCACCTCATCGCGACCGGAGGCCTCACATCCTTTGAAAACTCCAGAGGTACGCGGAGATCAATGCCTCCAAAGGAGACGATGCCTGACTCCTCGTGAAACTTGATAGGACTCCCAGGTTTCCTGTGTCACGTGGAAAGGGACACTTGGTCTCCCGCCTCAACTGGAGAAGCGTCCCAATTGCCCTGCCAAGCCTCAAGGAGAATCCCGAGTTGTCCCTCGCAAGTAGGCAGGAGTCGTGACGTCGCTGAACAAACACGTGTGTGGAAGGGCCATCCCCGCCGTAACTCGAGAATATACCCCATGTTCCCGCCGCAACTCGAGAAAAACCATGAGACTTCTCCCACACCGCGAGATGAGGCCCGATTCCCCTGCACTGCGTGCAGGGCAATTCCATGTTGCACATCACACATGAAAGGAGCCTTGATTTCCTTTATGGTACTCCACAGAAACGCCAAGAACACTGTTTCAAGGCTAGAGGGATCCTGAGGTCACTGTAGCAACATGAAAGAGCTCCGTGGACCAAAAATCAACTCGAGATGAGAGGTTAGTCCCTGGCTTCAACTCCAGGGGAATACCACCTTACCAGAAGCAACTCAAAGGAGGCTTCTCTCAGCTCTAGGTATGTGAGAGGGACCCTGAGTTTGCGGCCTCAATTGGAATGGACACCACGATGCTCTGACTCAAAATAAGGCCGGATATCCCTGCAGTGACTTGAATGCAGGCTAGTCTTGCATCTCCCAAGACGAAAGGATGTCTGAATCCCCTGCGGAGAACACAGAGAAAGACCAAGTTCCCCACCTCATCGCGACCAGAGGCCTGACATCCTTTGAAAACTCCAGAGGTACGCAGAGATCAGTGCCTCCAAAGGAGACGATGCCTGCCTCCTCGTGAAACTTGATAGGAGTCCCAGGATTCCTGTGGCACGTGGAAAGGGACCCTTGGTCTCGCGCCTCAGCTGGAGAGGCGTCCCAATTGCCCTGCCAAGCCTCGAGGTGAATCCCGAGTTGTCCCTCGCAACTAGGCAGGAGTCCTGACGTCGCTGAACAAACACGTGTGTGGAATGGCCATCCCCGCAGTAACTCGAGAATTTACCCCAGGTTCCCGCCGCAACTCGAGAAAAACCATGAGACTTCCCCCTCGTCGCGAGAAGAGGCCCGATTCCCCTGCACTGCGTGCAGAGCAATTCCATGTTGCACATCACACAGGAAAGGAGCCTTTATTTCCTTGATGGCACTCCAGAGAAACCCCAAGAACACTGTTTCAAGGCTAGAGGGATACTGAGGTCATTGTAGCAACACGAAAGGGCTCCGTGGACCAAGAATCAACTCGAGATGAGAGGTTAGTCCCTGGCTTCGACTCCAGAGGAATAGCACCTTACCACAAGCACCTCAAGAGGAGGCTTCTCTCAGCTCTAGGTATGTGAGAGGGACCCTGAGTTTGCAGCCTCAAGTGGAATGGACACCCCGATGCCCTGACTCGAAATAAGGCCGGATATCCCTGCAGTAACTTGAATGCAGGCTCATCTTGCATCTCCCAAGACGAAAGGATGTCTGAATCCGCTGTGGAGACCACAGAGAAAGACCTAGTTCCCCACCTCATCGCGACCGGAGGCCTCACATCCTTTGAAAACTCCTGCGGTACGCGGAGATCAGTGTCTCTAAAGGAGACGATGCCTGACTCCTCGTGAAACTTGATAGGAGTCCCAGGATTCCTGTGGCACGGGGAAGGGGACCCTTGGTCTCCCGCCTCAGCTGGAGAGGCGTCCCAATTGCCCGGCCAAGCATCAAGGAGAATCCCGAGTTGTCCCTCGCAACTAGGCAGGAGTCCTGACGTTACTGAAGAAACACGTGTGTGGAATGGCCCTCCCCATCGTAACTCGAGAATATACCCCAGGTTCCCGCCGCAACTCGAGAAAAACCATGAGACTTCTCCCACGCCGAGAGATGAGGCCTGATTCCCCTGCACTGAGTGCAGAGCAATTCCGTGTTGCACATCACACAGGAAAGGATCCTTGATTTCCTTTATGGCACTCCAGAGAATCCCCAAGAACACTGTTTCAAGGCTTGAGGGATCCTGAGGTCACTGTAGCAACACGAAAGAGCTCCGTGTACCAGAAATCAACTCGAGATGAGAGATTAGTCCCTGGCTTCGACTCCAGAGGAATACCACCTTACCACAAGCACCTCAAAGGAGGCTTCTCTCAGCTCTACATATGTGAGAGGGACCCTGAGTTTGCGGCATCAAGTGGAATGGACACCGAGATGCCCTGACTCGAAATAAGGCCGGATATCCCTGCAGTGACTTGAATGCAGGCTCGTCTTGCATCTCCCAAGACGAAAGGATGTCTGAATCCCTTGTGGAGACCACAGAGAAAGACCTAGTTCCCCACCTCATCGCGACCGGAGGCCTCACATCCTTTGAAAACTCCAGCGGTATGCGGAGATCAGTGCCTCCAAAGGAGACGATGCCTGACTCCTCGAGAAACTTGATAGGAGTCCCAGGATTCCTGTGGCACGTGGAAAGGGACCCTTGGTTTCCCGCCTCAGCTGGAGAGGCGTGCCAATTGCCCTGCCAAGCCTCAAGGAGAATCCCGAGTTGTCCCTCACAACTAGGCAGGAGTCCTGACGTCGCTGAACAAACACGTGTGTGGAAGTGCCATCCCCGTCGTAACTCGAGAATATACCCCAGGTTCCCGCCGCAACTCGAGAAAAACCATGAGACTTCTCCCACGCCGCGAGATGAGGCCCGATTCCCCTGCACTGCGTGCAGGGCAATTCCATGTTGCACATCACACATGAAAGGAGCCTTGATTTCCTTTATGGTACTCCACAGAAACGCCAAGAACACTGTTTCAAGGCTAGAGGGATCCTGAGGTCACTGTAGCAACATGAAAGAGCTCCGTGGACCAAAAATCAACTCGAGATAAGAGGTTAGTCCCTGGCTTCAACTCCAGGGGAATACCACCTTACCAGAAGCACCTCAAAGGAGGCTATTCTCAGCTTTAGGTATGTGAGAGGGACCCTGATTTTGCGGCCTCGAGTGGAATGGACACCACGATGCCCTGACTCAAAATAAGGCCGGATATCCCTGCAGTGACTTGAATGCAGGCTCGTCTTGCATCTCCCAAGAAGTAAGGATGTCTGAATCCCCTGCGGAGAACACAGAGAAAGACCTAGTTCCCCACCTCATCGCGAACAGAGGCCTCACATCCTTTGAAAACTCCAGAGGTACGCGGAGATCAGTGCCTCCAAAGGAGACGATGCCTGACGCCTCGTGAAACTTGATAGGACTCCCAGGTTTCCTGTGTCACGTGGAAAGGGACACTTGGTCTCCCGCCTCAACTGGAGAAGCGTCCCAATTGCCCTGCCAAGCCTCAAGGAGAATCCCGAGTTGTCCCTCGCAAGTAGGCAGGAGTCGTGACGTCGCTGAACAAACACGTGTGTGGATGGGCCATCCCCGCCGTAACTCGAGAATATACCCCATGTTCCCGCCGCAACTCGAGAAAAACCATGAGACTTCCCCCTCGTCGCGAGATGAGGCCCGATTCCCCTGCACTGCGTGCAGAGCAATTCCGTGTTGCACATCACACAGGAAAGGAGCCTTGATTTCCTTGATGGCACTCCAGAGAAACCCCAAGAACACTGTTTCAAGGCTAGAGGGATCCTGAGGTCACTGTAGCAACACGAAAGAGCTCCGTGGACCAAGAATCAACTCGAGATGAGAGGTTAGTCCCTGGCTTCGACTCCAGAGGAATACCACCTTACCACAAGCATCTCAAGAGGAGGCTTCTCTCAGCTCTAGGTATGTGAGAGTGACCCTGAGTTTGCGGCCTCAAGTGGAATGGACACCGCGATCCCCTGACTCGAAATAAGGCCGAATATCCCTGCAGTGACTTGAATGCAGGCTCGTCTTGCATCTCCCAAGACGAAAGGATGTCTGAATCCCCTGTGGAGACCATAGAGAAAGACCTAGTTCCCCACCTCATCGTGACCGGAGGCCTCACATCCTTTGAAAACTCCAGAGGTACGCGGAGATCACTGCCTTCAAAGGAGACGATGCCTGACTCCTCGTGAACCTTGATAGGAGTCCCAGGATTCCTGTGGCACGTGGAAAGGGACCCTTGGTCTCCCGCCTCAGCTGGAGAGGCGTTCCAATTGCCCTGCCAAGCCTCGAGGAGAATCCCGAGTTGTCCCTCGCAACTAGGCAGGAGTCCTGCCGTCGCTGAACAAACACGTGTGTGGAAGGGCCATCTCCGACGGAACTCGAGAATATACCCCAGGTTCCCGCCGCAACTCGAGAAAAACCATGAGCCTTCCCCCTCGCCGCGAGATGAGGCCCGATTCCCCTGCACTGCGTGCAGAGCAATTCCGTGTTGCACATCACACAGGAAACGAGCCTTGATTTCCTTGATGGCACTCCAGAGAAACCCCAAGAACACTGTTTCAAGGCTAGAGGGATCCTGAGGTCACTGTAGCAACACGAAAGAGCTCCATGGACCAAGAATCAACTCGAGATGAGTGGTTAGTCCCTAGCTTCGCCTCCAGAGGAATACCACCTTACCACAAGCACCTCAAGAGGAGTCTTCTCTCAGCTCTAGGTATGTGAGAGGGACCCTGAGTTTGCGGCCTCAAGTGGAATGGACTCCGCGATGCCCTGACTCGAAATAAGGCCGGATATCCCGGCAGTGACTTGAATGCAGGCTCGTCTTGCATCTCCCAAGACGAAAGAATGTCTGAATCCCCTGTGGAGACCACAGAGAAAGACCTAGTTCCTTGGTCTAGTTCTGTGAAAAATACCGTTGGTAGCTTGATAGGGATTGCATTGAATCTATAGATTGCTTTCTGTAGAATAGCCATTTTGACAATATTGATTCTTCCCATCCATGAACACGGTATGTTTCTCCATCTGTTTGTGTCCTCTTTGATTTCTTTCATCAGTGTTTTATAGTTTTCTATGTATAGGTCTTTTGTTTCTTTAGGTAGATATACTCCTAAGTATTTTATTCTTTTTGTTGCAATGGTGAATGGTATTGTTTCCTTAATTTCTCTTTCTGTTTTTTCATCGTTAGTATATAGGAATGCAAGGGATTTCTGTGTGTTAATTTTATATCCTGCAACTTTACTATATTCATTGATTAGTTCTAGTAATTTTCTGGTAGAGTCTTTAGGGTTTTCTATATAGAGGATCATGTCATCACAGAACTAGACCAAAGAATTTCACAATTTGTATGGAAATACAAAAAACCTCGAATAGCCAAAGTAATCTTGAAAAAGAAGAATGGAACTGGAGGAATCAACCTGCCTGACTTCAGACTCTACTACAAAGCCACAGTCATCAAGACAGTGTGGTACTGGCACAAAGACAGAAATATAGACCAATGGAACAGAATAGAAAGCCCAGAGATAAATCCACGAACCTATGGACACCTTATCTTTGACAAAGGAGGCAAGGATATACAATGGAAAAAAGACAACCTCTTTAACAAGTGGTGCTGGGAAAACTGGTCAACCACTTGCAAAAGAATGAAACTAGAACACTTTCTAACACCATACACAAAAATAAACTCAAAATGGATTAAAGATCTAAATGTAAGACCAGAAACTATAAAACTCCTAGAGGAGAACATAGGCAAAACACTCTCCGACATAAATCACAGCAAGATCCTCTATGACCCACCTCCCAGAATATTGGAAATAAAAGCAAAACTAAACAAATGGGATCTAATGAAACTTAAAAGCTTTTGCACTACAAAAGAAACTATAAGTAAGGTGAAAAGACAGCCGTCAGATTGGGAGAAAATAATAGCAAATGAAGAAACAGACAAAGGATTAATCTCAAAAATATACAAGCAACTCCTGCAGCTCAATTCCAGAAAAATAAATGACCCAATCCAAAAATGGGCCAGAGAACTAAACAGACATTTCTCCAAAGAAGACATACAGATGGCTAACAAACACATGAAAAGGTGCTCAACATCACTCATTATTAGAGAAATGCAAATCAAAACCACAATGAGGTACCATTACACACCAGTCAGGATGGCTGCTATCCAAAAGTCTACAAGCAATAAATGCTGGAGAGGCTGTGGAGAAAAGGGAACCCTCTTACACTGTTGGTGGGAATGCAAACTAGTACAGCCACTATGGAAAACAGTGTGGAGATTCCTTAAAAAACTGGAAATAGAACTGCCATATTACCCAGCAATACCACTTCTGGGCATACACACTGAGGAAACCAGATCTGAAAGAGACACATGCACCCCAATGTTCATCGCAGCACTGTTTATAATAGCCAGGACATGGAAGCAACCTAGATGCCCATCAGCAGATGAATGGATAAGGAAGCTGTGGGACATATACACCATGGAATTTTACTCAGCCGTCAAAAAGAATTCATTTGAACCAGTCCTAATGAGATGGATGAAACTGGAGCCCCTTATACAGAGTGAAGTAAGCCAGAAAGATAAAGAACATTACAGCATACTAACACATATATATGGAATTTAGAAAGATGGTAACGATAACCCTATATGCAAAACAGAAAAAGAGACACAGAAATACAGAACAGACTTTTGAACTCTGTGGGAGAGGTGAGGGTGGGATGTTTCAAAAGAACAGCATGTATACTATCTATGGTGAAACAGATCACCAGCCCAGGTGGGATGCATGAGACAAGTGCTCCGGCCTGGTGCACTGGGAAGACCCAGAGGAATCGGGTGGAGAGGGAGATGGGAGGGGGGATCGGGATGGGGAATAAGTGTAAATCTATGGCTGATTCATATCAATGTATGACAAGACCCACTGAAATGTTGTGAAGTAATTAGCCTCCAACTAATAAAAAAAAATTAAAAAAAAAAAAAAAAAAAAAAAAAAAAAAAAAAGAAAGACCTAGTTCCCTTCCTCATCGCGACCGGAGGCCTCACATCCTTTGAAAACTCCAGAGGTACGCGGAGATCAGTGCCTATAAAGGAGACGATGCCTGACTCCTCGTGAAACTTGATAGGAGTCCCAGGAATCCTGTGGCACGTGGAAAGAGACCCTTGGTCTCGCGCCTCAGCTGGAGAGGCGTCCCAATTGCCCTGCCAAGCCTCGAGGAGAATCCCGAGTTGTCTTTCGCAAGTAGGCAGGAGTCCTGACGTCGCTGAACAAACACGTGTGTGGAAGGGCCATCCCCGTCGTAACTCGAGAATATACCCCAGGTTCCCGCCGCAACTCGAGAAAAACCATGAGACTTCCCCCTCGCTGCGAGATGAGGCCCGATTCCCCTGGACGGCGTTGAGAGCAATTCCGTGTTGCACATTACACATGAAACAAGCCTTGATTTCCTTGATGGCACTCCAGAGAAACCCCAAGAACACTGTTTCAAGGCTAGAGGGATCCTGAGGTCACTGTAGCAACACGAAAGAGCTCCGTGGACCAGAAATCAACTCGATATGAGAGGTTAGTCCCTGGCTTCGACTCCAGAGGAATACCACCTTACCACACGCACCTCAAAGGAGGCTTCTCTCAGCTCTAGGTATGTGAGAGGGACCCTGAGTTTGCGGCTTCAAGTGGAATGGACACCGCGATCCCCTGACTCGAAATAAGGCCGGATTTCCCTGCAGTGACTTGAATGCAGGCTCGTCTTGCATCTCTCAAGACGAAAGGATGTCTGAATCCCCTGTGGAAACCACAGAGAAAGACCTAGTTAACCACCTCATCGCGACCAGAGGCCTCACATCCTTTGAAAACTCCAGAGGTACGCAGAGATCAGTGCCTCCAAAGGAGACGATGCCTGCCTCCTCATGAAACTTGATAGGAGTCCCAGGATTCCTGTGGCATGTGGAAAGGGACCCTTGGTGTCCCGACTCAGCTGGAGAGGCGTCCCATTGCCCTGCCAAGCCTCGAGGAGAGTCCCGAGTTGTCCCTCGCAACTAGGCAGGAGTCCTGACGTCGCTGAACAAACAAGTGTGTGGAAGGACCATCCCCGACGTAACTCGAGAATATACCCCAGGTTCCCGCCGCAACTCGAGAAAAATCATGAGACTTCCCCCTCGTCGCAAGAAGAGGCCCGATTCCCCTGCACTGAGTGCAGAGCAATTCGGTGTTGCACGTCACACAGGAAAGGAGCCTTGATTTCCTTGATGGCACTCCAGAGAAACCCCAGGAACACTGCTTCAAGGCTAGAGGGATCCTGAGGTCACTGTAGCAACACGAAAGGGCTCCGTGGACCAAGAATCAACTCGAGATGAGAGGTTTGTCCCTGGCTTCGACTCCAGAGGAATAGCACCTTACCACAAGAACCACAAAAGGAGGCTTCTCTCAGCTCTAGGTATGTGAGAGGGACCCTGAGTTTGCGGCCTCAAGTGGGATGGACACCCCGATGCCCTGACTCGAAATAAGGCCGGATATCCCTGCAGTGACTTGAATGCAGGCTCGTCTTGCATCTCCCAAGACGAAAGGATGTCTGAATCCCCTGTGGAGACCACAGAGAAAGACCTAGTTCCTTGGTCTACTTCTGTGAAAAATACCGTTGGTAGCTTGATAGGGATTGCATTGAATCTATAGATTGCTTTCGGTAGAATAGCCATTTTGACAATATTGATTCTTCCAATCCATGAACACGGTATGTTTCTCCATCTGTTTGTGTCCTCTTTGATTTCTTTCATCAGTGTTTTATAGTTTTCTATGTATAGGTCTTTTGTTTCTTTAGGTAGATATACTCCTAAGTATTTTATTCTTTCTGTTGCAATGGTGAATGGTATTGTTTCCTTAATTTCTCTTTCTGTTTTTTCATTGTTAGTATATAAGAATGCAAGGGATTTCTGTGTGTTAATTTTATATCCTGCAACTTTACTATATTCATTGATTAGTTCTAGTAATTTTCTGGTAGAGTCTTTAGGGTTTTCTATATAGAGGATCATGTCATCACAGAACTAGACCAAAGAATTTCACAATTTGTATGGAAATACAAAAAACCTCGAATAGCCAAAGTAATCTTGAAAAAGAAGAATGGAACTGGAGGAATCAACCTGCCTGACTTCAGACTCTACTACAAAGCCACAGTCATCAAGACAGTGTGGTACTGGCACAAAGACAGAAATATAGACCAATGGAACAGAATAGAAAGGCCAGAGATAAATCCACGAACCTATGGACACCTTATCTTTGACAAAGGAGGCAAGGATATACAATGGAAAAAAGACAACCTCTTTAACAAGTGGTGCTAGGAAAACTGGTCAACCACTTGCAAAAGAATGAAACTAGAACACTTTCTAACACCATACACAAAAATAAACTCAAAATGGATTAAAGATCTAAATGTAAGACCAGAAACTATAAAACTCCTAGAGGAGAACATAGGCAAAACACTCTCCGACATAAATCACAGCAAGATCCTCTATGACCCACCTCCCAGAATATTGGAAATAAAAGCAAAACTAAACAAATGGGATCTAATGAAACTTAAAAGCTTTTGCACTACAAAAGAAACTATAAGTAAGGTGAAAAGACAGCCGTCAGATTGGGAGAAAATAATAGCAAATGAAGAAACAGACAAAGGATTAATCTCAAAAATATACAAGCAACTCCTGCAGCTCAATTCCAGAAAAATAAATGACCCAATCCAAAAATGGGCCAGAGAACTAAACAGACATTTCTCCAAAGAAGACATACAGATGGCTAACAAACACATGAAAAGGTGCTCAACATCACTCATTATTAGAGAAATGCAAATCAAAACCACAATGAGGTACCATTACACACCAGTCAGGATGGCTGCTATCCAAAAGTCTACAAGCAATAAATGCTGGAGAGGCTGTGGAGAAAAGGGAACCCTCTTACACTGTTGGTGGGAATGCAAACTAGTACAGCCACTATGGAAAACAGTGTGGAGATTCCTTAAAAAACTGGAAATAGAACTGCCATATTACCCAGCAATACCACTTCTGGGCATACACACTGAGGAAACCAGATCTGAAAGAGACACATGCACCCCAATGTTCATCGCAGCACTGTTTATAATAGCCAGGACATGGAAGCAACCTAGATGCCCATCAGCAGATGAATGGATAAGGAAGCTGTGGGACATATACACCATGGAATTTTACTCAGCCGTCAACAAGAATTCATTTGAACCAGTCCTAATGAGATGGATGAAACTGGAGCCCCTTATACAGAGTGAAGTAAGCCAGAAAGATAAAGAACATTACAGCATACTAACACATATATATGGAATTTAGAAAGATGGTAACGAGAACCCTATATGCAAAACAGAAAAAGAGACACAGAAATACAGAACAGACTTTTGAACTCTGTGGGAGAAGGTGAGGGTGGGATGTTTCAAAAGAACAGCATGTATACTATCTATGGTGAAACAGATCACCAGCCCAGGTGGGATGCATGAGACAAGTGCTCCGGCCTGGTGCACTGGGAAGACCCAGAGGAATCGGGTGGAGAGGGAGATGGGAGGGGGGATCGGGATGGGGAATAAGTGTAAATCTATGGCTGATTCATATCAATGTATGACAAGACCCACTGAAATGTTGTGAAGTAATTAGCCTCCAACTAATAATAAAAAATTAAAAAAAAAAAAAAGAAAAAAAAAAAAAAAAAAAAAAGAAAGACCTAGTTCCCTTCCTCATCGCGACCGGAGGCCTCACATCCTTTGAAAACTCCAGAGGTACGCGGAGATCAGTGCCTCCAAAGGAGACGATGCCTGACTCCTCGTGAAACTTGATAGGAGTCCCAGGAATCCTGTGGCACGTGGAAAGAGACCCTTGGTCTCGCGCCTCAGCTGGAGAGGTGTCCCAATTGCCCTGCCAAGCCTCGAGGAGAATCCCGAGTTGTCCTTCGCAAGTAGGCAGGAGTCCTGACGTCGCTGAACAAACACGTGTGTGGAAGGGCCATCCCCGTCGTAACTCGAGAATATACCCCAGGTTCCCGCCGCAACTCGAGAAAAACCATGAGACTTCTCCCACGCCGCGAGATGAGGCCCGATTCCCCTGCACTGCGTGCAGAGCAATTCCGTGTTGCACATCACACATGAAAGGATCCTTGATTTCCTTCATGGCACTCCAGAGAAACCCCAAGAACACTGTTTCAAGGCTAGAGGGATCCTGACGTCACTGTAGCAACACGAAAGAGCTCCGTGGACCAGAAATCAACTCGAGATGAGAGATTAGTCCCTGGCTTCGACTCCAGAGGAATACCACCTTACCATAAGCACCTCAAAGGAGGCTTCTCTCAGCTCTAGGTATGTGAGAGGGACCCTGAGTTTGCGGCCTCAAGTGGAATGGACACCGAGATGCCCTGACTCGAAATAAGGCTGGATATCCCTGCAGTGACTTGAATGCAGGCTCGTCTTGCATCTCCCAAGACGAAAGGATGTCTGAATCCCCTGTGGAGACCACAGAGAAAGACCTAGTTCCCCACCTCATCGCGACCGGAGGCCTCACATCCTTTGAAAACTCCAGCGGTACGCGGAGATCAGTGCCTCCAAAGGAGACGATGCCTGACTCCTCGTGAAACTTGATAGGAGTCCCAGGATTCCTGTGGCACGTGGAAAGGGACCCTTGGTCTCCCGCCTCAGCTGGAGAGGCGTCCCTATTGCCCTGCCAAGCCTCAAGGAGAATCCCGAGTTGTCCCTCGCAACTCGGCAGGAGTCCTGAGGTCTCTGAAGAAACACGTGTGTGGAATGGCCCTCCCCGTGGTAACACGAGAATATACCCCAGGTTCCCGCCGCAACTCGAGAAAAACCATGAGACTTCCCCCTCGCTGCGAGATGAGGCCCGATTCCCCTGGACGGCGTTGAGAGCAATTCCGTGTTGCACATTACACATGAAACAAGCCTTGATTTCCTTGATGGCACTCCAGAGAAACCCCAAGAACACTGTTTCAAGGCTAGAGGGATCCTGAGGTCACTGTAGCAACACGAAAGAGCTCCGAGGACCAGAAATCAACTCGATATGAGAGGTTAGTCCCTGGCTTCGACTCCAGAGGAATACCACCTTACCACACGCACCTCAAAGGAGGCTTCTCTCAGCTCTAGGTATGTGAGAGGGACCCTGAGTTTGCGGCTTCAAGTGGAATGGACACCGCGATGCCCTGACTCGAAATAAGGCCGAATTTCCGTGCAGTGACTTGAATGCAGGCTCGTCTTGCATCTCCCAAGACGAAAGGATGTCTGAATCCCCTGTGGAGACCACAGAGAAAGACCTAGTTCCCCACCTCATCGCGACCGGAGGCCTCACATCCTTTGAAAACTCCAGAGGTTCGCGGAGATCAGTGCCGCCAAAGGAGACGATGCCTGACTCCTCGTGAAACTTGATAGGAGTCCCAGGATTCCTGTGGCACGTGGATAGGGACCCTTGGTCTCCCGCCTCAGCTCGAGAGGCATCCCAATTGCCCTGCCAAGCCTCAAGGAGAATCTCGAGTTGTCCCTCGCAACTAGGCAGGAGTCCTGACGTCGCTGAACAAACATGTATGTGGAAGGGCCATCCCCATCGTAACTCGAGAATATACCCCAGGTTCCCGCCGCAACTCGAGAAAAATCATGAGACTTCCCCCTCGCCGCGAGATGAGGCCCGATTCCCCTCCACTGCGTGCAGAGCAATTCCGTGTTGCACATCACACAGGAAAGGAGCCTTGATTTCCTTGATGGCACTCCAGAGAAACCCCAAGAACACTGTTTCAAGGCTAGAGGGATCCTGAGGTCACTGTAGCAACACGAAAGAGCTCCGTGGACCAAGAATCAACTCGAGATGAGAGGTTAGTCCCTGGCTTCGACTCCAGAGGAATACCACCTTACCATAAGCACCTCAAAGGAGGCTTCTCTCAGCTCTAGGTATGTGAGAGGGACCCTGAGTTTGCGGCCTCAAGTGGAATGGACACCGCGATCCCCTGACTCGAAATAAGGCCGGATATCCCGGCAGTGACTTGAATGCAGGCTCGTCTTGCATCTCCCAAGACGAAAGGATGTCTGAATCCCCTGTGGAGACCACAGAGAAAGACCTAGTTCCCCACCTCATCGCGACTGGAGGCCTCACATCCTTTGAAAACTCCAGAGGTACGCAGAGATCAGTGCCTCCAAAGGAGACGATGCCTGACTCGTCGTGAAACTTGATGGGAGTCCCAGGATTCCTGTGGCAGGTGGAAAGGGACCCTTGGTTTTCCGCATCAGCTGGAGAGGCGTCCCAATTGCCCTGCCAAGCCTCGAGGAGAATCCCGAGTTGTCCCTCGCAACTAGGCAGGAGTCCTGACGTCGCTGAACAAACAGGTGTGTGGAAGTGCCATCCCCGTCGTAACTCGAGAATATACCCGAGGTTCACGCCGCAACTCGAGAAAAACCATGAGACTTCTCCCACGCCGCGAGATGAGGCCCGATTCCCCTGCACTGCGTGCAGAGCAATTCCGTGTTGCACATCACACATGAAAGGAGCCTTGATTTCCTTCATGGTACTCCAGAGAAACCCCAAGAACACTGTTTCAAGGCTAGAGGGATCCTGAGGTCACTGTAGCAACATGAAAGAGCTCCGTGCACCAAAACTCAACTCGAGATGAGAGGTTAGTCACTGGCTTCAACTCCAGGGGAATACCACCTTACCAGAAGCACCTCAAAGGAGGCTTCTCTCAGCTCTAGGTATGTGAGAAGGACCCTGAGTTTGCGGCCTCAAGTGGAATGGACACCACGATGCCCTGACTCGAAATAAGGCCGGATATCCCTGCAGTGACTTGAATGCAGGCTCGTCTTGCATCTCCCAAGACGAAAGGATGTCTGAATCCCTTGCGGAGAACACAGAGAAAGACCTAGTTCCCCACCTCATCGCGACCAGAGGCCTCACATCCTTTGAAAACTCCAGAGGTACGCCGAGATCAGTGCCTCCAAAGGAGACGATGCCTGACTCCTCGTGAAACTTGATAGGAGACCCAGGATTCCTGTGGCATGTGGAAAGGGACCCTGGTGTCCCGACTCAGCTGGAGAGGCGTCCCATTGCCCTGCCAAGCCTCGAGGAGAGTCCCGAGTTGTCCCTCGCAACTAGGCAGGAGTCCTGACGTCGCTGAACAAACAAGTGTGTGGAAGGGCCATCCCCGCCGTAACTCGAGAATATAACCCAGGTTCCCGCCGCAACTCGAGAAAAATCATGAAACTTCCCCCTCGTCACGAGAAGAGGCCCGATTCCCCTGCACTGAGTGCAGAGCAATTCCGTGTTGCACATCACACAGGAAAGGAGCCTTGATTTCCTTGATGGCACTCCAGAGAAACCCCAGGAACACTGTTTCAAGGCTAGAGGGATCCTGAGGTCACTGTAGCAACACGAAAGGGCTCCGTAGACCAAGAATCAACTCGAGATGAGAGGTTAGTCCCTGGCTTCGACTCCAGAGGAATAGCACCTTACCACAAGAACCTCAAGAGGAGGCTTCTCTCAGCTCTAGGTATGTGAGAGGGACCCTGAGTTTGCGGCCTCAAGTGGGATGGACACCCCGATGCCCTGACTCGAAATAAGGCCGGATATCCCTGCAGTGACTTGAATGCAGGCTCGTCTTGCATCTCCCAAGACGCAAGGATGTCTGAATCCCCTGTGGAGACCACAGAGAAAGACCTAGTTCCTTGGTCTACTTCTGTGAAAAATACCGTTGGTAGCTTGATAGGGATTGCATTGAATCTATAGATTGCTTTCGGTAGAATAGCCATTTTGACAATATTGATTCTTCCCATCCCTAAACACGGTATGTTTCTCCATCTGTTTGTGTCCTCTTTGATTTCTTTCATCAGTGTTTTATAGTTTTCTATGTATAGGTCTTTTGTTTCTTTATGTAGATATACTCCTACGTATTTTATTCTTTCTGTTGCAATGGTGAATGGTATTGTTTCCTTAATTTCTCTTTCTGTTTTTTCATTGTTAGTATATAGGAATGCAAGGGATTTCTGTGTGTTAATTTTATATCCTGCAACTTTACTATATTCATTGATTAGTTCTAGTAATTTTCTGGTAGAGTCTTTAGGGTTTTCTATATAGAGGATCATGTCATCACAGAACTAGACCAAAGAATTTCACAATTTGTATGGAAATACAAAAAACCTCGAATAGCCAAAGTAATCTTGAAAAAGAAGAATGGAACTGGAGGAATCAACCTGCCTGACTTCAGACTCTACTACAAAGCCACAGTCATCAAGACAGTGTGGTACTGGCACAAAGACAGAGATATAGACCAATGGAACAGAATAGAAAGCCCAGAGATAAATCCACGAACCTATGGACACCTTATCTTTGACAAAGGAGGCAAGGATATACAATGGAAAAAAGACAACCTCTTTAACAAGTGGTGCTGGGAAAACTGGTCAACCACTTGCAAAAGAATGAAACTAGAACACTTTCTAACACCATACACAAAAATAAACTCAAAATGGATTAAAGATCTAAATGTAAGACCAGAAACTATAAAACTCCTAGAGGAGAACATAGGCAAAACACTCTCCGACATAAATCACAGCAAGATCCTCTATGACCCACCTCCCAGAATATTGGAAATAAAAGCAAAACTAAACAAATGGGATCTAATGAAACTTAAAAGCTTTTGCACTACAAAAGAAACTATAAGTAAGGTGAAAAGACAGCCGTCAGATTGGGAGAAAATAATAGCAAATGAAGAAACAGACAAAGGATTAATCTCAAAAATATACAAGCAACTCCTGCAGCTCAATTCCAGAAAAATAAATGACCCAATCCAAAAATGGGCCAGAGAACTAAACAGACATTTCTCCAAAGAAGACATACAGATGGCTAACAAACACATGAAAAGGTGCTCAACATCACTCATTATTAGAGAAATGCAAATCAAAACCACAATGAGGTACCATTACACACCAGTCAGGATGGCTGCTATCCAAAAGTCTACAAGCAATAAATGCTGGAGAGGCTGTGGAGAAAAGGGAACCCTCTTACACTGTTGGTGGGAATGCAAACTAGTACAGCCACTATGGAAAACAGTGTGGAGATTCCTTAAAAAACTGGAAATAGAACTGCCATATTACCCAGCAATACCACTTCTGGGCATACACACTGAGGAAACCAGATCTGAAAGAGACACATGCACCCCAATGTTCATCACAGCACTGTTTATAATAGCCAGGACATGGAAGCAACCTAGATGCCCATCAGCAGATGAATGGATAAGGAAGCTGTGGGACATATACACCATGGAATTTTACTCAGCCGTCAAAAAGAATTCATTTGAACCAGTCCTAATGAGATGGATGAAACTGGAGCCCCTTATACAGAGTGAAGTAAGCCAGAAAGATAAAGAACATTACAGCATACTAACACATATATATGGAATTTAGAAAGATGGTAACGAGAACCCTATATGCAAAACAGAAAAAGAGACACAGAAATACAGAACAGACTTTTGAACTCTGTGGGAGAAGGTGAGGGTGGGATGTTTCAAAAGAACAGCATGTATACTATCTATGGTGAAACAGATCACCAGCCCAGGTGGGATGCATGAGACAAGTGCTCCGGCCTGGTGCACTGGGAAGACCCAGAGGAATCGGGTGGAGAGGGAGATGGGAGGGGGGGGATCGGGATGGGGAATAAGTGTAAATCTATGGCTGATTCATATCAATGTATGACAAGACCCACTGAAATGTTGTGAAGTAATTAGCCTCCAACTAATAAAAAAAAATTAAAAAAAAAAAAAAAGAAAAAAAAAAAAAAGAAAGAAAAACCTAGTTCCCCTCCTCATCGCGACCGGAGGCCTCACATCCTTTGAAAACTCCAGAGGTACGCGGAGATCAGTGCCTCCAAAGGAGACGATGCCTGACTCCTCGTGAAACTTGATAGGAGTCCCAGGATTTCTGTGGCACGTGGAAAGGGACTCTTGGTTTTCCGCATCAGCTGGAGAGGCGTCCCAATTGCCCTGCCAAGCCTCAAGGAGAATCCCGAGTTGTCCCTCGCAACTAGGCAGGAGTCCTGACGTCGCTGAACAAACACGTGGGTGGAAGTGCCATCCCCGTCGTAACTCGAGAATATACCCCAGGTTCCCGCCGCAACTCGAAAAAAATCATGAGACTTCTCCCACGCCGCGAGATGAGGCCCGATTCCCCTGCACTGCGTGCAGAGCAATTCCGTGTTGCACATCGCACATGAAAGGAGCCTTGATTTCCTTGATGGCACTCCAGAGAAACCCCAAGAACACTGTTTCAAGGCTAGAGGGATCCTGAGGTCACTGTAGCAACACGAAAGGGCTCCGAGGACCAAAAATCAACTCGAGATGAGAGGTTAGTCCCTGGCTTCAACTCCAGGGGAATACCACCTTACCATAAGCACCTCAAGAGGAGTCTTCTCTCAGCTCTAGGTATGTGAGAGGGACCCTGAGTTTGCGGCCTCAAGTGGAATGGACACCCCGATGCCCTGGCTCGAAATAAGGCCGGATATCCCTGCAGTGACTTGAATGCAGGCTCGTCTTGCATCTCCCAAGACGAAAGAATGTCTGAATCCCCTGTGGAGACCACAGAGAAAGACCTAGTTCCTTGGTCTACTTCTGTGAAAAATACCGTTGGTAGCTTGATAGGGATTGCATTGAATCTATAGATTGCTTTCGGTAGAATAGCCATTTTGACAATATTGATTCTTCCCATCCATGAACACGGTATGTTTCTCCATCTGTTTGTGTCCTCTTTGATTTCTTTCATCAGTGTTTTATAGTTTTCTATGTATAGGTCTTTTGTTTCTTTAGGTAGATATACTCCTAAGTATTTTATTCTTTTTGTTGCAATGGTGAATGGTATTGTTTCCTTCATTTCTCTTTCTGTTTTTTCATTGTTAGTATATAGGAATGCAAGGGATTTCTGTGTGTTAATTTTATATCCTGCAACTTTACTATATTCATTGATTAGTTCTAGTAATTTTCTGGTAGAGTCTTTAGGGTTTTCTATATAGAGGATCATGTCATCACAGAACTAGACCAAAGAATTTCACAATTTGTATGGAAATACAAAAAATCTCGAATAGCCAAAGTAATCTTGAAAAAGAAGAATGGAACTGGAGGAATCAACCTGCCTGACTTCAGACTCTACTACAAAGCCACAGTCATCAAGACAGTGTGGTACTGGCACAAAGACAGAAATATAGACCAATGGAACAGAATAGAAAGCCCAGAGATAAATCCACGAACCTATGGACACCTTATCTTTGACAAAGGAGGCAAGGATATACAATGGAAAAAAGACAACCTCTTTAACAAGTGGTGCTGGGAAAACTGGTCAACCACTTGCAAAAGAATGAAACTAGAACACTTTCTAACACCATACACAAAAATAAACTCAAAATGGATTAAAGATCTAAATGTAAGACCAGAAACTATAAAACTCCTAGAGGAGAACATAGGCAAAACACTCTCCGACATAAATCACAGCAAGATCCTCTATGACCCACCTCCCAGAATATTGGAAATAAAAGCAAAACTAAACAAATGGGATCTAATGAAACTTAAAAGCTTTTGCACTACAAAAGAAACTATAAGTAAGGTGAAAAGACAGCCGTCAGATTGGGAGAAAATAATAGCAAATGAAGAAACAGACAAAGGATTAATCTCAAAAATATACATGCAACTCCTGCAGCTCAATTCCAGAAAAATAAATGACCCAATCCAAAAATGGGCCAGAGAACTAAACAGACATTTCTCCAAAGAAGACATACAGATGGCTAACAAACACATGAAAAGGTGCTCAACATCACTCATTATTAGAGAAATGCAAATCAAAACCACAATGAGGTACCATTACACACCAGTCAGGATGGCTGCTATCCGAAAGTCTACAAGCAATAAATGCTGGAGAGGCTGTGGAGAAAAGGGAACCCTCTTACACTGTTGGTGGGAATGCAAACTAGTACAGCCACTATGGAAAACAGTGTGGAGATTCCTTAAAAAACTGGAAATAGAACTGCCATATTACCCAGCAATACCACTTCTGGGCATACACACTGAGGAAACCAGATCTGAAAGAGACACATGCACCCCAATGTTCATCGCAGCACTGTTTATAATAGCCAGGACATGGAAGCAACCTAGATGCCCATCAGCAGATGAATGGATAAGGAAGCTGTGGTACATATACACCATGGAATTTTACTCAGCCGTCAAAAAGAATTCATTTGAACCAGTCCTAATGAGATGGATGAAACTGGAGCCCCTTATACAGAGTGAAGTAAGCCAGAAAGATAAAGAACATTACAGCATACTAACACATATATATGGAATTTAGAAAGATGGTAACGATAACCCTATATGCAAAACAGAAAAAGAGACACAGAAATACAGAACAGACTTTTGAACTCTGTGGGAGAAGGTGAGGGTGGGATGTTTCAAAAGAACAGCATGTATACTATCTATGGTGAAACAGATCACCAGCCCAGGTGGGATGCATGAGACAAGTGCTCCGGCCTGGTGCACTGGGAAGACCCAGAGGAATCGGGTGGAGAGGGAGATGGGAGGGGGGATCGGGATGGGGAATAAGTGTAAATCTATGGCTGATTCATATCAATGTATGACAAGACCCACTGAAATGTTGTGAAGTAATTAGCCTCCAACTAATAAAAAAAATTAAAAAAAAAAAAAAAGAAAGAACTAGTTCCCCTCCTCATCGCCACCGGAGGCCTCACATCCTTTGAAAACTCCAGAGGTTCGCGGAGATCAGTGCCTCCAAAGGAGACGATGCCTGCCTCCTCGTGAATCTTGATCGGAGTCCCAAGATTCCTGTGGCACGAGGAAAGGGACCCTTGGTCTCCCGCCTCAGCTGGAGAGGCGTCCCAATTGCCCTGCCAAGCCTCGAGGTGAATCCCGAGTTGTCCCTCGCAACTAGGCAGGAGTCCTGACTTGGCTGAACAAACACGTGTGTGGAAGGGCCATCCCCGCCGTAACTCGAGAATTTACCCCAGGTTCCGCCGCAACTCGAGAAAAACCATGAGACTTCTCCCTCGTCGGGAGAAGAGGCCCGATTCCCCTGCAGTGCGTGCAGAGCAATGCCGTGTTGCACATCACGCAGGAAAGGAGCCTTGATTTCCTTGATGTCACTCCAGAGAAACCCCAAGAACACTGTTTCAAGGCTAGAGGGATCCTGAGGTCACTGTAGCAACACGAAAGAGCTCCATGGACCAAGAATCAACTCGAGATGAGAGGTTAGTCCCTGGCTTCGACTCCAGAGGAATACCACCTCACCGCAAGCACCTCAAGAAGAGGCTTCTCTCAGCTCTAGGTATGTGAGAGGGACCCTGAGTTTGCAGCCTCAAGTGGAATGGACACCGCGATTCCCTGACTCGAAATAAGGCCGGATATCCCTGCAGTGACTTGAATGCAGGCTCGTCTTGCATCTCCCAAGACGAAAGGATGTCTGAATCCCCTGTGGAGACCACAGAGAAAGACCTAGTTCCCCACCTCATCGCGACCGGAGGCCTCACATCCTTTGAAAACTCCAGAGGTACGCGGAGATCAGTGCCTCCAAAGGAGACGATGCCTGCCTCCTCGTGAATCTTGATAGGAGTCCCAGGATTCCTGTGGCACGTGGAAAGGGACACTTGGTCTCCCGCCTCAGCTGGAGAGGCGTCCCAATTGCCCTGCCAAGCCTCAAGGAGAATCCCGAGTTGTCCCTCGCAACTAGGCAGGAGTCCTGACGTCGCTGAACAAACATGTGGGTGGAAGTGCCATCCCCGTCGTAACTCGAGAATATACCCCAGGTTCCCGCCGCAACTCGAGAAAAACCATGAGACTTCTCCTACGCCGCGAGATGAGGCCCGATTCCCCTGCACTGCGTGCAGAGCAATTCCGTGTTGCACATCACACATGAAAGGGGCCTTGATTTCCTTCATGGTACTCCAGAGAAACCCCAAGAACACTGTTTCAAGGCTAGAGGGATCCTGAGGTCACTGTAGCAACATGAAAGAGCTCCGTGGACCAAAAATCAACTAGAGATGAGAGGTTAGTCCCTGGCTTCAACTCCAGGGGAATACCACCTTACCAGAAGCACCTCAAAGGAGGCTTCTCTCAGCTCTAGGTATGTGAGAGGGACCCTGGGTTTGCGGCCTCAAGTGGAATGGACACCACGATGCCCTGACTCAAAATAAGGCCGGATATCCCTGCAGTGACTTGAATGCAGGCTCGTCTTGCGTCTCCCAAGACGAAAGGATGTCTGAATCCCCTGCGGAGAACACAGAGAAAGACCTAGTTCCCCACCTCATCGCGACCGGAGGCCTCACATCCTTTGAAAACTGCAGAGGTACGCGGAGATCAGTGCCTCCAAAGGAGACGATGCCTGACTCCTCGTGAAACTTGATAGGAGTCCCAGGATTTCTGTGGCACGTGTAAAGGGACCCTTGGTTTCCCGCCTCAGCTGGAGAGCCGTCCCAATTGCCCTGTCAAGCCTCGAGGAGAATCCCGAGTTGTCCCTCGCAACTAGGTAGGAGTTCTGACATCGCTGAACAAACACGTGTGTGGAAGGGCCATCCCCGCCGTAACTCGAGAATTTACCCAAGGTTCCCGCCGCAACTTGAGAAAAACCATGAGACTTCTCCCTCGTCGGGAGAAGAGGCCCGATTCCCCTGCACTGCGTGCAGTGCAATTCCGTGTTGCACATCACACAGGAAAGGAGCCTTGATTTCCTTGATGGCACTCCAGAGAAACCCCAAGAACACTGTTTCAAGGCTAGAGGGATCCTGAGGTCACTGTAGCAACACGAAAGAGCTCCGTGGACCAAAAACCAACTCGAGATTAGAGGTTAGTCCCTGGCTTCGACTCCAGAGGAATACCACCTTACCACAAGCACCTCAAGGGGAGGCTTTTCTCAGCTTTAGGTATGTGAGAGGGACCCTGAGTTTGCCCCCTGAAGTGGAATGGACACGGGGATGCCCTGACTCGAAATAAGGCCGAATATCCCTGCAGTGTCTTGAATGCAAGCTCGTCTTGCATCTCCCAAGATGAAAGGATGTCTGAATCCCCAGTGGAGACCACAGAGAAAGACCTACTTCCCCACCTCATCGCGACCGGAGGCCTCACATCCTTTGAAAACTCCAGAGGTACGCCGAGATTCGTGCCTCCAAAGGAGACGATGCTTGACCCCTCGTGAAACTTGAGAGGAGTCCCAGGATTCCTGTGGCACGTGGAAAGGGACCCTTGCTCTCCCGCCTCAGCTGGAGAGGCATCCCAATTGTCCTGGCAAGGCTCGAGGAGAATCCCGAGTTTACCTCACAACTAGGCACGAATCCTGACGTCGCTGAACAAACACGTGTGTGGAAGAGCCATCCCCGTCGTAACTCGAGCATATACCCCAGGTTCCCACCGCAACTCGAGAAAAATCATGAGACTTCCCCCTCGCCGCGAGATGAGGCCCGATTCCCCTGCACTGCGTGCAGAGCAATTCCGTGTTGCACATCACACATGAAAGGATCCTTGATTTCCTTCATGGCACTTCAGAGAAAGCCCAAGAACACTGTTTCAAGGCTAGAGGGATCCTGAGGTCACTGTAGAAACACGAAAGAGCTCCGTGGACCAAGAATCAACTCGAGATGAGAGGTTAGTCCCTGGCTTCGACTCCAGAGGAATACCACCTTACCACAAGCACCTCCAGAGGAGGCTTCTTTCAGCTCTAGGTATGTGAGAGGGAACCCGAGTTTGTGGCCTCAAATGGAATGGACACCGCGATGCCCTGGCTCAAAATAAGGCCGGATATCCCTGCAGTGACTTGAATGCAGGCTCGTCTTGCATCTCCCAAGACGAAAGGATGTCTGAATCCCCTGTGGAGACCACAGAGAAAGACCTAGTTCCCCACCTCATCGCGACCGGGGGCCTCACATCCTTTGAAAATTCCAGAGGTACGCGGAGATCAGTGCCTCCAAAGGAGACGATTCCTGACTCATCGTGATCTTGATAGGAGTCCCAGGATTCCTGTGGCACGTGGAAAGGGAACCTTGGTCTCCCGGCTCAGCTGTAGAGGCGACCCAATTGCCCTGCCATGCCTCGAGGAGAATCCCGAGTTGTCCCTCGCAACTAGGCAGGAGTCCTGCCGTCGTTGAACAAACACGTGTGTGGAAGTGCGATCCCCGTCGTAACTCGAGAATATACCCCAGGTTCCCGCCGCAACTCGAGAAAATCATGAGACTTCCCCCTCACCGCAAGATGGGGCCCGATTCCCCTGCACTGCGTGCAGAGCAATTCCGTGTTGCACATCACACAGGAAAGGAGCCTTGATTTCCTTGATGGCACTCCAGAGAAACCCCAGGAACACTGCTTCAAGGCTAGAGGGATCCTGAGGTCACTGTAGCAACACGAAAGAGCTTCGTGGACCGAAAATCAACTCGAGATGAGAGGTTAGTCCCTGGCTTCAACTCCAGGAGAATACCACCTTACCAGAAGCACCTCAAAGGAGGCTTCTCTCAGCTCTAGGTATGTGAGAGGGACCCTGAGTTTGCAGCCTCAAGTGAAATGGACACCGCGATTCCCTGACTCGAAATAAGGCCGGATATCCCTGCAGTGACTTGAATGCAGGCTCGTCTTGCATCTCCCAAGACGAAAGGATGTCTGAATCCCCTGTGGAGACCACAGAGAAAGACCTAGTTCCCCACCTCATCGCGACCGGAGGCCTCACATCCTTTGAAAACTCCAGAGGTACGCGGAGATCAGTGCCTCCAAAGGAGACGATGCCTGCCTCCTCGTGAAACTTGATAGGAGTCCCAGGATTCCTGTGGCATGTGGAAAGGGACCCTTGGTGTCCCGACTCGGCTGGAGAGGCGTCCCATTGCCCTGCCAAGCCTCGAGGAGAGTCCCGAGTTGTCCCTCGCAACTAGGCAGGAGTCCTGACGTCGCTGAACAGACACGTGTGTGGAAGGGCCATCTCCGCCGTAACTCGAGAATATACCCCAGGTTCCCGCCGCAACTCGAGAAAAATCATGAGACTTCCCCCTCGTCGCGAGAAGAGGCCCGATTCCCCTGCACTGCGTACAAAGCAATTCCGTGTTGCACATCACACAGGAAAGGAGCCTTGATTTCCTTGATGGCACTCCAGAGAAACTCCAAGAACACTGTTTCAAGGCTAGAGGGATCCTGAGGTCACTGTAGCAACACGAAAGAGCTCCGTGGACCAAGAATCAACTCGAGATGAGAGGTTAGTCCCTGGCTTCGACTCCAGAGGAATAGCACCTTATGACAAGCACCTCAAGAGGAGGCTTCTCTCAGCTCTAGGTTTGTGAGAGGGACCCTGAGTTTGCAGCCTCAAGTGGAATGGACACCCCGATGCCCCGACTCAAAATAAGGCCGGATATCCCTGCAGTGACTTGAATGCAGGCTCGTCTTGCATCTCCCAAGACGAAAGGATGTCTGAATCCCCTGTGGAGACCACAGAGAAAGACCTAGTTCCCCACCTCATCGCCACCGGAGGCCTCACATCCTTTGAAAACTCCAGAGGTACGCGGAGATCAGTGCCTCCAAAGGAGACGATGCCTGCCTCCTCGTGAATCTTGATAGGAGTCCCAGGATTCCTGTGGCACGTGGAAAGGGACACTTGGTCTCCCGCCTCAGCTGGAGAGGCGTCCCAATTGCCCTGCCAAGCCTCAAGGAGAATCCCGAGTTGTCCCTCGCAACTAGGCAGGAGTCCTGACGTCGCTGAACAAACATGTATGTGGAAGGGCCATCCCCGTCGTAACTCGAGAATATACCCCAGGTTCCCGCCGCAACTCGAGAAAAACCATGAGACTTCTCCCACGCCGCGAGATGAGGCCCGATTCCCCTGCACTGCGCGCAGAGCAATTCCGTGTTGCACATCACACAGGAAAGGAGCCTTGATTTCCTTGATGTCACTCCAGAGAAACCGGAAGAACACTGTTTCAAGGCTAGAGGGATACTGAGGTCACAGTAGCAACAGGAAAGAGCTCCATGGACCAAGAATCAACTCGAGATGAGAGGTTAGTCCCTGGCTTTGACTCCAGAGGAATACCACCTTACCACAAGCACCTCAAAGGAGTCTTCTCTAAGCTCTAGGTATGTGAGAGGGACCCTGAGTTTGCGGTTTCAAGTGGAATGGACACCACGATGCCCTGAATCAAAATAAGGCCGGATATCCCTGCAGTGACTTGAATGCAGGCTCGTCTTGCATCTCCCAAGACGAAAGGATGTCTGAATCCCCTGCGGAGAACACAGAGAAAGACCTAGTTCCCCACCTCATTGCGACCAGAGGTCTGACATCCTTTGAAAACTCCAGAGGTACGCGGAGATCAGTGCCTCCAAAGGAGACGATGCCTGACTCCTCGTGAAACTTGATATGAGTCCCAGGATTACTGTGGCACGTGGAAAGGGACCCTTGGTCTCCCGCCTCAGCTGGAGAGGCTTCCCAAGTGCCCTGCCAAGCCTCGAGGAGAATCCCGAGTTGTCCCTCGCAACTAGGCAGGAGTCCTGACGTCGCTGAACAAACACGTGTGTGGAAGGGCCATCCCCGCCGTAACTCGAGAATATACCCAAGGTTCCCGCCGCAACTCGAGAAAAACCATTAGCCTTGCCCCTCGCCGCGAGATGAGGCCCGATTCCCCTGCACTGCGTGCAGAGCAATTCCGTGTTGCACATCACACATGAAAGGAGCCTTGATTTCCTTGATGGCACTCCAGAGAAACCCCAAGAACACTGTTTCAAGGCTGGAGGGATCCTTAGGTCACTGTAGCAACACGAAAGAGCTCAGTGGATCAAAAACCAACTCGAGATTAGAGGTTAGTCCCTGGCTTCGACTCCAGAGGAATACCATCTTACCACAAGCACCTCAAGGGGAGGCTTTTCTCAGCTCTAGGTATGTGAGAGGGACCCTGAGTTTGCCCCCTGAAGTGGAATGGACATGGGGATGCCCTGACTCGAAATAAGGCCGAATATCCCTGCAGTGTCTTGAATGCAAGCTCGTCTTGCATCTCCCAAGATGAAAGGATGTCTGAATCCCCAGTGGAGACCACAGAGAAAGACCTACTTCCCCACCTCATCGCGACTGGAGGCCTCACATCCTTTGAAAACTCCAGAGGTACGCGGAGATTGGTGCCTCCAAAGGAGACGATGCTTGACTCCTCGTGAAACTTGCTAGGAGTCCCAGGATTCCTGTGGCACGTGGAAAGGGACCCTTCGTCTCCCGCCTCAGCTGGAGAGGCATCCCAATTGCCCTGGCAAGGCTCGAGGAGAATCCCGAGTTTACCTCACAACTAGGCACGAATCCTGACGTTGCTGAACAAACACGTGTGTGGAAAAGCCATCCCCGTCGTAACTCGAGCATATACCCCAGGTTCCCACCGCAACTCGAGAAAAATCATGAGACTTCCCCCTCGCCGCGAGATGAGGCCCGATTCCCCTGCACTGCGTGCAGAGCAATTCCGTGTTGCACATCACACAGGAAAGGATCCTTGATTTCCTTCATGGCACTCCAGAGAAACCCCAAGAACACTGTTTCAAGGCTAGAGGGATCCTGAGGTCACTGTAGCAACACGAAAGAGCTCCGTGGACCAAGAATCAACTCGAGATGAGAGGTTAGTCCCTGAGTTCGACTCCAGAGGAATACCACCTAACCACAAGCACATCCAGAGGAGGCTTCTTTCAGCTCTAGGTATGTGAGAGGGACCCTGAGTTTGTGGCCTCAAGTGGAATGGACACCGCGATCCCCTGACTCGAAATAAGGCCGGATATCCCTGCAGTGACTTGAATGCAGGCTCGTCTTGCATCTCCCAAGACGAAAGGATGTCTGAATCCCCTGTGGAGACCACAGAGAAAGACCTAGTTCCCCACCTCATGGCGATCGGAGGCCTCACATCCTTTGAAAACTCCAGAGGTACGCGGAGATCAGTGCCTCCAAAGGAGACGATGCCTGCCTCCTCGTGAAACTTGATAGGAGTCCCAGGATTCCTGTGGCACGTGGAAAGGGACCCTTGGTCTCGCGCCTCAGCTGGAGAGGCGTCCCAATTGCCCTGCCATGCCTCGAGGAGAATCCCGAGTTGTCCCTCGCAACTAGGCAGGAGTCCTGCCGTCGCTGAACAAACACGTGTGTGGAAGTACCATCCCCGTCGTACCTCGAGAATATACCCCAGGTTCCCGCGGCAACTCGAGAAAGATCATGAGACTTCCCCCTCACCGCAAGATGAGGCCCGATTCCCCTGCACTGCGTGCAGAGCAATTCCGTGTTGCACATCACACAGGAAAGGAGCCTTGATTTCCTTGATGGCACTCCAGAGAAACCCCAAGAACACTGTTTCAAGGCTAGAGGGATCCTGAGGTCACTGTAGCAACATGAAAGAGCTCCGTGGACCAAAAATCAACTCGAGATGAGAGGTTAGTCCCTGGCTTCAACTCCAGGGGAATACCACCTTACCAGAAGCACCTCAAAGGAGGCTTCTCTCAGCTCTAGGTATGTGAGAGGGACCCTGAGTTTGCGGCCTCAAGTGGAATGGACACCACGATGCCCTGACTCAAAATGAGGCCGGATATCCCTGCAGTGACTTGAATGCAGGCTCATCTTGCGTCTCCCAAGACGAAAGGATGTCTGAATCCCCTGTGGAGAACACAGAGAAAGACCTAGTTCCCCACCTCATCCCAACCAGAGGCCTGACATCCTTTGAAAACTCCAGAGGTACGCGGAGATCAGTGCCTCCAATGAAGACGATGCCTGACTCCTCGTGAAACTTGATAGGAGTCCCAGGATTTCTGTGGCACGTGGAAAGGGACCCTTGGTTTCCCGCCTCAGTTGGAGAGGCGTCCTAATTGCCCTGCCAAGCCTCGGGGAGAATCCCGAATTGTCCCTCACAACTAGGCAGGAGTTCTGACATCGCTGAACAAACACGTGTGTGGAAGGGCCATCCCCGCCGTACCTCGAGAATTTACCCAAGGTTCCCGCCGCAACTTGAGAAAAACCATGAGACTTCTCCCTCGTCGCGAGAAGAGGCCCGATTCCCCTGCACTGCGTGCAGTGCAATTCCGTGCTGCACATCACACAGGAAAGGAGCCTTGATTTCCTTGATGGCACTCCAGAGAAACCCCAAGAACACTGTTTCAAGGCTAGAGGGATACTGAGGTCACTGTAGCAACACGAAAGGGATCCGTGGACCAAGAATCAACTCAAGATGAGAGGTTAGTCCCTGGCTTCGACTCCAGAGGAATACCAACTTACCACAAGCACCTCAAGAGGAGGCTTCTCTCAGCTCTAGGTATGTGAGAGGGACCCTGATTTTGCAGCCTCAAGTGGAATGGACACCGCTATGCCCTGACTCGAAATAAGGCCGGATATCCCTGCAGTGACTTGAATGCAGGCTCGTCTTGCATCTCCCAAGACGAAAGGATGTCTGAATCCCCTGTGGAAACCACAGAGAAAGACCTAGTTCCCCACCTCATCGCGACCGGAGGCCTCACATCCTTTGAAACTCCAGAGGTATGCAGACATCAGTGCCTCCAAAGGAGACGATGCCTGCCTCCTCGTGAAACTTGATAGGAGTCCCAGGATTCCTGTGGCATGTGGAAAGGGACCCTTGGTGTCCCGACTCGGCTGGAGAGGCGTCCCATTGCCCTGCCAAGCCTCGAGGAGAGTCCCGAGTTGTCCCTCGCAACTAGGCAGGAGTCCTGACGTCGCTGAACAGACACGTGTGTGGAAGGGCCATCTCCGCCGTAACTCGAGAATATACCCCAGGTTCCCGCCGCAACTCGAGAAAAATCATGAGACTTCCCCCTCGTCGCGAGAAGAGGCCCGATTCCCCTGCACTGCGTACAAAGCAATTCCGTGTTGCACATCACACAGGAAAGGAGCCTTGATTTCCTTGATGGCACTCCAGAGAAACTCCAAGAACACTGTTTCAAGGCTAGAGGGATCCTGAGGTCACTGTAGCAACACGAAAGAGCTCCGTGGACCAAGAATCAACTCGAGATGAGAGGTTAGTCCCTGGCTTCGACTCCAGAGGAATAGCACCTTATGACAAGCACCTCAAGAGGAGGCTTCTCTCAGCTCTAGGTTTGTGAGAGGGACCCTGAGTTTGCAGCCTCAAGTGGAATGGACACCCCGATGCCCCGACTCAAAATAAGGCCGGATATCCCTGCAGTGACTTGAATGCAGGCTCGTCTTGCATCTCCCAAGACGAAAGGATGTCTGAATCCCCTGTGGAGACCACAGAGAAAGACCTAGTTCCCCACCTCATCGCCACCGGAGGCCTCACATCCTTTGAAAACTCCAGAGGTACGCGGAGATCAGTGCCTCCAAAGGAGACGATGCCTGCCTCCTCGTGAATCTTGATAGGAGTCCCAGGATTCCTGTGGCACGTGGAAAGGGACACTTGGTCTCCCGCCTCAGCTGGAGAGGCGTCCCAATTGCCCTGCCAAGCCTCAAGGAGAATCCCGAGTTGTCCCTCGCAACTAGGCAGGAGTCCTGACGTCGCTGAACAAACATGTATGTGGAAGGGCCATCCCCGTCGTAACTCGAGAATATACCCCAGGTTCCCGCCGCAACTCGAGAAAAACCATGAGACTTCTCCCACGCCGCGAGATGAGGCCCGATTCCCCTGCACTGCGCGCAGAGCAATTCCGTGTTGCACATCACACAGGAAAGGAGCCTTGATTTCCTTGATGTCACTCCAGAGAAACCGGAAGAACACTGTTTCAAGGCTAGAGGGATACTGAGGTCACAGTAGCAACAGGAAAGAGCTCCATGGACCAAGAATCAACTCGAGATGAGAGGTTAGTCCCTGGCTTTGACTCCAGAGGAATACCACCTTACCACAAGCACCTCAAAGGAGTCTTCTCTAAGCTCTAGGTATGTGAGAGGGACCCTGAGTTTGCGGCTTCAAGTGGAATGGACACCACGATGCCCTGAATCAAAATAAGGCCGGATATCCCTGCAGTGACTTGAATGCAGGCTCGTCTTGCATCTCCCAAGACGAAAGGATGTCTGAATCCCCTGCGGAGAACACAGAGAAAGACCTAGTTCCCCACCTCATTGCGACCAGAGGTCTGACATCCTTTGAAAACTCCAGAGGTACGCAGAGATCAGTGCCTCCAAAGGAGACGATGCCTGACTCCTCGTGAAACTTGATATGAGTCCCAGGATTACTGTGGCACGTGGAAATGGACCCTTGGTATCCCGCCTCAGCTGGAGAGGCTTCCCAAGTGCCCTGCCAAGCCTCGAGGAGAATCCCGAGTTGTCCCTCGCAACTAGGCAGGAGTCCTGACGTCGCTGAACAAACACGTGTGTGGAAGGGCCATCCCCGCCGTAACTCGAGAATATACCCAAGGTTCCCGCCGCAACTCGAGAAAAACCATTAGCCTTGCCCCTCTCCGCGAGATGAGGCCCGATTCCCCTGCACTGCGTGCAGAGCAATTCCGTGTTGCACATCACACATGAAAGGAGCCTTGATTTCCTTGATGGCACTCCAGAGAAACCCCAAGAACACTGTTTCAAGGCTAGAGGGATCCTGAGGTCACTGTAGCAACACGAAAGAGCTCCGTGGATCAAAAACCAACTCGAGATTAGAGGTTAGTCCCTGGCTTCGACTCCAGAGGAATACCACCTTACCACAAGCACCTCAAGGGGAGGCTTTTCTCAGCTCTAGGTATGTGAGAGGGACCCTGAGTTTGCCCCCTGAAGTGGAATGGACATGGGGATGCCCTGACTCGAAATAAGGCCGAATATCCCTGCAGTGTCTTGAATGCAAGCTCGTCTTGCATCTCCCAAGATGAAAGGATGTCTGAATCCCCAGTGGAGACCACAGAGAAAGACCTACTTCCCCACCTCATCGCGACCGGAGGCCTCACATCCTTTGAAAACTCCAGAGGTACGCGGAGATTGGTGCCTCCAAAGGAGACGATGCTTGACTCCTCGTGAAACTTGATAGGAGTCCCAGGATTCCTGTGGCACGTGGAAAGGGACCCTTCGTCTCCCGCCTCAGCTGGAGAGGCATCCCAATTGCCCTGGCAAGGCTCGAGGAGAAACCCGAGTTTACCTCACAACTAGGCACGAATCCTGACGTCGCTGAACAAACACGTGTGTGGAAAAGCCATCCCCGTCGTAACTCGAGCATATACCCCAGGTTCCCACCGCAACTCGAAAAAAATCATGAGACTTCCCCCTCGCAGCGAGATGAGGCCCGATTCCCCTGCACTGCGTGCAGAGCAATTCCGTGTTGCACATCACACAGGAAAGGATCCTTGATTTCCTTCATGGCACTCCAGAGAAACCCCAAGAACACTGTTTCAAGGCTAGAGGGATCCTGAGGTCACTGTAGCAACACGAAAGAGCTCCGTGGACCAAGAATCAACTCGAGATGAGAGGTTAGTCCCTGAGTTCGACTCCAGAGGAATACCACCTAACCACAAGCACATCCAGAGGAGGCTTCTTTCAGCTCTAGGTATGTGAGAGGGACCCTGAGTTTGTGGCCTCAAGTGGAATGGACACCGCGATCCCCTGACTCGAAATAAGGCCGGATATCCCTGCAGTGACTTGAATGCAGGCTCGTCTTGCATCTCCCAAGACGAAAGGATGTCTGAATCCCCTGTGGAGACCACAGAGAAAGACCTAGTTCCCCACCTCATGGCGACCGGAGGCCTCACATCCTTTGAAAACTCCAGAGGTATGCGGAGATCAGTGCCTCCAAAGGAGACGATGCCTGCCTCCTCGTGAAACTTGATAGGAGTCCCAGGATTACTGTGGCACGTGGAAAGGGACCCTTGGTCTCGCACCTCAGCTGGAGAGGCGTCCCAATTGCCCTGCCATGCCTCGAGGAGAATCCCGAGTTGTCCCTCGCAACTAGGCAGGAGTCCTGCCGTCGCTGAACAAACACGTGTGTGGAAGTACCATCCCCGTCGTACCTCGAGAATATACCCCAGGTTCCCGCGGCAACTCGAGAAAGATCATGAGACTTCCCCCTCACCGCAAGATGAGGCCCGATTCCCCTGCACTGCGTGCAGAGCAATTCCGTGTTGCACATCACACAGGAAAGGAGCCTTGATTTCCTTGATGGCACTCCAGAGAAACCCCAAGAACACTGTTTCAAGGCTAGAGGGATCCTGAGGTCACTGTAGCAACATGAAAGAGCTCCGTGGACCAAAAATCAACTCGAGATGAGAGGTTAGTCCCTGGCTTCAACTCCAGGGGAATACCACCTTACCAGAAGCACCTCAAAGGAGGCTTCTCTCAGCTCTAGGTATGTGAGAGGGACCCTGAGTTTGCGGCCTCAAGTGGAATGGACACCACGATGCCCTGACTCAAAATAAGGCCGGATATCCCTGCAGTGACTTGAATGCAGGCTCGTCTTGCGTCTCCCAAGACGAAAGGATGTCTGAATCCCCTGTGGAGAACACAGAGAAAGACCTAGTTCCCCACCTCATCGCAACCAGAGGCCTGACATCCTTTGAAAACTCCAGAGGTACGCGGAGATCAGTGCCTCCAATGAAGACGATGCCTGACTCCTCGTGAAACTTGATAGGAGTCCCAGGATTTCTGTGGCACGTGGAAAGGGACCCTTGGTTTCCCGCCTCAGTTGGAGAGGCGTCCTAATTGCCCTGCCAAGCCTCGAGGAGAATCCCGAATTGTCCCTCGCAACTAGGCAGGAGTTCTGACATCGCTGAACAAACACGTGTGTGGAAGGGCCATCCCCGCCGTAACTCGAGAATTTACCCAAGGTTCCCGCCGCAACTTGAGAAAAACCATGAGACTTCTCCCTCGTCGCGAGAAGAGGCCCGATTCCCCTGCACTGCGTGCAGTGCAATTCCGTGTTGCAGATCACACAGGAAAGGAGCCTTGATTTCCTTGATGGCACTCCAGAGAAACCCCAAGAACACTGTTTCAAGGCTAGAGGGATACTGAGGTCACTGTAGCAACACGAAAGGGATCCGTGGACCAAGAATCAACTCAAGATGAGAGGTTAGTCCCTGGCTTCGACTCCAGAGGAATACCACCTTACCACAAGCACCTCAAGAGGAGGCTTCTCTCAGCTCTAGGTATGTGAGAGGGACCCTGATTTTGCAGCCTCAAGTGGAATGGACACCCCGATGCCCTGACTCGAAATAAGACCGGATATCCCTGCAGTGACTTGAATGCAGGCTCGTCTTGCATCTCCCAAGACGAAAGGATGTCTGAATCCCCTGTGGAAACCACAGAGAAAGACCTAGTTAACCACGTCATCGCGACCGGAGGCCTCACATCCTTTGAAAACTCCAGAGGTATGCAGAGATCAGTGCCTCCAAAGGAGACGAAGCCTGCCTCCTCGTGAATCTTGATAGGAGTCCCAGGATTCCTGTGGCACGTGGAAAGGGACACTTGGTCTCCCGCCTCAGCTGGAGAGGCGTCCCAATTGCCCTGCCAAGCCTCGAGGAGAATCCCGAGTTGTCCCTCCCAGCTAGGCAGGAGTCCTGACGTCGCTGAACAAACATGTATGTGGAAGGGCCATCCCCATCGTAACTCGAGAATATACCCCAGGTTCCCGCCGCAACTCGAGAAAAACCATGAGACTTCTCCCACGCCGCGAGATGAGGCCCGTTTCCCCTGCACTGCGTGCAGAGCAATTCCGTGTTGCACATCACACATGAAAGGAGCCTTGATTTCCTTCATGGTACTCCAGAGAAACCCCAAGAACACTGTTTCAAGGCTAGAGGGATCCTGAGGTCACTGTAGCAACATGAAAGAGCTCCGTGGACCAAAAATCAACTCGAGATGAGAGGTTAGTCCCTGGTTTCAACTCCAGGGGAATACCACCTTACCACAAGCACCTCAAAGGAGGCTTCTCTCAGCTCTAGGTATGTGAGAGGGACCCTGAGTTTGCGGCCTCAAGTGGAATGGACACCACGATGCCCTGAATCAAAATAAGGCCGGATATCCCTGCAGTGACTTGAATGCAGGCTCGTCTTGCATCTCCCAAGACGAAAGGATGTCTGAATCCCCTGTGGAGACCACAGAGAAAGATCTAGTTCCCCACCTCATCGCGACCGGAGGCCTCACATCCTTTGAAAACTCCAGAGGTAGGGGGAGATCAGTGCCTCCAAAGGAGACGATGCCTGACTCCTCGTGAAACTTGATAGGAGTCCCAGGATTCCTGTGGCACGTGGAAAGGGACCCTTGGTCTCCCGCCTCAGCTGGAGAGGCGTCCCAATTGCCCTGCCAAGCTTCGAGGTGAATCCCGAGTTGTCCCTCGCAACTAGGCAGGAGTCCTGACGTCGCTGAACAAACACGTGTGTGGAAGGGCCATCCCCGCCGTAACTCGAGAATATACCCCAGGTTCCCGCCGCAACTCGAGAAAAACCATTAGCCTTCCCCGCGCCGCGAGATGAGGCCCGATTCCCCTGCACTGCGTGCAGAGCAATTCCGTGTTGCACATCACACATGAAAGGAGCCTTGATTTCCTTGATGGCACTCCAGAGAAACCCCAAGAACACTGTTTCAAGGCTAGAGGGATCCTGAGGTCACTGTAGCAACACGAAAGAGCTCCGTGGACCAAAAACCAACTCGAGATTAGAGGTTAGTCCCTGGCTTCGACTCCAGAGGAATACCACCTTACCACGAGCACCTCAAGGAGAGGCTTTTCTCAGCTCTAGGTATGTGAAAGGGACCCTGAGTTTGCGGCCTCAAGTGGGATGGACACCCCGATGCCCTGACTCGATATAAGGCCGGATATCCCTGCAGTGACTTGAATGCAGGCTCGTCTTGCATCTCCCAAGACGAAAGGATGTCTGAATCCCCTGTGGAGACCACAGAGAAAGATCTAGTTCCCCACCTCATCGCGACCGGAGGCCTCACATCCTTTGAAAACTCCAGAGGTACGCGGAGATCAGTGCCTCCAAAGGAGACGATGCCTGACTCCTCGTGAAACTTGATAGGAGTCCCAGGATTTCTGTGACACGTGGAAAGGGACCCTTGGTCTCCCGCCTCAGCTGGAGAGGCGTCCCAATTGACCTGCCAAGCCTCGAGGTGAATCCCGAGTTGTCCCTCGCAACTAGGCAGGAGTCCTGACGTCGCTGAACAAACACGTGTGTGGAAGGGCCATCCCCGTCGTAACTCGAGAATTTACCCCAGGTTCCCGCCGCAACTCGAGAAAAACCATTAGACTTCCCCCTCATCGCGAGATGAGGCCCGATTCCCCTGCACTGCGTGCAGAGCAATTTCGTGTTGCACATCACACAGGAAAGGAGCCTAGATTTCCTTGATGTCACTCCAGAGAAACCCCAAGAACACTGTTTCAAGGCTAGAGGGATCCTGAGGTCACTGTAGCAACACGAAAGAGCTCCATGGACCAAGAATCACCTCGAGATGAGAGGTTAGTCCCTGCCTTTGACTCCAGAGTAATACCACCTTACCACAAGCACCTCAAGAGGAGGCTTCTCTCAGCTCTAGGTATGTGAGAGGGACCCTGAGTTTGCAGCCTCAAGTGGAATGGACACCGCGATACCCTGACTCGAAATAAGGCTGGATATCCCTGCAGTGACTTGAATGCAGGCTCGTCTTGCATCTCCCAAGACAAAAGGATGTCTGAATCCCCTGTGGAGACCACAGAGAAAGACCTAGTTCCCCACCTCATCGCGACTGGAAGCCTCACATCCTTTGAAAACTCCAGAGGTACGCGGAGATCAGTGCCTCCAAAGGAGACGATGCCTGCCTCCTCGTGAATCTTGATAGGAGTCCCAGGATTCCTGTGGCACGTGGAAAGGGACACTTGGTCTCCCGCCTCAGCTGGAGAGGTGTCTCAATTGCCCTGCCAAGCCTCAAGGAGAATCCCGAGTTGTCCCTCGCAACTAGGCAGGAGTCCTGACGTCGCTGAACAAACACATGGGTGGAAGTGCCATCCCCGTCGTAACTCGAGAATATACACCAGGTTCCCGCCGCAACTCGAGAAAAACCATGAGATTTCTCCCACGCCGCGAGATGAGGCCCGATTCCCCTGCACTGCGTGCAGAGCAATTCCGTGTTGCACATCAAAAATGAAAGGAGCCTTGATTTCCTTCATGGTACTCCAGAGAAACTCCACGAACATTGTTTCAAGGCTAGAGGGATCCTGAGGTCACAGTAGTAACATGAAAGAGCTTCGTGGACCAAAAATCAACTCGAGATGAGAGGTTAGTCCCTGGCTTCAACTCCAGGAGAATACCACCTTACCAGAAGCACCTCAAAGGAGGCTTCTCTCAGCTCTAGGTATGTGAGAGGGACCCTGAGTTTGCGGCCTCAAGTGGAATGGACACCACGATGCCCTGAATCAAAATAAGGCCGGATATCCCTGCAGTGACTTGAATGCAAGCTCGTCTTGCATCTCCCAAGACGAAAGGATTTCTGAATCCCCTGCGGAGAACACAGAGAAAGACCTAGTTCCCCACCTCATCGCAACCAGAGGCCTGACATCCTTTGAAAACTCCAGAGGTACGCGGAGATCAGTGCCTCCAAAGGAGACGATGCCTGCCTCCTCGTGAAACTTGATAGGAGTCCCAGGATTTCTGTGGCACGTGGAAAGGGACCCTTGGTCTCCCGCCTCAGCTGGAGAGGCATCCCAATTGCCCTGGCAAGGCTCCAGGAGAATCCCGAGTTTACCTCACAACTAGGCACGAATCCTGACGTTGCTGAACAAACACGTGTGTGGAAGAGCCATCCCCGTCGTAACTCGAGCATATACCCCAGGTTCCCACCGCAACTCGAGAAAAATCATGAGACTTCCCCCTCGCCGCGAGATGAGGCCCGATTCCCCTGCACTGCGTGCAGAGCAATTCCGTGTTGCACATCACACAGGAAAGGAGCCTTGATTTCCTTGATGGCACTCCAGAGAAACCCCAGGAACACTGTTTCAAGGCTAGAGGGATCCTGAGGTCACTGTAGCAACACGAAAGGGCTCCGTGGACCAAGAATCAACTCGAGATGAGAGGTTAGTCCCTGGCTTCGACTCCAGAGGAATAGCACCTTACCACAAGCACCTCAAGAGGAGGCTTCTCTCAGCTCTAGGTATGTGAGAGGGACCCTGAGTTTGCGGCCTCAAGTGGGATGGACACCCCGATGCCCTGACTCGAAATAAGGCCGGATATCCCTGCGGTGACTTGAATGCAGGCTCGTCTTGCATCTCCCAAGACGAAAGGATGTCTGAATACCCAGTGGAAACCACAGAGAAAGACCTAGGTCCCCACCTCATCGCGACCGGAGGCCTCACATCCTTGGAAAACTCTAGAGGTACGCGGAGATCAGTGCCTCCAAAGGAGACGATGCCTGCCTCCCCGTGAATCTTGATAGGAGTCCCAGGATTCCTGTGGCACGTGGAAAGGGACACTTGGTCTCCCGCCTCAGCTGGAGAGGCGTCCCAATTGCCCTGCCAAGCCTCAAGGAGAATCCCGAGTTGTCCCTCGCAACTAGGCAGGAGTCCTGACGTCGCTGAACAAACACGTGGGTGGAAGTGCCATCCCCGTCGTAAATCGAGAATATACCCCAGGTTCCCGCCGCAACTCGAGAAAAACCATGAGACTTCTCCCACGCCGCGATATGAGGCCCGATTCCCCTGCACTGCGTGCAGAGCAATTCCGTGTTGCACATCACACATGAAAGGAGCCTTGATTTCCTTCATGGTACTCCAGAGAAACCCCAAGAACACTGTTTCAAGGCTAGAGGGATCCTGAGGTCACTGTAGCAACATGAAAGAGCTCCGTGGACCAAAAATCAACTCGAGATGAGAGGTTAGTCCCTGGCTTCAACTCCAGGGGAATACCACCTTACCAGAAGCACCTCAAAGGAGGCTTCTCTCAGCTCTAGGTATGTGAGAGGGACCCTGAGTTTGCGGCCTCAAGTGGAATGGACACCACGATGCCCTGACTCAAAATAAGGCCGGATATCCCTGCAGTGACTTGAATGCAGGCTCGTCTTGCATCTCCCAAGACGAAAGGATGTCTGAATCCCCTGTGGAGACCACTGAGAAAGATCTAGTTCCCCACCTATCGCGACCGGAGGCCTCACATCCTTTGAAAACTCCAGAGGTACGCGGAGATCAGTGCCTCCAAAGGAGACGATGCCTGACTCCTCGTGAAACTTGATAGGAGTCCCAGGATTCCTGTGGCACGTGGAAAGGGACCCTTGGTCTCCCGGCTCAGCTGGAGAGGCGTCCCAATTGCCCTGCCATGCCTCGAGGAGAATCCCGAGTTGTCCCTCGCAACTAGGCAGGAGTCCTGCCGTCGCTGAACAAAAACGTGTGTGGAAGGGCCATCCTCGTCGTAACTCGAGAATATACCCCAGGTTCCCGCCGCAACTCGAGAAAAACCATGAGACTTCTCCCACGCCGCGAGATGAGGCCCGATTCCCCTGCACTGCGTGCAGAGCAATTCCGTGTTGCACATCACACATGAAAGGAGCCTTGATTTCCTTCATGGTACTCCAGAGAAACCCCAAGAACACTGTTTCAAGGCTAGAGGGATCCTGAGGTCACTGAAGCGACATGAAAGAGCTCCGTGGACCAAAAATCAACTCGAATTGAGAGGTTAGTCCCTGGCTTCAACTCCAGGGGAATAACACCTTACCAGAAGCACCTCAAAGGAGGCTTCTCTCAGCTCTAGGTATGTGAGAAGGACCCTGAGTTTGCGGCCTCTAGTGGAATGGACACCCCGATGCCCTGATTCGAAATAAGGCCGGATATCCCTGCAGTGACTTGAATGCAGGCTCGTCTTGCATCTCCCAAGACGAAAGGATGTCTGAATCCCCTGCGGAGAACAGAGAGAAAGACCAAGTTCCCCACCTCATCGAGACCAGAGGCCTCACATCCTTTGAAAACTCCAGAGGTACGCAGAGATCAGTGCCTCCAAAGGAGACGATGCCTGCCTCCTCGTGAAACTTGATAGGAGTCCCAGGATTCCTGTGGCATGTGGAAAGGGACCCTTGGTATCCCGACTCAGCTGGAGAGGCGTCCCATTGCCAAGCCAAGCCTCGAGGAGAGTCCCGAGTTGTGCCTCGCAACTAGGCAGGAGTACTGACGTCGCTGAACAAACACGTGGGTGGAAGTGCCATCCCCGTCGTAAATCGAGAATATACCCCAGGTTCCCGCCGCAACTCGAGAAAAACCATGAGACTTCTCCCACGCCGCGAGATGAGGCCCGATTCCCCTGCACTGCGTGCAGAGCAATTCCGTGTTGCACATCACACATGAAAGGAGCCTTGATTTCCTTCATGGTACTCCAGAGAAACCCCAAGAACACTGTTTCAAGGCTAGAGGGATCCTGAGGTCACTGTAGCAACATGAAAGAGCTCCGTGGACCAAAAATCAACTCGAGATGAGAGGTTAGTCCCTGGCTTCAACTCCAGGGGAATACCACCTTACCAGAAGCACCTCAAAGGAGGCTTCTCTCAGCTCTAGGTATGTGAGAGGGATCCTGAGTTTGTGGCCTCAAGTGGAATGGACACCCCGATGCCCTGACTCAAAATAAGGCCGGATATCCCTGCAGTGACTTGAATGCAGGCACGTCTTGCATCTCCCAAGACGAAAGGATGTCTGAATCCCCTGCGGAGAACACATAGAAAGACCAAGTTCCCCACTTCATCGCGACCAGAGGCCTCACATCCTTTGAAAACTCCAGAGGTACGCGGAGATCAGTGCCTCCAAAGGAGACGATGCCTGACTCCTCGTGAAACTTGATAGGAGTCCCAGGATTTCTGTGGCACGTGGAAAGGGACACTTGGTCTCCCGCCTCAGCTGGAGAGGCGTCCCAATTGCCCTGCCAAGCCTCGAGGTGAATCTCGATTTGTCCCTCGCAACTAGGCAGGAGTCCTGACGTCGCTGAACAAACACGTGTGTGGAAGGGCCATCCCCGCCGTAACTCGAGAATTTACCCCAGGTTCCCGCCGCAACTCGAGAGAAACCATGAGACTTCCCCCTCGCCGCAAGATGAGGCCCGATTCCCCTGCACTGCGTGCAGAGCAATTTCGTGTTGCACATCACACAGGAAAGGAGCCTTGATTTCCTTCATGTCACTCCAGAGAAACCCGAAGAACACTGTTTCAAGGCTAGAGGGATCCTGACGTCACTATAGCAACACGAAAGAGCTCCATGGACCAAGAATCAACTCGAGATGAGAGGTTAGTACCTGGCTTCGACTCCAGAGGAATACCACCTTACCACAAGCACCTCAAGAGGAGGCTTCTCTCAGCTCTAGGTATGTGAGAGGGACCCTGAGTTTGCGGCCTCAAGTGGAATGGACTCCGCGATGCCCTGACTGAAAATAAGGCCGAATATCCCGGCAGTGACTTGAATGCAGGCTCGTCTTGCATCTCCCAAGACGAAAGAATGTCTGAATCCCCTGTGGAGACCACAGAGAAAGACCTAGTTCCTTGGTCTAGTTCTGTGAAAAATACCGTTGGTAGCTTGATAGGGATTGCATTGAATCTATAGATTGCTTTCGGTAGAATAGCTATTTTGACAATATTGATTCTTCCAATCCATGAACACGGTATGATTCTCCATCTGTTTGTGTCCTCTTTGATTTGTTTCATCAGTGTTTTATAGTTTTCTATGTATAGGTCTTCTGTTTCTTTAGGTAGATATACTCCTAAGTATTTTATTCTTTTTGTTGCAATGGTGAATGATATTGTTTCCTTAATTTCTCTTTCTGTTTTTTCATCGTTAGTATATAGGAATGCAAGGGATTTCTGTGTGTTAATTTTATATCCTGCAACTTTACTATATTCATTGGTTAGTTCTAGTAATTTTCTGGTAGAGTCTTTAGGGTTTTCTATATAGAGGATCATGTCATCACAGAACTAGACCAAAGAATTTCACAATTTGTATGGAAATACAAAAAACCTCGAATAGCCAAAGTAATCTTGAAAAAGAAGAATGGAACTGGAGGAATCAACCTGCCTGACTTCAGACTCTACTACAAAGCCACAGTCATCAAGACAGTGTGGTACTGGCACAAAGACAGAAATATAGACCAATGGAACAGAATAGAAAGGCCAGAGATAAATCCACGAACCTATGGACACCTTATCTTTGACAAAGGAGGCAAGGATATACAATGGAAAAAAGACAACCTCTTTAACAAGTGGTGCTGGGAAAACTGGTCAACCACTTGCAAAAGAATGAAACTAGAACACTTTCTAACACCATACACAAAAATAAACTCAAAATGGATTAAAGATCTAAATGTAAGACCAGAAACTATAAAACTCCTAGAGGAGAACATAGGCAAAACACTCTCCGACATAAATCACAGCAAGATCCTCTATGACCCACCTCCCAGAATATTGGAAATAAAAGCAAAACTAAACAAATGGGATCTAATGAAACTTAAAAGCTTTTGCACTACAAAAGAAACTATAAGTAAGGTGAAAAGACAGCTGTCAGATTGGGAGAAAATAATAGCAAATGAAGAAACAGACAAAGGATTAATCTCAAAAATATACAAGCAACTCCTGCAGCTCAATTCCAGAAAAATAAATGACCCAATCCAAAAATGGGCCAGAGAACTAAACAGACATTTCTCCAAAGAAGACATACAGATGGCTAACAAACACATGAAAAGGTGCTCAACATCACTCATTATTAGAGAAATGCAAATCAAAACCACAATGAGGTACCATTACACACCAGTCAGGATGGCTGCTATCCAAAAGTCTACAAGCAATAAATGCTGGAGAGGCTGTGGAGAAAAGGGAACCCTCTTACACTGTTGGGGGGAATGCAAACTAGTACAGCCACTATGGAAAACAGTGTGGAGATTCCTTAAAAAACTGGAAATAGAACTGCCATATTACCCAGCAATACCACTTCTGGGCATACACACTGAGGAAACCAGATCTGAAAGAGACACATGCACCCCAATGTTCATCACAGCACTGTTTATAATAGCCAGGACATGGAAGCAACCTAGATGCCCATCAGCAGATGAATGGATAAGGAAGCTGTGGGACATATACACCATGGAATTTTACTCAGCCATCAAAAAGAATTCATTTGAACCAGTCCTAATGAGATGGATGAAACTGGAGCCCCTTATACAGAGTGAAGTAAGCCAGAAAGATAAAGAACATTACAGCATACTAACACATATATATGGAATTTAGAAAGATGGTAACGATAACCCTATATGCAAAACAGAAAAAGAGACACAGAAATACAGAACAGACTTTTGAACTCTGTGGGAGAAGGTGAGGGTGGGATGTTTCAAAAGAACAGCATGTATACTATCTATGGTGAAACAGATCACCAGCCCAGGTGGGATGCATGAGACAAGTGCTCCGGCCTGGTGCACTGGGAAGACCCAGAGGAATCGGGTGGAGAGGGAGATGGGAGGGGGGATCGGGATGGGGAATAAGTGTAAATCTATGGCTGATTCATATCAATGTATGACAAGACCCACTGAAATGTTGTGAAGTAATTAGCCTCCAACTAATAAAAAAAATTAAAAAAAAAAAAAAAAAAAAAAAGAAAGACCTAGTTCCCCTCCTCATCGCGACCGGAGGCCTCACATCCTTTGAAAACTCCAGAGGTACGCGGAGATCAGTGCCTCCAAAGGAGACGATGCCTGACTCCTCGTGAAACTTGATAGGAGTCCCAGGATTCCTGTGGCACGTGGAAAGGGACCCTTGGTCTCGCGCCTCAGCTGGAGAGGCGTCCCAATTGCCCTGCCAAGCCTCGAGGAGAATCCCGAGTTGTCCTTCGCAAGTAGGCAGGAGTCCTGACGTCGCTGAACAAACACGTGTGTGGAAGAGCCATCCCCGTCATAACTCGAGAATATACCCCAGGTTCCCGCCGCAACTCGAGAAAAACCATGAGACTTCTCCCACGCCGCGAGATGAGGCCCGATTCCCCTCCACTGCCTGCAGAGCAATTCCATGTTGCACATCACACATGAAAGGATCCTTGATTTCCTTCATGGCACTGCAGAGAAACCCCAAGAACACTGTTTCAAGGCTAGAGGGATCCTGAGGTCACTGTAGCAACACGAAAGCGCTCCGTGGACCAGAAATAAACTCGAGATGAGAGATTAGTCCCTGGCTTCGACTCCAGAGGAATACCACCTTACCACAAGCACCTCAAAGGAGGCTTCTCTCAGCTCTAGGTATGTGAGAGGGACCCTGAGTTTGCGGCCTCAAGTGGAATGGACACCGAGATGCCCTGACTCGAATTAAGGCCGGATATCCCTACAGTGACTTGAATGCAGGCTCATCTTGCATCTCCCAAGACGAAAGGATGTCTGAATCCCCTTTTGAGACCACAGACAGAGACCGAGTTCCCCACCTCATCGCGAACGGAGGCCTCACATCCTTTGAAAACTCCAGCGGTACGCGGAGATCAGTGCCTCCAAAGGAGACAATGCTGACTCCTCTTGAAACTTGATAGGAGTCCCAGGATTCCTGTGGCACGTGGAAAGGGACCCTTGGTCTCCCGCCTCAGTTGGAGAGGCGTCCCAATTGCCCTGCCAAGCCTCAAGAGAATCCCGAGTTGTCCCTCACAACTAGGCAGAAGTCCTGACGTTGCTGAACAAACACGTGCGTGGAATGGCCCTCCCAGTGGTAACTCGAGAATATATCCCAGGTTCCCACCGCAACTCGAGAAAAACCATGAGACTTCTCCCACGCCGCGAGATGAGGCCCGATTCCCCTGCACTGCGTGCAGAGCAATTCCGTGTTGCACATCACACATGAAAGGAGCCTTGATTTCCTTCATGGCACTCCAGAGAAACCCCAGGAACACTGTTTCAAGGCTAGAGGGATCCTGAGGTCACTGTAGCAACACGAAAGAGCTCCGTGGACCAGAAATCAACTCGAGATGAGAGATTAGTCCCTGGCTTCGACTCCAGAGGAATACCACCTTACCACAAGCACCTCAAAGGAGGCTCTTCTCAGCTCTAGGTATGTGAGAGGGACCCTGAGTTTGCGGCCTCAAGTGGAATGGACACTGAGATGCCCTGACTCGAAATAAGGCCGGATATCCCTGCAGTGACTTGAATGCAGGCTCGTCTTGCATCTCCCAAGACGAAAGGATGTCTGAATCCCCTGTGGAGACCACAGAGAAAGACCTAGTTCCCCACCTCATCGCGACCGGAGGCCTCACATCCTTTGAAAACTCCAGCGGTATGCGGAGATCAGTGCCTCCAAAGGAGACGATGCCTGACTCCTCGAGAAACTTGATAGGAGTCCCAGGATTCCTGTGGCACGTGGAAAGGGACCCTTGGTCTCCCGCCTCAGCTGGAGAGGCGTCCCAATTGCCCTGCCAAGCCTCAAGGATAATCCCGAGTTGTCCCTCGTAAGTAGGCAGGAGTCCTGTCATCGCTGAAGAAACATGTGTGTGGAATGGCCCTCCCCATGGTAACTCGAGAATATACCCCAGGTTCCCGCCGCAACTCGAGAAAAACCATGAGACTTCCCCCTCGCCGCGAGATGAGGCCCGATTCCCCTGCACAGCATTGAGAGCAATTCCGTGTTGCACATTACACATGAAACGAGCCTTGATTTCCTTGATGGCACTCCAGAGAAACCCCAGGAACACTGTTTCAAGGCTAGAGGGATCCTGACATAACTGTAGCAACACGAAAGAGCTCCGTGGACCAGAAATCAACTCGAGATGAGAGGTTAGTTCCTGGCTTCGACTAGAGAGGAATAGCACCTTACCACAAGCACCTCAAGAGGAGGCTTCTCTCAGCTCTAGGAATGTGAGAGGGATCCTCAGTTTGCGGCCTCAAGTGGGATGGACACCCCGATGCCCTGACTCGTAATAAGGCCGGATATCCCTGCAGTGACTTGAATGCAGGCTCGTCTTGCATCTCCCAAGACGAAAGGATGTCTGAATCCCCTGCGGAGAACACAAAGAAAGACCAAGTTCCCCACCTCATCGCGACCAGAGGCCTCACATCCTTTGAAAACTCCAGAGGTACGCGGAGATCAGTGCCTCCAAAGGAGACGATGCCTGACTCCTCGTGAAACTTGATAGGAGTCCCAGGATTTCTGTGGCACGTGGAAAGGGACCCTTGGTCTCCCGCCTCAGCTGGAGAGGCGTCCCAATTGCCCTGCCAAGCCTCGAGGAGAATCCCGAGTTGTCCTTCGCAAGTAGGCAGGAGTCCTGACGTCGATGAACAAACACGTGTGTGGAAGGGCCATCCCCGCCGTAACTCGAGAATTTACCCCAGGTTCCCGCCGCAACTCGAGAAAAACCATGAGACTTCCCCCTCGTCGCGAGAAGAGGCCCGATTCCCCTGCACTGCGGGCAGAGCAATTCCTTGTTGCACATCACACAGGAAAGGAGCCTTTATTTCCTTGATGCACTCCAGAGAAACCCCAAGAACACTGTTTCAAGGCTAGAGGGATACTGAGGTCATTGTAGCAACACGAAAGGGCTCCGTGGACCAAGAATCAACTCGAGATGAGAGGTTAGTCCCTGGCTTCGACTCCAGAGGAATACCACCTTACCACAAGCACCTCAAGAGGAGGCTTCTCTCAGCTCTAGGTATGTGAGAGGGACCCTGAGTTTGCGGCCTCAAGTGGAATGGACACCCCAATGCCCTGACTCAACATAAGGCCGGATTTTCCTGCAGTGACTTGAATGCAGGCTCGTCTTGCATCTCCCAAGACGAAAGGATGTCTGAATCCCCTGTGGAGACCACAGAGAAAGACCTAGTTCCCCACCTCATCGCGACCGGAGGCCTCACATGCTTTGAAAACTCCAGAGGTACGCGGAGATCAGTGCCTCCAAAGGAGACGATGCCTGCCTCCTCGTGAAAGTTGATAGGAGTCCCAGGATTCCTGTGGCACGTGGAAAGGGACCCTTGGTCTCCGGCCTCAGCTGGAGAGGCGTTCCAATTGCCCTGCCAAGCCTCGAGGAGAATCCCGAGTTGTCCCTCGCAATTAGGCAGGAGTCCTGACGTCGCTGAACAAACACGTGTGTGGAAGGGCCATCCCCGACGTAACTCGAGAATATACCCCAGGTTCCCGCCGCAACTCGAGAAAAACCATGAGACTTCCCACTCGCCGCGAGATGAGGCCCGATTCCCCTGCACTGCGTGCAGAGCAATTCCGTGTTGCACATCACACAGGAAAGGAGCCTTGATTTCCTTGATGGCACTCCAGAGAAACCCCAAGAACACTGTTTCAAGGCTAGAGGGATCCTGAGGTCATTGTAGCAACACGAAAGAGCTCCGTGGACCAAGAATCAACTCGAGATGAGAGGTTATTCCCTGGCTTCGCCTGCAGAGGAATACCACCTTACGACAAGCACCTCAGGAGGAGTCTTCTCTCAGCTCTAGGTATGTGAGAGGGACCCTGAGTTTGCGGCCTCAAGTGGAATGGACTCCGCGATGCCCTGACTCGAAATAAGGCCGGATATCCCGGCAGTGACTTGAATGCAGGCTCGTCTTGCATCTCCCAAGACGAAAGAATGTCTGAATCCCCTGTGGAGACCACAGAGAAAGACCTAGTTCCTTGATCTAGTTCTGTGAAAAATACCGTTGGTAGCTTGATAGGGATTGTATTGAATCTATAGATTGCTTTGTGTAGAATAGCCATTTTGACAATATTTATTCTTCCAATCCATGAACACGGTATGTTTCTCCATCTGTTTGTGTCCTCTTTGATTTCTTTCATCAGTGTTTTATAGTTTTCTATGTATAGGTCTTTTGTTTCTTTAGGTAGATATACTCCTAAGTATTTTATTCTTTTTGTTGCAATGGTGAATGGTATTGTTTCCTTAATTTCTCTTTCTGTTTTCTCATCGTTAGTATATAGGAATGCAAGGGATTTCTGTGTGTTAATTTTATATCCTGCAACTTTACTATATTCATTGATTAGTTCTAGTAATTTTCTGGTAGAGTCTTTAGGGTTTTCTATATAGAGGATCATGTCATCACAGAACTAGACCAAAGAATTTCACAATTTGTATGGAAATACAAAAAACCTCGAATAGCCAAAGTAATCTTGAAAAAGAAGAATGGAACTGGAGGAATCAACCTGCCTGACTTCAGACTCTACTACAAAGCCACAGTCATCAAGACAGTGTGGTACTGGCACAAAGACAGAAATATAGACCAATGGAACAGAATAGAAAGCCCAGAGATAAATCCACGAACCTATGGACACCTTATCTTTGACAAAGGAGGCAAGGATATACAATGGAAAAAAGACAACCTCTTTAACAAGTGGTGCTGGGAAAACTGGTCAACCACTTGCAAAAGAATGAAACTAGAACACTTTCTAACACCATACACAAAAATAAACTCAAAATGGATTAAAGATCTAAATGTAAGACCAGAAACTATAAAACTCCTAGAGGAGAACATAGGCAAAACACTCTCCGACATAAATCACAGCAAGATCCTCTATGACCCACCTCCCAGAATATTGGAAATAAAAGCAAAACTAAACAAATGGGATCTAATGAAACTTAAAAGCTTTTGCACTACAAAAGAAACTATAAGTAAGGTGAAAAGACAGCCGTCAGATTGGGAGAAAATAATAGCAAATGAAGAAACAGACAAAGGATTAATCTCAAAAATATACAAGCAACTCCTGCAGCTCAATTCCAGAAAAATAAATGATCCAATCCAAAAATGGGCCAGAGAACTAAACAGACATTTCACCAAAGAAGACATACAGATGGCTAACAAACACATGAAAAGGTGCTCAACATCACTCATTATTAGAGAAATGCAAATCAAAACCACAATGAGGTACCATTACACACCAGTCAGGATGGCTGCTATCCAAAAGTCTACAAGCAATAAATGCTGGAGAGGCTGTGGAGAAAAGGGAACCCTCTTACACTGTTGGTGGGAATGCAAACTAGTACAGCCACTATGGAAAACAGTGTGGAGATTCCTTAAAAAACTGGAAATAGAACTGCCATATTACCCAGCAATACCACTTCTGGGCATACACACTGAGGAAACCAGATCTGAAAGAGACACATGCACCCCAATGTTCATCGCAGCACTGTTTATAATAGCCAGGACATGGAAGCAACCTAGATGCCCATCAGCAGATGAATGGATAAGGAAGCTGTGGGACATATACACCATGGAATTTTACTCAGCCATCAAAAAGAATTCATTTGAACCAGTCCTAATGAGATGGATGAAACTGGAGCCCCTTATACAGAGTGAAGTAAGCCAGAAAGATAAAGAACATTACAGCATACTAACACATATATATGGAATTTAGAAAGATGGTAACGAGAACCCTATATGCAAAACAGAAAAAGAGACACAGAAATACAGAACAGACTTTTGAACTCTGTGGGAGAAGGTGAGGGTGGGATGTTTCAAAAGAACAGCATGTATACTATCTATGGTGAAACAGATCACCAGCCCAGGTGGGATGCATGAGACAAGTGCTCCGGCCTGGTGCACTGGGAAGACCCAGAGGAATCGGGTGGAGAGGGAGATGGGAGGGGGGATCGGGATGGGGAATAAGTGTAAATCTATGGCTGATTCATATCAATGTATGACAAGACCCACTGAAATGTTGTGAAGTAATTAGCCTCCAACTAATAAAAAAAATTAAAAACAAAAAAAAAAAAGAAAAAAAAAAAAAAGAAAGACCAAGTTCCCCTCCTCATCGCGACCGGAGGCCTCACATCCTTTGAAAACTCCAGAGGTACGCGGAGATCAGTGCCTCCAAAGGAGACGATGCCTGCCTCCTCGTGAATCTTGATAGGAGTCCCAGGATTCCTGTGGCACGTGGAAAGGGACCCTTGGTCTCGCCCCTCAGCTGGAGAGGCGTCCCAATTGCCCTGCCAAGCCTCGAGGAGAATCGCGAGTTGTCCCTCGCAACTAGGCAGGAGTCCTGACGTCGCTGAACAAACACGTGTGTGGAAGTGCCATCCCCGTCGTAACTCGAGAATATACCCCAGGTTCCCGCCGCAACTCGAGAAAAACCATGAGACTTCTCCCACGCCGTGAGATAAGGCCCGATTCCCATGCACTGCGTGCAGAGCAATTCCGTGTTGCACATCACACATGAAAGGAGCCTTGATTTCCTTCATGGTACTCCAGAGAAACCCCAAGAACACTGTTTCAGTGCTAGAGGGATCCTGAGGTCACTGTAGCAACATGAAAGAGCTTCGTGGACCAAAAATCAAATCGAGATGAGAGGTTAGTCCCTGGCTTCAACTCCAGAGGAATACCACCTTACCAGAAGCACCTCAAAGGAGGCTTCTCTCAGCTCTAGGTATGTGAGAGGGACCCTGAGTTTGCGGCCTCAAGTGGAATGGACACCACGATGCCCTGACTCAAAAGAAGGCCGGATATCCCTGCAGTGACTTGAATGCAGGATCGTCTTCCATCTACCACGAGGAAAGGATGTCTGAATCCCTTGCGGAGAACACAGAGAAAGACCTAGTTCCCCACCTCATCGCGACCAGAGGCCTCACATCCTTTGAAAACTCCAGAGGTACGCGGAGATAAGTGCCTCCAAAGGAGACGATGCCTGACTCCTCGTTAAACTTGATAGGAGTCCCAGGATTTCTGTGGCACGTGGAAAGGGACCCTTGGTCTCCCGCCTCAGCTGGAGAGGCGTCCCAATTGCCCTTCCAAGCCTCAAGGAGAATCCCGAGTTGTCCCTCGCAACTAGGCAGGAGTCCTGCCGTCGCTGAACAAACACGTGGGTGGAAGTGCCATCCCCGTCGTAACTTGAGAATATACACCAGGTTCCCGCCGCAACTCGAGAAAAACCATGAGACTTCCCCCACGCCGCAAGATGAGGCCCGATTCCCCTGCACTGCGTGCAGGGCAATTCCGTGTTGCACATCACACAGGAAAGGAGCCTTGATTTCCTTGATGGCACTCCAGAGAAACCCCAAGAACACTGTTTCAAGGCTAGAGGGATCCTGAGGTCACTGTAGCAACACGAAAGAGCTCCGTGGACCAAGAATCAACTCGAGATGAGAGGTTAGTTCCTGGCTTCGACTCCAGAGGAATACCACCTTACCACAAGCACCTCAAGAGGAGGCTTCTCTCAGCTCTAGGTATGTGAGAGGGACCCTGAGTTAGCAGCCTCAAGTGGAATGGACACCGCGATGCCCTGACTCGAAATAAGGCCGAATATCCCTGCAGTGACTTGAATGCAGGCTCGTCTTGCATCTCCCAAGACGAAAGGATGTCTGAATCCCCTGTGGAAACCACAGAGAAAGACCTAGTTAACCACCTCATCGCGACCAGAGGCCTCACATCCTTTGAAAACTCCAGAGGTATGCAGAGATCAGTGCCTCCAAAGGAGACGATGCCTGCCTCCTCGTGAAACTTGATAGGAGTCCCAGGATTCCTGTGGCATGTGGAAAGGGACCCTTGGTGTCCCGACTCAGCTGGAGAGGCGTCCCATTGCCCTGCCAAGCCTTGAGGAGAGTCCCGAGTTGTCCCTCGCAACTAGGCAGGAGTCCTGACGTCGCTGAACAAACACGTGTGTGGAAGGGCCATCCCCGCCGTAACTCGAGAATATACCCCAGGTTCCCGCTGCAACTCGAGAAAAACCATGAGACTTCAACCTCGCCACGAGATGAGGCCCAATTCTCCTGCACTGTGTGCAGAGCAATTCCGTGTTGCACATCACACAGGAAAGGAGCCTTGATTTCCTTGATGGTACTCCAGAGAAACCCCAAGAACACTGTTTCAAGGCTTGAGGGATCCTGAGGTCACTGTAGCAACACGAAAGAGCTCCGTGGACCAAGAATCAACTCGAGATGAGAGGTTAGTTCCTGGCTTCGACTCCAGAGGAATAGCACCTTACCACAAGCACCTCAAGAGGAGGCTTCTCTCAGCTCTAGGTATGTGAGAGGGACCCTGAGTTTGCGGCCTCAAGTGGAATGGACACCGCGATGCCCTGACTCGAAATAAGGCCGGATATCCCTGCAGTGACTTGAATGCAGGCTGGTCTTGCATCTCCCAAGACAAAAGGATCTCTGAATCCCCTGTGGAGACCACAGAGAAAGACTTAGTTCCCCACCTCATCGCGACCGGAGGCCTCACATCCTTTGAAAACTCCAGAGGTACGCGGAGATCAGTGCCTCCAAAGGAGACGATGCCTGACTCCTCGTGAATCTTGATAGGACTCCCAGGATTCCTGTGGCACGTGGAAAGGGACCCTTGGTCTCGCGCCTCAGTTGGAGAAGCGTCCCAATTGCCCTGCCAAGCCTCAAGGAGAATCCCGAGTTGTCCCTCGCAACTAGGCAGGAGTCCTGACGTCGCTGAACAAACACGTGGGTGGAAGTGCCATCCCTGTCGTAACTCGAGAATATACCCCAGGTTCCCGCCGCAACTCGAGAAAAACCATGAGACTTCTCCCACGCCGCGAGATGAGGCGCGATTCCCCTGCACTGCGTGCAGAGCAATTCCGTGTTGCACATCACACATGAAAGGAGCCTTGATTTCCTTCATGGTACTCCAGAGAAACCCCAAGAACACTGTTTCAAGGCTAGAGGGATCCTGAGGTCACTGTAGCAACATGAATGAGCTCCGTGGACCAAAAATCAACTCGAGATGAGAGGTTAGTGAATGGCTTCAACTCCAGGGGAATACCACCTTACCAGAAGCACCTCAAAGGAGGCTTCTCTCAGCTCTAGGTATGTGAGAGGGACCCTGAGTTTGCGGCCTCAAGTGGAATGGACACCACGATGCCCTGACTCAAAATAAGGCCGGATATCCCTGCAGTGACTTGAATGCAGGCTCGTCTTGCATCTCCCAAGACGAAAGGATGTCTGAATCCCCTGCGGAGAACACAGAGAAAGACCAAGTTCCCCACCTCATCGCGACCAGAGGCCTGACATCCTTTGAAAACTCCAGAGGTACGCGGAGATCAGTGCCTCCAAAGGAGACGAAGCCTGACTCCTCGTGAAACTTGATAGGAGTCCCAGGATTTCTGTGGCATGTGGAAAGGGACCCTTGGTCTCCCGCCTCAGCTGGAGAGGCGTCCCAATTGCCCTGCCAAGCCTCGAGGTGAATCCCGAGTTGTCCCTCGCAACTAGGCAGGAGTCCTGACGTCGCTGAACAAAAACGTGTGTGGAAGAGCCATCCCAGCCGTAACTCGAGAATTTACCCCAGGTTCCCGCCGCAACTCGAGAAAAACCATGAGACTTCCCCCTCGTCGCGAGAAGAGGCCTGATTCCCCTGAACTGCGTGCAGAGCAATTCCGTGTTGCACATCACACATGAAAGGAGCCTTGATTTCCTTCATGGCACTCCAGAGAAACCCCAAGAACACTGTTTCAAGGCTAGAGGGATCCTGAGGTCACTGTAGCAACACGAAAGAGCTCTGTGGACCAGAAATCAACTCGAGATGAGAGATTAGTCCCTGGCTTCGACTCCAGAGGAATACCACCTTACCACAAGCACCTCAAAGGAGGCTTCTCTCAGCTCTAGGTATGTGAGAGGGACCCTGAGTTTGCGGCCTCAAGTGGAATGGACACCGAGATGCCCTGACTCAAAATAAGGCCGGATATCCCTGCAGTGACTTGAATGCAGGCTCGTCTTGCATCTCCCAAGACGAAAGGATGTCTGAATCCCCTGTGGAGACCACAGAGAAAGACCTAGTTCCTTGGTCTAGTTCTGTGAAAAGTACCGTTGGTAGCTTGATAGGGATTGCATTGAATCTATAGATTGCTTTCGGTAGAATAGCCATTTTGACAATATTGATTTTTCCAATCCATGAACACGGTATGTTTCTCCATCTGTTTGTGTCCTCTTTGATTTCTTTCATCAGTGTTTTATAGTTTTCTATGTATAGGTCTTTTGTTTCTTTAGGTAGATATACTCGTAAGTATTTTATTCTTTTTGTTGCAATGGTGAATGGTATTGTTTCCTTAATTTCTCTTTCTGTTTTTTCATCGTTAGTATATAGGAATGCAAGGGATTTCTGTGTGTTAATTTTATATCCTGCAACTTTACTATATTCATTGATTAGTTCTAGTAATTTTCTGGTAGAGTCTTTAGGGTTTTCTATATAGAGGATCATGTCATCACAGAACTAGACCAAAGAATTTCACAATTTGTATGGAAATACAAAAAACCTCGAATAGCCAAAGTAATCTTGAAAAAGAAGAATGGAACTGGAGGAATCAACATGTCTGACTTCAGACTCTACTACAAAGCCACAGTCATCAAGACAGTGTGGTACTGGCACAAAGACAGAGATATAGACCAATGGAACAGAATAGAAAGCCCAGAGATAAATCCACGAACCTATGGACACCTTATCTTTGACAAAGGAGGCAAGGATATACAATGGAAAAAAGACAACCTCTTTAACAAGTGGTGCTGGGAAAACTGGTCAACCACTTGCAAAAGAATGAAACTAGAACACTTTCTAACACCATACACAAAAATAAACTCAAAATGGATTAAAGATCTAAATGTAAGACCAGAAACTATAAAACTCCTAGAGGAGAACATAGGCAAAACACTCTCCGACATAAATCACAGCAAGATCCTCTATGACCCACCTCCCAGAATATTGGAAATAAAAGCAAAACTAAACAAATGGGATCTAATGAAACTTAAAAGCTTTTGCACTACAAAAGAAACTATAAGTAAGGTGAAAAGACAGCCGTCAGATTGGGAGAAAATAATAGCAAATGAAGAAACAGACAAAGGATTAATCTCAAAAATATACAAGCAACTCCTGCAGCTCAATTCCAGAAAAATAAATGACCCAATCCAAAAATGGGCCAGAGAACTAAACAGACATTTCTCCAAAGAAGACATACAGATGGCTAACAAACACATGAAAAGGTGCTCAACATCACTCATTATTAGAGAAATGCAAATCAAAACCACAATGAGGTACCATTACACACCAGTCAGGATGGCTGCTATCCAAAAGTCTACAAGCAATAAATGCTGGAGAGGCTGTGGAGAAAAGGGAACCCTCTTACACTGTTGGTGGGAATGCAAACTAGTACAGCCACTATGGAAAACAGTGTGGAGATTCCTTAAAAAACTGGAAATAGAACTGCCATATTACCCAGCAATACCACTTCTGGGCATACACACTGAGGAAACCAGATCTGAAAGAGACACATGCACCCCAATGTTCATCGCAGCACTGTTTATAATAGCCAGGACATGGAAGCAACCTAGATGCCCATCAGCAGATGAATGGATAAGGAAGCTGTGGGACATATACACCATGGAATTTTACTCAGCCGTCAAAAAGAATTCATTTGAACCAGTCCTAATGAGATGGATGAAACTGGAGCCCCTTATACAGAGTGAAGTAAGCCAGAAAGATAAAGAACATTACAGCATACTAACACATATATATGGAATTTAGAAAGATGGTAACGAGAACCCTATATGCAAAACAGAAAAAGAGACACAGAAATACAGAACAGACTTTTGAACTCTGTGGGAGAAGGTGAGGGTGGGATGTTTCAAAAGAACAGCATGTATACTATCTATGGTGAAACAGATCACCAGCCCAGGTGGGAAGCATGAGACAAGTGCTCCGGCCTGGTGCACTGGGAAGACCCAGAGGAATCGGGTGGAGAGGGAGATGGGAGGGGGGATCGGGATGGGGAATAAGTGTAAATCTATGGCTGATTCATATCAATGTATGACAAGACCCACTGAAATGTTGTGAAGTAATTAGCCTCCAACTAATAAAAAAAATTAAAAACAAAAAAAAAAAGAAAAAAAAAAAAAAAGAAAGACCTAGTTCCCCTCCTCATCGCGACCGGAGGCCTCACATCCTTTGAAAACTCCAGAGGTACGCGGAGATCAGTGCCTCCAAAGGAGACGATGCCTGACTCCTCGTGAATCTTGATAGGAGTCCCAGGATTCCTGTGGCACGTGGAAAGGGACCCTTGGTCTCGCGCCTCAGCTGGAGAGGCGTCCCAATTGCCCTGCCAAGCCTCGAGGAGAATCCCGAGTTGTCCCTCGCAACTAGGCAGGAGTGCTGACGTCGCTGAACATACACGTGTGTGGAAGGGCCATCCCCGTCGTAACTCGAGAATATACCCCAGGTTCCCGCCGCAACTCGAGAAAAACCATGAGACTTCTCCCACGCCGCGAAATGAGGCCCGATTGCCCTGCACTGCGTGCAGAGCAATTCCGTGTTGCACATCACACATGAAAGGATCCTTGATTTCCTTCATGGCACTCCAGAGAAACCCCAAGAACACTGTTTCAAGGCTAGAGGGATCCTGAGTTCACTGTAGCAACACGAAAGAGCTCTGTGGACCAGAAATCAACTCGAGATGAGAGATTAGTCCCTGGCTTCGACTCCAGAGGAATACCACCTTACCACAAGCACCTCAAAGGAGGCTTCTCTCAGCTCTAGGTATGTGAGAGGGACCCTGAGTTTGCGGCCTCAAGTGGAATGGACACCGAGATGCCCTGACTCGAAATAAGGCCGGATATCCCTGCAGTGACTTGAATGCAGGCTCGTCTTGCATCTCCCAAGACGAAAGGATGTCTGAATCCCCTGTGGAGACCACAGAGAAAGACCTAGTTCCTTGGTCTAGTTCTGTGAAAAATACCGTTGGTAGCTTGATAGGGATTGCATTGAATCTATAGATTGCTTTCGGTAGAATAGCCATTTTGACAATATTGATTCTTCCAATCCATGAACACGGTATGTTTCTCCATCTGTTTGTGTCCTCTTTGATTTCTTTCATCAGTGTTTTATAGTTTTCTATGTATAGGTCTTTTGTTTCTTTAGGTAGATATACTCCTAAGTATTTTATTCTTTTTGTTGCAATGGTGAATGGTATTGTTTCCTTAATTTCTCTTTCTGTTTTTTCATCGTTAGTATATAGGAATGCAAGGGATTTCTGTGTGTTAATTTTATATCCTGCAACTTTACTATATTCATTGATTAGTTCTAGTAATTTTCTGGTAGAGTCTTTAGGGTTTTCTATATAGAGGATCATGTCATCACAGAACTAGACCAAAGAATTTCACAATTTGTATGGAAATACAAAAAACCTCGAATAGCCAAAGTAATCTTGAAAAAGAAGAATGGAACTGGAGGAATCACCCTGCCTGACTTCAGACTCTACTACAAAGCCACAGTCATCAAGACAGTGTGGTACTGGCACAAAGACAGAAATATAGACCAATGGAACAGAATAGAAAGCCCAGAGATAAATCCACGAACCTATGGACACCTTATCTTTGACAAAGGAGGCAAGGATATACAATGGAAAAAAGACAACCTCTTTAACAAGTGGTGCTGGGAAAACTGGTCAACCACTTGCAAAAGAATGAAACTAGAACACTTTCTAACACCATACACAAAAATAAACTCAAAATGGATTAAAGATCTAAATGTAAGACCAGAAACTATAAAACTCCTAGAGGAGAACATAGGCAAAACACTCTCCGACATAAATCACAGCAAGATCCTCTATGACCCACCTCCCAGAATATTGGAAATAAAAGCAAAACTAAACAAATGGGATCTAATGAAACTTAAAAGCTTTTGCACTACAAAAGAAACTATAAGTAAGGTGAAAAGACAGCTGTCAGATTGGGAGAAAATAATAGCAAATGAAGAAAGAGACAAAGGATTAATCTCAAAAATATACAAGCAACTCCTGCAGCTCAATTCCAGAAAAATAAATGACCCAATCCAAAAATGGGCCAGAGAACTAAACAGACATTTCTCCAAAGAAGACATACAGATGGCTAACAAACACATGAAAAGGTGCTCAACATCACTCATTATTAGAGAAATGCAAATCAAAACCACAATGAGGTACCATTACACACCAGTCAGGATGGCTGCTATCCAAAAGTCTACAAGCAATAAATGCTGGAGAGGCTGTGGAGAAAAGGGAACCCTCTTACACTGTTGGTGGGAATGCAAACTAGTACAGCCACTATGGAAAACAGTGTGGAGATTCCTTAAAAAACTGGAAATAGAACTGCCATATTACCCAGCAATACCACTTCTGGGCATACACACTGAGGAAACCAGATCTGAAAGAGACACATGCACCCCAATGTTCATCGCAGCACTGTTTATAATAGCCAGGACATGGAAGCAACCTAGATGCCCATCAGCAGATGAATGGATAAGGAAGCTGTGGTACATATACACCATGGAATTTTACTCAGCCGTCAAAAAGAATTCATTTGCACCAGTCCTAATGAGATGGATGAAACTGGAGCCCCTTATACAGAGTGAAGTAAGCCAGAAAGATAAAGAACATTACAGCATACTAACACATATATATGGAATTTAGAAAGATGGTAACGATAACCCTATATGCAAAACAGAAAAAGAGACACAGAAATACAGAACAGACTTTTGAACTCTGTGGGAGAAGGTGAGGGTGGGATGTTTCAAAAGAACAGCATGTATACTATCTATGGTGAAACAGATCACCAGCCCAGGTGGGATGCATGAGACAAGTGCTCCGGCCTGGTGCACTGGGTAGACCCAGAGGAATCGGGTGGAGAGGGAGATGGGAGGGGGGATCGGGATGGGGAATAAGTGTAAATCTATGGCTGATTCATATCAATGTATGACAAGACCCACTGAAATGTTGTGAAGTAATTAGCCTCCAACTAATAAAAAAAAATTAAAAAAAAAAAAAAGAAAAAAAAAAAAAAAGAAAGACCTAGTTCCCCTCCTCATCGCGACCGGAGGCCTCACATCCTTTGAAAACTCCAGAGGTACGCGGAGATCAGTGCCTCCAAAGGAGACGATGCCTGACTCCTCGTGAAACTTGATAGGAGTCCCAGGATTCCTGTGGCACGTGGAAAGGGACCCTTGGTCTCCCGCCTCAGCTGGAGAGGCGTCCCAATTGCCCTGCCAAGCCTCGAGGAGAATCCCGAGTTGTCCTTCGCAAGTAGGCAGGAGTCCTGACGTCGCTGAACAAACACGTGTGTGGAAGGGCCATCCCCGTCGTAACTCGAGAATATACCCCAGGTTCCCGCCGCAACTCGAGAAAAACCATGAGACTTCTCCCACGCCGCGAGATGAGGCCCGATTCCCCTGCACTGCGTGCAGAGCAATTCCGTGTTGCACATCACACATGAAAGGATCCTTGATTTCCTTCATGGCACTCCAGAGAAACCCCAAGAACACTGTTTCAAGGCTAGAGGGATCCTGAGGTCACTGTAGCAACACGAAAGAGCTCCGTGGACCAGAAATCAACTCGAGATGAGAGATTAGTCCCTGGCTTCAACTCCAGAGGAATACCACCTTACCACAAGCACCTCAAAGGAGGCTTCTCTCAGCTCTAAGTATGTGAGAGGGACCCTGAGTTTGCGGCCTCAAGTGGAATGGACACCGAGATGCCCTGACTCGAAATAAGGCTGGATATCCCTGCAGTGACTTGAATGCAGGCTCATCTTGCATCTCCCAAGACGAAAGGGTGTCTGAAGCCCCTGTGGAGACCACAGAGAAAGACCTAGTTCCCCACCTCATCGCGACCGGAGGCCTCACATCCTTTGAAAACTCCAGAGGTACGCGGAGATCAGTGCCTCCAAAGGAGACGATGCCTGACTCCTCGTGAAACTTGATAGGAGTCCCAGGATTCCTGTGGCACGTGGAAAGGGACCCTTGGTCTCCCGCCTCAGCTGGAGAGGCGTCCCAATTGCCCTTCCAAGCCTCAAGGAGAATCCCGAGTTGTCCCTCGCAACTAGGCAGGAGTCCTGACGTTGCTGAACAAACACGTGTGTGGAATGGCCCTCCCAGTGGTAACTCGAGAATATACCACAGGTTCCCGCCGCAACTCGAGAAAAACCATGAGACTTCTCCCACGCCGCGAGATGAGGCCCGATTCCCCTGCACTGCGTGCAGAGCAATTCCGTGTTGCACATCACACATGAAAGGATCCTTGATTTCCTTCATGGCACTCCAGAGAAACCCCAGGAACACTGTTTCAAGGCTAGAGGGATCCTGAGGTCACTGTAGCAACACGAAAGAGCTCCGTGGACTAGAAATCAACTCGAGATGAGAGATTAGTCCCTGGCTTCGACTCCAGAGAAATACCACCTTACCACAAGCACCTCAAAGGAGGCTTCTCTCAGCTCTAGGTATGTGAGAGGGACCCTGCGTGTGCGGCCTCAAGTGGAATGGACACTGAGATGCCCTGACTCGAAATAAGGCCGGATATCCCTGCAGTGACTTGAATGCAGGCTCGTCTTGCATCTCCCAAGACGAAAGTATTTCTGAATCCCCTGTGGAGACCACAGAGAAAGACCTAGTTCCCCACCTCATCGCGACTGGAGGCCTCACATCCTTTGAAAACTCCAGCGGTACGCGGAGATCAGTGCCTCCAAAGGAGACGATGCCTGACTCCTCGAGAAACTTGATAGGAGTCCCAGGAGTCCTGTGGCACGTGGAAGGGGACGCTTGGTCTCGCGCCTCAGGTGGAGAGGCGCCCCAATTGCCCTGCCAAGCCTCAAGGATAATCCCGAGTTGTCCCTCGCAAGTAGGCAGGAGTCCTGTCATCGCTGAAGAAACATGTGTGTGGAATGGCCCTCCCCATGGTAACTAGAGAATATACC